>NC_066619.1:109558757-110292120 GCF_025201925.1 Gopherus flavomarginatus
TGAGCACCCTTTGAAAAGTCTGCCTTGGTTTGCCAGTTAGTCACTCTGTTGCTTTAAGATTGGTAGGCAATGTCCTGTGGATTTTATATATTGTTCACTAACTGCATAGTGACAGCTGGGAGAGGACTCTGAAAGCACACAGAGAATGTCACATAGTCCCTCAGAGGAACAGAAAGTCCTGGTGTGGCCTGGAAGCAATGGGAAGGAGGTATTGTATTGTCAAACAGAAAAAGATGTAGTGCAAGAAGAGAGAGTGTGCATGCCAGGCTGATGAGCACTGAGCAAGGAATCTAACCCAAAGGCTCCTGGCAGTCGAGATCCTATTTCTTGGATGTGTGTCTGTTGTATCGATACTGTTTTCATTCTCCAATAGTAAGAGCAAGAATGAACGTTACCCTCTGTCTATGTACAGCATTGGCATATGTCAGAGTTCTAAACAATGATCAAGGATAGAATGCATCCTATAAATGCAATCATGCAGCAAACATTGGTTGACAAAAAGTACTAGTTACTTACCAGAAGGTGGCAGCTTTAGACCAGTTTGAAATAACCAGGCTTCTTTGCTTTGTTCATAGTTTTACAGCAGGTTCTAAGACATTCAAGCCAGGAGCCATCCATAGGATGGCTTTAAATGATTTATTTTCTAATATAGTCACAAATATAGTCATTTCACAAAATGACCTTTCAGAATAGGAGTAATAAGCTCAGTCTCATTTTGTTTCAATTGAAATACAAGAGCCACTATTCAGAGAGCAGCAGATTTTCAGAAACTAGTCTATTTACAAGATATGACTTTTAGAGACAATTAAAATTTAAATCTGAAAGTAAAAAATTCATGGCAGTGAACTTGGAATCCCTAAAGGCCCCAGAGTTGTATTTTAGATCTTTAATCTCATGTCTTGAACATGGACATTACAAATTTAGGACAGTTGATGTCATGGTGCTATATGTGTCCAGATAGATTTATCTCAGTCATTAGTTTCACTTCTGTGCTTATTCCCTGGTCTTTCAACCATAAAATGGCGTTTGAGAAAATGGGGGGGGGGGAATCAAGAAAGTAATACAAATGGCTCACTTCAGACTTCCTAGTGCAAAGGATCCTCCCACTGAAGTTAATGGGAGATTTGTTGCACAAGTGCGGAAGTAGTCCCCTCGAGATCACTAAAATGTTATGAATAAACAAACATTCATTAATCAGTTATTATTTTAGTGATGCAAACAGAGCTGGATCCAGGTTTTCTGCCACCCCAAGCGGAAAAAAAAAAGAAAAAAAAAAGAAAAAAAAGAAGCCACAGCGGCGCAATCGTGCCGCGCTACTCTTTGGTGGCAATTCAGCAGCAGGTCCTTTGCTCCCAGAGGGACTGAGGGACCCACTGCCAAATTACCGCCGAAGGCCCAGACATGCCGCCCCAATAGCGGCCAGAGTGCCACCATATTGGCTGCCCCAAGCACCTGCTTCTTTAGCTGGTGCCTGGAGCCAACCTTGGATGCAAATCATCAGTTTTAAGACCCAGTCCTACAAACACCTAAGCATGCATTAAATTTAAGCATTTGAATAGTTCCATTGCCTTCAGCAGAAACTGCATTGACTTCAGTGGTACTGCTCACCTGATCAAAATTAAGCATATTATTTGCTGCATCAAGACTTTAGCATAGATTATCTTCACTTTGCCATGTCTGCCAAAGGCAAATGTTGGGTATTACCCATGCACATAATAGAGAGTTGGGAATACAAAAGACTTTTAGTTTCAAGGACACTTCTGTGTTCAGAGACAGGAGAATATTACAAGAGATCCAAAAAGTCATGACTTTTGCGATAACTTTATTTAAAGGGCTTGCTTTCTTCAGGCGTGTCCTAAAAAGTTTAAATAGAACTTCTTCTGCTTTCTTAGAAAACCTTTTTCCCAAGGACTGCTGACCTCTTTTTATTTTTACTTTGCACCACTATCAGCCATGAAGAAGAAGAAGAAATTTTAAGAAGCCTAGTGACATAAAGCACTGAGTTGATAAAAGCGAGAGAGAAGAGAGCAGTGCATATACTACTGTGAGGTTGAATCGGACCTGAAGGGAGTGGGTGGGAGGAAAAGAGGAAGTAGAAAGAAAAAGAGAAAGAGATGTTATCTGAGAATCCACGGGTTAGATACTATCTATAGTCACCAAAGGTACACAATATCTAAGGAGAAGACAAAGCGGCCAAGTGAAGACATAAAAGGTAAAAATATTAGCTGCAGGAATAACAGAAAAGTAACCTCCCAGCAAAAAACAAAATCATGCTGCAAAAGGTATTCAGAATAGTCTCAATTTAATTTTAAAATAAAATACAGGCAAAGAAACAGTAAGGGCTAGATTGTTACTTTAGATACTGTCCTGCTGGACCATCCCACAAGCTACCCTGAGAGCCAATGAGAGTCCAGCAAACTTTGAATCATGCCTCTTCCCCTGCTTGCTCCAGGGCTAGAGTGATTTCATATTGGTCTATACCAGCAGCAAATTACATGTTCTGTGCTGGCTCATGCACAGTCCCACTGATGAGAGTGAGTGAAACTGGAAAATATTGTCAATCCATTTATACATAACAGAACGTCAACTACGGCATTGCTACCAGCTCCACCATAGTTTCTATTAAAGTTTTTTTTTTTTATCACTTTCATATGGGTCTCATCCATTGACTTCAATGACAGTTGATTGGGGCCAAGGTGAGACACACTAAGCAGGTTAAGAATCACATTTTAAACATTTTTAAAGTTCTTAAAGTGTTAAACAGTTTGGCCCAGATCCTGGCTGCTTGGAATCTCTGGGGGGGAAGAAATCCTCATCCCCAGACTGGGGACCCTTCATAGAATTGCTGGTAGATTCACATAGCTGAACATCTACTGGCTCCACCACCATTCTTCCCCTGGGGCATCTCTCACTCCTTTCTTGTTTACAAGGATACAGCATTGGTGATAAAATTCATCTCTGTGCAGAAGACCAATGTAAGGACTATTTTGGGGGTTAATGGGCTTAAGTGGTGCATCGGCTACACAGGTGAATTGCATATTTAATGAAAATACTGATCTCCATTTCCAAATATCAACTTTGATCTAAGGGGTATAACCAGTCTATGGCCTGAAATGGTATGGCCTTAAACAATTCCTTATAGGTCTTCTTCTACTAGGAAAACTCCTGCACATTTTTCTGCACTGGCGCAACAAATACTCAGCTCTGAATCCCCAATTTAACTGCACATATAAAGTGTGGGTGCAAATTCTATGTGTGCAAACTGAACCCGCAAAAGCACAAAGATGCCTTTTTGAAAGGGACATCTCTAATGATCACTGACATTTTTGTTAGTGCTTGATGGTAAGGTGGCAGAAGCCACAGGAATTTTGTTATCACTACTAAAAAAAACCCTCAGTGACCTTGGAAAATGCTCCCCAAATATTTCATCTCTGCCTGTATTGGGGCATGGAGTCAACTGGAATTGATAATAGTCTTTTAATTAGCAAATGACTGTCTACTGTGAAAGCTTTATAGGTCAGAAAGAGACCTCACACCAGTCTTAGTGCTTTGTATGAACCAGAAGACTCTCACTGAACAGCATATTTGTTCAAAATAAAAACAAAAAGCAGCAATCCAAAATGATACAGTATTGGAGGCAGTCACCGTTCAGAATTTAGTTTATTGCTTTGACAGTCATTGGTTCAGCTCTTTCAAGGGACTAAGATCATCCTCTATCTCTATCCTTGAAAATAATGGTGTAATCTCTTGACAGCTTTCTTGATGGGTTAGCAACTGCTTTTCAATCACCAAGTAATTTAGCTCTCCTTTTTCTATTTAGTCAAGAGCATCTTGAAGAAATAAGTGAATTAATGCCTAAATTCCACTGTATGCTATATATGAGTACCACAAAGTAGCTCTAGACTAAAAGTGGGTATTTTATGAATGCTGAGGAGTAAAGACAAGTGGGGAGATTAAAATAAACAGCATGTAAATGCAAACTTGTGAATGACTAATACTGTTGCTTACCAAGGAAATATTCCCTAAATTACAGAAGGCTGAATTCAGTTGCATTTGTTGGTTCATAAGCCCTGGGGCGTGCAACTATTATTCACCTACTTCAAACAAGACTCTGAAATGGAATCAATTTTTACCTCCCATCCCCACACGCCCCGTCAACACTCTCTTCAAGCAGTGATAGCTTTGAGCCACTAAGTGTGAATCCAGATCTGGAACTGTTCCTCACCAAAATCAGAGAGTGTTCAGATACCCACTCCCTTTTTTGGGGGGTGGAGGTGGGAGATTGGCCTGCTAGAAGTTAAAATTCAGATGTAGACGTTGGGCTGAACTTTACAACATTTCCAGAAGTTTGGATACATTTTCAAGTAACGAACAATAACTCGGTCTATCTCATATTTAATAAAACAGGACAGATTCACCAGTACATCAGGACAACTTTGCACCACTCTACCAACACAAAACTACCCTAAAATCTGCCATCTGTCATTGAAGTAATCCGTATGCATAGGAAATCCCCAAATAGCATAGAACCAGTGTAACAACTCCTATATTACCCCCTTTCCTGGCAACTAGCAGAAGCAGTAAAAGATATATCTGGGGCTTACTTATACCCATCTGATCCCTGGCTTCAGATCCCTGATCCTTCAGGTGGCTCTAATTAATGCAAGAGACTGGATCATCACACAGCTGGCCCAGAACTGGAGGAGTGCAAAGGTAATTTAAAATCTACCTTTGTATTCTTCCTCCTAAGTTATGCTAAGAACTCCTTTGGTCACAGCCCAACCTTTGGCCCATTATCTGTTCATCTAATTAAATTTTTCCCTTTTTCTGCTTGTTTGTTTACTAACCTGGCCTTTGTGCAAAAAATATAAATTTAGATTATTTCTATTTCTGAGATGCAATTGAGAGAATCTCTTTTGAGACACTGGGTATGCATGCGCCTCACATCACTTGTGCTGACAGTATTAATTCTGTTTTGAAACTAAAATTTCATGGTGGACCATTAACTCTGATTTTTCTGCCTGACACTCACTGTGGCTATGTTTCCTGTCAAGTAAATGACTTGTCTGACAATCATGGGTGCCTCTGCCAACTCAATGGAGGCATTAACTAAAACACTGCATTGCTATCTCTGCTTCCGCTCCAGTGTCCTTTCTGGAATTCCATTTTTTTTAACCCTGAGATGGATGTTTGAATCTTAAACAAGAAAAAGAAATTTAACCCCAATAGTCCTTCATGGCTTCCTTTGGGAAACTCCTTTAGGCTCTTTCAGATATGTTTTTTTTGGTAAGTATAAACTTCCCTCTCCTGCCAGAGAAATCTCTCCACTTTCTGTAGTGATAGATGAGTGCTATGTACTGACTAAAAAAGCATAAATGTGCAGTCACTGCCCCACAGCAAAAGGAAGCAGAGGTGCACTGGACACAGAAGACTGTCAATAATACAGTAGTGGCAGGGAAGCTTAGTCCAGATGGACCACTGTCAGATTCTTTGAAGGAATGCAGCATGCACTCTCCTCTGCATTGGCCCATCTCTGTTGGCTGGTATGAAGGGGATGGGGTACTGCCTCAGTTTCACACTTTGCTTCTTTTGGAGAGGCTGGTAGCACTGTTCGCATTGCTGTCTAGTATTACTTGCATACAAGGAGGATATGTGTATTTAACTGCACACTTGGTGTAGGTGAGGTCTGATCCAAACCTCAGAGGTGATAGCAGAAAGACTCTCATTGACTTCCAGGGGCTTTCAGTGAGGTCCTTGTTCAGTAAGCCTTTCTAAAAACCACAGGAAAAAACAACTAAAAACATTAGACCTCAGTAAGTTCTCATATCAACGCCAAATGTCACATTTAAGAGTTTTGTTTCATTTTGCAGTAGCTATGTCAGAAAAACCATATACTTATAGTTTCTTAAAATAGGAAGAAATGCATATTTTCCTTTCTTCCTCATTAAAAAAAAAATCCAAAAAGATTTGTGCTCGAGTTTTAAAAAAATACCTCCCAGAAGAGATGAAGCATGGGACATTTCACCCCAAATGTTTAATGTTTAGTAAACTTGTAGGATTGAGAGGACAGAGGATTATAATGGAAAGAGATTGGCAACTTTCAGGGGATATTGCTTGAGGAAGTAGCAGTGCCACCCTACATAGGTCTTTGTGTCATTCTGGGCCCCACAATTTAGAAAGCAACGTGTATGCAAATAGAAACGGAAAAAATAAAAAAACTCAATAGACAATACAAAAGGATTTATGTCATCAAGAAAAGAGAAAACTTGGGGTTTGCGTGGAGAATGTGATCACAGTCTATAACTACTCTCAAGGTAACACTGTAAATAAAAGAAAACGTATTCACTGTCTCTGAAGATAGAAGGACAGGAACAATTGCTTGAAGCTAAGAGAAGGAAATGTAGGCATAGAGGAAAAGATTTCTAGTCTTGAGGGTGATTAGGCAAAAGGAATAGAAGTGAGGATGCACCTTCTTTGCACAATGGAATAGATGAGGGAATATGTTAGAGGGAATGGTACAGGGGATAGTCCTGAAAGATGGGATGACCAAAATAATCTTTTCCGGCTCTGCTAGCTGAAAAAGAATGTATTCAGGTCTAGCCCCAGAGAGATGTTTTGATATATAGTAAGCAGTGATCAAGTGTTTCTAAAGTGCTCAGCTGCAAATCCCTCCCACAAACCCAATCTGCACTCTGAGCATAGTTTGTGATAGTCAGTTTAGTCACTGTGCTAACCCTAATCAAATGCAGAAAATGGGTAATTAAAGATAAGAATCAACTAATTGGTAAAATTTTGCCCTTAGAAACCAAAGTTACTGCAAAGTTATTTATCTCAGTTCTATTTCATGATCACTGAAGCATTTTTATTTGTAACAATTTTACCTCCCTCAAATATGCTGTAATCAGTTGATGAAGTGATTAATTCTGAAACTTCGGAATCCTGATTAAAACATTAATCACTTAGTGTGGTAAATTAGCTTAAGGCTTAAAATAAAATAAAAAAAGTGTAAGTTTTTGTTTTCTCTGTTTTCCAATTCATTGCTGCCTCTGCATGAAGAAAACAACACTTTAGGTGTGAAAATAATACTGCAAAATTTCACAGCCTCTTACTTAGAAATGTTATTTTCTGCTCAAAAACTTTCAGTCAACAATTCTAATATTTAGCATAGGGAATCAGTTGATATCTTCTGTTCATTGCTCCTTTATAAACTGAAAGTTACAAACTTTTTTTATTGAAAAACACTGATAAGCAATATAAGGTTGTATGCTTAAGATGTTGTTAAATAAGAAAAGTTGATGTTTTAAATTCATGGGGTTGATTTTAGAAACTTCTCATGGGGAGGGCAGGGGGAGGATTGCAAAATTAGTTCAACTTCACAAATATTGTTTCTCTGTCATTTAAGCCCATGATATTTTTCAAGGGCAATTCCATTTTAAATAACAAGGGAATGACCCTGCTTCATTGACTTTAGTGGGAGCAAGATCTAGTCCTAAAAAGGTATAGGGCCAGATTGTCCACTGGTGCAGATCAATGTAACTCCATTTAAGTCACTGAAGCTACCTTGATTGTCACTGGTTGTGAATCTGTCCCCAAAACACATTTCTCTTGTTAAAGGTAAACCTGTGAAGAAGAGCTAGGACATCTTAAGTATATACTTTCTACCCCAAGCCTCCTGTTTTTAAATTACATGCAAAAACCAGTATGAATGTTAAGCTTACAAAGTCAAGCACTCCAGAGTTAGGAAATACCAGAATTAATGTTGTTCATGCAACCTTAATTTGGCTTTCTTGAACATATGCATTATGATCCTATACAAACATAGGTAACTTTATAAATGTGAGGAGTCATATTGCATCAGGTGTTGGAACTCCGAGCATAAAGATGACTATCAGACCTAGAGTTCTGTCTGCCTACAAGTTACTTCTAGTCATGAGTTACAAGAAGAGGCCTATGTTGTAGTCTTTGAACTCAGCCCTCTTTATGGACGAGAATGCCCCAGAATGCCCATACTCAAAGAATTACAATCTTCTTCTTAATTCAAGCAAGCAAACAAAAATAAGCTAATGCACTGCAAACAGACCAGACGAGGAAGCACCATCCTTTGACTATACAATATGAAATTCCCTTAATTTAACCAATTATAAATGACTGCAACAAAATGGCCACTCAATTACTAAAATACATTTTGCAAAAGACAAAGATAAAAAGGCATCTTATCCCCCTAGAAATAAGATGCCCAAGGTTCTGGCTGTGCCTCATTTACAACTCACAGCAGAGAACAAGACTAAAACCCGGGGTAACTAGCAAAGCCTCATTTCACTGGACATATTGTCACACAAGCACAATGGGCCAAATCCTGTTCTCAGTAAGTAAACTGGAATTTTGACATTCTCATCAGCAAAATCAGGAGTATATCTACTATTTACAGAACCACCACCAACACGATAACGTTACTCGCTAAATTGTATACCAACCTTCTGTTGGCTGTATAATGTAATATTAGTTTTATAATCAAACTCTTATTTGCCCTTCCTAGTGTATGATGTGTTGGTTTTTGTTTTATATTGAACCTTTATTTTCTAAGAATTCTCCGTGTGATCTGAGTTTTGTAACTATGTTCAAAGTTCAGTACATACTGTACTAGGAAAAACTGTGCTTTCGGAAGCTTAAGTTGTATCTTATTTTATTCATTTTTTTGTGATTTTTTTAATGCCTGCTTAGAGTTCTAGATGCCTCCCAAAATTTAACACACACAGTGAGAAATTTAAAACTTTTACTACAAAAGTTTAATAAGTTTTTCCAGTTACAACTATGATAGGTTGGACCCCTGGGGAAGGCACCTGATGTGCTGAGATATCACTGAGTCTACCTGTTCTGCCAGCATGGGCCCTCTTTAACCTGTCTTGCTGAGCCAAGCTCTTTGTTAGACCCCCAAGTTGGGCCCCAGGGCCAGACAACAGGTGCTCCGGCCTCCACCCCCCAACGGAATTTTCCCCCAGCCCCCAGAACTGCCACTGATCACATAGCTGCTCAGAAAGCAGAACTTGTAACAGGAAACAGCACCTTGCGGTCGGCCGACCTGAGGAGGGGAAGTTCCCCCACGACAGTCGCTTCCTGGGTAGAGATGCTGGGGCCCAATTGCCTCCCTTGTATGGGCATGAGCCACTCGCGACCCCGCAATTGGCTTATCGTAAATTATGATGAAAAATTCGTTATATATTGTCGGCCCCCTCCCGGGGACGGGTGGAGAGAACACGAATTTCCGTCGAACCGTATCCAGGCCTGATCACCCTGAAGCTCTCTCCAGGCTCACGCGTTTCCTGAAGCCTGACTGCTTGCCGGCCGTAATGAAACTTTCGTGGTTTGTGTGTGTAAGTAGAATTAGCTGTTAAGTATAACTGTGCTGTTAGATAAGAGGCAAAGACTGGTTCCAGCCGCCCCAAGGCTCCTGCTAGGGGAAACCCGTTGACCAGGAAGCCTTGAAAGCAAGGGGGGCCAGTCAAGCCTCACGACCTGTGTTTAGTGAGATTAGCTGCTGCATTTATGGTTACTAATAGTACCAATATCACTTTTACTAACCCCTGGGACGACCTGCATAATTACTGGGACTTAGAAAAATACCAGGGCCAGCTTCTATTTGTAATTGTAGTGTTTGTGTTATTTGTTCTAGTATTATATTGTAAGCCCAAGTTGTAACTAATCGTGTGGTCCCTTATCCTTATCTGTGACTCATTTAATAAATCCTCAATCTTTAACACTACGACTGATTGCTTGCGTTATCCCCGTCGCTACCCTTGGGCACTTGTCACCCCCCCCAGGGCATCCAGTGATCGAACCTCCTCCCTACCCCAACGCTCATTACCCGGTAGATAACGGGCACCTGGTGGCCATATCGGTGGAGTGAGGGGTGAGAGCAATCTGTAATCAACACTCTTAAAACCTCCTCTAACATACACACAGGCAGGGCCACACCCAGCTGCAGATCAGCTCTGGGAAGACTCAGCTTAAGGGACTTGGTCCACCTTCCTTGGAGTACAGACCCAAAGATAGATTATATTCGCCTCTTCCCTCAATGTGGAAGAGGGAATGTACAATTTTTTGCCACCCTAGTTAGAAATCACATAAACTGGGTTTATTATAAACCAGAAATCAATTTATTAACTATAACAGGTGTATTTTAAGTAGTCAAGGAGGTAGCAGACAGAACAAGTGAGATTACTAAGAAAATAAAACATAGCATGCAAAATAAACTTAATACACTAAAGAAACTGGTTAAAATGTGAGTTCTCAACCTAAATGTGGTTCTAATAATGTTCTTCACAGGCCAGATGCCGTTCCAGCCTGGGCCCAGTTCTTCTCCCCGCCCTCCCCCAACAGTTATCTTGGGTGGGATAGCAGGGGAGCTCTGACAACCTGGATTACCTCACTCCCCACCCTTAAATAGAATTTGCATAAGGCAAATTCTTTGTTTTCTAGTTAGACCCTGCTTCTCTTACAGTGGAAAGTTACAAGAAGTCCTAGGTAATGTTTTAGTATCAGGTGACAAGACCACCCAACTCTTTAGGGCCCTTGTAGCCATTCTTCACAGGCTGATGCACACATTCACAGAAAGACTAAGCTCTTTTACAGTTCGTTGTCCTTGTTGATGGGCAATATTTGAATCAAAGTTTATACCACAAATGATAACTAATTAGCTAACTAAAAATCCCTCATAGATTAAAAATTGGCCAGAAGAAACTCACCTCTTCCTAGTTTTAAACAATGGTTTTATTGGTGGTATGTGAATGTTGTTGTACATCTTCTATGTACAAAAAACTGCACATTGGATTTATATCTGATAAAGGAAGTCACAGAAAGGAATGCAAAACAGAGGTTAGACACTTTGTGTTAAAATAGGAATGTCCCTGGGTATATGTTTACATCTATTGAAATACCAAATATATTTGATAGCTGGAATGTATGTAAGGATATACTTAATCGTAATTAGGTATTAACACATTATCCAACATGAGGTAAGTCTATCTGTGATGAATAAAAATGAACTGATCCCTGGACTGGACGTTTGTGGTTGCCTAGGGACCAGTGATCTTGACCTGATTACATTCAATAAGGGCAAACCAAGGACAGCCCCAATGAGGATTACATTCAATAAGGGCAAACCAAGGACAGCCCCAATCAGGTAGGGATGTGGGTGTGGGTGTGTGGGTGTGGGTGTGTGTGCGCGCTACTATAGTTTCAAAAGCTTGTGGTTGCCTAGGAACCAGTGATCTTTACCTCATTACATTCAATAAAGGCAAACAGCCCCAATCAGGGTTAATTTCCTGAAGCTATGGGCATCTGTGGAAAAATCCATGGCTAGTGGGGCTCAGAGAAATAAGAAAAAGTTTAAATACATCAGGCGCAAAAGAAATCCCATCAATGGCACAGATCCATTACTAGATAGTGATGGTAAAATTATTAATAGTCATTCAGAAAAGGCAAAAAAAAATATATGTGTCTGTATTTGGGAAGAAGCAGGATGATGTATTCACATCAAATGATTAACTACTTTCCAGTCCATTAGTAACTAAGGAGGATATCAAACAGCAATTACTAGGGATAAGTAATGTTTAAATCAGCAGGCCTGGATAATTTGTACACAAGAGTCTGAAAAGAATTGACTGAGAGATCTCTGGCCTCCTGATGTTATGTTTTAATAAATCATGGAATGCTGGGAACATTATGAAAGTGCTAATGTGCTAATATTAAAAAATATTTGGCACTGGAATGACCTGGGTAATTATAGGTCAGCGAATTTGATATCAATTCCAGACAAAATAATGGAAAATCTAATATAGAATTAAAGCATGGAAATTCATTAATGCCAGTCAACACGGATTTATGGAAAATAGATCTTGTCAAACAAACCTGATTTAATTTTTAATGAAATTACAAATTAGGTTGATGAAGGTTACTGCATAGACACAATAGACTTTTGTAAGGTATTTGATTTAATACCAATTATCTGATTAATACAGTATCAATAAAGAACATGTTAAATGGATTAAGAACTGGCTAATTGACAGAGCTCAACATTATCATTGAACGGGGCGTTTTTAGTGGAGTTCGATTGGGACTGGAACTAGGGCCGATGCTATTCAATATTTTTATCAATGATCTGGAAGTAAATGTAAAATCATTGATGACAAAATTTGCTGATGACACAAAGATTGGTAGAGTGGAAAAGAATGAGGAGGATTGAGCCATGATACAGAATGACCTAGATTGGTGAAACTGGCTCATTCAAATAAAATGCATTTTGATACAGCCTAATGCAAGGCCATTGTTATATTATATTATTATTATTAGATATGAAAAGAATTTAGGCCATAAATACAGAAAGGGGTACTATATCCTGGACAACAGTGACTCTGAAAAGGATTTGGTCATAGTGGACAAGTAACTCAGCATGAGCTCTTAATGCAGTGCAGAAGCAAAAGGGTTAATGAACTCTTTGGCTGAATAAACAGAGGAGTAGTGAGAAAATAGGGGAAGGTGGTACTGCATATGGCATTGATAAGACATTCTAAAATACGGTGTCAGTTCTGGTGTCAACATTATGAAATAGTGAAAAGAGTGCATAAAAAAGCCACAAAATGAGTCAAGGACTGGAGAAAATTTCTTACAGTAAGAGACTTAAAGAGCTCGATCTGTTTAGTGTGTCAAAAAAAAAAAAAGATTAAGAGGTGATGTGACTATATAAGTATCTTCATGGGGAGAAAATACTGAATAATAAAGGGCTCTGTAATCTACCAGAGAAAGGCATAACAAGAACCAAAGGCTGGAAATTGAAGCCAGACACATTCCAATTGGAAAGAAGATGCACATTTTTAAAAGTGAAGGTGTTTAACCATTGGAACAAACAGTGGATTCTCTATCTCTCCTTGTCTTCAAATCAGGACTGCATGCCTTTCTGGAATGTATGCATTAGCCAAAACACAAGATCTTCCATTCAGTGCAGGAATATCTCTGTGAAATTTTATGGCCTATATTAAACAGGAGGTCAGATAGATGGTCTAATGGTTTCTTCAGGCTTTAAAAAAAAAAAGAAAAAGAAAAAGAAAAAAATCTATTAATCTATTCATTAATCTTGCATTAGAGGCAGCCAATTCATATAGTATTCAAAGCAGCCTGAATACTTCTGTACTAGATTTTATCTGCCACATTACATCTATTGTGTACACACATACACATACACGCCAAATACTCTTTACATATAGTGGATTGTCCATGTTAACGTTTAGTGTCTTCTCATATGTCACTGAAATCAAACTTACATGACTCTGTGCTAAGGACAACAAGCCTTCAAATTTCATTATTCTTTTTCTCTCAAATATAGCCTTCCATGGTTTTGTGTTTTACATGGTCTCATTTTGTACTGTGAAAAACATATCTATTACTACTTATATGAATACAGCACCTTTTATCCAAGATTCTCAAAGCTCTTTAAAATCATTTATTAATAAAGTCTCTCAACATTCTTGTGAGATAGGAAAGTATTATCATCACAGCTGGATCACAAAGAAGAGGAACGTGCCAGCTTCAGGAAACATAACTGGAGGGAAAAAAGGAATAATACCCCTAAAGTTTTTCCACTGACTTTGGATCAGGCCCTAAAACACTAAAAGCAATTCACAAATATTCATGACCTATTGGTAAAAGTGTCTATTTCATAATCTGGGTGATTTAGTGAGATATCAGGTAATATGAATGCTATATAATATGACGAATGTTTTAGCAACCAATTTCTTCTATTGAACAAGAGTCAAGAGGTATCCCCTCTAGTTTATTTAGTTTCAGACTGATCCTTGACAAACCAAATACTTTTTTTTCCTCTCTCTCAATAATATGAAAGTGTCAAGTGTACCTTTTTAAATGGCCAGGAGCCTAAATCAAAGCCCACAATAAAACAGCCCTGGAACTTGTCTGTGAGAGATAGAAAGATCTAGAGCTGAAGTTTTCCATCTGTTCAACCTAAAATCCAAGATAAGATATGGGAGTTTTCCTATTTGTTTGACAGATGGAGCTGAATTGTGGGGGTTACATCTTAAAAAGGATCTCAGCCAGGCCCCTACTTGTGTACAAGAAAAACTGCAGCTGCAAATATATTTTCCTTTTGCATGATTTATAAATTCAAATGCCAGGATGTGTAATGATCCCAACAGGCATTGCTACTGGAAATAAAACCAGAGCACAAGATTCAACCACCTGACATGTATTTTCCCCCTCACCTTTCTATACCTAGCTTATATGAACTATGCTTATATAGTCCTGAGATCTTTACTCAAGTTTTTACTCAGTTTGAACAAGTCCTTACTAAGCTAAAATAAAGGCAACAGTTTATAGGCTCTTCTGTGTGTAATATTTTGGATTTCCCACTAGCTGTGTATTTTATAGCCTTTCCAGTGACTACACAGACAGCTGGGGATCTTATACTGGGATAACAGTGAACTTACAACTTTGGAAGGCCTTGTTCATCAGAGTCTTTGTGCCTGCCTGAACAGCTAGTTCAAACCAGAGCTGTAGTGAGAAGAGACAGGCACAACACTATGCAGCATTTCATTGTGTTATCTTGACTGTCTGCCCTCATTTTAGGCAGGAAAGGCTTTAAAAATATATATCCTGCCCAAGCTCATTCCTTGATGCATGGAGTAATATTTCAAAGGAGTTACAGGTGTTTCCCAGTTGAGTGTGTTCAATACACAAACAACTGCTATACAGAAGGGTTGGTTTTCAAAGCAATCTAGCTGAACAGATTCATTATACTAGTTACAGTTAAAAAAAAACACCAAGAACACCTAAGAAGCAAAACAGTTGAGCCCAAGAGGATGGCTGTCAATCACAATAGCTTTATTTGGCTCCCTTAAGTCCACACAAAGCTGAACGCCTCCACATTTCTTCTGTGTCACCACTATAGGTGAAACCCATTCTGAGGGGTTAATCTCTTCAATAATGTCATTTTGAACACGTTTTCTAAGTTCCTCTGAAACAGCTTCCCTGACTGAAAATGGTAAGCGCTGTAATTTGTCGTACAGGCATCACATTTTTCTACCTTTTAACTTTATACAGAAACCCATAAGCACAGCTGAGTTTCTCCTTAACCTGGTGTTGGGTCCCAGCTGAAACTGGTGTGTGTACACTGCAAGAGTACTTTGCTGAGGAAGATCAATTCGTCCATTAACTACTCTGAGATTTAAAGCAGCCAATAAATCTCTGCCAAGGATAGGAGTACCTTTGTGGACAATGTAGAACTCTGCAGTTACACAGAAAATCACCAAAAGTAAATATTGCTGGCAGGCAACCATGTACTGGAATATGGTTTTTCAAATAGCACACCAATTGAAGTTTGGGTTCAGTCAGAGACATGTCTTTAAAGTAATACAAATAAATAAATAGGATCAGGTAGTATAGATATTGCTGAGCCAGTGTCCAACACTAGCTGAATAGAGTGTGATTTGCCTGAGGGTATGGCGGAAATGTTTACAGTGCACTTTATCCGTTCTGGAATATGTGCAGTAGTGGTTTTGTCCACACTCAACACAGTAACATCTGGTATTGTAACTGCATGCACCTGTTGGGTGATCTGGTTACTGCGACATACTTTGGGCATTTTGCTAATCTTTTTGCAATGATTGCACTGAGCTACTTTTGCTGGACATCCTGTGGAGCTTGCAAGATGTTGTGGGGATCCACAGCGAAAGCATGCTTTTACTGTATTTTGCATTTGCTGATTCAGTGGCTTTTCATTAGTTTTCGTCTTGCAATTGTTTGCAGCAATAGTGAACTTTTCTGCAAAGGAGTCACAGTGTGGACTGTGCCTCCTCTATCTTTGCTCATTATTTTGGCTTCAGCTGTAACTGACTCAATCTGAGTAGCAATGGTTATTGCTTTTTCTAATATAAGTTGTGGCTCTAGAATTAAGTGTTCTCTTACAGGAAGCATGGTTGTTTTCTCAATGCGCTGGTCTCTAATCTCATCTACTGTATTCCCAAAGTCATGAGTTACAATCAGACTCCTCAGGGAAGCAATATACTGCATTATAGGCTCCCCTGATTTCTGCTCAGGCTGGCAAAATCTGTAGCGATTAGTTACTACATTCACTTTTGGCACAAAAAAGTTCTTTAATGCAGTGAGTGCAGTCTCATATTTATCATCTGCAAAGGGAAAAGTGTAAAATATACGCTGCCCTTCTGCTCCAAAGCAGTGGATTAGCAGAGCACACTTTCTTACTTCAGAAATCTCTGTAGCACTGATTGCAAGCAGATAAGTCTCAGACATGTGGATCCAGGCAGTAAAAGCAATTGGAGGCTCACCTGGGCTTTGCAGAAAGGGTGCAGGTGGGTTTGGAGGCAGAAGATCCATCCTCGTCACCAAAATGTTGTATCAAGCAGGCAAGGTACTAACAAGCTTCAACAGGACTTTATTTACCATGGAAACCTCTTTACCAAGCTTCTGCTGCACACTCTAACTCTCACTCAGCCTCCTCAACTCCTCCCCCCTCCTTCCTGTTTCCTGTCCTTTCAGACTCCCAACAGCCAGTGCTCCCAGTTCTAATAATTAAAGCACATCTAAACACCACAGTGCCTGAGTTGCTTCTGTTCCAAACTGGGTTCCCCAGCTGGCACTAAGGCACTTAAATCATGTATTGGATTTCTAAGTGTAGCTGTTAGTACCCAGAACTGTAGGGAAACCTATCCTTGCTGTAAGCCTGCATTGTATAGTGTTACTATGTAAGAAAGGAATAAATACACACCTTGGTGAAAGATAACCTGGTGTGTGTTTGTGACTATGAAACTATCTGAACTAGGCAGGCAGTGCAGTTCACTGGGTAGCAACAGAGGCGCTAAGTGACGGATGTATTGAGTGATTCTGAAAATCCCATCCCTAGTTTGTAGTTCTAAAGAGATCTCTTGTGGTAGGTAGGGCATGTGTCTTCCTCAGTTAGAGCCAAGTATATTTTGGCACTACTGAAAGCTAATGACTGCTGCCAATAACAGCAATAGTCAACAGTAACTTAAAATGCTTCCTGAAGACTATTCTAAGCAGAGAGCAATCTCATTGCTGAACATGGGCAGGGGCAGTTCCAGGCACCAGCGCACCAAGAGCGTGCCTGGGGCAGCAAGCCATGGGGGCCGCTCTGCTGGTTGCCGCGAGGGCACCAGGCAGGTTGCCTTCGGCGGCATGCCTGCGGAGGGTCCACTGGTCCCACAGCTTCAGCGGACCTCCCGCAGGCATGCTGCCGAATCCGCGGGATCGGGGACCTCCTGCAGGCAAGCCGCCGAAGGCAGCCTGCCTGCCGTGCTTGGTGTGGCAAGATACCTAGAGCCACCCCTGGACATGGATCTTCTCATAAGCTTAATGATAACTATATGCTTATGTGCGCAGTTTCTCTGAAATGCTGACATCAGTAGAAACTTTAGAATGCTCGGTATCTCTGAAAACCAGACGCCTTATTTAGGTGCCTAAATCTGTGCTTAAGAGGCTAACTTCAGACTACCAGTTTTGAAATCTTGGCCATAAATATTTTTAGGATGCTTTGAGATGACAGTTGCTGTATAAATGTCTTCAAAAATATTTGACAAAAAATAGATTCTTTCCCATAAAACTTCCCTTCAGGATACTGAAAAATGTCCAATTCCCAGAAAAAAGTAGAACAGGTAAAGAGTTAACTTTTTTCTAAAATAAAATGGATGGGAAGTGATAGGGGACTTTTATGGTTCCATAATGGCCAAGATGTGATACACTCTTGCTCACAAATCAAAGAATTGAAAGCTGCAAAACTTCAATATTGAACAGGGCCAGGCAAAATGCCATCCTTTTTATAGGTTCAATAATATCTTTCTGTTTCTCATCTTTAACAGGGCATTATACCAGTCATTCAAATCCCTGGGATGTCTAGGATTTTTGACTCTTGTACAGCATCTAAAACACTGGGTCAACTGTGAATAAATGTAACAAAAATGAAGACAAAAATTCACCAAAGAAAAAATGGGTAAAATCTGTGGATGAATGGATGTTGTGTGGAGCATCAAGATTTGTGTTCACGTTAATGAGAATGGTGCAGCTTAGCAAAACAGTGGGGTCAGGACCTACGTTATGTTCCTATAGCATATAAACCACTTAAAAAAATCCTTTGTGTAGGATGAAGTTGTACCATAATTTATTATTTATTATTAAAAGTTTTAAAGATGAACAGAAAAACAAATTTGTCTTACATCACTCACTACACAAAGTAAACCTTAACCTGTTCTATATTTAGGATCCTTCCAAACTCTTACTTCCATTAGTAATTGTATTGACTTCTAGTGAAACCTCAATCCTGAGACCATTTCTTCAGATTTGAATTTGATTGTAAACTCCAAATTGGACCAGAATCTATTGTATTTAGTGAACCTGGGGGGAGGTATAATTGCACCTGGCTGTGTTGTAAATGAAATAGGCCTGTTCTATGGTTTTGGAAAGCAAAGAAATTGGATGGTTTCACCCAGTGTAAACCTGAAACCAGGCAAAACTGGACTGAGTATTACTGCATTTTTTGAATTCATTAGAACCTGAAACTCAGCCTAAACTTCACAGAGTGAGAACTTGGACCAAGTGAATAAGAAGGGTTGTAGAAAGCCTGTACACAAGTACAAGAAACAGCAAAGTTCCCACAACACTAATTACAATGGCATTCACGTAAATCTGTCAATAGACAACAGAAGAGTTGAAGAGGCCAAGTACTGAGCAAGATATCAAACAATAGACCAGGTTAACATTTAAAAAAATATGAAGACTGACAAATTTGGAATTGAAGGGAATAAACATTTAAATATTTTTATGATTTTGTTTGTTTTAAAACAGCTCTTAAACAATTGTCAAGTTTTAGTGAGAATAATTGAGCATTGTGAGGAAATGAGAAACTCAAGGAAAATGTTTTGACTTTTATTAGAAATAAAGGGTAAGATTCTCTCCTGGACTATAGTCCGTTTGTCACTTAGAGCTGTGACACCAGCTATGTGAGGAGTAGCCCATTGTAGGAGGAATCTCAGGTGATGTAGAGCCTTACATAGAGTCCGAGCTGATGTGGTGCACTTACATTACCCTTTCTTGCCCCTTTCCCAGTCATTCCCTATATGACAATGGCTGCATGACCAGAATGTCTCTGGGATCTGTCAATTCTCATTTACTAGAAGGGCTCCTTGGGCTTATAGATAGCTTGGAGTAAAGCCACCTTTACCTCCACACCTTGTGTCCTGTGTCAAGAACAGTTTGGCCAAGCCCACATATCGGGGTAAATGTTAAGCATATACCTGTCAACCTTCAAAAATCACCAGTGTGTGGCCTGGTCTACACTATGCGTTTAAACCAATTTTAGCAGAGTTAAATTTATTTAACGGCGCACCCGTCCACACTACGAGGTCCTTTATATCAATATAAAGGGCTCTTTAAATCGGTTTCTGTACTCCTCCCCAAAGAGAGGAGTAGCGCTAAAATTGGTATTACCATATCGGATTAGGGTTAGTGTGGCAGCAAATGGACGGTATTGGCCTCCAGGCGGTATCCCACAGTGCATCACTGTGACCACTCTGGCCAGCAATCTGAACTCGGATGCAGTGGCCAGGTAAACAGGAAAAGCCCCGCGAACTTTTGAATTACATTTCCTGTTTGCCCAGCATGGAGCTCTGATCAGCACGGGTGGCGATGCAGTCCCAAATCCAAAAAGAGCTCCAGCATGGACCGTACGGGAGATACTGGATCTGATCGCTGTATGGGGAGACAAATCTGTTCTATCAGAGCTCCGTTACAGAAGACTAAATGCCAAAGAGTTTGAAAAAAATCTCCAGGCTACACAGTATTGTGTGTCAAGCGTAACGGAAAGCCAAAGAATCAAATGGATGCTCATGGAGGGAGAGAGGGGGGACTGAGGACTCCAGCTATCCCACAGTCCACAGCAGTCTCCGAAAAGTATTTACATTCTTAGCTGAGCTCCCAGTGCCTGTAGGTTCAAACACAATGTCCGGAGTGGTTCATGGTATAGCTTGTCAATTTACTCCCTCCCCCCACCACGTGAAAGAAAAGGGAAAGAAATCATTTCTTGACTTTTTTCAATGTCACCCTATGTCTACTGAGTGCTGGTGGTAGACACGATGCTGCAGCAGTGAAGAGCAGTATCCGCTCTTCTCCCCTTCCTGATGGCAGACAGTACAATATGATTGCTATCCATCATCACCATCAGCCCGTGAGTGCTCCTGGCTGGCCTCAGGTGAGGCTGGCCAGGGGCGCCTGGGTAAAAATAGGAATGATTAGGTCATTCCCAGTAGATGGTACAGAACGGCTGGTAACCGTCATCATAGCAACTGGGGGCTGAGCTCCATCAGCCCCCTCCCTTTCATGTGTAAAGAAAAGATTATGTACTGCCTGGACTAGCATAGCAGCGGGATGCTGGGCTCTTCTCCGCCGCACCACTTAATTTCCTGCCTGGACTGTCATAGCAGCAGCATGCTGGGCTCCTCTCCTCCGCACCGCTTAATATCCTGCCTGGACTGTCATAGCAGTGGGAGGCTGCCTCCCCCTCATTTAATCTCACTAACAAGTCACTGTTTCTTATTCCTGCATTCTTTATAACTTCATGACACAAATGGGGGGCACACTGCCACGGTAGCCCAGGAAGGTTGGAGGAGGAGGAAAGCAACGGGTGGGGTTGTTGCAGGGGCACCCCCCGTGAATGGCATGCAGCTCGTCATTTCTGCGGGATCTGACATGGAGCAGCTGTGCTCTCTGATACACTGCTTCTCTAGTACACTTGCCCCAAATTCTAGGCAGGACTGACTATTTTTAGAAACGATAAAGGAGGGATTGACTCGGGGAGTTATTCCCATTTTTGCCTTTGCGCCCCCAGCTGACCTCAGCCAGGGGCACCCATGATAGCAGCAGACAGTACAGAACGACAGATAACCGTCATCTTATTGCCAATTTACAATGGCAGCAGACGGTACAGAACAACTGATAACCATCTCTGCTATCATGCAAAAGCAAACGAATACTGCTGTGTAGCACTGCAGTAACGCCTTTGTCAGCGGCATCCAGTACACATACGGTGACAGTAAAAAAAAAAGCTGAACGGGCTCCATGGTTGCCATGCTATGGCGTCTGCCAGGGCAATCCAGGGAAAAAGGGAGTGAAATGATAGTCTGCCATTGTTTTCCCGGAGGAAGGAATGAGTGACGACATTTACCCAGAACCATCCGCAACAAGATTTTTGCCCCATCAGGCACTGGGATCTCAACCCAGAATTCCAAGGGGCAGGGGAGACTGCGGGAACTATGGGATAAGCATGGAATAGCTACCCACAGTGCAACGCTCCGGAAATCGATGCTAGCCTTGGACCATGGACGCACAGCGCCAAATTAATGTGCTTAGTGTGGCCGCGTGCACTCGACTTTATACAATCTGTTTTACAAAACCGGCTTATGTAAAATCGGACTAATCCCGTAGTGTAGACGTACCCTGTGACACAAGTCATTGGAATGTGCGACAAGGGGTCAAAAGATGGAACACATTTTGTTGTCTGTTGAACCATTACTGAAAGATTAAAATGATTTTTTAAAGTTTCAAATCTACTTTTAAGACAGTTTCACACTGTGGTAATTAATTTAACCAATTTTGTAATCTGCTACACATATGCGAGGGGGAGGGAGGAAGGGACATGGACATTGCCTTGAATGGCCCATGTTGGTCTTTGGAATTTGTGGGCAGGATTTTTACCCAGGCTTCTTGAAAAGCACTAGAAGGAGTGCAGAGAAGGGTTGAAAAAGGGAAGGGTGATTGCTGTCCCCAGTCCATTTAATTCTGGTGGTGGCGGCCCCATCCCCATTGCAAGGCCCTAGCTTTCAATATGGCATCATTGCTGCTTCCCCCAAGAGATCCCTGTTGCTGCTGTAGTTCTGGGCCCCTGCCACATCCCTTCCCTCTGAGAAGTGGAGAAGAATCTTAGGGTTTTTAGATAGGGGAAGGATGAGGAGGGAATAGATTGAGCTGCTATATTTTTCACAGGGAGAAGAAGTGGAGCCATCCAGCCAGTGACAAGTCAAGTTGATCAGGGCCTGCTTCACAGCTTCCCCCACCTCCTGCCAGTGGCAAGTAATAGCAGTTCTGCCAGCTCCCACCTCACCTGTCCTCTTTCCAAAAATTGTCAGAGAACAAGAAATACTGATCTCAGAGAAATTTTCCCTTCAACAACTGGGATCTAATTATTGTGAGTAGGGCTGGAATAAAGCCATTTGGTCACCTAGCACACCATGACGTGGACTGCCCTGTGGTTCTGCCCTCTGGCCTGCAAGGGTCCCCTCCCTAAGCCAGAGAAGGACTTCCAGAAAGGGGGCCCCCTTGTACTTAGCTCAGCAGCTGAGGTGAATCTGCTTGGGTAAGAGAGTAGAGCCTGTTGTACTGTTCTCCTCTTGCCACACACAGCTTTGTTCAGCAAATATCAGTGGGGATCCCAGAACAATGCAAGGTGTATTTCACCCTTCTCAATGATATTGTCTCAGTTTGCCTGCAGACTCTGGCAGCATCACTGCAATAGTTACACTCAGTTTTACAGCTTTTATTCACAAACATCAGAGCTAGAATATACCTGTCTTTCCATTCTGTCATCATCATTTTTCAATATCTGCATTGACGGATATGCTTGAGGAGGCAGCTGGCAGTGGTGTTGAGCTGAACACCAGTCTCCTTCAAGATCTCAACTACAGTTTGGAGAATCACTGCAGCTGATGGTTGATCTGGTCAAGAAAGAAGGAGTGTGCATTGCTCTAATTATTCATTTGACTAAAACTAAGACACCAGCCTTTACCACAAAGCAGCCTCCAGCTCCAGTTTACAACCAGCTCAGTATTAACCTGTCCAGAAGGAGCACTGAGCAAGTGGCAACTGTCAAATATTTCAGCAGCATCATGGATGATGCTGAAAGATGCTTGAATGATGTGAACATTCATATCAGCAGCTGCTGCCTTAATTTGACCTCTTCAGTGGCCTCTGTGGGGATGTCATGACGTCAAGCTTGCTGCAAAGCGGCAGATGGATAGAATCATAGTTATACCAATTTTATTGCATGGAAGTGAATTGTGGGCATTGGGGAAGGCTGGAGAACACTGGATTAACATTTTCATTTCTTGTCATCTTCATCAGCTGCTCCATAGTAAGTTGCAGGACAAAATCCAAAATGGGGAGTATGTGAACACAACAACCACCTCCATCAGGACTGGTTTAGTTTCAGTGACTTTAATGGAAAAATCAATGAATGTTAGTGAGCGTCTAATGACTAAGGAATGTTGCTACGTGTCTGGGGACCAAAAGCTTCAGTGGCACAATAAGATTGCAGCTGATGGACATAAATTGAATATCCAGCCTACCTAAAAATCGATCAGGTGGCACTCAATCTGCAAGGAGGTCATTGTCCCTTTGGGATTTGCCAGGATGATGATGCTGACATACACAAACCTAAATATAATAATAATAATACAATATATATAACTGAGCACAATGCCGTGACTCAAAACCGATCCATGGCCAGGAGAGAAGATTTCTTCCACTCAGCACCAAAAAGAAGTTCACTATCATACAAACCCTTACTCCAGCTGTGTGCTGTTTCCCAGGATTAGGTCAGTATGTCTAGTGATCTATAAATATAAAATAATTATTTGCAGTTGCAAGGTGAATTATTTGTCCAGGTTGAAAAATAAAATACCCACCATTACAATGGACCTCTTTTGTTGAATATATTCAACGTTTTGTACAGTCCTAAGGTTGTTTTTACTTTTAATGCAACAGAACAGTCCTATGATAACATTAGGCGGCAATCAAAATTCAATATGTTCAATTTGTTGTAGCCTGCAGCCTAACATCTTAATCTTTTGTAACTCTATGCTCTGAAAGAGATCGTATGTCTCTTGTTCCGTTATGTCATGAAAAGCACAGTCACCAACTTAGCATACTAGCAAAACCCTTCAGAAAACAAGGTAAATTCTCCACAAAAATGATTCCTGCTTTTTTGTAAGGTTTTTATCTCAATCAATTACAATGTTGTCAGCTCTACTCACTGGAGTTCCTAAATAACAAGCTTATAGCCATGTCCTTAAAGTAAAGAAGATAATACAGTGACAGTATGTGCTGATTTCCATTTATGAATTCAAAAATAATGTACACAGTGGCTTAGTAACTGAACTGTAGCCTAAACAGAGCTCATAGAAGGCAGATTTAATTCAAAGTTTACTTAACCCAACAAAGGAATAGTCTAGTCTGTCTTTAAACTAAGTATAAAAAAAAAAGAGCACAAAGACCTTTTAAAGATGGAAACGAAGCAGCAGTAGAAGAGTATAATCTAGAAAAGTGACTGAAAACACCCTTAGGTGTCTTGCAATACATACTAATGATTTATGTTTTTAATTTTTCTCTATTCGCCCATCAGCATTAACCTACTCGATATGTTTACTGACAAACTTATCTAACAGATTCAGTATGTCAACTACTTTCTTTTTGGGGTAAATACATATATTATGATGAGGCTTAAAAATAGTAGAGCTTATTTCTCTAGGTCACTGCTTCAAATCCAGCTCACTAGTGACCAACTGGCTGTACAGTTGCCTATAGTCTGTCTCATTCCCAGCTGGCAGCTCTCAAACATACAGTGTAACCCTACATTGGGCACCCTTTGTGACCATCTCAGTAAGATGCGAAGGACTGGCATGAGACTCAACTGCCTTTCTCACCCTGAGAGTTGAGAAAGGGGGCAGAACTAACTTCTGGCTTCCAGATAGAGAGAGCTGTGGTAACTGTACAGGAAGAGAGCTCTCTCAAGAACTCCCGAGTTCTGAAAAGACTGCCATTGCTTTGTGATACTATCTATACTATGCTTTTAAAGCATTGCATGCTGAAGGAAATGTTTGGGCCAAAGGGGCATCAACTCAGCATCCACTTGTGAATGCACAGATATGTGCACTTGCACTCTTCCAGCGCCATCATCTCTGTGTGGTTAGTAACTTCCAGTAAATGGCTACTCTGGTGTTAGAATGGTTCCAATGTACTTGCAGATGTCAGAAGTCAAAAAGTGCATAAAACTTTGGATCAGCATGTGCAAAACTGTGCAGAGACAAATGGAAGTAGGCTGAGTTGAGGCCTTTAAACAACATAGAGCCATTATATAAAAAAACTACTTAAAGCAATTTGGGACTATCCAACATCCATTGAAATCTATGGGAGTCATTCTTCAGACTTCAAGGAGCTTTGGAGCAGGTCCTTAATCTGCATGTATGAGCATCACAGAAGAGGGATGCTGAACGCTAAATAGGTTTTTGAGATCATTTAATAGAGAAAGGTCAGGTGACTTTAGCTTTGTTCCAGCTAGAGTCTGCTGCATGTGTTTTCCTCCATATTTGGGTTCTCTTCATCTGGTTCACCTACTGTAAGGTCACATTTTGCTTATGAAAAGAAACTTCTACAAATTTTCACTTCAGTGTCTCTGAGACAGTAGAACAGACACACACACACGGAGAGCAGAAAAGGAGAAAATCTGCTGTATTTCAGTTACAATGAAATCCTAGCTGAAATAATTATCCCTGGAACGGAGAAAGCACCTGCTAGGCAGCTTGTCAAAACAGAGTGTGACTGTGCGCTGGACAAAAACATTTGACCACAAGAATTAAAGATGACAAAAGCTTAACAAATATATAAAGCAATTTGTTTTAGCTGCAGAAAAGTGCTTTCACTTGAATATTTTCATTCTGATATGTTGGGATCCCGGTTAGTAAAGTTATCAGGAACTCAGAATTGAAGTGTTGATTATTTCTTGGGCTTACATTCCCATTTGGCACTGTTATTTTAAGGCTGTTTGGGTAGAAATAAAAAGTATCCTTTTAAAGGGCTTTATTTTTTTCCCTTCAGATAATATGCACACACTGAAAGCATGTCAAAGTGGGGAAAGTGAATGAGGATGGTAGCAATTAAAATTTCACTACTATTTCATCAATATTGAGGCAAAAAATATGTATGCAGCAAGCATTGCTTTCCATACAAAGCAATTGAAGGGTCTGTATATAAGTACAATAGAAAAAATAAACAACCCTCTGTCCTTTTACACAGCAATGAAACTCATGGCACATTTGTTAATGTACGAAATTAAATATATAGTATGTACTAAAAAAAAGCAACCCCCTGCCCCGTCCCCTAACCGCCCCCCCCAAACCCACCCTACATTAAGAGAATGTCAGGGTTGCAAAGTCAAGCACTCAAAAGCCAGAATTAAGATTGCCTTTGCAACCTTAATTGTGTCTCCTTGTGTGAATGCACTATAGTATGGTCTTGAATTACATGATCCCATACTACTCTTTCCCCAGGAACCCTGCCTCATTCAGTGCACAGGATAGATGGTGCTTACTGAAGAGGTACCTGTTCAGTATTTCTTTTATCTTCATCATTAAATGTGTGGCCCCAGGCCTTATTTATTACTCATCATCCAAATCTTGCACTGATTACAAAATGATTAATATCCTCATTGGTTTTACTGTGGTGCTCATCTCCACATATCTGAGTGTTTCATACACGTTAATGAATATACCTTCACATGACCGCTCTGAGATGTAAGATGTATTACTATCCTCCTTTTACAAATGGGGAACTGAGGCCAGAATTGTCAGAAGTATCCACTAGTTTTGGATTTTGCAACCTAACACCTAGGTTCTAATTCTTTTAGAGTACTTAAAATGTATGTAATATTTTGCATATACAAAGCACAGCTCCCACTGACTTCAGCTGCAGGTGTGAGTGCTCAATGCTTCTGCAAATCAGACCCCAGGTAGCTCAAGTCAAGCACCCCAGAAAATGAGGCACACACAATTGGTGACTACCTCTGAAAAGTTTGGTTTAAGTGGTCTACCTAGAATCACATAGGAATGCTGTGGTAGAATCAAATTCTCCAGAGCAGCATTCAACTGCCTCAATCATG
This sequence comes from Gopherus flavomarginatus, assembly GCF_025201925.1. NCBI lineage: Eukaryota > Metazoa > Chordata > Testudines > Testudinidae > Gopherus > Gopherus flavomarginatus. The sequence goes on from NC_066619.1 coordinate 109,585,777, forward strand.
AGCCCACACTTGCTCTTTTTTCAGTCCCCTGCCTTAATGACAATATGTTTTCCAACGTTTGCAAGAAATGTGGCAGGGGTCCTGCAGCCAATAGCTTTATTAATCCATAATCTGGATTAATTCCCTGAGCACCCGGCTTGCCCTGTCCCCCTCTGCATTCAAGTCAGGCCATTTCCTCCTTCTTCTCTATGCTCCCAACTGTTCACAGGTGAGAGATGCTCTCAGTTCTGGTGTTTAGTGCCACAATGGTAGCCAGGAAGATCAATTGCAGCAAAAGCCCTAGTAAGTGCCTGTCATCCCAGGCTAAAGAAATTCTCAATGCAGATAGAATCTTTGGAGAATTTACTGCCACTCTCCAACAAACTTCCACTGAGCATATGCAAATGGTGATTTTTAGAGGTTTATGGCTGAGGCCCTTTGGTTTCAGTTTTCATTTTGTTTAAAATTTCCCAGGAATTTATCAGTGTTTATTACAAACATTAAAAACAGATGAAAATCAGTGCAATTAACTTCAGTTTTCTCAAATGCACTTGCACAGAAAAATGATAAAAAGACAAAAATACCCTCTTACCGTGAGAGAACACTTTTCACAAAATGATCACTGCATATCTGACCCCTGAGTCCTCATCTGCAAAAGAAACCTGCACAACACATTCAAAAAACAAGCCTGGGAACTTAAATTCATAACTTTTCTAGATACTAAAATCATGGTCTTGATAAAGACAATGCACTTATGGCTTATTACAACAAACGGTAACAAGCTAACCCTCCCTCCTTTTTCATCCTATGACTGCTAATTAGGACACTACCCCGCCTCAAATGCAGATGAGGTGGAGCTGTGGTCTGGGCCCTACCTTATCCCCACTCCTCCACCGGCCAGCAAAGCTATCCAGCTTTGCAGTGAAGCTAATTGTGCACCCTGGAATGAGCTCTTCTTGTATGTCAGGTTAAATGGCAGAAGAGTGGGATCCAATGGAGGGCTTACTGTAACAATAACTCAGAGCAGTTCTGTCAGGAAGATACGATCTGAGTGAACCAAGATTAGTTTATATCTGTATAGCTCTGAATATTATAAGTGCTATATATTGTCACTATAGATTTTGATGAAATGGTATCAGACTGTCGCCTATACAGACCCAACTACAGCAAAAGGAGCAGGCTTTCTGGTTATCCCAAAAGAATAGCCTTACAACGCTGGAGGCTGGAAGGTTGAGGGCTTTGCACCTTCTCTAGAGAGCAGATGAGAATAGCAGATCCTGGTCTCCTCCTCCGAGAAGACGTCATACTAGGTAGTAGAATCTGTGGCTGTTGGAGGGAGGGGATTGTGTAGGGTGAGTTAAAGTTGTGGGGAAGGGTTGTAGCACCTGGTTAGAGAGATCTCACAGGTTTGAGCAATTTTAGTGAGCAATAGAAGTTTTGTTTACTTATACAAATAAAACGATCTCCAAACCAGAAAACTAGAACCAGACCATTTGCCTATCATCCAATGTAGATCTTCTTCCTTTAGTTGGAAACAGCTTTCTTCCTCTTCAAGGTGCAGATGGAAATACAAGAAGAATACCCTCTTTTTTTCCCCTTTGTAAACAACCCATTTGAGTATTTCAGAGTAACAAAGAGTTTCCAAGTTCCAGAGAGATTTCAAATCTCACTTTTTCTTTGCTCGGTTTATATTCTACTCAGTATTTCAAGGTTGTTAAAAAGAGAGGAAAAAAAAGGAGTAATCAGCACTAGCTTGCTGGAGCCAGTTTTGCCTGGATTCAGAAAAGGAAAAAATATCAAGATTATCAATCATTGTGTTATCCCTAAAAAGCACAAGATTGGTCTCTTCTTACAGTGGTACAATTATAGTGGCCAGATACCTTAATTAATCAGATCTAACTGTAATGTTTTCTTAAAATTGTGTTCTTCTTTGGCTAGTTTATGATGTTCCATTTAATTATCAGATACTTGTAGGCATACAATTTTTTTTATATTACATACATACTTACACACACACACACACCCCGCAACTAAGTCAGGCCAGACAGCTACAAGAGAGTGGTAAAAGACAGGTACATCAGCCCTAGAATGGTAAAGGCCCTTTTCTCTATGAGGTGAAAAGAAGTTACCTCAGGTCATGACTCATTAACATGGGAGTGCAATTAAGGGCTGCCTATGACCTTTAAAAAAATAAAACACCCCTCTCTTCTGGTGAGAGAGAGAGAGAGCATGAGGAGGAAGAGAGATGAGAGGCAAGCTACAGCGAGGGTAGTGGTAGCATAGACAAGAGGCTGCTCCTGAGTGGATGGCTGTTCTCCTCCCTACAGAGGAAGCATCCAAACTAATGGAGTGTTTGGGAAAGAGTGGCACCCAGAAACCAGCATCACAAGGCAGTCCCTTAGGGAGACTTTTGTGTTGTTTGTTTCTTCTGTTTGGCTGAAGAGTACAGTTTGGGCTTACCCAGAGGCCCACTGTATAAAAAAAAAATCAGAGTGAAGAATAAAAACGCTCTGGACTGGGACTGATTTACTTCAGCTCCCCACCCCCCGCCCCAAGACTACCAGAGGGGAAAATGCTGAGCCAGATGAGTTAAAGAAGATGCTTATGTCCCACAACAGTAACAAATAAGACTTATGGAAACTACATCACCTCATTAAATCCATTCAGAAACTGAATCTAGTGCAGAATATAGCAGCCCACTCATTAAGATCTGTATCTCACAATGAGTATAAGTCATCATGCATCTGCACAGGCTGCCTATTGGCTTCCCATTGGAGTTTGTAAGTGTTGCAAAGCCCATGTATTACTGGGTTTTTGGATGGGAGGAGTGTACTGAGGACTGGTACATGTGGCTGGGGGGGATGGTTGATATTACTTATGTTTAATTTTCGTTTTTGGTTGTTCAGTTTCTGATCTTTATCCTTGTTTGTACAACCATGTTTTTAATATATTTTTCTTTAAAAACACTTAGAGCTTTGGATAGGATTTTTTAAAACTTCTTTTCATATTTTTAGTATAAATGTTAATAAATAAGTCATTAGAACAAGATCCCTTTCCAGGAACTTTAGTTAGATCAGTAGAAACCCAGCAAGATTATCGATCTTAAGTGCCTTAGAAGTACCCATCACCTTTGTATCTAATCAGAGGAAAATTATAAGAACTTATGGGAAAATGTATTAATTATTTTTGTTCTGCAGAATATAGGGGTGATTGAATAAATTATGGCTGGCTTTATTTCTATCCAAGCCTGCTCTTCCTACGGGAATCCATCTAGAAAAGGTATCTTTAGATGTAGATCTAAATATTTTTTCAAGTCTGGACTTAATCTAATCTTTTCTTGCAAAGTCAGAGTCCTGCCACTGAAAATATCCTGCCCAAAGAACCAGACAGTCAAAATATGGGTCTTTCCTGCTTCATGTCCTGATAGAACATAGCAATTTTGGGAAATTGCAGAAAGTGAAGCAGTCCCTGCAGTAGTTAGGGTTCTATCTATGAAGGATTAAAAGCAGGACTCTGAAATCTGTTCTCTGTGACAACGAGGCAGTGGAGTTTGCAAAGCACAAGTGTGACATGGCCACTTTGTTACTTTTGAGATGCTTGCTCTATACACCAAGACCTATCTTTATTTTTTTCCCCATGGTTGTTGCATCAGCTTGAGGTAGAGAGCTGGAACAGTGCAACTTGGAAGTGAGGAAAAGGTAGCTTGGTTCTTGTCTGTGAGAAAGGGGGACAGTTTCCTGGAAGAACAGTGAATAAAAAATTAATAGTTTGCTACAGAGACCTTGCACTATGTTAATAATAGGTCCTTTGGACACTGGTGAGGTAAAGGCATTGACTCGATGATCCAATTAAATTTTGAGGTGGTGTATTATCCAACATATACTAAAAAGGACTGTCTGCCAAGTGGAAGTTCCTCTGATCTCACTGAGTTGGGCCCCCAGCAGATAGTTCTCCTGCAAACTGTCCTGTGTGTTGAGTACATAAGAGGAGGTCTTTGTGTCATGGAGTCATGACACAAGCTTTTGAGGGTCTATGAATGTAACAGATAAATCACTCCACTTGTGGTCAGTCAACTCCCTTTGCCTGTTGATTCATTAGTGGCATCAGTACTGGATCTAGAGAAAGTCTGTCACTGAATACCTTCATGAAAGTCAGCTCCACTCATAAGCAAAGAAAGGAGCATAATCTGGGGAAAAATAGGATTCTTTGTCTTGCTGTCATTTTAACTTTTAGAATCAGATTCTTCCTTCACTTACACCAAGATACATCCAGAATAGATTCTCCAGAGACAGTGGAGCAATTCTGGGTTTATCCTGGAAAACTGAGGGCAGAATGCAGCCTTTTGTCTTTAATATTTTTGTTTTCCATTGTAGTTTCTACATCAACTTTTTCTCCAAGTTATGCAAACCCCATGGCCTCAAAATGTCCAGGGTAGTGCCCAGTGTGCAAGTAATAGAGCTGGTGTGCTAACCTTTACTCTTCAATGCCAGTTTGACTCCTGCTGGGGAAAGTAATCATTGGATTTGGTGAAGCCGCCAGCATCTGCTAAGTTTCTGAATTGCAATCCTGTTGGGAAGGGGTCAAGGTCTGTGTGATTGTAAACAATAGGTTAGACTTTGTCTATTGTTTTCCTTCCAGAGCTAGGTAATTAACACAACTCAAATAGTTACAACTTGTGTTATGTTCTTGCAAGGGACTGCCTATACTGTTATCACGTGTAACCACATTAAAAACAAAATCCTGTTCACTGGTAGATTGACTGAGGCTGAGCCTATCAAAATTGTAACTGTTTAATTCCTTCCTCTTTAACTGTACCAATACAACTTGACATTTTATTGCTATTGACTACACTTGTTAAATGACAGATAAAATATTTTAGAAACTATCAAGTTGTCCAAGATGATGGTTAACGAGGAGCTTAAGGGGAAAAATCATGTTTTCTTTTAAAACAGGATTCTAATATCCAGTTCCTTCTAGCACTGAGAACTGATGATCTGTACTAAGTTATTATATACCCAGCAATTCTAATATGTCTACTTCTGCTTCACTAGAAACACACGAGTTGATCAATTCCATTTGTAATTATGTTTGGGAAAAGGGATTATGGAGACAAATATACTCAGCTGTTTTGTTCCCATGAGCCTAACATGAAATTAATCACTGAACCAATCTTCCCCATGCGCGGGTAGTATTGATCAAGGCTAATCCTTTTCCAAGTCTGCTGCACTCTAATCCTAACATCAGGGTCTTTAAGAACACAAAATGAGAGCATTAACTTCAAGAAACAATTCGATCTCATACTTCTGAAATCACTAGCCAGCATACCAGTGTGCTCTTTGATATATATGAGTTCTTGGATTAGATATGTGAATGCCTAGCTTATGCTTCTGTTTCACTAATTTAATTTATATGTATAGCTCTTTAAAAAAATGGGCTCAATCCTCAGCTGCATGGGGGTAGAGGAGGGACTTCTCTAAGCTCTAAAATGTACCAACTGTATCCACCTTCTATAGAAACCACTGCACACTGCCCTACGCTTATCATGCCCTTGACATGCCCCCTGGATGGAGCTGAGAGGGCTGGCATAGTCAGCTGTACACCGCTTGAGGATTTCCTTGTGTCAGAGGGCACCCTCAGCTGCCTTATAGCAAAGGAGCCAGACTCGGGGCTAAGTCTGTGGTCCTATATCTTTACTTGTAGTACATTAATCAGAACTATGGGTCAGCTTTAAGACTTGTCTTCGGTGCTAAGTTAATTCAAGTTATAGCTCAATTATTGCTCCTAACTCAACTCCCATCCACACACAAAAATCTTTAGCTGGAGTGTGGTAGTGCTTGTAACTTGAGGTAGCTGGCCTGAGAAGGCGTCGTAGGCTACAGCTGGTGAGAGCACAACTTATTCGTTATTAATAACTACTCCACAGTAGGGATGCAGAATAGCTCCATTTGAGCACCACTAGTGCCTTCCCACAATCTCCCTCTTGTGCCAGAAAGCACAGATGAGTTCTCCCACAATTCATTGGTAAAGATTTAATAGTGTAGCTCAGCTCATTACAGCACAAAGAGCCCTGGGATATTCCCCCAGAAATCTAAGTGCCATACATGAGTGAGTACAGCACCAGTGTAGGCAGAGCAACTCCAGTGTTATTTCACACTGTGGTTGCTCTCACTTGACATGAGTTATCTACACTTTTGAGTTAGCCTAAGTTAACTCTGCAGTAAAGATGTCACAGATACTGTTTCTTGTTTGACTTATGTTGACATTATATTACTAAATTAAAGTCAACACAATGAAGTCGAAACAAAGCACTTCAACTTTATCTAAATTAAACATTTTGGAAAGGTCATTCCAATATTTCCAAAACAAAATTTCAAAGGGAAAGTCAAAGTTTTGGCTTTTTTTGTTCCTATATGGGACAAGAGGAAATCTTAAAGTGTCAACATTTCCTGAGGAATGGAAATTCTGAATTCTGACCAGCTGTACTTAGAAACGAAGGCTTGATTTGCTACTCAGTTGTGCCAGTATAAATCAGGAGTAACTCCATTGAATCTAAGACTTGTACTGGTGTACTATCATTGTGAGGGGACTACCAGGCCCTGAACCTTTATCGATTATTATTATTACTATTACTAGTATAGTAGTATTACAGTAGTGCCTAGAGAGGAGGACATCATTGTGCTAGGTGTTGTACATACACACAATAAGAGATGGTCCCTACCCCATAGAGCTTACAATCTTTCATAATCAATTCAAATCTCTGGTTAAAAGGAGTAAGAAAAAATATTCTGTTTATTCCAGTAAATATTGACACTGGAGACTGACAAAGAATTTTTGAAAGTTTATAATCTGTCTCCTGAAATTATCATCACCTTGCTACCCAAGGCTATACCTCCTCACAACCTGTCTATAACACACAGACTTAGATAGGAGTAGCTGTCACTAGATATCCTATAAATGTAAAAAAGCTGGCACCAAAGAAGAAAATAAATGAAACCAAAATGAATGTATTGGGCATGACATCCCAATGATTCCTTGCATCTTTTGCAGTCATTTATACCTGAGGAAAAAGAGGGAGATCTTCCTTTACCTAAATTATTTCTAATTTACTTAGTGTAAATGAGAGGAATATCAGGCCATCTAACTCAAAATTAGAGGGGTTGGAAAATCTGTTCTTTTGAGAGAGAGACACACACACACACGCACACACACAAATTAGAATGAAACATTTAAATTGATGATTTTAAAAATATTTTCCTTGGCAAAATTGAAAACAAATTTTATTTCAGTTAGATTTGAATTGAAATTTGTTTGAATTTGAAATGAATTTTTTATATTTCATTTATTTTTTTGAAAACTGAAATTTTGAAATTCAAACTTGTTTTTCCCCCTCTCCCTCCCCCTCTTTCTAGTTGATGATGCCTGTTTTTGTTGTGGTAGTTTTGATTTGTTCTTATTTTTACCTTTTCTTTTTCTGTTTCCTCTCCTCCCTCTTTTATAACTTCAACATTTCTCCAACTTTGGAAAATTTACAGAGTGGCAAAGTTAGTGTTTCAGTTTTCCTTTTTTCATTTTTTAACATTTTGAAAGTTGGAGAAATATTGAAAGTGGGAAAAGGGGGGGGGTGAAGAGGAAAATATGGGAAAAAAAATCCCTGGACTTTTCATTTCACTCAGCAACAAAGGAGAGAAAAAGGAAAAAAAACTGGGGGGGAGGGAGGGAAGCAAAAAAGAAAATTCAAAACTTTAAAAGTTTGTTTTTTGAAAACTAAAAAAAAATCACAACTGAGACTTTCATCAAAAATAAAAAACCCTTCAAAAATGATATTTTCCCATGATAAATTTCATTTTTAACTAAACCCCATTTTGCAATGGGAAAACTTCAGTCACCAAAAAAAGATCAACTTTATTCAAAATTATCATACTATATTACTGTAACTCTAAATTAAAGGCTTGAGTAAAATCTGGGTCCTATTGAAAACCAATGACAAAACTCCCATGACTTCATTGGGAAAGATTTCATCCCAGATTCTGCCATACTGCCTTGTTAGTAGTACTGTACATCTCAGATCGACTCATTTAAATGAACTGGATCATGTGAGGAGTAATCTATTGCTCAATGTGAATAATATTGACAGCATCTGGCCCTAAATATGTAAAAAAAATATAATGAAATATGTTTGTATGAAAGATTCTAGATATAATCAGGTTTATTACTAACTGTTCTTTTACCTGGTTAACATTGCTTTTGAAAATTGGTTGTTGATTACATTACACTTTTGTTTCCTTCTCATATTTCATTTTTTGAATGTCTTTGTTTAACTGACCATTTCATCTTTTTGCCTGATATCAATATGTCTGTACAGTTTTAAATTGTATTTTTGTGGAAAAAGATTTGCTACCTTTCTGTTTTCTTTGCAGCTGCTATTTCTGCCATCTCTAACATCTGGAGAGAAAAAACAGGATGAAAGTGAAAATGGGCCTTTAATCACTGTGTACAGAGGAATTTCTCCATTAATATTTTACAGGCTTCATTTCCTTTAACTGTTCTATGTAAAAATACATTAGAATTCTTCCCCCTCCCCGCCAAAATCAGTAGTTTTGGGAGTTACAAGCAGGTAAAACTCAATTTCTGCATATATGTTGGAATCTATTGACTCTGTTTTTCAGTGGGACTTCACAAATGCAACCACCTAATTTGTGAATGCACCAATCAACATGCACAAAAACTCACATTTATATATGCATACAAGTATTTCCAGGCAAAATTCATTTCTTGTCACAGGTGCTGAAACTAGGGGTTCTGGGGGTGCTTGTAGTGGTTTCCATCATATACAAGGTTTACAGTTTGGTTAAATGGCTGTCAGCATCCCTACAATAAAAATTATTCCAGCACCCCTGTTTCATATGCATCCTATGTGAGATATGCAGGCACAAATTCCCATTTGTGTAGTCTCCTGTGAGATTTAACGCACATAATAATCGACCCCCAACATTTGCAGGTGTGTTAGTGGATACCATCTGAAAAACTGGCCCAGAATACCTATAAATACTAGAGAAGGTGAAAGCTATAGAATAAAAACACACAAAAAAATCCAACGGAAAAGCGTGAGGATTTTTCCCTCCTAAGTACTATATGGTGTCTTTAAGTCCCAGCTCTGAGAAACGGCTGATCTGTAAACTGCACCACCATAAGGGTATGTCCAGGAAGCATTGTGGCTTAGATACTCCTCTGAATCACAGTCCCCTCCCTGCTTCCCCCTTGTTATGGCCTATACCAACATCAAATTACAACACCTATATCCCATGTCAGTTCAGTTATACTGGATGGTGAGTTGTAGGGCTGAGTTAAGGCTCCACCCATTCTCTGACCCTCCCCACTCCTGGGATTAAGGAGATGCAAGTTCATTTCCTGGCTCCTGTAAATTACTGGGCAAGTCATTTAATCTACTTCATGCCTTAATTTCCTGGCGGTAAAATAGGGAAAATTCTTCCTACCTCACATACCTAATCCCTGTCTGAATTGTTTTTCTTCCCAACATGACCCAAAAATTGCACCTGCTGTTGCGAATCAAAACTTCAAATCCTTTCAATTTGCAGTTCTAACCTTTCAGTCCTTTCTACTATTGGGCAAGATGACTTAAATTGAAATCTCTTTTAGTGAAGTTTGAATTATCAATATACCAAGGATTTCCTCAGTGCATTGGATATCTTTAATCCGATTGCTCATGATGGGTATAGCCTACTATTTTCTTACACAAATCTTTACCTGCAAAAATGCCAAATAAACAACCTGAATTCTGTTCTGCTGTTTTTATGATTTGTGTCATCTAATAATTATCAGAAAGTAAAACTATGAACCCTTCTGTAAAAAAAAAAATCAGCAAAAAAACCACTTCCATCTTAAATAAAAAACTCAGTTAATAAGAGGCCTAGATTTTACGGAGCCAACACCTGTGCCTCTCAGCCCATAGCCCTTGGTACATGGGGGTGGTGGAAGGGCGGATGATGTGCGTAGTCTCTTGGAAAAGCATTCCAAGTATCCTTTTATAGTGTATGGTCTTTGTACATGGCTAGTATAAATTACAACAGACCCCAAGTTGCCCTTAACTATGCTGGGATGAGACAGAGAATCATGAAGCTGTAAGCAGCTCCCTGGCATCTCCCTCTGATTACAATGTACTACGTGGAAGCTGGAGGCAGCAAGGAATCTGCCCCACCATGTCCAGATGCCACACCACAAATCAGATTATTTGAGTGCTAGGATACAATTCCTACTGTAAACTCAGCTGTGTTGGAGAACAAACAATTGCCTTAGATTATGCTGTGGAGAGTCTCTGCTTCATCTCTCCCTTTAGCAAGCCTGTGATAAAAGGTGCTGCTTTGCTTTTTGAACAGCATTTCTATTCTTTTCAGATTCACAGGGTATTTGCTATATCAAATTGCCATACAGCTATGCTGCATATGGAGACAATGGCTTTTGCTTTTTTTTTTTTTTTTTTTTAAAGGCAAGGTAAATTACTAATAAGCTGTGTAATAAGCAGACCAATGATTGCATTTATGTCTTGAATATAAACAGCATTGAAGTAAGTTTGATCTTAAAATAATGTCAATGAAATTATAAATTACACATTGAAAAATGGACATTTTCCATTTTTAGATTTCTAGGTTTTGTGCAATGCCAAAGTGCAGTGAAGAATAGTAGCGAAGAGAAGGTATTATGATATTTTGATCTACAGTCACAGACATCCTTGAAAACTAGTAGTAGTTGAGGGACTTGTTTTATCTAATTCCTGAAAGAACAGCTGTGGAATAAAATCCCATAAGACATCATTCACGGTCAATTGTGTTTTCCCTCCCTGTGGTAAACATTACAGAGACAAAGCTGATGTGGGTTGGCACCAGTCCTTGGCTCACACATATTGATGCTTCAAACTACATTTTCATTTTGGATTCCATTTTAATTGAGTGAGTGAAGATACATTAATATTTGGCATCCTTTTCCCCTCTGCTTTCAAATTACTGTGGATGCCTTACAGTGGCATGCTCATGGAAAAGTCAGCTGTGACTGGCAGAAGCAACAGAAAGAACTATGATCAAATGTGGGACATCAAGGTCTTGCTTAGTGAAAAGGTTGCTTTAAAAAAACCATCCGCTGTACATTTGCCTATATGAAATGTTGATATGCCACTCCACTCTGGATGCTTCCATTTGTTTATTTATTGTTTTAGTCTTCTCTAGGTGTGTGCTAGAAGAGTGTTCTTTGTGTCATAGTAATGTCCCATAAAATTTGTGGAAAATATATGCAAAATACAAATTATCCAATTACCAGGGGATCATGAAATCCCATTTCCTGTTCAAGGGACCTAGTCCCAAATACTGTAAAACTAACCAATACAAGATTATTCAATCCAAAACCCACTGCATTTGCCAGTTGCTGGAAAATATAGATTATATTGATAAACTGCAAACCTGTATCTGTAAATCTACAACAGCACATAATCACCATACCCCAGAACATGAAAAAGATCAGCCCTTTCAATTCTATTCTATTCATATATGTGTTCTACTCAACCTCCATTAAATTAATTGGGTGAAATTCATATCTGTGCAGACTGTGAGAACAAGGCCCAGACATGACTTTAACCCTATTTAAGTTTTCAAGATAGGGCTTAAGTGGGACATAAGTGTTGCATAGGCCTTGTTCTTACTCTTTTTTGTGGTTGTTTTTCACCCCTTTTGAGCAAGAAGGGTAATGATTACTGAGGTTGCATTTCTTGAATACAATGGAGGAAATCCTGGACCCATTTGAGGCTTTGTCTTCAGGAACAGACCACCTTTGCATAGACATGCCTGCTCTACCTAGGTGTGCAGCATGATGGAGCTGCTTTGCCAAAATGGTCACTTTTGGCTGGTGTTGAATTACAAATAACTTTGAGTGCAGGGGTAATGAAATGTTATCCTTATTATATGAGTAAAGGGCAGAAGAACTGTGCTTAGCCTGACCCAGTTGAGGGGTTCCCCTTAAATTGAACGTGGCTTGCTAAGCCAGGGGTAGGGATGCCAAATCCCAGTGAAGGAGGGAGAGGGTGGGGACAGGTGTTCCTAACTGGTGATGTGGGCTCTGCCTAAGGAGTCCTAGCCACCATTTGACCCTCTCTTTCCACTGTTTAAAGACAGTGTAGTCTAATCTGGTCTGAGTCCCTGCTTTGTTCAGTGACCACTAGAGCTGAAATCACTGATAACCAGGTACTAAGCATCAGACCTTGTGTGGGACAGTGTGGCAGTGAAAAAAGGTTGCACAGGCTGCATTAGCTGTGAGGTCCCCACTGAGAGACGGGTTAAGTGTTGGAATCTCAGGATGTGAGGTTGGAGCAGAAAGAGCAGCAGAGTGAACAATGGTGCAGCAGCCACCGGTGACAGAGTGAACAACAGCAGCAACCACGAGCCAATGGCAATGTTGGTGCCAGCCCCGGCGCATGGCCAGAGTCAGAGCGGGCTCAATGAGAGTCCATGAAAATGTTACATTTCTTCTGGGACTATTAAGTTCTCAATAGTTGAAAACATCTTTAGGAACCTTATTCAAAATAAGAATTGCCATACTGGGTCAGACCAAAGGTCCATCTAGCCCAGTACCCTGTCTTCCGACAGTGGCCAATGCCAAGGCTACAGAGGGAATGAAGAGAACAGGTAATCATAACGTGATCTAGCCCATTGCCCATTCTCAGCTTTGGGCAAACAAGAGGCTAGAGACACCATCTGTCTTTTCAATAGTTTTTGCAATTTAAAGCAGATTCACCCAGGGATAGCTCAGTGGTTTGAACATTGGCCTGCTAAGCTCAGGGTTATGAGTTCAATCCTTGAAGGGACCATTTGGGGATTGGTCCTGCTTTGAGCAGGGGGTTGGACTAGATGATCTTCTGAGGTCCCTTCAATCTTAATAATCTAAGATTCTATGAATCTATATGCTGGACATGGACATTAGAGAAGCAATCTGCTACAAATAAGCAGAACAACTTTAACGTTTCTACCTTTTTTGTATGACTCTCAGGGTCAAATGTTTAACAGACCTCCTTAAAGATTTCCTTAACATTTGTAGGCAGATTTATTTGCGTGGAAAATTGGTCAGTTACATGTAGTTTCTGGATTTGAATAAGACTTTGTGCAAATGCTGAGGTTTGGCCCTAAAAGATCTGTTAGCTAGCACTCAAACATGAAACTAAAACCTACTTCTAAAGCAGATAGGTAATTTATTTACTGGCTTTGAATTCCTGAGAGTGATAAACACATAAACAACCCTGAACTATGCAGGTCATGGACTCAGACAGGCAGAGCGCTGGTAACAAAGAGTATTTAAGAAAGCACATAATCACAGGAAAAAAATAAATTACACAGTTTTTGGAGGGAGTAACTAAAACTGGGCTAATGAAACAGTCATTTAGACAAACATGCTTACCTGGTTGGATGGTCTCTACACTATGCTGTTTAAGACCCTCTAACAAGACTTTCCAGAGCTTGGCATTTATACCTGAGAAAAGGAAGAGTTCTGATCTTAGGTTGAAATAATCCTGGGAAATGTAGTTCAGCAAGTGACTAGAGGCATTTTAATTAGCTGAATTGCAGCATCAAGTCTGTTTATTATCCTGAGCTATAATGTCTCAGAACTACTCTAGCATAAGAGCTCTCACATTCCTTCTGCCTTTGAACAACAAAATTAGGGCACTGACAAACATTTTGCATCAGATTTTCAAAAGGCTATAATGGTGGGAGCAGGCAAGTATGGAGAACTTTTGAAAGTCTGACCACTTCATTAAAGCACCCAAATGGGAACTGAGCTCTTGAAAATGTGGCAACAGGGGGATCAATTGTGCTATAGCACACACTTTTAGTATCTTATCTGTAAACTTTCTCACCGACCTCAGGAGGGATGACTCATGGAATAGACTTACTGCTCAGTGAAAGTAAAGAAGAGAGGAAGCCAGCCCTTAATGCACAGAATGTGCCTTTTCTAGTTTGGAGGTTATTTATTGTTCCAAGGAAGCACAATCTATGTAGAGTTTAAAAAAAAACAAATACACCCACCATACACAACCAAATTTGGGTGAGGCCAGGAGCTAAGTAAATTCAAATCTTGGAAATAATTGTGCTGCTATGACTTACCAGCAATACTTATCCCATCCAAAACATAAATTTCAAGTAGGCAATCTTTGATTTCATTTTCTATGAAATATCTTCTAAAGGACTTATGAAAGTAAAGATCTCAAAAGCAAGTGCAACCTGGAGTGATTCTCGCCAACCCCTTAACCTTGTATCCGATATGGACAAAGTAAATCACTTCATGTTAATTTGCTGCTGAAAGAATCCCTTCTGCAGATAGGGTTCTGGCGGCACATGTACTCACACAATATCAAAGTGGCCAAGGACAGTCAGTCATTTACTGTTTGTCAAAGGTGCTATCATCAGTGAGACTGCCTTGGAAGGAAGTCGGAGCTGGATGTAGACTAGTGCTGAGATACAGTGCTTTCCATGAGGTGTAGGAAAAGAGAGAGTGGACAAGGAAAACTACAAAAATATAGTTGTTTCAGACATGCTGCGTTTAAAGTAGGGTAAGAACAAAGCATTGTAACAGGGTTTACTCACCACTATGCACTTCCTCATGGCCAGGTATGGCATCACAATGTCCTTGTGGAGTAGCAGCCCTTGTCAACAGTCACTGGGGCTGTGGTGGTTTCTTTCAGCTGACTGTGCCCTGGCTGGAAGGATGAGTTTTTAGTCAATTTCTTCCAGGGTCAACTATCTTAAAAGAAATAAAAAGCTTCCACCTTCTCCACAGCTCTTCTTCAGCAATGTCACATTCAGCCTGCAGCCCCCTCACTGGGTTCAACTACCCTTGTATACTAACTCCTTGGGGCTGGTAGGAGAATCCAGTCCCCATCTCTATTCTGGGTTACAGCCCAGGGCCCTGTACTGCACAGGTATGTCAAATCCTCTACCCAAATTGCAGTTTTCCCTACACTATTTCCTTCCTCACTGCTTTTCTTCCCTTCTAGGTCTCCCAATCTATTCCCTGGTTTTTCAGGAGACCTCCTTGCTCACTCAAGGCCCTACAGGCACATTCTGACTCCCAGCATTCTCTTTCCTCCAGCCGTTCCTCAGCTGGGTCCTCTCAGTAGTTAAACCTGGAATCACCTAAATTCTCTCAGGTGGGGCCCATTCTGTAATCAGGGCTGGCTTAGTCAGGGACTCTCTATTGTTATCTCAGAGCTCTGGATGATCTCTGAGTGTTGATCTCTCTCTCTCTCCATATATATATATGAATTTTATTGTCAGGCTCTGGCTCTGACCCTCTTACACTAATTTCTGTAACTGATTTCTACACTGGTTTATCAGGATTCTTTTAATGATATTGGGCCACCCATGCTGCATTCCAAGAGCTGAGGATCTGGCCCATTGTTCTCATGTTGGGTCAGATTCTGCCACCCTTATGTTGACTAGTACAGTACCACACAAGCAAGCCCCATTGAAATCAGTGTTAGGAGAATGAGGTATTACTCAGCCTGAGTAGGGGTGGCAGAATCTTGGCTATTATGTCTAACTATTCTTTCTACATGTAGCAATGTAAATTAAAGGCTGCTTTCTAAATACGACTCTTTTTTAAAAGTAGATTTTCTCCCTGCTTATTACAGATGCCATCTTGTTCTTAAGATGCAGCATGTTACAGTCACTGTGTTTTCTCTGTCATGGAAAATTTCTATTTGTTCAGCCTTTGGTCCCAATTCTGAGATGGCTGAGCAACCACTAGTTCAGTGGGAGATCAGGGTGCTCAGTACCTTGCAGGAAGCAGTTAGTGCAGGGGTCGGCAACCTTTCAGAAGTGGTGTGCCGAGTCTTCATTTATTCACTCTAATTTAAGGTTTCATGTGCCAGTAATACATTTTAACGTTTTTAGAAGGTCTCTTTCTATAAGTCTATAATATATAACTAAACTATTGTTGTATGTAAAGTAAATAAGATTTTTAAAAGGTTTAAGAAGCTTCATTTAAAATTAAATTAAAATGCAGAGCCCCTTGGACCGGTGGCCAGGACCTGGGCAGTGTGAGTGCCACTGAAAATCAAGTCGCGTGCTGCCTTCGGTACGTGTGCTATAGGTTGCCTACCCCTGGGTTAGTCCCTCTCAAGGTTAAGCCCTTTGATGTTTTTCCTTGACCTGAATAAAAACAAATCTAGACTGAAGAGTATGTTTTACTCTGTGAGTATGAGCATGAAAAACTTTGTTCCTGTGACTTGGAATCAACTTTGCCATAATCTGTAGTGGTTCTTTACCTTATGTAAGTTTTTGTGTTTAGGTAACAACTGGAGCACCTCTGCCTTGTGTATTTATGTCCTTCTGCTTGTATGTCAGTCTGTGTTGTGATCCTGTGTCATATTAGCGCACCTACCTTTTCTCATACATCATACAAAGAAGTATCTGACAGATGTTCAAGGAGCAGATTTATACCACACAGATTTATACATGGGGAGAATTGATTAATTCTGACTTGTATATTTAGTATATGTTTTTGAAAGTCATAAAATGTCAACATAGAAGATAGTTTAACATTTTATTACTTTTCAAAAGTCAGTTGCATACATACTGCAATTATCTGTGCATTTAACCATCACCAGCATGAATACACATTATTGAAAACAATCACCTCACTCATATGAAATTGTTGTTTTATGAAAGGAGTTGTGCTGAAAGGTTGCACATTGTCAGAAGTTCAGACGAATATAGGCCAGTATTTTAGACAAAAAGCTCTGCCAGGTTGGAAAGCCCCTCAAGGAAAATTAGGATTTAAGGGGTTTATTTGATGGCCCTTACTTGTTATCTAGCATTGTTTTGGTCTAAGCTATAGGAGCAAGGGAAATATAGAAGATAATTATTTAGACCTAGTTGGAAGATCTGTTATTTTCTAAAAGGTATTTATGGACTGGACAGCCCAACAGCGTTTGGCATTTTATAAAACCTCTAGCTTTATGAAACAGTTTTTATGATGGTGGCAGGACAATAAATATAACAGTGTCTAATAGAATGAAGAAAACATTCTCCCCAAAACAAAAATGGCAGAATAGTAAACTGGGTTCTTTGTAAAAGCAGCAAAGAGTCCTGTGGCACCTTATAGACTAACAGACGTTTTGGAGCATGAGCTTTCGTGGGTGAATACCCACTTCATCAGATGCATGGGTTCTTTGTATATATATATATACACATACATATATATATATATATATATACACACACATACATGGATGAACATGAAGAAAAAAGACACTAAAAACTGAAAAATCCCACCACAGGAAAAATATGTTCTCGCTTTCTGTGTTCTTTGACAGGTGGGATATGAATTTGCTCCGTGGTTAAGAATTGAAAACAGATCCAAAAATCAGGTGTGCTTCTTCCAGGTCCAGATATAAAGTAGCCAAAATCTCATGAGTGGGTCTAAATATGTGATGGGGTTTTTTTCAAGAAAAGAGTCAGCCCTGGCCTGCTGATTTTCTTGGTTTCCTGTAGATGCCAACAGACATGGCAACAACAGTCTATTTGGATGATCTACATCTGCTTTCTCTATTGTATGCTTTTCCCAGTTTAGTCATTACTGATGGGGAGTTTATATAAAGCCTCTGAAGATAGTATGTAAAAGTGAAGAGTTAAAATGGCCTGCTTGAAGAGAAGTTACATCAAGTTTCTTCTATGCTTTGGCTGGGCCAATATTTTAGAACATAAGAAAGGTTATATTGGGTCAGACCAAAGGTTCATCCAGTCCAGTATCCTATCTACCAACAGTGGCCACTGCCAGGTGCCCCAGAGGGAGTAAACCTAACAGGTAATGATCAAGTGATCTCTCTCCTGCAGTCCGTCTCTACTATCTGACAAACAGAGGTTAGGGACACCATTCCTTATCCATCCTGGCTAATAGCCATTAATGGATTTAATCTCCATGAATTTATCTAGCTCTCTTTTAAACCCTGTTTAGTCCTAGCCTTCACAACCTCCTCAGGCAAGGAGTTCCACAGGTTGACTGTGCGTTGTGTGAAGAACAACTTTCTTTTATTTGTTTTAAACCTGCTGTCCATTAATTTCATTTGGTGGCCCCTAGTTCTTATATTATGAGAACAAGTAAATTTTTCTTGCCCATTCTGTCAAAGTAAAATGTCTACACTTTAGACATTTTACTTTGACAGAACGGGCAAGAAAAATTTACTTGCTAACCTCTAGTGTTTTCATTAGATCAATTTCCCCCCCGCCCCTCAGCAGGTTATCCAAGCTTGGGAAATATAGAAAAAAACATGATGCTACTTGTTTGTATTATAGTGTAATATACCACATTTTTCAATTCTGTGTGGCACGTTATTGAATGCAATAAAGTATGGGATCCTATCTGGATTAGCCTCACTCAATATCGGTTTTACAATTTTGACATCAAACTGATTTACCTTGGTGCTTTTCAGAACAGCTAGTGTGCACTCCGCTTGATCTTTGCTTTAGAGTTAGGAAGGGAAAAGTGGTCAGACAAAAGGATAAAATAAGATGGTGTGGATATAGAATTGACAATTTTGCCATTAGTCAAACAAGCATCATTTTGTTCATGGCCATGCACATACATTGTGCTACTGTGCAGAAGACAACGACTATGTATACATAGAATCATAGAATATCAGGGTTGGAAGGGACCTCAGGAGGTCATCTAATCCAACCCCCTGCTCAAAGCAGGACCAATTCCCAACTAAATCATACCAGCCAGAGCTTTGGCAAGCCTGACCTTAAAAACCTCTAAAGAAGGAGATTCCACCACCTCCCTAGGTAACCCATTCCACTGCTTCATCGCCCTCCTAGTGAAAAAGTTTTTCCTAATATCCAACCTAAACCTCCCCCACTGCAACCTGAGACCATTACTCCTTGTTCCGTCATCTGCTACCACTGAGAACTGTCTAGATCCATCCTCTTTGGAACCCCCTTTCAGGTAGTTGAAATCAACTATCAAATCCCCCCTCATTCTTCTTTTCTGCAGACTAAACAATCCCAGTTTCCTCAGCCTCTCCTATAAGTCATGTGCTCCAGCTCCCTAATCATATTTGTTGCCCTCCACTGGACTCTTTCCAATTTTTCCACATCCTTCTTGTAGTGTAGGGCCCAAAACTGGACACAGTACTCAGATAAGGCCTCGCCAATGTCGAATAGAGGGGAATGATCACGTCCCTCGATCTGCTGGCAATGCCCCTACTTATACAGCCCAAAATGCTGTTAGCCTTCTTGGCAACAAGGGCACACTGTAAACTCATATCCAGCTTCTCATCCACCGTAACCCCTAGGTCCTTCTCTGCAGAACTGCTTCCTAGCCATTCGGTCCCTAGTCTGTAATAGTGCATGGGATTCTTCCATCCTAAGTGCAGGACTCTGCACTTGTCCTTGTTGAACCTCATCAAGTTTCTTTTGGCCCAATCCTCTAATTTGTCTAAGTCCCTCTGTATCCTTTCCTACCCTCCAGGATATCTATCACTCCTCCCAGTTTAGTGTTATCTGCAAACTTGCTGAGAGTGAAGTCCACACCATCCTCCAGATCATTAATGAAGATATTGAACAAAACTGGACCCAGGACCTACCCCTGGGGCAGACCACTTCAAACTGGCTGCCAACTAGATATGGAGCCATTGATTACTACCTGTTGAGCCTGACAATCTAGCCAGCTTTCTATCCACCTTATAGTCCATTCATCCAGCCCATACTTCTTTAACGTGCTGGCAAGAATACTGTGGGAGACTGTATCAAAAGCTTTGCTAAAGTCAAGGAATTACACATCCACTGCCTTCCCCTCATCCACAGACCCAGTAATCTCCTCATAGAAGACAATTAGATTAGTCAGGCATGACTTGCCCTTGGTGAATCCATGCTGACTGTTCCTGATCACTTTCCTCTCCTCTAAGTGCTTCAAAATTGATTCCTTGAGGACCTGCTCCATGATTTTTCTGGAGACTGAGGTGAGGCTGACTGGCCTGTAGTTCCCTGGATCCTCCTTCTTCCCTTTTTTAAAGATAGGAACTACATTAGCCTTTTTCCAGTCATCCAGGAATTGTGGATGACCTTCTTAAATTATAGAAATTAATGTATGATAAATCACCTGTATGTATGTGGATCCAACATGAGTTAACAGGGTTGTGTATTGTCATGGGTGGTCACTTTCACACACTCACACGCGTGCGCACGCGCACACACACACACACACACACACAGGGGGGAATGTGGTAAAAGAACTAGGAAATAGCAAGACAAACAGAAAGAAAAACTCTGAAACCTCCAAGAAGGAAAATCTTATAAATAGATAATGATCAAAGAAACATTCTACAAACAAATACCTAAATTCAGAGACATAAAGGAAAGACACAGCAGTCTATGCAGGACCCTCAACAAACTTCAGACTCAAGGTTCCACACAAAGAAAAGGACGGTAGAGACATCATCATGACCACCAGATGTTTGCTGCATGTTTGCCTCATACTGCTTGTAGACGCCTGGCGTTGGGGCTCGGCCCTCTCAGGTGCAGCTGGGAGCCAGGGTGCCTCGCTACCGATGGCAAACAGGTCAGGGTCCAGACCCTTCAGCAGGGGTCGAACAAACAAATAGTCTATAAGCCCAGGCCCTGGGTCAGGGCGGGGCAATAAGCAGTTCAGAGCTCAGACCCTTCAGCAGGGGTTAAGCAAACAAGTAGTCTATAAGCCCAGTAGAAAGGCCTCCTCAGGCCAGCGAGAGGGAGGGCCTGCCACCCTTGGAGGGGTGGCAGGGGGAATGCAGGCTCTCCCACTCCACTGCGTTCCAGCCCAGGGCCCTAGCAGCGGCCAAGAGTCGCTGCTGTCAGTGGGGATCTTGGCCGCAACACACTGACATTGGTTCAGGCTCTCCAGGAGCCAAACCAGGGTCGGCTACCCCGGGCCACTTCTGACCTACCCCTCTCTAGGTACCTGTGTCTCGCCGGCGTCTTCCGGTGGGTCCCAGACCAGGGGTTCCTCAGGATACTGAGCACAGGGAAGCTCAGGCAGCTCCTCAGGATACCGGGCACAGGGAAGCTCAGGCCAGGCGGGAGCTCAGCCACCCACATCTGTTCTCTTCGGCGACCGGCCTCCAAGTGAGCGCAGGGTCTGGGCTTTTATACTTCCTGTCCTGCCCCTTGACTTCAGGGGGGCAGGAACGGGCAGCGGTGGCTCTGCCCATGTTGGCGGCTGCAGTGGCTCGGCCCTCTCAGGTGCAGCTGGGAGCCAGGCGCCTCACTACACTGCTTTTCTCCACTGAAATCTTGTCTCAGCTCTGTACCATGCTTTACTTCTAGCAGAACAAAGTGAATAAAGAGAGCTTGGAGCTTCTGAAGAAAATGAGTGGAAATTTCCCCTCACAATGCATAAATGAAAGGGCAGCTTTCAAGCCTACACAGGACGTTGTCCAACTTCAAGTGTCCCAGAAGGAGAATGTCAAGGTGGCAACCCAAGAGATCCTTCAAGAGATCTTCAACATCTTTAGCAAAAACCTCACCTGAAGTGCCTGGGATGGGACTTCCATAGTCAGGTTCCAAAATAGCTGAGGTGTTGTTTGATGCTCACCACCACCATCCGGCTCTGGGTGAAAGGAGAACTCAGATGAATGCACCTCTGAACTCTGGGTCTTCACAGACCAAGGACAACAATTGTGAATGTGGTGCAGCAGAGGGAAAGGGGAGTGATGCGTTACATTTATTGTCAAACTTTCATGATACAAAGTGAGAAAGTGAGGGAAAGGATGCTGCCAAACATACTCAAATTGTGGTTGTGGTTTTTCCCAAATTAATATTCGGATCCTTTTCCCTATTTATTCAGTTTTCTTTGGTACAGATTTAGCGTTTGCTTATAGGCACTCAGGGTGCTGAGATTACTGTGTGGGTGAGTTCTGTGCTCTATTGTTGAGGAACCCCTAGATATTGAACTTAGCCCTTGTTGCTGCTGACTCCACCTACCAGAAGGGTTACATACTATTGTTTCTTTACCTTATGTACTCTGATAAGACATTTCATTTTGTAATAATTAGGATGGTTTAGTGTCAGGGTCCAGGAGAGAGAGTAAAATCCCAGACTTGAATCCAAATGACATGAACTACATTACATTACATTACATTACACTCACAAAACCTATGTAGATAATCACCAGTGGCTTTTTCTGATAATACAGCTTGGGTTAGTCTAGATAGCCTACTTTAACTGGATAATATTTCAGCCATATTTTAAAAATACAGTATCAGGGCTGCTCTTTGTAACTCTTTAAATGGGTTGAATTGGAAAATCTTTTCCTAAATACATTTTTGTATAATATGCTAATACTTTGAATATGGAAATCTTAATTTGTTAGCTATTTAGGACTCTGCAAATGCAGATAAATTTATTAAAATTCAGAATTCAGCAAGTGACTTATCCAAAGAACATTGAAGTCATTTAGTGGTTTTTAGATTGGGCCCCAAATGATTCAGGTTTTACTAAATTCAGCAAAAATGATTCAGCCAGAGCAATACGTTATTCATTTTTCCCTGAGCTAGATTGTGCCTCTCCTGTGCCATGCTCAGGGCTTGCCATGAAAACGATCTCACAGTTCAAAGAACACTGTAGTAAATTTTGTCACCAGAAGTGAGACAGTTAGAAGGTTATAGAACAGTGTGACTTTTTACACTGTCTGAGCATAAAGTGCTTTCACTGGATTTCAAACTCAGTTACAGAACAATTTATTATGATACACCATCCTACAAAATGTCACTGATCACTTCACCCTGACTTAATAAATTCACACCTGCATAGTGATGGGTTTGTGTTACTGCACTAGACTGTACATGCATGCATATTAGCTCATGACTTGGTAAAGTTAAGCTTTTCTGCATCAGCCTATGGTGGTTATATAATGGCTGTTACAATGCTAGGTGGATATTTAATCTATACACAGAAACATAATTGCGAAGGGACAAAATTCAGGCTTGCAAAAGAATACATTATAAAACTGCCACTAAAGACTATTGTTGAACACTAGAAAGGAGCAGGAAAGTAAAGGTGTTGGACAAATTGTACAGTTTCAGTACAAAAATCAGATTTGCTAATAGTCATTTGTTACTCAGGACCCAGGGGGACTGCACTGAGATTACTCAATTAGGGCAAACTGCAAAGAATGGGGTAGACAATCCTCAAAGCTCATAGATGTTCCACTACTTAGATTTACCAAACCAGAACAAACAGCTTCTACAATTACTTATTGGTTGCACAGAAGCCAAAACACTGTTCCCTTATTGCAACACAGTCTAGGGCTTCCACCGGACACCCAAGTCAAATATGATGAGGATTACTGAAAATTATAAGAAAGTTCTACCAATCCCAAAGTATTGGACACATTACCTCCCTGGTTAATGAATATTGCAGATCTTACACAAATACATGCTTACAGCCAATTCTTATTAACTAAACTAAAATGTATTAAAAAAGAAGAGAGTGAGTATTGGTTAAAATATCAATATGCATACAGACATGAGTACAGTTTTGAGATCAGTTTCACAGTAGGGATGGTGAATTTTGGACTTGCAAAGAATTCTTTCAGAAATAGTCCACAGGTAATAGTCCAATGCTCATATTCAGGGTGATCCAGGTTGGACTGGAGATCTCAGTCTTACAACATAAGCTTCCCCTGCATAAACCAATAATCAGATCTGAGATGAAAGGAGCAGATGACAAGAGTTTTTATATAGTTTTCTAGCAGCCTCTTGACCATACCGTTCTGGGTGAACAATAGGCTTTTGAAGTAACCTTCTATTTCCTGAGCATCACAAGTAATTAACTACATGCATTAACGTAAGGCAATTATCCATTAAGCAGTTCATGTACAATTTACCACAAACTTCAAGGAGACATACAGACAATGATATTATTTCACCCAAGATTCATCTAAATGTTAATATTCCCTTTTGATCTCTGAATCAATAGCTATAGTGACAGACAGGAACTGTCTGTTTACATGGCTAACATCTAACAAGATATAAGTAAACACATACAACTAGTATTACCTCTAATCCTCTAAAAGTACAGGTTTGCATTTCAAGTTCTAGCCTATCTAATATGGAATGGCCCTAATTACCATTTACGTGCTTTTCTAACATGTCTCCCTCTGAAGGTTGAATCTGGGTCATTTAGCCTGAGAGCTGCTTAACCCTTTCTGCCCATTTGTCACATCAGTTATTGCACCTTTGCGCCACAGCTAGCCACAGGACTGTTGTTGTATTTGTGGAAGATGTTCACCTCACAAAAGTTTAATAAATTTTAGCACAAATGAATATACTGCACAATGTGTACTACTAGATGTGCTTTATTTACTATTTCCTCAGTTACCAAGTCAGGGAGCAGAAACACCACCATGTGACTTAAGTGTCCAAAATGACACCATCAATCACAGTATACAGAATAGTTGAAGTGAACACCTTACAGAGAACTTGTTGGCTGAATATTGTTTATTCAGATAACTTGATGAACGCTGACGGCTGATTAACAAATAGATTTGCAGAAATCAGAAGGAGGCATGGCCAATGCATGCTGTGCTTCTGCTATTTTCAGCTGGCTCTTGGTCACAGTGGAGACCATTATCGGTTCTTCACATCTAATCTGACCTGTGGCTGGAGTGAGGATCAGGTAAAAGAAGTACAAAAAAATAAGTTTTCCTCAGACTAGTTGCAGTAGTTATGACCCAAGCCCCAACAAATAGAGTTCACTGAGAATTCATACTGAATCCGATGGGGGATATCTGAACAGAGAACTTACAGGACCACAAAAAAATTACTCAGGGGAGCTTTGGAGAAGGGGCAAGGGTCAATTTTTGGACCTACAGAAGATGAAGTCCTTTACTAGCACATCTGTAATTTTTTGATTCAACTGTCTTGTCTTTGTCTTGTCTTCTTTTAGGACATAGAAGGTCAAGATTAATAGAATCCTCAGCTCAGATAGAGAGAGGTGATAATCACATGATCGTCTTTGTCTGGAGGATGTTTAACACAAATACATTCATACCCATTATCTGCCAGCTGTAAGAGTACTCACTAGAGACAGTCTCCTATCATATAAAAGGAGATCTGGACAGGAAAGAGTTTTCCCCATCCCATGAAAATGTTGGGAATAAGATTTTTGTTTGACTCATGTGAGATTTCAACTTTGTGAACTACAAATCCCCAAAAGTTTTGGATTGGGTCAGTTGAAATACAGTTTCCAGGTGTTTAATTTTGAGTATGTCCTTTAAAAAAAAAGTAAGTGTAAATTAATGTCAATTTTTAAATGAAGTCATCTTGACCAAAGAAACAGAATACAGAAAATTTTAAAAAGTGAAAAATGGGCTATTGAACACTTTGAAACATTTTTCCAGAAATGAGAAATGAATGAAAACTGACCCTTTCCTATTCCTTGAGGTTGATAACCAACCTTTTCTGACAAACACTTTTCATTGAAAAATGGACGTGCTCTAATATTAACATTCTGTGAACATGACTCATGTCATGTGATGGGGATCAGGAAATACAGTTAAGTCTCTTACTGTCGTTACAGGCAATGCTTCCTCCCGTTGCTATCATTTCCTTCAGAACCAATACATTAAATTTTGCCCCTTTGATACTTTACCCACAACTCCCCATCCAAATTCAGTACAAGCCACATGTAGTGAAACCAGAACATGTTCCAGTTTTATATAACTGGAAAAATGCAAAGTGAAAAATTGCAAATTACATTTTGGATGAGAAAATAACATGACAATTTTTAGCTCTCCTTCTCTGCCATTATATTCAGAGTATGCTGAGAAAATACCAATAAGTGGACTTGAATCAAGTCTGTAATGTGGTATTTTTAGATGACAATGAATAGTTTTATTGCAAAACATCACTGAAATTAACTTACACAGGTCTATATTGTACATTAATAATATCCTGTGCATTTTGATAAAGATTTCCTTGAATGGAACTGACATTGTGTGCACGACTGAAATAACCTCATCAAAGTATTAAAGGAGAGTGAGAGTGAGAGCATGCCATTAAATCAACCTCAAAATCCTCCGTGCAAGATTCTACTTTTATTTAATTTTGTTTTTCTATTTTAGGTTTCACATCTGAGACTCTATAATCTTATCTTTATCAAACCAGTTTGCTCTCTCACTTTAACAATCAAGGATCCTTGATGGTTGGCTTTATACTTCATCTCAGGGGAGTGCAGCAATGCCTGTGAGAAACCTTATCTGAAAACCACAGGACATTTATTTTGCTTCTATCTCATCTCCGTATTTTGCCTTTAATGGCTGTCATTGGACAGTGGAGATTAGCTGGTTCTGAGCTTTGACTTCCTCAGTGCGTCAGTAAAAGCTGATCATAAGGAGAAAGTATTTTATTAAAAAAAACAAACATACTTACAAGTAACAGCTGAACCATACTAAGGCCTACAGTGAATGATGCCTGCTTCTGTCTCCTCTTCCTTAGCCCTAGAAATACATATTGGTGTCTGTTTCCTGAAAGAACCGTTGTGAGATCATTGAAACAGTTATTGTAGAGAGAGGGAGAATGTTCTATTTATCCGGTGACAGGAGGAGTTAGCCCATGTTTCATCACAATGAGTTGATATACCATATGGTAGCTTCCAGATTCAGCCCATCACCAGGGTAACCTCAGGTACCAGACTGTTCAGATGATTGTCAATACTTTTTGCTATCTGTCTCAAAATCAACCTGCAGAGGCAGTGTTGAGAATGCGCAAATTAACAGATACAAAGAAATTACACAGGAAATTATCATTACAATTGGCCTGGAGTTGCCACCCTCCCAAGACTCAGTCGTTCTCCTCATTCCCTCCCACCCCCTGACTCCCATCCATCAACAGGGAGCTTCTATGTCCTTCCCACCTACTCAGGTTGGTGGATAAAAACTAGACACAAGATAAAGTCTGAAAAAATATCCTTCAATTGATAATGTCATAGGCACATGTTATTACTTAGAAGTGTGATGGAGAATAACATATTTTGTGAAGCTTCGGATTGGATAGGATGGTGTTAGGTAAGAGGAGGATGGATAGAGAAGTAGTCACGCAAAGGGCTCTAAGCTATA
Source organism: Gopherus flavomarginatus (assembly GCF_025201925.1). Taxonomy (NCBI): domain Eukaryota; kingdom Metazoa; phylum Chordata; order Testudines; family Testudinidae; genus Gopherus; species Gopherus flavomarginatus. The sequence goes on from NC_066619.1 coordinate 109,612,900, forward strand.
GATCTAAGTAAATAGTAAGTTATTTTACAACTGAAAATGCAAACTGCCAAAAAAAAAACAAAACAAGAGGCAGGTGGGCGGGGAAGAAACTCCCTGGTTGGGAACTTCTTGAATGTGTACAGGGTCTTGTGGGTGTGTAAGGATGGGTGGGGTAGAATTTCACTGAAAATAATCCTTCCTTCTTCCCTTCCTTTGTTTGTTTGCACTGGACCAACTTCTGTGGGTGAGAGAGAAGCTTTCGAGCCACACAAAGTTTTTGTTCAATTCTGGGAAAGGTATTCTGAGGGACACAGCTAAATGCAAGGTGTAACAGATTGTTTATCATAAGTTGTTACAATTTATTGTAAGAGCCCATTCTAGGTAGAGTGGCCCGTTAACACCTCTGCAGTCATAGGACAAAAAGAGGGGGTTAGTGGGTTACAGATTATTCTAGTAAGTCATAAATCCAGTGTCTCTGTTAAGTCCATGATTTTCAGTGACAAGCAGAGTGATAAATTTAAACTCCCAGGCTCATCTTCTGAAAGTGTTGCTCAGCTTTACTTTGAGAATGAAGACTGAGAGGTCACAAAGAGTGATTGCTTTGTGAAAAGTGTTCATCCACAGGTGATGTGGTGGTTTTGTTGTATCGTTTTCCTGTGTGAGTTCATTCAAGAGCATAGTGATTGTCTCGTTCCACCCACATAATTGTTATCAGGGCAGTTAGTGCACTGGATGTGGTATACGACATGTTGTGATAGGCATGTCTAGGATCTATGGGTCTTGAAAGGTGTGTTGGAGAGGCTCTTGATTATTGTAGCAGTGGAGTTATGTCTGCAGGTTTTGCAGCTGTTGTTCTGACAGGTTCTAGTGCTGCTTAGAGTTGTGTCTTTGTCTGTGGAGAGCTTGTTTCTGATGATGAGTTGGAGAAGTTGGGGGATTGTTTGAAGGCCAGAGTTGGGATTCAGGAAAGATTTATTTCAGGATGTTGAAACATAGATGTTGTATATGGCTTATGAATACAATGATGTCTTGTACTGAAACCTCTGAAAAATTAAATCAAAGATTTAAACACAATCTACTATATATTCTACTGATAGGCCCTTATCCAGCAAAACACTTAAGTATGTGAATAAATTTAAGCATGAGAAGTACCACTAAGGTCAATGGAGCTATATGAGTGCTCAGACCTTTCCATGTATGTCAGCTCTTAGCTGGTTTCAGGCCATATCCAGTCAGAGTATCTTGTGCATCTCCAAAGTTCCACTAGAAATATCTTCAAGCTTCCCCAAACTGTACCATTGCTCCAAATGAACCCCACAGCATTTTTCAGCTGTGACCCACTCCCTCACATAGCTCTTTCTGAAGTCTTTCACAGATTGCTCTTCATAATTACAGGACTTTGTAGGGCAACATCAATTTCTCGAAGTCAACCTTTGAAAACAGATTTTTAAAAAAATAATGCTCAGTATTTCAAGTAAATTACATGTGAACTAGCAAAGCTTAGTAAATAATTCCTCTACAGAGATTTAGCTATTGTTTCACAGCTTTATGGTGTCAGTGTGAATGACAGTGTAGAAATGCTGACTGAAGTGCTAAAATGATCTGATTCTTAAAATACATGCAATTTACTCTACTCATTGAAATTATGGACATTAATAGAATATAGACTAACACTACTAAAGATTCCATCCTCAGCACTAGTTAGACATCAAGGATAATTTATGATGCAGTTGCCGGAGCAATGAAAATAAATAGATCTTGATGTTATAAAACATTGACACAGATAATACACTCATATGAATGAATGGGATGAAGCTAAGTGTAAACAGTCAAACTGTTGACAAATTAAAAATGTTAGTACATTCATTTTCAATCAAATTAAACTTTTTAACTCAGCCACACAGCTCTTATCAAAAAAGGAAATAAGGCTGTGAGGGGACCAGAGGAGGGGAAAAAATCAAGCATGATATTATTAAAGAAATAATATACTCACATTACCCTTTGCATTGTAACTAGAAAAAATAGGTTCATATTGCAGCTTCATTCTTTTTTAGTAATCTTTTTTCAGCCACCATGTAATGTACTATTTCATTTCTGATACATTTTCTGATTTCTTCAAAAGACAGAAAGAAAAAGTGACAAACACTCAACTTGGCAGTCAAACAAAAATAAGAGCGTTTAGAGGACTAGGTAGCTCAAGACTTAGTGTGTTTTAACCTCAAAGACATTCATTCAAACTCAAACTAAGTCACGGTTACCAAAAGCTTTTCCTGCAGAGGATGGCTCCTGAATAATCTGTGTGTATTGAACTGACACTCTCAGTCCACTTTGCTCTACTCTACAGAAATTCCCATCACAGGTAGATTGATAGGTAGTATCATTCCTTGACCTTTTGGCAGATTGATCATGGAGACTAACTTATCTTGAGTTCTTGGTCTATGGATCAGGCCTCCATAGACAATGTCATTTCAGGTTTTGGATGGAACACTGGTTTGTTGATATTTCTACAGGTTATCTGAGGTCTTTAATTGCCAATGCCACATTTCTACTATTGGACAGAACACAAGGCTACCCCAGCACCTGTCCCACCTTTGCCCATCTCCAGTCCCTGTTTCCTCTCCAAAGGAAAAATATAGGCCAATTCAGCTCTTAAAGCTGCCAGGCATTTATATAATGTGGCATTTACTAACCTAACATGTATTGGTTAACAGCTGCTAAGCTAACAAGTCTACCGAGCATGTGTGAACTTATATTTAGAGCTTTATAACTTGGTTAATTTGGGCATTTTTTTCCACTGGAACAGCAAAAGTCGTATCCATCACAGCATAGTGACCGTTTTGCCAAATTTCAAGTCCCTGTTCCAAAGCAGGGAGGCTTCTCAATGAAGAGTTGTAAGTTGGTTTGGGTTTTGTAACCCTTGGGCAAAAGAAATGCGTTTTTCCTAACCTCATTATTGGAAATGAGTGAACTATTTTATTAGAAACTTAAAAAAAAAATCAGCTTGAGGCAGAGAGTTGGAAAAATTCCACCTGATTAGTTTAAGTTTTGCAATGTTATAAGAAACAAAAAATAGGGTCTTCTAATGGAAAGTGTTTGGCAACCCTAATAACAAGTGTTGCCTATGATGCCCATAACACAATTTCTGTTTTTCTCTCATGTGAGTCCATTGTGTGCCCAACCCTGCTTTGCACATTTCACTAACAAACTATTTTCCATTTGTTATATGAATAAAAAGTTATCTTCTCAACCCTCCCTACCGTACAATTTGAACCACTGGAATGGGTGGATAAATCAAGGATGCGCAGAATAGATCTCCCACTGTCTTACAGAATGTCAGGCTCTCCAGGGTATTGTTTTTGAGCCACTGTCTCAAAAATGAATCCATATCCCTGTGTACTCAACATACTGGTGATAGAGATAATGCTTTGAGCTTTTCTCACTGTAGGGATCGTTAGTGCTCATCTGCAAATATGTTCTGCCCTGATAAATTAATGGGTCTACTTCAGTTGTTTTATACTGACCCAGAAAAAAAAGTCTTAGAAAAATCCTGCTTAAAAAAAAATAAAGGGTATGAGTGTTGCTGCATTAACCAACTCAGTTTAAAGCTGAACAAATTATTTGCCAAACCAGACTCTGATGGTCTTTGATTTATAGAATTCTGACAGAAAAACTGGTACAGAAGAAAAAAAATAAAGATTTTCTCTGAGACCTTGACATTGATTTTTTTTGCTTTGTAATCGCTTTCACTAGATATATAATTTACTTCCCTTCCGCCCTCAACTCCTTCTCCTCCTTTTCATACATGACAGTGATGCTAACTCTGCATTTGTTTTCCAAAAGCTCCCTAGACTCTAACAGCAAACAAAACACATGTTTTGTTTGCCAGTAGAACAGTCCTCTGATTATTTTCATCAGCGCTTGCATCTAGGTAAAGGCCAGATCCGTATACTGAGCTGTGATATATAAACTATGACCTTTATTCTGTTCCTTAGATGACAGAAAACACTCTTAAAATTATAAGTGACAGGATGCTGATAGTACACTAAATCTATAGCTTTTCATGGATTCATAGACCAGAAGGCAGAGTATGGCAACTCTAGGAGTATACAATAAAAACTGAAGTTAATTTAAACAACAATATTACAGAACAGCTGAAATAATACAGTTCTTAACCAAACATTTAGAATTCAGTATTTAAGTGAAGAGAACAAAAGATTATGTTTGTTTAAGGATCTCAGTCACTGTCTTGTGTGACTAACTTCAAACTGCATTCAGCTGATAAGTGAGAGGAAAGAATTGACTAAACAGAGAAAAGTAAAAATGTTGGATCATTTCAAAAAGCAAACAAATCTGTAAAAATCAGTCTGTTCATGAACAATTTGAATAAGGGAAAGAGATACATTTCTATAGTTCACTGAATCATTTGTCCAACTCTAACTCAAATTGTCATTTTCTAAATAGAATATGTATTCAAATGTAGATTCTTATGATAGGTAAAGCTAACTGTATGCCAATGATCAGAATGATGCAGAATTATTGCAGTCTTTTGACAGTGTATTGAGCAGTATTAGAATCTGTTGTCTCTATTTTTCTCAGCGACCAAATTATATATATGCCACAAAGAATTGATCACAGGACAATGGGCTGTTCCTTTAATCTACAAATGGTATCACACATTTCTGTCCAGAGCATGATACAGAGAATATTCCTCTATCCCAGGGCCACATACTGCCACAATGTAGTTTTCATGATGATAATCTAAGATTCATATTTTACTGAGACCTTTTAATGGAATGTTGACTATAAGCTTTCACACAGACAAAAAGAGACAAACTTCCTATGCTTTGGTAGTGTTAGTTCTGCATCCTGAAGTTATATTGGAGATGAATATTTCGTAGGAACACTAACCAAAAGCGTCATAGTGGTTTTCAGAGCTTTTGATTTCCATGGATGGTTCTATCCCTAATTATCATGATAGAACCTTTTTGGTGGATACCATTTATCTTGGTCCTTTAAGGTCTGCTGCTGTCAGAGACAGTAAGCTGGTATATTCATGGAAGAATGATCAGAAAAACTACACAGACAAAAATAATATTGAACAGCCCTCCCACCACAAATCATAAGCCAACATTTTCAAGAGTCATCATGGATTTAGTGTGCTTCAATTTTTGTGTCCAACTTCAGGCGCTTGAGTTTCAGTTGTACCGAGGATATACATTTCCCACTGAACTCAATTGTCTTTAGACTATCTGAAAATTAGGCCTTAGCTGTCTGAGGTTAAGGAGTGAAAAATTGAGCCACACAAAACCAGTGGTCACTTTTGAAGATTTGGCTGCTAGAGTTGGAACAAAATTATATCGAAACACATTATCAAACCTTTAATGGATTTTACCTGGGTCCACACACAGAGCACATTAAGGTTTGTGGGACCCAGGGCCAGAGCAAATAGGGGCTCCCTCTCACCTCTTCCTCCTGCAGTCCCGCCCCCATTCCACCCCTTCTGCTTGCAGCCTCAGCCCCACCCCACCCAATGGGCCTACCCCATTCCACCCATGGTCTGCCCCATTCCACCACTCCACTGCCACCCTCCAACCCATTTGCTCCTTTCTGTCCCTCCCCCACCCTCACTGCTGCCCCAAGACCAGAGAAGCTCTTTCTACTCTGCCATGGCCCCGGAACCCCAGGAGGGAGTGAGGGCTCCCCCAGCCCTGAGGCCAAGGCAGGGAGTTAGAGCTCCTCCAGTCCCGGGGCCCTAGCCAGGGGCTGGATGGTGGGGCTTCCCCTGCCTGCACTTCTGCTGGGGAGTGGGGTGGGGGCACACATTTTTCCAGGGCTCCCAGTTGGCTAGGGCCCCTGTGCATGGGCCCCATCAGTCCAGTGACTAATCTGCCACTGTCCACACAGCACACCTAGCTGTACATTCACACCCTGGCTTGCTGCACACTAAAGTGCCTAGACAATCCCTAGGTAGTTCTTTAAAAAGAAATTACTCCTGAGGGAATTCTATGCTACTGGGCATGTGCAGACTTCATGTTCTCTATAGATTTCCTTGCTTCTCTGCAGAAAAATGACTTTTCGTTGGGGAAGCAAAGGGAAGCCACAAAAGCGGTTTTGTGGCCCTCCCCAGCAGTATGTTTTGGGTGCCAGGGCAGCTGGCAGAGTGGTAAATCACTGTGGGGCAGTGGGCAGGACTGGGGAAGACTAGTTGCTAGTCCCAGCTGGGCTGGAGAGGATGGAAGTTGCTCTTTCCCTGCATCTGGGGCCAGGTCAGACCCATCCCCATATTTCTTCCCCAGATGCAGGAAGCTCTGCAGCCTCTTTCCCCCACCCCCTGGCCTTTCCTGCACTCATCGCTCCTCAGCTGCAGGGTGAGGGATCCCTGTACAGGGAGCTGCTCATCCATCTGCCCAACCCCTGTGCATCCAGATCCACTCAGACCCAGACCCTCCCACTGAGCCTCACCCCTCTCCCCCACACTCAGGATCCCCCCAATGATCCCCACTCCACTTCAACCTGGACCACTCCAGTGAACCACCCACACCCAGATACCCACTGACCCCCACTCCGTCAGCAGCTGGACTCCCTCACTGAACCTCCCACACCCAGACCCCCCTGCTGAGCTCTATCACTCCCATACCCAGACCCCCCCACTGAGCCCCAATCATCTTCACTTGGACTCCCATGCAGAGCCTCATTACTATTGCACCCAGAACCCCGCAACAAGTCCCTATGCATCCAGATCCCCCACACACCCACCCAGATCCCCCACTGATCCATCCACATCCATATTGCCCCACACAGAACTCTCTCAACCCACACCTGGATCCCCCCACACTAAGCCCCTCCACACCTGGATCCCTCCACACTAAGTCCCTGCACTCTAAGCCTTGCTGAGCCTGCCTGCTCACACGTGGTGCACCTGGCACTGAGGGGCAGGGCTCTGGGGTGTTTCTGGAGCAGGCCTGGTCTTTGTGCTGTGTCAGAGTTGGGTGCAGCCTCACCACTGAGCCTGTGTCAGGGGATAGCTGCACAGTGATCTTTCACCTCTGTGCAGCCAGTGGCCTGTGCTCCCCAATGCCATGCTGGAGCTTCCACATATAGTCAACAAATAAAATTTTCTGAATTTTAAAATATTGTGTGCAGTATTTTTTTATTTTTTGAGTGCAGAATTTTTAATTTTTTGGCAAAGAATGCCCTGACGAGTAAGAAGTGCAGCAAGACAAGTATCTTCATGTTTGATTTTACTTATTAGATGGCAGATCTTTAAATAAGAGACAAGTGTTACCACAGCAGAAGTCACTGTGGACTTGAGCTCTGCAAAGTTTATGGGCAAAATTCAGTTATTACATGTGACCTCTACAGAAAGATAAGAGGAGACAAATGGGCCTGCATGTTTATGCATGAAATTTCATGATAATTACCTTTGATATTGTTATCATGTTATCTATGTTTTGGCTGTGGTAGGAATACGAACAGACGTCGCACACCACACTGAAAGGCTGTGTCATGCCATTGAAAAACAATGAATAATTTGGTAATATGTTTCAAGATAAAGCATGTGCTCCAGGAGAAACTTTCACATCAGATACCGAATTCCTCATCAGGATGGACAATCCTTATAGGGGATTCAGTACTCAGAAGAATCAAAGGAACATTTTGCAAGAGAGAGGCAGACAACAGGATGATGAGCTGTCTTCCTTGAGCCAAGACTTGAGACATCACTCAAATTGGGTAGCTTCTAAAATCAGCAGGCAAGGATCCACTGGTGATGTTTCAAATTAGCAATAATGACTGTGCATTGCAGAATCTCCCACAGATAACAATTGATTTCAGGGAACTTATTGTGTTGAAGAAGAAGAATGTCCAAGTGATCTTCGGAGATCTTTCCTGTCCCAATGAGTGAAGGAAGGCAGAAGATTCTGGACATGAACTGCTAGCTAAGTAAGTGATGTAGAGTTTTAGTATTATAGAACACTGGCCCACCTCATATGGTGAGAGGGGCTGTATAGTTGAATAACATCCATTTCAGCAGAAAGAGAACCATACACCTTGGGGACAGGCTGGCTAGAATTGTCAGGAAGGTGTAAAACTAATAACAAAAAGAAGAGTGTAAAAATAGCAAGATTTAAGCACCTCATGATGGGAAGACATTTTATTGCCTGTGAACAAATGCTAGGAGCTTGGGTAACAAGGGGAATCGGAATTGCCCATTTATAAGCATAAGTTTGACCTAGTGAGTATTATTGAAACCTGCTGACATGATTTGCATGATTAGAATATTAAAATCAAGGGTTATGCATGATCAAAAAGGAAGGGGGAGTGGCACTATGTCAAAAATGGCATTACCCGTTTAAGTCAATGATAACTTAGAAGAAAGTTATCTTGACTGCTAAATGTCCTAACAGATAAAACATAAGATGGGTGTATTAGTTGATGTCTGGTAGAGACCACCAAATCACATTACAGAAGAGTATGACTGGCTCCTTATGCATGTCTTTCTAATGTGCAGGAAATAAAGCTATGTTATTATGGGGTGCTTCAATCTGAGTGACACAATGCTGGAGGTCTCATGCTGCCATTACTAAAACATCCTGAATATTTCTAAATAGCATCAGTGCTAATTTCCTAACTCAAAGTGTTGCATACAACATGAGGGAATTCTGCATTAGACCTCATCTTCACAGATGAGAGATGATCACAGAACTAAAAATTAATGGTAGCTTAGGTACAAGTGGTCATGACTTGACCACATTTATAATGTGCAAACAATATCAATCCAGACCAGTAATATATACACTTGGTGCTTTAATTGGGCAAATTCACAAAGGTGAAACTTATGAGTCAGATCAGCTGGGAGGAAGAATTTAATCAGAAAAAAAGTGAATGGAAATCGGGATTTTTTAAAGAACATTTCACTAGATGCCCCAAATGGCACAACTGAGGCAGAATCCATATTGGTTAAAAAAACAACCTGGTTTAGAGGGGAAGTGAAGGCAGCTATAAAAATAAAAAAAGGTTATAAATACATATAAAACAGAAATAAATGAAGTGGAAGAAAGGGGAAGCTGATAGTAATAAATATAATTCAGAAGGTAGGGATTAATAGAACACTGATAAGGGAAACAAAGGACAGAAAGAAATCTATGGCCAGCAGAGTTCATGACTATAAGGAGGTTTTTTAAAATGTGTTAGGATTCTTTGTTCCTAACAACAGTATTGGTCCATTGTTAGATGGAAATTGTAGAATTATAAATGCAGAAAAGGCAGAAGTTTTGAATAAATATTTTTGTTCTGTATCTGGGAAAAAGCAAATGCAGACCTATCATATTATAACTCTTTCCACTCCACTAGTATCTGAAGAGGATGTTAAACAGCTACTAAAGTTAGACATTTTTAAATTAGCAGATCTAGATAACTTGCATCCAAGAGTTTTAAAAGAGCTAGCTGATGAATATTGGATCATTAAAGTTGATTTCAAAAGTTTTGGAAAATGGGAAATTCCAGAAGACTGGAAGAAGGCTAATGTGCCAATTTTTAAAAAGGGTAAACAGGATTACCTAGATAAACGTAGGCCTGTTAGCCTGACATTGATCCTGGACAAGAAAATGGAACAGCTGCTATGGGACTTGATTAAGATTTAAAGAAGGTTAATATAATTAATGCCATTCAACACAGGTTTATGAAAAATAGATTCTGTCAGACTAACTTGCTATTTATTTTGAATTAGATTACAACTTTTATTGATAAAAGTAATAGTGTTGATGTAATATACTTAACTTCTGTAAGACATTTACATTGATACTGCATGGCATTTTGATTAAAAAACTAGAATATAAAATTAACATGGCATACATTAAATGGATTAAAAACTTGCTAATTGATAGGTCTCAAAATGTAACTGTGTGAAGAATCATCAAGCAGGCGAATTTTTGTTTGTTTTCTTGTTGGTTTTTGTTTTGTTTTGTTTCAGTAGGGTTCTGCAGGTATTGGTTCTTGACCTACACTACTTAGCATTTTTATCAGTGATCTAGAAGAAAACAAAATCACTGATAAGTTTGCCAATGACAAAATTAAATAATGAAGACATCAGAAATGGATGTTCCCCAAATCACTAGTCACATTTAAAATATACACAATCTTCCCCATTTTAGCTCCTGCCCTGCTGTGCATTATACCCACCTATCAAGCCCAGTTCCTATTTAGACTGTAAGCTCTCTTGGGCTAGGAGTATCTTCTATTATGTTTTGTACAGAGAATAGCACAATGGCATTCCCATCTTGGTTGTAGCCTCTGGGCAGTAACATTATTATTATTCATCCTGATTTTCTAGATGAGATCTTGGAAGATACCTAAAACCTTGAGCAAAGAGAGGGAATGGTTAGCCAGCTTCCCTTATTTTAGAAAATACCAGCTGTCTTTGCAGATTGACTAGTTTTAATGGGACATACTCCAATTCATTCATTGTGTTGGCTGGTATATTCTTCACAGTGCTCTGAGCTTTGGGGATATGGAACTCAGTCTCATCTCTCTGTGTTAGACTTGGGGAAGTCAGCCAGTAGTTATTACTTGTGCTTTTGGCTTAAGGGTGCTCAGCACTGGCCAGTCTTAAAAAATGAAATTATGACTTCTAGGTGTAGGGACCCTGGGCCAGAGCCTCCCCTCTAATGCCAACTAATCTAGAGCAAGCCAGCTGAGATCAGTAAAACTGAGGGACATGACCAAACTCAATGTAATAAAGAATTCCAGGTGCCATAACTCATTTAATCAGGGCTGTAGTGGTGGATGAGTCTGCTGGCTTGCAAAAGTGTCTCTGTAATCATCCAAAAAGGTTTGAATCCAAGTGCAGCTTAGGTGCAGAGTCTTTCCTTGAATTTTCCAGGGTATTCCCAGTAACTACTTAGAAGATCTCAGTTCCATGGCTTAAACTTCCCTTGTTTAAAGTTCAGCAGACTAGAGATGCAGGATCAGGCCCAAGGTTTCTCTTTTATACCTGAAGCAGGTTGTCAAGTGTTTTGAGCACAGCAAGTGACTGAGGATTCTTTTTTGTTCAGCACACACTGACCCACCACAATCTTCTATACATACACAGGTAATGTAGTTACACTCATTTACATAAGGCAACAGCCGGTCATTCATTATAACCAGAATAGATAAGCTGAAGACAATGTAGATAATATTATTAGTTCCCTGCAGTCTCTCATATCTTTGGCCTTAAGATTAACTGAACACAGATGTATACATAATGTAAGGCAATAAAGACATGAAAAGGATTTAGCATTTAAAAGCTAATTTGATTACAGTGGTAAACTTCTAACAGGATACAGGTACACAGACAGATTTAGCATCTACCCTTGATTTCTGTTGCTACAAATAAATGGGTTCATGATTGCTTGTCTAGTACATCTCTTTGATATTCACATACAAGTGAATTGTCCTGATACAATTATAATGTCTCTTCTTAAGTTGTTATGGGTCATACACAGGTTGGCTAGATTGCCAGTATCACACTCGCTTTCACCACCTGGCTTCTGGTCACCTCTGAAGTCTCTCTATTTCCGCTTATTTACACATAGATCTCTTTGTCTGAAATGTTGATTTCACTTCCCAAGGGAGGCAGTAGAGTTAATAACCTACCTGTCCTATTGATGGTTTAGCAGGTACCCTCATGTTCAGGGGTATGGCACCAGAGTCTTACTGTGAAACCCATACTTGTAGCTTTGGTACATGCTATCTGTTCTCCTTCTGAATGCTAGGTGTGTAAAAAGAAGTGCTGCATCTGAGCTGAGCTCACTGAAGGGGCAAAGTAAAATACAGTTTGTATTTACTTTGGGTATGTAATGGGGGAAACACCTCTTGAGTGCCTGCTACTGCACATGGTTCTGAAGTCCATCCCCCACTCCTGGCTCCCCCTCTTGGTTGTCATCCTCACTTTGCAGGTCTTCAGTGCTCAGCCCTCCAGCCAGATCAAAATGACACCCCTTTCAGGATAGCACAGAGTCCAACAAAAACTGTGTGTCTGCCCCTATCAAGGTCTTCAGACCCAGCTTTGGGTCCTTTAAATTCAACCCTTTGCTGAGACTTCCAGATAGACCTTGTTCCCATCTCAGGATTTACACCACTTCACCAGTGGGGGAATCCAGGCCTGCCCACTAGTCCAGGTTCTAACGCAGGGACCCTATAAAAAGCTGCCACATACCATTCACTTCAGTTCATTGCTGCTACTTCCCTACATTTCTTCCCACCTGGCCCCTTTAGCTTTACCCTTTCCTTGAGGATTAAAGGTCTCACATCCTCTCTACTCCCCAGCCTAAGCAAATACAGCCAAAGTCAAACTCTGGTCATTCCTCCAGGACCTCTGGCCAGAGAGGAACATCTTTCCTCACTTCATCTAGTCCCAGTCAGAAACTGACCTGCTAAGCCTCTGCAACTCCTTTTATTTGAGCCTGTGGGATCTGATTGATTGTTTCCATGAAACCTCTGTAAGCTAGCCTTGAGGACCCTGGAGCAAGGTGTAGTAGGAATGTGGGGTCCACATCAGGGCCTCCATGAAGGCCAGCTACATCCCATCATGAGCTGAAATTAAACCTTGTATAGGATCAGCACAAGGGCATATGGACCAATAAATTCCTCTTTTTGAGGTTTTAAGGCACGCTGCTGTAGTGTGTAAGCCTTGTGCTCACCCACTTTGTACGGGTGAACTTCCATCTCTAAGCACACTTTTCTTCAGTCTTTCTGACTCCTTTAATAGGGTTATTTTCTTGTCCTTATTGTAAATTTATTTATTTTATTTTATTGGCAGAAGTAGTAAAGTCTTGTATTTAAGATGCTTGACTAACGTTCGGGATATCATCTTCACTTTCTGGCTCTGCCACACATCTTCTAAGTTACCTTGGTCAAGTCACTTTATATCTCTACCTAAGTAAAATGGGGATAATAATACTTCTCTACTTCACATGGGCATCTCCAGGGAAAATTCCTTAATATTTGTGAGATATTCAGACACTATGATGACTGGGGAGAGATACAAATTCCTACATAAAGGTAAGGATAGAGAAATACATTTTCCCTGTTTTAAATCCACGAGCATAACATGGTTATTTAATTATTTTCCCTTGAAAACTAATACTTTAAATTAAGGGGGAAATTGTTTTGTGAAACCAAAGTGTTACATAAACCCTAATACTTAAAAGTAAAGGCTTTGAGATCATGCAATCCAATAGTCCATTGGGATCTGCTATTTCTTGTTAGAGAAAGAAGGCACTGCTGGGATGTGTGCGTATGCGAATACTGTAGCACGTCTTCTGTGGTTACCAAAGAAATAATAGATGCTTTTTACTCTTTAGGATCATATTGATAATATGGCTCTGACACATTTTATCTTCCCTTGATATACAGAATATCAGTAGATAATAAGATCATATTGAAGGCAACAGACAGGCATACAGGCATTGTCACTTTCACTGTGACATGCATCTTAAAAAAAAATCAGTTTGTAAGATCCTGCATATGCACACCAATAGCATATTCTTATGGTCTAAAACAAAACTGGGGTAGATTCTGGCTAGTAATGCTTGAGTCTTGTTCTGCATCCCCTCAGTAAACTTTGTAACAGTGACCAAAAGCTCTTAGAGTTGTAAGAAATTTATTTCAAATTAATAAGACACACACCTCAACTGATTTTACCTTCCTTTCACTATATATATATATATATATATGGCTACCAACTCTGACCCTTGGTGTGGCTCCTGACTTCGGATTGACTCTTGGTATGACTTTGGATTCTGGCTTTGACATTTATGACTTCTGAGTGCAACTCTGTCTTGTCAGGTTGTCCTGTTACAGGCCCTGACATGGAGGGCTATTAACAATCTATTATTACACTAGTAGTGGAAAATTAAACTAATGTTTGGTGTAATAAATACTTCTGAAGTAGAAAGCAGATATGCAGGTTAACTGTATATGGAGTTTGGTGTGGTTAGATGAACGAAAGCAGGCAATTCAAATATTTGGCGTAGCCACATTGTATTTGGCTGAAATGCTGAAGTTCTCTCTCCATCCATAGCTATAAGTTAGTTATCAGAAGAATGTAATCAGGAAAATGAAGTTACCAAAATCTTTATAATGGGCATATTAAATAATGTAATCCCATGTTGTTTCAAGCTTCCAACTCTATTGCTTTTGTTGTCTCTCATTTTAAAAGCTTGTATCACACATTTGGGTCTTTGAGAACAGTAGACGATGTAATAAGGCTTGAATCGTAACTTGTGTTGTTTTATTTCCACATAAAATTCAAGCAGGCAGAGCCAACAGTTCAGATACAAGTGACCTTTATTAGGGATTACTATGAAGTAAAACTGTCTTTAAAACAGCTAAGCTATGGCCTTTGTTGTACACAAACTACCCTCCAGAGGAAGGCTATTTGTGGCTGAAATGTCGGGTCTAGCCTCTGGTACAAACCTTCTCTGGAAGTGAGAAATAACTTACGCCTAGAGCATTTTCTTTTAATGAGTTTTTCTCCTGACTTGGAATGCCCTGGGACTCACCATTAGCTGCTTGGCCTTTGTACCAGGAGAGATGATTTTGTGTATTACGCCAGTGTGTTCCAGATGTCAGCAAATTATCAGCCTTCCAGTGGGCAAAGTAGGGTACCTTTTCCAATCTATATTTTTGCTTCCTAGATAAGTTTTTACATTTTAGATTCTCCATGTCATGCTGTACATCTTTAATTTTTATCCAACAAACAATGGATAATTTACAAGGCATAAACATCCGTCGAAATGTTTATGCCTTTTGCCCGTTATAAAAATATTATATACAGTAAGTGGTGTTAAGGAAAATGATATTGCTTATTACTATAGTGCATAAATGACCAAGTAATTAATCTATAATTGCATTATGGCTACTGGACATGTAAATACATGGGCATTGCAAATACCATGTAATCATAAGGTAATTACCTGATTATTTGTTTAAATGTGAGCATTGGCCCAAGATCTAATAGCTTTTATGGCAATATTTGATGTTAAATATCATTGCCAAGTAAACTGATTGCAAACTTTAATTACTGTTGGCATTTAGGCCCTGGTCCAAAGATCATTGAAATCAATGGGAGTCTTTCCATTGACTTTGGAGCAGGCCTTGGGTGCACGTAACCTTTGCCCATGCAACAGCAGGGTAGATCCCTTGGTATGAGACAGAGGGTGAGCTTTAGCAAGAGTTCCCATGGGGTGATTCACAGGCACAATGTCAACTCGAGCTCCCAAAATACTCACTGCTGCTTTCCTTCAGGGGTCTCAGCATATGCTCAGGATATGGCTGTGTTACAGAGGCACTGCAGTTTTACAGCAGTCATGTAGATACTTCCAACAGTGACATAAGGGGCTTTTCCATTGCTATAGTAAGTCTATCTATTGGAGAGGCGGTAGCTACATCAATAGCGGAATTCTTCTGTCTACCCTGGAGCTTAGGTTGGCTTAACTATGTCTCTCCGGGGGTGTGAATGTTTTGTACCCCTGTGAGATATAGCTAGGTTGACCTAAGCTGTAAGTGTAGACCAGGCCTTTGAAGTATCTTGTATACCACAGGGTGCTAATAGAGAGCAGCCACTGTGCTCAGGAGAATGGAAAGACTGAACATGTGGCCAGTATTTATGCAGAGGATGTTAGGGTGGAAGATTAGGCCTTCCCTTGCACACTTGTTCAGAGTCTGACCTGTGCCCTTGGCCTATAACAAAGCACCCTTTTACAGAGGGGCTAGGTACTTCCAGGAAGCACACTTAACAAGGTAAAGTAGCTGCCAGCCTTTCGTTAACCCTGCTGCTGCCACACATGAGATTGTACCTTGAGAAGGACTCTCTTTTTGTAGGATATGACTCCTTCTCTGGAGTTGATTCTAGCCCCAGACAAATTGCCAGGAACAGAGCAGTTCCCTGTGTCCTCTAAAGGTTGTGCTGCCTATAGTTGCCTATTTCTGTTTTCACTGTTTGTAGAGATTGGGCCAAACCAAAACCATGGATAGCAGCATCAAGAAACCTAATGGAGATCGATTTTTAAATCTGAACTCTGATCCAGATCAGAACAACTCACCAGATCTAACCCTCTTCAAGTTCGAGAGCATTCAGAAGCTGGATCCAGATCCGAATTAAGTGGTTCTGGATCCTCATTCTCATGCAGGGCCGGAGCTTCCATTTAGGCGACCTAGGCAGTCACCTAGGGCGCCAGGATTTGGGAGGGCGGCAGACTGCTTTGGTGGACCTCCCGCAGGCATGCCTGCGGAGGGTCCGCTGGTCCCGCAGCTCTGGTGGAGCATCCACAGGCACGCCTGCGGCAGGTCCACCGGAGCCGTGGGAATGGCGAGCTGGCCCTGCGCCTAGGGCATCAAAAACCCTGGTGCCGCTCCTGTTCTCATGGCATATTCAAAACTAGTACCACAGATTGGTGAATTTAAACTTGTACAGAAAGCCTTTGAACCACTTAATTCTCAGATTTAGTGGAACCTAAGTACTGACATAGGCTTTCTGTTGACCCTGTGCACAGGGGTGAGTTTCACCCATTACAAGTTACTCACTTGCTAACAGAAGAATTGTATTAAAATATGACTCAGAACCTTCATTTCCCTCTCTTTTTCCATTTTTTCCTCAATCTCATTTTGTTAATTTGAAGGCAATTTTGAAAATGTGTTTTCGTTCTGGATGATTATAATTTTTTTTAATGTGGAAATTTCTTGCAAAATGGGAATTCTGAGTTTCATGCAGCTCTAGCTAGTAATATTATTCATTGGTGGATGCAAACTATCTGGAGAGCCTTTAATGGAAGACATCATAAGTGTTATTATTTTTAGTACACCTGGCTCCTCTAAAGTAGAGCAATATCATAGAAGTCAGCAAGACTTGTCTAATTCCATAGTGATTATTTTTGTGGCAAGGCAGCAAGTGCTTTGCAGAAATAATGGAAAGAAGTATGGCAGTGCCCAGTGCATACAGAGATAGTGCAGGTCTGTATAGCACCCCTTTTTCCTGGTACCACGTTTTCAAATATATCTGCCCATCTCTTAAGTGAAATTTTTAAAAGGATAAGGAGAGGATTGGACATAGAATACTAACTTCAGACATCATTCTTTTGAAAATCTTGGTTCCATGTCGGTATTCAGGCAGCTAAATACATAGCCTGATTTTCAAAAGCACCGAGTACCCAGAAGTTCCCACTAAAATCAATATATGGACTTATCTAATTTTAGGCATCTAGTTTTAAAAATATCACTATTTTTAAAAGTAGGCTTTTCGATCAGCACCCTGCAATGTACATGCTCATACATGAATATACTATATTGATATCAAGTAAAGGATAGAACATTGACCCTTTTCTTTTAAATAAAAAAAACTTTTTTTATTGGATTAAATGTGACAAGTGTGACAATAGTGAAATATAACTATAGAATGGAAGGGTAATAATTAAACCAGTCAAAGAACATAGATTACATAAAACAAGGAAGCAAAATCTCTCATAAAATAGTCCTCTTTACAAGAGCCCTGGCATGTAATTTGTCTTATAGATTCTGTACTAAAGTAGTAGTGTAATATAATACCATTTTGACCGTTTGACTTCAGGAGGTTGTTTCTGTTAGCTCAGCTGGAAGTTGTAGGTTTGTCCTAACACTACTGTAAATCAACTATATCAGAGTGATAGCTGTGTTAGTCTGTATCAGCAAAAAGAACAAGGAATACGTGTGGCACCTTAGAGACTAACAACTGTATTTGGGCATAAACTTTTGTAGGCTAAAACCCACTTCACTGAATACTTCAGGTTGGGGGGCTGTAGGTAAGCGAGGACTGGCTTGCAGACAGGAGGATCTTGGGAAACAGGCCAGTCCTCGCTTACAGACAGCCCCACAACCTGAAGCAAATAATCACCAGCAACCACGCAACAAAAACACTAACCCAGGAACCAATCTTTGCAACAAAGCCCGTTGCCAACTCTGTCCACATCTATTCAAGCGACACTATCATAGGAGCTAATCACATCAGCCACACCATCAGGGGTTCATTCACCTGCACATCTACCAATGTGATATATGCCATCATGTGCCAGCAATGCCCCTCTGCCATGTACATTGGCCAAACTGGACAGTCTCTACACAAAAGAATAAATGGACACAAATCAGATGTCAAGAATTATAACATTCAAAAACCAGTTGGAGAGCACTTCAGCCTCCCTGGTCACTCAATTACAGACCTAAAAGTCACAATTCTCCAACAAAAAACCTTCAAAAACAAACTCCAACAAGAAACTGCAGAACTGGAATTAATTTGCAAACTGGACACCATTAAATTAGGCTTGAATAAAGACTGGGAGTGGATGGGTCATTACACAAAGTAAAACCTATTTTCTCCATGCTAATTTTCCCCCTACTGTTACTCACACCATGTCAACTGTTTGAAATGGACCATCCTGATTATCACAACAAAAAAAATTTTTTCCTCCTGCTGATGATAGCCCACCTTAATTGATTAGTCTTGTTAGAGTTGGTATTGCAACGCCCATTTTTTCAAGTTCTCTGTGTGTATATATATATATCTTCCTACTGTATTTCCCACTGCATGCATCCGATGAAGTGGGTTTTAGCTCATGAAAACTTTTGCCCAAATAAATTTGTTAGTCTAAGGTGCCAAAAGTACTCCTTTTTATATCAGATATATTGCCTATAACTATAGTAGAAACTCAGACTTAGAAACACCTCAGGAAAGGAGGTTGTTTGTAACTCTGAAATGTTCATAACTCTGAACAAAACATTACGTTTGTTCTTTCAAAAGTTTACAACTGTACACTGACTTAATACATCTTTGAAACGTTACTATACAGAAGAAAAATGCATAGTAAAAATGTGTTAACCATCTCAATTTAAATGAAACTACAATAGTTTCCTCACCTTGTCAATTTTTTAAAACTCTCCCTTTATATTTTTGGTGATTTACATTTAACACAGTACTATACTGTATTTTCTCCCCATCTCTGCTGCCTCCTGGTTACATACTTTTGGTTCCAAATGAAGTGTATGGCTGACTGGTCAGTTCGTAACTCTGGTGTTCGTAACTCTGAGGATCTACTGTAATATTATCTGAGGCTTGGTCTACACTATCAGCTTATGCTGGTATAGTTATATCACTCAGGGGTGTGGATGCTATATCAATGGGAGGGCTTGCCCCATCTACATAGCTACCACCTCTTGCATAAGTAGCATCTTTACTAAATGTTACAGATGCACTGTAAGTGTAGACAAGCCCCTACTAACTTCACAGTATCTGTTATTGGTAATGGAGAGCAGAAGGGACCACATTTAATGGCCATTTACTGGATAATGTTATGACCCAATATCACCATAAAAGAGCATAGTAATTACCATACCAGATAAGGCCACTAGCTTATTTTAGTGAGTACCTGATGAGAATATACTGCCTCCAGCAGCATAAGTGTCATTATATCAAAGAAAGATGAAATACCCCATAATGTAGAAGGTTAATAGTGTAATGAGAAGGTAAAGAGATTCTTTCTGATAACAGATGAGTCTTAGTACATACAAGTAGTTAATATTCTTGTTGAGGTAGCTATTGAAAACAGGATCTTGATAAAATTATGCTTTATAAAGCATAATTTTAAATATTTTGCTAAGTGATCTTCCAAGACTATCCAAATTAATCGTGACTTTCAGATTCAAAGACTCTACCATTTTGTCTGACACTGATGAAAAGAGGATACTGGACTAGAATGAGAAATGGTCTGCTCCAATATTTCAGTTCCTATATTCCTGTGTCTTGCTACTGATTTATTGGGAAATCTTTAGAGAACCTAGTAGTCCAGATAAATAAGGTTTCAGCTTGAATTTGATCTGGTTGACTCAAAAGGTGTATAAAGAGTTTTATCTCTGCAGTTATTTAATCTGTATCTTGGTTCTTCACAAGAGATATGTTTAAAGACTTCAAAAGAGCGTCTTGAGTTTGACAATTAAAATTATATGATGAGCCCAGCTGATTGAAAATTAAACAGCAACATGATTGAATTAATGTACTGACTGATGATCAACAGAAGAAATAAGGATTTTTAATTAAATGGATTACTAAACAAGACTATGAGCTGCAAAGGAATAGAGTAATGCATTGTTGCAGAATGTCATGCTAAAGAGAAAATTCTGTGCAATAATTTGAGTATGCAATCAGAGCTATAACAATGATTACAAGTATTAGTCTGATCGTAATATACAGCTAATGAAATAGTTGTTGGAATCTAACATCCATTTATCATTCTGTAAATATTTTACTAAAGTTTTTTTTTAGTTTGTCTATACTTTATCACTATACAGAACTGAACATAGTTACTTACATTTTATGTTCAATTAATAAAAACAAGTTTGTTATCTAGGCTTCTGCTGCAATCAGTTGAAAGCTATGTGTAGAGGATTGAAAGATGTCAGAAGTTCCTTCTTTTATTATTATTGTGACTGATCACATTATGCAGGATCCTGCTCCCCTGAAGTCCGTGGAAGTTTTATCCATAGTTTGCAGGCACATAGCCTGACCCTGGGAATTTCATGAATTCTTATGGGCAAGATTTTCAGAAGTGGCTAGTGATTTTGGGTGCCTCATTTTTCAGGATGTCCAACTGGGGATGCCTTAAAGGGGATAGGAAATGCTGAGCTCTGGCCCTCTGGAAATCTGGTCACCTTAAGGTTTCTCAAGTTGTGCATCCAAAAAACGAGGCACCCAAAATCACTAGTTATGTTTAAAAAGCTTGGCCCTACTGATATATACTGTACCATCAAATCATGGCACAATGGGCAATGTAAAGTCATTTAATTTTGCATTCATTTAATCCAATTAACCAAAGACTACTTATTATTTGAGACAAAATGACTTAATGAATTAAAAAGGCTCATATTAGAAAACATAAATCAGGCTCCATTAGAAGGGATGTGATGTGACATCTTCTCTTTGTATTTGGTTCATACAGGAGCCAGCCAATTTCAGTTTGTCCAACAGTGCTTTGTAAGTAAGGCCTGGTCTACACTACGCGTTTAAACCGATTTTAGCAGCGTTAAACCGATTTAACGCTGCACCCATCCACACTACGAGGCCCTTTATATAGATATAAAGGGCTCAATACATCGGTTTCTGTACTCCTCCCCGATGAGAGGAGTAGTGCTAAAATCGGTATTACCATATCGGATTTGGGTTAGTGTGGCCACAAATCGACGGTATTGGCCTCCGGGCAGTATCCCACAGTGCACCACTGTGACCGCTCTGGACAGCAATCTGAACTCGGATGCACTAGCCAGGTATACAGGAAAAGCCCTACGAACTTTTGAATTTCATTTCCTGTTTGGCCAGCGTGGAGCTCTGATCAGCACAGGTGACCACACAGAGCTCATCAGCACAGGTAGCAATGCAGTCTCCTGAGAATCAAAATAGAGCTCCAGCATTTACCGCACGGGAGGTACTGGATCTGATTGCTGTATGAGGAGAGGATTCAGTGCTAACAGAACTCTGTTCCGAAAGACGAAATGAAAAAATATTTGAAAAAATTTCCAAGGCTATGATGGAAAAAGGCCACACCAGGGACTCAGTGCAGTGCAGAGTGAAAGTTAAGGAGCCCAGACAAGCCTACCAGAAAACCAAAGAAGCAAACGGAAGATCCGGGGCAGGGCCGAAAACATGCCACTTCTACGCTGAGCCGCTTGCAATTTTAGGGAGCTGCGCCACCACTACCCCACCCCTGTCCGTGGATTCCGAGGTGGAGGTTGTAATCTCAACCATGGCTGAGGATTCTGCAGAGGGGGAAGATGAGGAGGAGGAGGAGGAGGAGGAGGAAGAGGAGGACGACCTTGCAGCGAGCACACAGCACTCCGTTAGCCCCAACAGCCAGGAGCTTTTTGTGACCCAGACGGAATTACCCTCCCAGTCCTCCCAAGTCACAAGCCCAGACAGTGAAGCCATGGAAGTGACCTCTGGTGAGTGTACCTTTGTAAATATAAAACATGGTTTAAAAGCAAGAGTTTTTTAATGATTGATTTGCCATGAGGGCTTGGGATGCATTCGTGGCCAGTGAAGTTACTGGAAAAGTTTGTTAACATGTCTGGGGATGGAGTGGAAATCCTCCAGGGACATCTCCATGAAGTGCTCCTGGGGGTACTCCAAAAGCCTTTGCAGAAGGTTTCTGGGCAAGGCAGCCTTGTTCCGTCCACCATGGTAGGACACTTTACCACGCCATGCATGTAGCAAGTAATCGGGTATCATTGCATGACAAAGCATAGCTGCATATGGTCCCGGTGATTGCTGACATTCAAGAAACATCCGTTCTTTATCTCGCTCCGTTATCCTCAGCAGAGTGATATCGTTCATGGTAACCTGGTTGAAATTCAGAAATTTAATTAAGAGGGCAGAGATGGCCATTTTCCTACTGGGCTGTTGCTTAAAAGAAATCCTTCCTTGCACATAGCCAAGTGGGGGGAGGGGAGGAAGGATAACGCTGAGTTTTTTTGCATTTGGCTAGCAGGAATCTTCCCAGCTACCAGCCACGCGGTGGAGAGGGGAAAGGGCAGTGATTAGCAGTGATCTTCCATGATACCAGCAATGCGGTGGGGGGAGGGGTAAAGCAATCATCCTAGAGAATTGTATGGGGGGGGGTTGGCTTCTGCTGCTGCATGTTAACAGGAAAGAAGCATCAGAGGGCACTGTGTATATGAAGGCTGGAGAAGCCAAAAGACAATGGATTACCATGGCAGCATGCAAGCTGAATTCTGATGCCCGGACCTGTGTCTGTGAGATCGGTAACACCAGAGCCGCAGGCACTCAATATTAAGTTGCAATGCGACCTTGTAGTGAAATCACATGTGCTATGTAAGGTGAATAGTGTTGTTCACTGTGAAAGAGTATAACCATTGTTCTGTAAAATGTATCTTTTTAAATACTTCTCTCCCTTTTTTCCCTCCCTCATGCAGCTGCACATTTTTCAAGTCTCCCTACTCCATCCCAAAGGCTATCTC
Source organism: Gopherus flavomarginatus (assembly GCF_025201925.1). Classification (NCBI taxonomy): domain Eukaryota; kingdom Metazoa; phylum Chordata; order Testudines; family Testudinidae; genus Gopherus; species Gopherus flavomarginatus. The sequence goes on from NC_066619.1 coordinate 109,635,910, forward strand.
AGGTAAGGTGGAGGAAAAAGAAGATGTGAGATGAAATGTTCTCTGAAATCATGGAAGTAACCCGCAATGAAAGAGCTCATCTGAATGAGTGGAAGGATGTGGTAGCAAAGTACAGGAAAGATGCCAGTGAACGTGCGCACAGGAGGGACCAACGTGAGGATAGGAGGGATGAACGTGAGGATAGGAGAGATGCTCGAGATGAGAGGTGGCGGCAGGAAGATCAGAGGTGTAGGCAGAAAGATCAGCGGTGGCGGGATGCAACGCTGGAGCTGCTGCGTGATCAAACTGATATCCTCCGACGTCTGGTGGAGCTTCAGGAAGAGCAGCGAGGTCACAGAGTGCCGCTGCAGCCCCTGTGTAACCACCCTCACCACTCACCATGTTCCATATCTTCCTCACCCAGACGTGTAAGAATGCTTGGGGGAAGGCTTTGTGCACCCACCCACTCCACCCCCGTGGACAGTCCAACCAAAAGGCTGTCATTACATTGAAATGTGTTTAATGGCCTTTTCCTTCCCTCCTAGCCTCCTCCCAAACCACACCCAGGATACCTTGTCAGTTCTCTGCCTCTTTTTATAATTACTTTTTAATAATGAATACATGGTTTTTAAACGATAGTGACCTTATTTCCTTAAACAAGCTGTAATCGAAGGGGGATGGTGGGTTGCTTACAGGGAAGGAGTCAATAAAGGGGAGTGGGTCATGAAGGGGAAACAAACACAGCAGTCACACGGTACCCTGGCCTGTGATGAAACTCGTTTTTAAAGCTTCTCTGATGCTCACCGCTTCGTGGTGTGCTCTTCTAATCGCCCTGGTGCCTGGCTGCGTGTAATCAGCGGCCAGGTGATTTGCCTCAGCCTCCCACCCCGCCATAAAGGTCTCCCCCTTACTCTCACAGAGATTGTGGAGCACACAGCAAGCAGCAATAACAAAGGGGGCATTGGTCTGGCTGAGGTCTGAGTGAGTCAGTAATGTGCGCCAGCGCCTTTAAACGGTCAAATGCACATTCTACCACCATCCTGCACTTGCTCAGCCTGTAGTTGAACAGCTCCTGACCACTGTCCAGGCTGCCTGTGTATGGCTTCATGATCCATGGCATCAAGGGGTAGGCTGGGTCCCCCAGAATAACTATAGGCATTTCAACATCCCCAACTGTTATTTTCTGGTCTGGGAAGTAATTCCCTTGCTGCAGCAGTTTAAACAGAGCAGTGCTTCTGAAGACGCAAGAGTCATGAACCCTTCCTGGCCATCCCACGTGGATGTTGGTGAAACGTCCCTTGTGATCCACCAGTGCTTGCAGCACCATTGAAAAGTACCCCTTGTGGTTTATGTACTGGGTGCCCTGGTGCTCCAGTGCCAAGATGGGGATATGGGTTCCATCTATCGCCCCCCCCCACAGTTAGGGAATCCCATTGCAGCAAAGCCATCCACTATGACCTGCACATTTCCCAGAGTCACAACCTTTCGTAGCAGCAGCTTAATGATTGCTTTGGCTACTTGCATCACAGCAGCCCCCACAGTAGATTTTCCCACTCCAAATTGATTCCCGACTGACCGGTAGCTGTCTGGCATCGCAAGCTTCCAGAGGGCTATTGCCACTCGCTTCTCCACTGTGAGGGCTGCTCTCATCTTGGTATTATGGCGTTTCAGGGCAGGGGAAAGCAAGTCACAAAGTTCCATGAAAGTGCCCTTACGCATGCGAAAGTTTCGCAGCCACTGGGAATCGTCCCAAACCCGCTATGCAGTCCCACTAGTCTGTGCTTGTTTCCCGGGCCCAAAATCGGCATTCAGTGGCTAGAACCTGCCCCATTACCAGCAGGTTCTCCAAAGCGCAGGGGCCCGCGGTTTGAGATAATTCTATGTCCATGTCCTCATCACTCTCGTTGCTGCGCTGCCGTAGCCGCCGCCTCCTCCTCACCTGGCTTTGCAGGTCCCGGTTCAGCATAGACTGCACGAGAATGTGCAAGGTGTTTACAACGTCCACGATTGCGGTATTGATCTGAGCAGGGTTCATGCTTGCTGTGCTATGCCATTTGCACAGTTCACCCAGGAAAAAGGGCGCGAAATGGTTGTCTGCTGCTTTCACGAAGGGAGGGGTGAGGCTGTACCCAGAACCACCCACGACAACGATTTTTGCCCCACCAGGCACTAGGTTCTCAACCCAGAATTCCAAGGGGCGAGGGAGACTGCGGGAACTATGGGATAGCTACGGGATAGCTACCCACAGTGCAACGCTCCAGAAATCAACGCTAGCCTCGAACCATGGATGCACACCATCGAATTAATGTGCTTAATGTGGCCGCGTGCACTCGACTTTATACAATCTGTTTTACAAAACCGGTTTATGTAAAATCGGAATAATCCCATAGTGTAGATGTACCCTAAGCATAAATGTCACCTCATTCCCTTCTGCTGGGTGCAGCTCCATGCCATTTTCCAAGCCACTCTCTTCCCTATGCATTGAACAGACTTCATTTTCCACTATGCCAAGCAACCTGGTTCTCTTTCTTCAAGGACTTTCAAAAAGTCCTACTTTTGCAGGATCAGGGCCTTAGATCATAAACTTTTCAGGACGGGAATTGTCTTTATTTATTATTATTATTATTATGTGTTTGTATGGTGGCTAGTGAAATGCAACATTAAGCTTTATTTGTGGGTTTGTAGTTGTCCCTCACTTTCAGGATCAGAAGTCAATTAGCAATCTAAAGGCTCTCACCCTCTTGGCCAGGCAGAGCAATACACAATCTATAGCCACATTCTCCTGACTGGGGCAGACAGCAGTTAACAGTCAATAGGCCTGAGGGCCTACGGTGAGGGTTCAGCGGCTTCTCAGCTGTGCATTTGGTGGTGATGGGATACTGGGGAGCTGGGCCCACCCTACTCCACTGGGTCCCAGCCTAGAGCCTTGTCAGTGGTGGTAATTGCACCACTGGATCATCAGGGAAACCAAACTCCACTGTGCCTCTACAGGGCTTTAGGTACTATTGTCGTATTATAATACTGAATATTTTCCGTCCTGGCTTTTGGGAGGAAAATTCCATACTTGAAAGAAGGAAAAACGTGTGTGTGCATGTTAAGTTGATTTAAAAAAAAATCTGACAACTCTCTCAAGCTGTTCAGGGGTTTAGAGTGTTAGAATAAATCCAAGGGAGAAGGATTATGAACAGAGTACAGGTGAGGCAGACAAAGGTGCATAATAAATTCCTTTATCACATAGCTTTGTAATTAATCACATGGCTTTACAATATATCACATGGACGTCACCTCAACATCTGAGGGGTGGAAAGAGCACAGTTTGATTTTTAAAAAGATAGAGAACCAAATATATCCCTGGCACAACTCTGTTGACTTTAGTAGAGTTACATTAGGGATGCATTTGGCTCAAAGCCTCTTATTCAGTTACAGTCTCATGCAGTCACCACCATTTTTACTCAGTCACTGTCTCAACACCATTATGTAACTTTGTATCCCCTTAACTATCTTTCTCCTTTTAATGACATTTTATAGAGATGCTCACCTGCTAAAATGTCACTAAAGGTATCAGTAAAAAATGCCCTAAATATAGAACAGATGCACAAGATACAGCTTGATATGAATGTGTTCTGGGTACACAGCTGTTATCACATTCCTCACTCTCCCATTTGCACCTGCTCATGTGGTGTGCTCCTGTCGATTGCTGGCAATTCACTTTTCTTGCAGTGCTGAGATTCTCAAATTCAAATCCAGCCTCATTGCTTTGTTTTCTCAGACATAAATGTAATGATTTCTCCTACATTTATATGGGTTTGGTGAGCACCTATAATCAGAGTCCTTGAATGTTTTAAAACTATTTTGTTCCTCTGTATTATCTCAATATACGCTAGAGATGAAGGCAGATATGTATAGATTGCACATACAAACAGTTATGTACATATAACAAATGTTTGCTGCAATGTTTGCAACAATACCTTAGGGCTTGTCCACACTGGGAAGTTAATTTGGATTAAGGTGGGTTATGAGTTTAAAGTGGACCAGCTGTTCCTGATTAACTCACTGGGTGGATGCTTTTTTTCTGGTATTAGAATGCCTTATTCCAAATTAGCTTAATCTACTTTAGAGTACATTTTCTAGTACATAACATAATGATCATGCACACTCATTCCCTCTAAGCTTATTCTACCAACACATCCTTTCACAGCTCTGTCACTTTGTCAAACGAGCTGGCACTGCACTCAGCTGTAGTCATTTCAAGGAATCTTCACAAAGAATCACCTGTTTCATAACAACAAAACAGGCTTCAGTTCAGCTAGAAGCAACAGCAAAGTCACCAAATCTAGGCCTTACAAAGAGCCATATAGCTGCAGAATCCTCCAGTTGTTGTTTACTGTCAGTATGTGTATGTTTCTTGTTACAGAAGGTATGTCCGTGTGGTTTTTCACTTAGCCCAGAGAGAAGACATAGTTATTCCTGCAGATAAATGCTAACAATCAGTAGCACATTCAAACCACCAAAGGCTGCTAAGGAAAGCAGCATGTCTTTATTTTATATTTTTTTAAACTTTGAGGCAAGATATAAAACAGAAACCTCCGCCCACATCAACTTTTAGTTATAAGGTCTAATTTTTGTTCTATTATACTTGTAAATGGATGGCACTGTGTGTTCTGGCTGACAATGGGACTTAATTGTTTCTTTAACTTTGAACCAAATAAAGGCTTAGATCTCATTGAGGAATAAAAAAGGGAATATATCACCCTGGGCTTTAAAGCTAGATCAAGTAAGCCATCCTTGAGCATCCTATCATCTCCTCTCCTTTTACATCCTACATAAAGCCCTTCTTATCTGACATATTTATTACAGATATTCAGTGTTTCAAAGCCACAAATTTTCAATTTGTTAATAAGCAGTCTTAACAGCTGGGTATATTATTGTGTGAATTCAAGCATGGTAAATGTCTATAACCAGAAGTCAAGTTACAGAGGAACATAGAGAAATGGTGTAGTTATCAGAAAAGATACCTGAAGTTCTCTTAATTATGATACAATAGGAATTATGCTATTAAAAGCACAAAACTGCCTTCCTCATCTTTCTTGTAGAATGGATCATGTTTTCTGTTTCCAGTTATATTGCAGACCTCTGCCTAGTTCTTTAGTAACTATACAGAGGTGAAAGTAACTTGAAGGATTTACCGGTATGCAGGGTGGCCGGGCTTCTGGGCAAGGTGGGGAGGTGGCTCTAGACCCCTGGAAGGGGCAGGGTCTCCGGCAGGAAGGGCAGGGCTGGTGCCAGACTCTCCCAGCCAGAGCTGCTGGAGGTTCCGGTGGCTATTTAAAGGGCCTGGGGCTCCATCTGCTGACAGGAGCCTTGGGATCTTTTACATTGCTGGGCACTGGGGCAGCTGCCCCTTTTGCTTCCCTCATCAGTGGTCCTGCCAGCATGGCCCTTAAAGTGCTGCCATGTTGGCTGTGTACCGGTGGTCATTTTCTTACCCATACACCATACCAGCCATACCGGCTTACTTTCACCTTTGTAACGATAGATATAGATATATAATGTGTGTGTTGGATTTTATACTTGTAGGCTAATTGCCTATTCTAGCTCCCTTATATCTTTTCTTCAACCAACAGCCAAACCTGCATAGATATAGCAGTGGATTGGTGATGAGAGATAGCAACGTCCTACCCTGAAATGTTACTGATCTTTCTCTGCCTCTAACCTGGGCAAGCTGAACAACATAAGGTCATTCAATCATCCAGCCTCCCAGAGGCTGCTATTCTTTACATTATTCTTTTGCCGTTTGATTTTGGAAGTACATTTTAATTTATTTATATGGCATATCCAATAAATTCAGTTGCATGTTTTATTTATCTTTTAAGTTCTGTCATTAATATGGAATTTATGTGACTAATTCTTTAGGTTTGTCACTAATGTATTAATTATACAACTTTTAAGATGTGCTGATTTGGATCCATATTTCATACTAATTTCTATTTTATTACTAGCAGTCTATTTATAAAAAATGAGATTAAATGTTAACCTACAATCTTGCCACTTCAGATAAGGGTTTGCCTCCAGCATACCATTCAATGACATAGCTACCTATAAAGATTTGTCTGGCATGCAACATTTTAAACATTAGGTGTTCTTTTGCCCTTACCTAGATGGATTGTCTCCTTTTCCTTTCTGGGCAGGTGGAGGGGAATGGAGGGAAAGTACGATAAATCAAGTTCACACTGTCAGCAAGACAACCTGTGCCTTCATCTTCTGTCTTTCCCAGTGATTCTATCTGTACTATACAGCAGGCACATCAATCAGAGTTTTAGATCTCTGGAGTTAGGATGCCATGTCTCAATTCTTACCCTGATGCAGCCATGAAGAAACCACCCCAGGGAGTCAGAAACAAACTACTCAACTGAGGATGTGGAATAGTTGAAGCAAAGAATATAGTAACATAGGAGGCTAAAATAGCTTTAAGTAAAATAAATTGATTGCCTAATTAACTTAATTACTGTTATATGATATTTTTATTTACGGAAGAAACGTTCATGAAAGAATGACTCGCTTAATTTGGATAATATTTTTCTGAACTAACAGTGGTAGAAATCCTTCTCTGGTAAAGTTTCTTTAGGTTAATGTAAATTAGAATACATCTACTATATATACTAAATCATAGCTGGTACTGGGCATTACAGTGGATTTGTGTGCCCAGGAAAATCAGGCTTCTTGGTTGGATTTTCAAAAACCAGGCCTCATTATCTGAGGGTAACTGTTGCAGCTATGAGAGAAAGTGAAATGGAGGGTGTTTTGAGATTAGGGGAATTTGTACTAATGTAACTATTCCAATGTAGTTACAGCAGCGCAACTCCCTATGTTGGCTCACTGCCTCAGCACGCAATGGTGTTTTATATGAGTTCACTGGTACCCAAACTCAGTTCGCGGCTTGCTCAGGGTAAGTCCCTGGCGGACTGCGAGACGCATCATTTACCTGGAGCGTCCGCAGCTATGGCCGCTCGCAGCTCCCAGTGGCCAGGGTTTGCCATTCCCGGGCAAATGGGACTCCACTTCCTGCAGCTCCCATTGGCTGGGAATGGCACACTGCGGCCACTGGGAGCTGCGAGCGGCCATAGCTGCGGACGTTCCAGGTAAATGAAGCGTCTAGCGGCCTGCCAAGGGCTTACCCTGAACAAGCCGCGAACCAAGTTTGGGTACCACTGAACTTGTGCATCTTTCCCTGGTAACCTACCAAGGTAAATCAGACCAGTTCAAGCCCCATCTTGCACCAGTATAGTACATCTAACCTGAAATTGCCCTGGAATAGCTACATCAGTTGCTACAATGGCACAACGCCCCTCTGTCCCCCAAAGTATAGACAAGGGCCTAAGAGTCTGTTTGACAATTCAGGGTGCTGTGAAGAGCAAAACAAGATGTCCATGTGCTGGGTGGGAATTTAGGGAGGAAGAACAAGGAGTTTTAGGGATTGGGACTGGAAGGAAGAGTCCATTCAGGGAAGTGTCCATTCAGGGAAGCCTGATATCATGGGAGGATCCTGAAGTTTTGATGGATCTGGACCCATTTAGGCTAATACCGCTGCTGTATATGTGCAACATAGCGATATTTATTTCCAAGGGCTGTTTTACACTGTGGGAAGGGGATCAGTCTAAGATACGCAACTTCAGCTACATGAATAGCGTAGTTGAAGTTGAAGTATCTTAGATCAATTTACCTCTTGTCCTCATGGTGCAGGATTGACCTCCGTGGCTCCCCCGTCGACTCCGCTACCGCCATTCGCGCTGGGTGGCGTTCCGGAGTCGATGGGAGCACTTTCAGGGATCGATATATCGCATCTAGATGAGACGCGATATATCGATCCCCGAGAAATTGATCTCTACCCGCCGATATGGCAGGTAGTCTAGATGTACCCCAAGAATCTGTCCATTGCTTGAGGCATAAAGTCAACAGCAAATATATCCAGTTTACAAAAACCTAGAAATCATCCCTTTGATTCTCCCTCTCTCACTGTTAATGTAATGCAAACTGGCTGCTAGTTGCTCCCCCTTTCCTTCACCAGTGCCTGCTTTGTCAAAAATAAAAAATATACAAACCACAACAAACCAGACTAAACCAAACAAACCCCTAACAAGCTATCAAGAAAAATCAAATAACCAGAAATGTTTCCAAAGCCCAATACAGGCATTTCATTGCATACATTCATGGGATATGGAAATATGATTTTGGAATATGGAAATTTTTGTTATGATTCAAACTGTCCAAGAACTATGCCAGTTGTTGAGGGACTTGTCACTACAAAGGCAGTATAGACCTTATTTGTGATGTCTGTTCAAGAGCTTTGTGGCTGTGGTTATTAAAAACCCATTGTTCTGTCATAAGTGTTGAATCCGTTACTTGCATGTTAAGTTGCTCTTTACTCTGCAAATAGTCCCAGTGGGAAAAAAAAAAAAGGACTGCTACTCAATATGCATAAGGGTGGGAGAATCAAGTCCAAACAGTTGGAGATAGAAAAAAATCACTTAGATTATCTGCAATACTGTAATCCAACCCCTGCCATTGGGGGGTTGTCCCTGTCTGTCTATTTTTTTTCCCTTGGTGTTAATCCATCCTAATTGTATATGTCTCAAGTAATGAAGATTTATTACTTACATTAAATGTTAGTGGTGTTTTCAGGCAGATGCTTAGTTCATGCCCTCTTTTTTTTGTTTTTGTTTTTTTGGTTTTTTTTGTTCTTGACTATTATGGTAACTCCGCCCTTCAGTGGACCACATTCTATTCTCAGTTGTGCAAATGCATCTCCCATTTGCCTCAATTCTCCTCTCACTTAAACGCATTTTTATACTGGTATAATTTCATAGACTTCAGTGCAGTTTCTTCTGATTTACACCAGCATGAGCAGGAAATCAGGCCCATTGAGCTCACTGAGACTTGCATCCTTGTAACTGAGAACAATATTTGACCCAGTAACTTATTTTACAAGAGGACTAATTTTTTTACTATCTAGGCCAGTGGTCCCCATCCTTTTCGTCTGGCGGGTGCCAGACAAAGGACCACTGCGGAGGTGGAGCACCCGCCGAAATGCTGCCGAATTTCGGTGGTGACGCCTCTTGATGACATCACTTGTTGGCAGGAAGCGTCGTCGTCGAGAGGTGTCCCTGCCGAATGCCGCTGAAATTCTGCGGCATTTCAGTGGGTGCTCTCCTGGGGGCCATGGCGCCCTTGGGCACTGCGTTGGGGACCAGTGATCTAGGCAGAACAGCAGGTCCGGTAGCACAAATGAAGGGGCTTATGAGTCATGCTCTCTCAATGATTCAGTAAGGCTCTAAATTTGTATAACCTTTCCTCGCTAATGCATCCCCAAAAGCGATACCATTTCCTTTATTAAACATACAAGAGAAGCAATAAGCTGCATTTGCTTGAATTTTAAATTCCAAGCACTTAAAGCTTTTAAACCAATCAGCTGGAAGTGATTTTTTTTTCTTTCATGTATGCATGCAACCTTTTTCCCTAAAGTTATGTTGCTGGAAATATTTTGCTGACTTGACCTGGAATTGCTGCCTCCTGAAATTTCCCCTAATTGTTATAACATCATTAGGCTACAAAGGTAGAAAAGCTGAAATGCCTTTCATCTGTCTCTGATGTCCTTGATGGATTTAGACCCTAGAGAGAGAGATGAGGTGCAGGTATCCCTGGATTCTATTGCCACATTCTGCAGTTTGCAACCACACTAGCTCAAAAGCTGTGATCTCATTAGAGCTCCAAATAAATAGAATGGGGGAGTGCCAGTAAAAGCTACAGGAAGTGCTGTTGGTGATTCAGTAGGTGGCACTCTTCCTTTGAATCAATTAATCAATGGAACTGCATGGTGTTAAGAGGATCCTAGTAACCACTAAGGATGAAGCAAGTGTTTCTAAGATCAGCCTCTAATTAGTTAAGCATTATGACACTCTTAAAGCTTGTTATGTGATATATCTTTCTCTGTGTATGTATGTATGTGTATATATATATATATTACATTACACTGACTTATGAAATATCACATCTGCCCCCAGAGGTGGGTATAACTGTTTAATAGTGCACAGCAATGCTAGACAACAGTACACAACAGGTAATAATAAGAAGAAGAATTTAACTAAAGCTCAAGAGGAATTTAGGTTAATTACCATACTTCAAATGTAATTTGGCCAGGACATTAGGTTTAGAAAAACACCCTGCTCTTAAAAAAGTACCACAAGATCATTTATGACAAATAGTTGGGATTTTTGATTTGTATTTCATCTGAAACAGGATAGCTCCAGCAGCACTGTGATGAGACGCTAGTTGGCTCTGTCTATTAGTTGCCATCTTCCTGATGAAGTAAAAAGCAAAGACCCCCAAATTTTCTAGTAAACTGGCACAGTGTGTGTTTTTGAATTACAATCATGGGTTGACATGAAACCAGATAGTAACTTGACAGTTTCAAATGAGTTCATTCAAACTGGAAATTCAACCTGAAATGCAGTGTCTGTTTGTGCACATTTATGCATGCACTCAAACAACATAAATCAACTCTTAGGGGCTATTTTTTGAAAACGAAGCACAGCGGAGTGCTTAACAATACCCTGGCCACTTCTGAAAGTTTGTAGCAGCCACATAGGAGAAAAATGTATCTTTTGAAGTTTGGCTGCCTGTGATCAACAGCACTTTGCAGATGGATGAAATTCAAAGAAAAGTGTTGTGTTTCTGCTTTGGCCACCTGCTGCACACTGCAGAGCTCCAGAGGCAACAGGGCTGCTTTCAGTTCTGTTTAAATTTAAAATGCTAAAGCAAGTGAGAATTACTCCACTATAAGTGAACCTTGCACCTTTGTATTTGTGTATAATTTTACATTCACTAATGTGTATTGAAGTTGAATTTAAAGTAACAAACTAATTTTTTTGGGGTGGGTGCAATACCGTAATTATTTAATAGAATACTATGTGCATGTGACAGCAAGGGGGATTTTCATTCAGTGCAAGTCATAGAGGCCTGTGCTTCAAAAGCTGAAGGAGCTGATTTCTTTTCCCAGTGTCTCTGTGAAGTTCTAACTGCCCCTGCGGTAGAGCACTGTGATGATCGTAAAGTCACAGATTTGTTACAGTATGTTTACACCCCCCCCTTTTTTTTCTTTTTCTCCCGTGGTGCAATATTTTCCCCTTTCTATTTTCAACAAGGCACATCAGAAGGTTAGTTTTGGCGTAATAATTCAAGGCTCATTGACTTCAATAGGATCAGGACTGGATCCCGTATGTATTTAACTGCACAGGAACTATTACACTGTAAATCACATTCAGTCTTGTCTTCCTGCTGAGTGCGTGTGTGTGTTTGTTGTGTGGGGGTTTTGGTTTTTTTTGTTAGAGATGCACCCAGTCAAAAGTATGGATTGTCTGAAGGAACTCCACTTTCTGAAAACAGTTGCTTTAATACTACAGTTCCATTTATGAAATTTAAACTAGCCAAAGAAAAAGTGTGTGTGTGTATGTTTGAGTTTGCCTATTTTGATTGCAGGGAAATTAAAAGAGTAGTTTCAGGAAAAACAACCTGAAAACAGACTCTGACGATTGAATATTCCCCTCCTTTCCTCTGCTCAGACAAGGTGGTGTTAGCCATAGATAATGAGAAATAAATGCAGGGAAAGTGTGCATATGAAAATAGCCATTCTAACCGCATTCTCCCCCATGTTGTAAGGTAGCCAACATTTATGACAAAGCATTCAGCAAATGTCTGGTGAAATGTTTCAGTAACAGGGCTTATAAATCTGCTGGCTCTTTCATTAATCAGAAGAGGAGTTGGGCAGCTATTGAAATAACTCCTCAAAAAATGGCTAACATGCCATGCTGCAGTATCATTCCTAGAAACAGTGGCTCTAGGATTGATGATATAGCACCAGCAAATTACTTGCTTCTGGCACTGAGAGACTGGATAGAAGTGCCATTTCTCAGACACTGTGCTCTCCGGTTTCACGGGCAGTCTCCATCACCAAAAAGGCATTTCCTTTCCAAATAGCATCTTGAAGCCAGTCTCTTTCCCATCCCTCCAGATGCAGGCCCATTTACCTAACTAGGTGCATCCTGAACCTTAGGTCTTTTCTTCTGCTCTGCTGATAGCCTCCCCTAATCTTATACTGGTTCCCACCAGGCAGGTTCAGATCGGGGTAATGAAAGAAAGGGGGTGGGGAAAAAGCAAAGCAAGAAAAACAAAACACAAACTTTTTCTAAGACCAAATATCATTAATAATTTGCTTAACAATTTTTGTTCTAGGTACTGTACTGATTATGCCTCCAATCACCCTCGTGTCTAAGCACCTCACATATGTTAATGAATTAACTCCAGAACATCAAAGCAAGGTAGGGAAGTACTATCTCCATTTTACAGGAAGAGGAACTGAGATACAGAAAAATTAGGTGGCTTGCCACAAGAACTCTATGGCAGTATGGGAAATTGATCCCAAGCTCTTCTGAAAAGCAGTTTAAGGCTTTAACTTTCCTCTAATTTGTGCAAGTAACTAGTAGTTTTAGATTTCTGTTTCTCCACACAAGAAAAATGTCCACTGATGTTAACAAGAGCTCAGAATCAGCCCCAGAGTGTTGCTCGGAAACACTCAATCCAAGAGAGTTTCATCCAGAGAGGATGAAAATTAACAAAACATGAGCAAAACTATCAAAGGATTGTTATCTCAGTAAAAACATCATATCTGCGAGCAGGTAATCCAACAAGGAAATCCTAAGAAATAGAAAAGTTGTCAGTTTTTAAACCAAATGTTACTTACCATATGCAGGTAGGCAGAATCTAGGATGCCTTCAAACTCTACCCTATGCTTCCCAAGATAGAGGGGGCCTTAATCAAACAGATTTCCCTTGCCTGCCATTGAAGGAGGGCAAGTGCTATGTATGTAGCACCATGTTATCTGAACCCCACTTGCTGTGACCCCATGGAGGCTTTTTCTACTAGAGCTCTGTAGGGCCAAACTCCACAGGAGATAGGGGTAGCAGGAACTAGAGGGGCAGGAGCCTCTCTTCATGGCATTTTACCCCCATCAGATGTGTGAATTAACATATGGAAACATACACTTAAATGAAGGCTACTTCCAGAAACTGTCTTCCATATCTGTGTCCTCACCTGGAGATATACTTCTAGAGGAAAAGTGAGCCTGAGGCCAGTGCAGAGAGGCCAGACCACCTCAGGAGTGCAGCACTTTTTCCTGAAATCACAGCTCATTTCTTGTTCCTCCAACCCCTCTAATCCAAAATCATATTCTATAGCAAACTCCACATGGTCAATCTCACACAGGTTTTTAGCCCTATGTGTCCCATCCTTTGGCAAGCCACCCATAGGAAGGAGACAGTTTAGTCTATAATAAGTTAGAAAAGATATGCACTATCTCCCCCCGAGGGGAGAGAGACATCTGTATAATACACACTTGGCTGAGTTTGTGATAATGATTTTTCTTCCAAAACTAAATATTTTCTTATCACAACTAATAAAATGGGGGGAAGAGGGGGAAGATCTTACTATCCCTTCATGGAGTGATGAAGCAGTTTCATGTGTCGGAGTTTTCTGCCTTAATCTTCTTTTGACCTGATGGTAGGAAGTCAGTGAACATCCTATGTTATCAATCTTTTCAAAAAGAAGAGAAATAAAGGTGGGTGCATAAATCAGTTCAGATTAAATGCAAACTTGGGCAATTACACCAGACACTGGAACATGTTTTCCACAACAGCATTGTGCTGTGGCAGATTTCATGCCCGTGATCTTAAAATGAACTATAAAGGTGACCAAACTTGGGAAGATTAAACATTCTATTGTCAGGATTGACATTTGTGCAACCTTATTCATGAATCAATCTATGAGTCTTATGTGTCCTGCAACTGCTGAAGTAGTTCCTTCTGTGAAAAGGATGATAGGTTCATAGGTTCAAATGTTCCCTGGGATAAATGAGTACAAACGTAATGCAGCCAAGAGGAACAATAAATAAAGAGCAATTTTCAATGCTGGAATGTATAAAGTGACAGAAACTTGAAGCCACACTGTTATGAATATAGACAAAATAGGAAACCACCATGTAGAATAATGTCTAATGAAGCAAAAGCTACTTTTCCCCCCAAACTTTACAGGATCACCAGAAACAGTTTTCTCTATATTGGTGGAAAATGTGTAAGAAGCTGCTTTTTCATTTTCGGCCTGATCCAACCCAAATTGAAACCTGTGGGAAAACTCCCATCAGGCCCTTACCCTACTGAGGATAAAGATCAGAGTATGCATATGTATAAAAGAAGCAGGCAATGATACAAAATTAAATCTGGCTTAGTATGAACTGCACCAAGCTGGCTTGCTCACATGGGCTAGCAGATGCTTGGGGTGTCTGAAGCATACTGGTTTTTGCAAAGAATAATGTGTGGCTTGGACTATCAAGTGGATAATTAATGTCAGAGTAATTCCTTTCCCTCAAAGAAGCATCTTAAAGAAGCACAAGTGAAATTGTCCTGAGTGCAGCACCACACCTCAGCTCCTCCTTGCACTGCTAACAGACCAAAGTTCTTACAGTTATTGCAGGTAAATCTACCATTAATATTGCCTCAGATATGCTTATTCATTGGGCTTGTAGCTGCAATTAATACAAAGCAGCGTTCACATAGGAATTGGGCTGATGCACTCCTTTTGCAGCTGACCATTGTTGTATGACTGTTACTGTCTGGCATAGAGCTGATGACTCAGAACTAGTGGAGGTAAAATGCTCAAACAACAGAACTTAAAATCCCCTCGTTTCCTCAATTTCAAAGCACATGAAGACTTTACTTCATGAAGTGAGCTTTTTCTTCATTTCTTTTTAATGGAGCCTCCTGTCCAGCCTCCTAACTATTGGGAGCTCTTACCTTACCTCTGCTGCCGCTGCAGGCCTTTTATACAACAAAATTACCATACTGCCTTAGGCCCAGATCCTCTGGTATTTAGGCACCTAACTCCCATTGATTTCAGTAGGTGTTAAGTGCCAAAACACCTCTGAGGTCCTGGGCCATAATGATTGCTTGCTGGTTAGTGTTGTACCTGTGGCTCCTAAAATTAGCAACTGGTGGGCTGCCTGGAGCCTAAGGCAGCCTGTTTTCTGAAAGTAGCTGAACTCCTTCTCACTGCAGATCAGGCTGGAGAGGGAAACTGTATTGCCAACTCATGTAATATATGGTGCTTTTCTAAAAGCCCCTGCTCTTGGAGCCCTGGGATTTCTTGAGACTCTTGGTTTTCATTAACAAAACAGTTTGGAGCTCTTACGTTCATAGGGAAAACATGAGTCCTAAAAGCTCAAAAACCAGAAGACAAATAAAAACAAACCAAAGTTTATTGTTTTTTAAACTCTCATAATTGTATGGGGCCTGGCTCATAATTTCTGAAGACTTAGGGATGACAATGCTGAAATCCACTATCCTGCTTCCAACCCCAAATCAGCTAGTAGCCTCTACCTTGACTTAAAACTCAAGGAAGAAAGAAACCTTGAAACTCTTTTCTTTGGCAAATGCTAGCCTCACCTCCAAAATTTAGAGAGATGCACCAGTACCATGTAATAATTTAGGGGTCTTTAAAAGACAAGTTTATTCCTCTAGTGAATTCCCTGGAGGAAAATGTAAGAGTGAAACTAAGGGTTTGGATTGGGTGGGGTTAGCTATTCTGGGTTTTAGCAGTTGGAGTTGCCTATGTATCCTCTGCTAAGTATAAACTAAATTGTTAAATTAAGCCAGACTTTGTTTTTGTTATTTGAAGTGTTTACCACTGCAAGGAACATTGAAACACATGGCACCACGCAGCTTATTCCTTAAACAAAGAAGATACATAGAAATTATTTCCTGTCTGAATAGGGGAAGGGCTAAAAATGCAGAACACTTCAGAGAAAGGAAGGCAGGAGGTACAAGAGGACTAGTAAAACATTTTCCATGTATCAATGTCATATGAACTTGTGTGTACACACTAGAAAAGAACAAATTCCCAGTGCAGAAGAGACTAAAAGATAAAGGAGGAATGTCCTCGGGTGATTGAAGTGGTGAAGGAATGGAGATCCTGTCTCCTGACCAACTCCCTTGAAAGCTCTACGTTATGGGGGCTGTGAAGAAGCAACTACAAAGTAAAATTAAAAAAAAAGCAATGTGAAAAGGGGTATATGTGTGCTAGGAAACCCATTCTCTGGTATGCAGATATGCACTAGAAGTTCCCCTCCTATTGCAGAAAGGGGGACGAGCAAGTTAAAATTGTATAAGTGTTGTAGCAGCATTCATGGCAAAATCGGGGGGTTGCTTGGCTTCTTAAGAGGTATGAGAAGGTGAAACTATTGACAAGAAAAAGACAGTGAAATTATGGGAGAAATAGAAGTTGGGGTGTAAAGCAGGAGAGCGAAAGGGGTGTGGGAAAGAAGACAAAGGGCAGGGTTTATATGGTATTTTCCTTGTTTCTCCTCTGGTCTTCTTTTCTACCACATTATTTACCTTCAAAAATGTCCCCTCCTTTATCTCCTTTTCCCTTTCCCCAAAGGGAATGGGGAGGAGACAGGCTCCTCTGCCTTCCAGGCTAACCCATGGAGCTGACCATCCATACAGAGGGAAGCAGACTGCATCATCCCAAGAAACAGTGCAGCATGCATGACTCTACTGCACACTGGGAGTCTGGGAGGAGATAGTTCCTCTGGAAGGTGCTGGTGGGAAGCAGTTGGCTCTAAAGCAGTCATGATAATAGCTTTAACAAAACACACTGAAGTACTTAGTACAGCATTACTAATACTTTATATCTTAGAGGTGGACCAAGCCTGCATCTAAAATGTGCATACAGCAAGCCAGATCTATTCTTCCTTTTTAAAGCCAGGACTGAAAGTGGAAATCACGAGAGAGGCTTTCTTCAAAAACTGTTTTGACCTGGCACAAACCAGGAAGTATGGGACGTGTCATGAGAAAGTATGATCTTATTAAATATTCTAGCTCAATTTCAGGATGCTAATCCAAGCCAAAGCTCTGAACCTGTTAGGATTCACCTGTTGCAAGCCGATATTCCAGAGTGCATTGTATACAGAACAATGAGTCTGAGAGGCACTAAAATACTGAAAAGAGCCTGTATATTTGAAGGAGGGTGGAATGATGGGACCTGATAATGAATCATCTCACATTTTGTAATGGCAAAACCAAACAGACACAGAAACTGAAAATAACAAGGCATAACTGACAGTTCCTTTCTTTTTAATGAAACATTAGAGGTGTCTATTTAAACAGATGCAAAACTTAGCTGGAAGAGATGAAAACAGGAGCAGGTTTCACAGCTTGTTCTCCCATGGTTATAGCCTCTAGACTGCAGTCCTGACTTCAGTCAAAGCTCACTATGGGAGTGGTTTTCTGCCTGAGTAGAAACGGTGGATTTAGCTCTTATTATCCAGCAATGGAAGAGCATTTTGGGAGTTCTCCTGCCTTCTGGCAAGATACTGTCATTCCTCTATTGTGTTCAAAATAACACCAATCATTAGTGTGGACTATGGTATAAAAGCACTACACCTTCCAGTGAGAGGAACTACCATCTAACAGATTCCACAGACCCAAACCCTCAGGATTCAGGAGAGAAATGCCATGGGAAGTATGAGGTATCAGAGTACAACTAGTGAGGAATAGAACTAGTTTGGTGAATAGAACCACAGTAACTTTTGCTAACTACAACTGTGTGATTGTTATCAGACAGATGAGTGTAACCCCCAAGGAGATTACCTAGATTCCTGGGGCTCTGTCTCCTGGCAGCTCAAGGAGAGGTCCTGTCCCTGGTAGGGAGGGGGAGCCAAGGCAGACTCAGAGTCTGCCCGGCAACTAATATGGAGTGAGATGCCCTTCCCAAGGAGTTCAGGAAAGGAGAAAAGCCATTTTTGAGTCAGGTCTGGAGCCAGCCAGGCAGAGGCGGCTCTGGACATTTCGCTGCCCCAAGCACAATGGCATGCCGCAGGGGGTGCTCTGCCAGTTGCCGGTCCCGTGGCTTCGGTGGACCTCCCACAGGCGTGCCTGCGGATAGTCCGCTGGTCCCGCGGCTCCACCAAAGCCACGGGACCAGCGGACCCTCCGCAGGCATGCCGCCGAAGGCACCCTGCCTGCCGCCCTCCTGGCAACCGGCAGAGCGCCCCCCATGGCATGCCGCCCCAAGCACACTTTTGGCGTGCTGGGGCCTGGAGCCGCCCTTGCAGCCAGGGCAAGGGCAGGACTTGCTGTGTGAGGAGCTGGTGAGTCCCAGGCCTGCATGCAGGTTTCCTCTGAGAACTGCTGGGCTTTTCCTTCTCCACTGTTGATTCCAAGTTTGTAGAGTTTTTCTGGGAAACTTCCCCAGCCAGGCTGAGTTCCCCTCCAGCTCCCTAGGGGTGACAAGTCACCACATGGTCAGCTCTGATCTGTCTGTTCGTCCAGGGCTGCTGCCTGCTCTGTGTGTGTGTGTGTCTGGATGCTGGGCTAAGAGACTACAGTTTGGATTTTAGTACAGTTGTGTAATCTGCACCTTGAGCCCTGCAACCCTTTGTGGTGAGGGGAAATCCTGGGACTGAAGCAGACTGATTCCTGCCTGAAGAGGATCCCTGCCAGCAGAGATCAACCCATCTGCAGTGACAGAGGAATCCAGAGTCATCTCTGAACCCGAGGCTCATTCATGGTGTTTGTGAGTGCACCATCTTTTAGTTAGTTAGGGAATTTGTTTTGGGGACCCCCTACTCCCTGAGCTGTGTCCTCAAGCCAGGGAGTAAGGGTTTGGGGATTTTATAACCTGCTGCATATTAAACCTGTGGAGGGATTTTCCACCTTCTCCCACTTGTGAGTCCTTTGGGCTGTACTGAATCCTGTCAGCCACACTGCTAAACCACTGCAGAGAAGAATTTTGTGGTCATAGGTCATCAAGTGCCCCAACAAAGTACATGCACCAATGGGACACTAATCTTACATTTGCTACATTAAGTCATATGACTGGGGAAAGTCACAGGTATTATCAGAGTGGGCACCAGTGACCCTAAAAGTAGTGTTTTACCCTGTTATGTTATGGTTGTCTCCTGTTTAATATAATTATTGTGATTGTTTTATTTCTTGGAAGTCTCCAACTATCTGGGAATAAGTGGGGATTACCCTCTGGTTAGAGTTTTCCTCCCAGCTGCCCTGGTGACCTTGCCAGGAAGGAGTGCGGGGGGTGGAGACACAGCCAAATAAATTCATAGGAAAAAATAAAGAAGACACACCCTGCTGAGTGGGTGGTGGGATCCAAAAGAACCCAGACCTGTCCATCAAAACCCATAAGCAGACTGGCATTAAAGAAGGTAACTGGGTGGAGAGGGGGCACTACATGAGTGTTACATCTTGTGCTGTGACTATGGCTGTTTTCACGGGCAATTTTTCTAACGGCGGCTTTTCCCTGGTAATGCTACTTTGAAGCCTGTTTTAGTGGAAATGAGTAGTCAATTGTGGGAAAGATGAAATGGTTTGTCACTGTGCTTTTGCCTTTACAAAAAGTTGTCCTAGTGACTGGAGTAATGTAAAACAATCCCTGCTAAATGTATTTCAGCCAATAGATTTCTTGTGTAGCTTCAATAGTGCCATGTGGCACCTGGAGAAATATGTCCATTATTTTGTACTGCCTGGAGTCCAGGCCTTAAATTCTATAAATCTGTGTGTAGATGTGTGGACTCACCCCAGCAGCACCTCCTGCTAGTGACTCCTGGGAATCAGCTCATTCCAGCTCTAGAGCACCTTCTGCAGGCCAGTGATCAGTCTGTCCCCTGGCCCCCATGTCCCTCCCTGGACCCAGTGTCCTTTTACATGGGGTGCTGCCCCCTGGCAGTAACCCCTTTATCTCAGAGTCTCCCCTCCCCAGGGAACCCCCACCCACTATTCCCACCTCACCTCAGTATAAGGCTACTGCCGGTCATTGTCTAGCCGCACACCCTGGGGCAGACTGCAGTATCAGCTTACTCATCACTGGCAAGGAGGGTTTGGATCTGCTGCCTTGGCCTACCCTGGGCTGCCCTCTGCAACCCCTAGTACCCCTTGGCCTTCTGCTGGGCCACAGCTTGGGGATTTCCAGGCTAGAGCTCCCCAGCCCTGCTTCACTCAGGTACACTGCTCAGGTCCCTGCAGCCAAGCCTATCTCCCTCTACAAACAGAGAGAGACTCTTTGCTGCTGGCTTCCCTGGCCTTCTTATAAGGCCCTGTTGCTCAGTTTGGGGCATGGTCTCAGATGCAGCCACTGCCCCATTCAGACCAGCCTAAAAGCTGCTTTCTCCAGCCACAGCCCCCTCCCAGGGCTGTTTTTATACCGTCATGTGTAAAACTTAGAATTAAAACTACAGTAGTTTGTACTTTTTAGCACCTCTCTTTTGAAGATCTCAAAACACTTCATAAACATTAAAACACACAACATCCCTATGAATTAGTTATTATTTATAAAAAGGCCCAATAATAACTACTTCCAAGGAATGATACCCAGCGGCCTTACAATTTAAATCATTTTTATTTTTTTCCTCTCTCTGACATGCTCCACTGCCAAGATAAAAATACAGTAAACACACTAATATATGTACCTGAGAATCTTACATCACTGTGTTTGGGTTTTTTGGTTTGTTTTTTGTTTTTCCCCCTTTTCATCTTCATGATACTTCTCTTTGACTTTACCTGACTTGGACACTACTATATTTCACTTCATTTATAGGAGTCTCTAGTAGTAACTTAGATTTTGAACATCTGCACATTTATTTGGCGGCATTCAGATACAGGGTTTTGGCTCAGACCATTATAAAGATGAGAATAATTTCTAAAGTTCAGATCCAGCTCCAGGTTCTGATTTCAAACCTCTTAAATATTCAGGTGTGTTCAGATCTAGGTTTGGAGCCCCTCTGTGTTTAACTTTCTTTTCCTAAATCAGTTACATAAATTTGCAGTGTCTGGGTTGCAAACACTGTGAGGAATGTTTAATTTAAATCTCAAAACTGTTGATTTTAAGTTTAAATATCTTGAAATCAGTTTAGTCATTTTAATTATTTTGTAAAACCATTATTTATTTTTTAAACAAAATCTGATTTTTGTAGCTAAGCTACCTTTAACCAATAAATACTGAGTTCAAGCTTAGTCAAAATGCTTGACTAAGCTTGGCAAAGAGTTTTCTTCTTCTCTCCTTGTACAGGTTCTGGTAATCATAGAATGTCAGGGTTGGAAGGCACCTCAGGAAGTCATCTAGTCCAACCCCCTGCTCAAAGCAGGACTAATCCCCAGACAGATTTTTACCCCACTTCCCTAAATGGTCCCCTCAAGGATTGAAGTGGGGCAGGGAAAACTATTGACTAGGTAATTTCAGGACTGCCCTGGCAGGATGGTAAGAGCATGTGATGAAGTCAGACTACAGATGATGGTTATGCCTTCTGGCTGTGCTTAAGGCAATGGTGCTTGGAAGACAGTTTAAAGGGTCAATGTGCAAATTAAGCTGCAAAAAATAAACTAGGATCTGCAAATCCAGATTTACCTTTTCTCAGATTTATTTTTAAACACTGTTAAAATGCACTATGCGTTTTAAATGAGCTGAAGATTTTTTTCTGCGTTGCTTATTTACGAACACAACCTGTCCCTAGGTAAGTTGCCAGAACAGTAAACAGTAATATCTGCTTAGGCAAGACAACCAGTAGTTTAAAGTATAATACGTCTATTGTCTAATTTTACAAAAATGGCAAATTGGGATTTTGGGGGCAGGGTTGTTTTATTCAGAAAACACACAAACACCAAAGTAGAAGAATGAAAACAGTGATAAGAGAAATGGAAAGAAAATGTCAAGAACCAAACAGAGCTTGAATGTTCTTTAACCATTCTTAGCTCTTAGGGCTAGGTCACTCCTGGTATGGTCAGCTGTTGAGAAGACCAAATTATCTCAAAGATTATATAACCAGCTGAGTTTGTGGTAAGGACAGGATTCCAGCTCAGATGTTGCCAGCACCCTTTGCCGATGGGACATGAGTGACGGTTTGGATGTGAATTATTTGTTTTAATGTTCATATTTAAAATGTTTCTAAAATAGGGCGGATATACCCAGTGGAAATGGAGTCAGAGGGCCCCTTTTCCCTGAAGAGGCAGTTATTGAGGGTCACCAGAGGAAACAGGGAACAAGGGGAGTTAGGCTGGAAGTAACGCAGCCGCAGAGCAGAGCAGTTCATAGAGTTTAATAAAATTCCACACGTTCAACTTAAGCTTCATTCAGCCTCACTCTTTGCTAATGAAACAGTCACTCTCCTCAGTAGTGAATTACAAAATGGCAGACCCCTGGGGCAAGGTTAGGGAGGGGTTGTGTCTGCTTGAACTACTCAAGATGTGGAGTCATGTGCAGGTTACACCAAGGTTCTCTGTTGTGTTCAGCTTGTTAATAGTTAGTTTGGAGCGGATAGGGCCACGGCCATGCTGCTGCCTCCTCCTCCTCCTTAATTACCACCAATAACATGCCTTCATAAGGACTGCAATTGTCCCTGGTTCTTGTAAAGGCCTTACATATGCTGGGGGAAGGCTCCGTGTAACATTGCCCTTCTCCATGTAGAGTTGCAGTTGAGAAAGTCTGGCCCTTACTATATATAGAACTTTTATCTTCAAAGACAAACAATAGCTAATTGATACCCATAACATTTCTATGAGGCAGGTAAATCAGTATTAGCATCCTCATTTACTCATGGAAAACTGAAGTAGACCGAAAATGAATCACCAAAAGCCACAGAAATACCATTGTGCAAACCCTGGCAAGTGGAGTTCAAGCCAAACAGATGTACACATTTTAGTGAGAAGTGGTTTGTCAGCTCTGAAAGTCAGTAATATTTTTGCTCAGATGGATCTGCATTTCCCATGTTCAAATTCTGTTACTACTCAGAGTTCTGGCTCAGATTTGGCTTGTTCTTCATTCTCGCTGGAACACAACCACTCTTACCCCTGCCCAGCATTCTCCTTCAAAATATGCAGCACTATAAGTTATGTTCCACTAATTCAGCTGAGATACATACCTCCCCAATTATGAACCCCTCCGAAGTCCATCACTTATATGTACACACACACACATCTATTAAATATACATACATGAATTTCAATTGTTTTAACCTAGACAATGCACACTCTCTCTCAGTAACAGAGAAAAAAATGAGAACATGGTGATAGGCTGGTTAATATGTAGTGTTATTTTCTGTACTGGGAAGCTGTTTCATTAGCTCAGAAGGGAATCTTGGATCACGACATCAGACTGTCTTCAAATTTGGATGCAGAAAATAATATACTATGAACCTCAGTCTGTCCTTGAATTATACCAGTGTAACTCAGTAGTCACTCCATTGAAGTCAGTTTTGTTACACTGGAGAGTGTTGGGGACAACTTCCTGATGCAAGTGCTGGAGGAACCAACTAGGGGCCATGCTCCTCTTGACTTGCTGCTCACAAACAGGGAAGAATTGGTAGAGGAAGTAGAAGTGGATGGCAGCCTGGGCAGCAGTGACCATGAGATGGTCAAGTTCAGGATTCCGACAAAAGGAAGAAAGTAGAGCAACAGAATCTGGACCCTGGACTTAGACGTTCATTCCCTCAAGGAACGGATGGGCAGGGTCTCCTTTCCTTCTCATATTTTCCTCCCAGAAGTCCAGGAGAGCTGACTGTATTTAAAAGAAACCGTATTGGGGGCACAGGAACAAACTATCCCAATGTGCAGAAAGAATAGCAAATATGGTAGGCAACCAGCTTGGCTTAACAGAGAAATCTTTGAACTTAACACAAAAAGGAAGGTTACAAGAAGTGGAAACTTGGACAGGTGACTAGGGAGGAGTATAAAAATATTGCTCGAGCATGCAGGGGTGTAATCAGAAAGGCCAAAACACAATTGGAGTTGCAGCTAGTGAGGGAGGTGAAGGGTAAGAAGAAGGCTTTCTACAGGTATGTTAGCAACAAGAAGAAGGTCGGGAAAGTGTGGGACCCTTACTGAATGGGGGAGGCAACCTAGTTACATATGATGTGGAAAAAGCTGAAGTACTCAGTGCTTTTTTTGCCTTGGTCTTCACAGACAAGGTCAACTCCCAGACTACTGCACTGGTCAGCACAGTATGGGGAGGAGGTGAGTAGCCCTCAGTGTGAAAGAACAGGTTAAGGACTATTTAGAAAAGCTGGACATGCACAAGTCCATGGGGCTGGATGCAATGCATCCGAAGGTGCTGAGGGAGTTGTCTGATGTGATTGCAGACTGACCATTATCTTTGTAAACTTGTGAAAATCAGGGATGACTGGAAAAAGGCAAGTATTGTGTCCATCTTTAAAAAAGGGAAGAAGTAGTAGAAGAATCTGAGGAACTACAGCCTTACTTCACTCCCAGGAAAAATCATGGAGCAGGTCCTCAAGGAATCCATTCTGAAGTACTTGGAGGAGAGAAAGGTGATCAGGAACATCCACATGGATTCACCAAGGGCAAGTCATGCCTGACCAACCTGATCATCTTCTATGATGAGATAACTGGCTCTGTGGATATGGGGAAAGCAGTGGATGTGATATACCTTGACTTTAGCAAAGCTTTTGATGTGGTCTCCCACAGTATTCTTTCCAGCAAGTTAAAGAAGTATGGCTTGGATGAATGGACTATGAGGTGGAGAGAAAGCTGGCAATATTGTCCAGCTCAACAGGTAGTTATCAACAGCTCAATGTCTAGTTGGCAGCTGGTATCAAAGGAGTCCTCAGGGATTGGTCCTGGGGCTGGTTCTGTTCAACATCTTCATTAATGTTCTGGATGATGGGGTGGATTGCACCCTCAGCAATTCACGGATGACACGAAGCTGCGGGGAAGGGAGATATGCTGGTGGGTAGGGATAGTGTCCAGAGTGACTTAAACAAATTGGAGGACTTGGCTAAAAGAAATCTGAGGTTCAGCAAGGACAAGTGCAGAGTTCTGCATTTAAGACAGAAGAATCCTATGCACTGCTGCAGGATATGGACCAACTGGCTAAGCAACAGTGCATCGTAAAAGGACCTGGGGATAACAGAGCATGAGAAGCTGAATATGAGTCAACAGTGTGCCCTTGTTACCAAGAAGGCTAACAGCATATTGGGCTGCATTAGTAGGAACATTGCCAGCAGATCTAAGGAAGTGAATATTTCCCTCTATTCAGCACTGGTGAGGCCACATCTGGAATATTGTGTCCAGTTTTGGGTCCCCCAGGAGAGAACAGATGTGGCCAAATTGGAGACAGTCCAGCAGAGGGCAACGAAAATGATTAGGGAGCTGGGGCACATGACTTATGAGGAGAGGCTGAGGGAACTGGGCTTGTTTAGTGTGCAGAAGAGAGGATCGACGGGGGATTTGATAGCAGCCTTCAACTACCTGAAGTGGGGTTCCAAAGAGGTTGGAGCTTGGCTGTTCTCAGTTGTGGCAGATGACAGAACAAGGAGCAATGATCTCAGGTTGCAGTGTGGGATGTCCAAGTTGGATATTAGGAAACACTATTTCACTAGGTGGGTGGTAAAGCACTGGAATGGGTTACCTAGGCAGGTGGTGGACTCTCCATCCTTAGAGGTTTTTAAGGCCCAGCTCGTCAAAGCCCTGGCTGAGATGATTTATTTGGTAATTGGTTCTGCTTTGAGCAGGGGATTGGACTTGATGACCTCCTGAGGTCTCTTCCAACCTTAATCTTCTATGATTCTACATCAGTATAGACAAGAATCAGGCTGTGTGTGACTGAAATGGTTCCGCTGAGGCTAACAGCTGTGACTATGCATGGATAGAATGAATAAGTGCAATAACTGAAAAGCCTGAATACCAAGTTTGAGCAAGGGTGCACGCATTTGATAACAGTGCAGGAGTGTCCATTCCTTTTGTTTTTTACATGTTTCAGTGTTTGAGAGATTGCTTAGTAAAAAGTGGAAGAAGGTCACTGTTTAGGCTGCTCAACACACTCCCAGGTTTGCAGCCAGCCATAGCAACATTCTTTTCCTTAGATGATTTTTTCCTTGCATATTTCCTTAGTAACACAGTGGATGCAGCATCAGGAATTGTAGTGCATGCCTGCAGATCAGGTATGATTGATGAACCAGAAAGAGACTGCAGGTTCCATCATTAAGCTGATAGTCCTAGCTATAGAAGCCGGAAATACACACTTTTAAAACAATATAAGTTACACTACACTAGTGCCTCATTCATTCTTCCTCCTTCCTCTCAGTTATGGGAACACATTTTTCATTTTCTCTGCTGTATCCAAAGAGATATGAACTTCAAAGAACACGGTGATCTCTGCACAAAAGGGTTGTGCATGTCATCCATGGGTGTGACAGTTTAATAACATTAGAAAATGAAAGTTAGTGGTAAGGAAATTTCCACCAGTCACATTCTATGACCACATACTTGTGAACAAGAACTATAAAAACATATATTCTGAGAGAAAGAATAGCCAGTGTCACAGTTGTCAGTTTTTTAAATATATGTGCAATACATTTTATCTAACTAAGAGACCATGTCTTTTATGTTTATACATCACTAAGTACATCATTGGCACTCAGTAATTGTCATTACCCCCACTATGATCTAGATTGTGACTTGGACAATGTGCCTGTTCAGAGGAGTAAGAACCCTCTAACTTGAGTCTAGATGTACAATAAGTAGTAGGTGCTATGAACTATTCCTGTCCCCCAGGAATAGATGGGAGGGCAATGGTAGGCAGTGGGTAGAGATATGGCTCTGCTTCCAGACTTGCCAGCTAGTACGTCGGAGCTTATGTATGGTGTATCGGAAATTATTAGTAATATAGGCCACCCTCAAATTACTGCAACCACCTCCCTAGAGCAAAGGAACAGAAGAGGAGAACAAAAGAGAATCAATGTTTTGTTATCTTTACATGAAGCTACTGTTAAATGAATAAGTTTAAAAAAAAAAGAAAGTTCAGAGAAAATGTCATAGCTTGTAGAGTCCTCACATTCTCTCATTATGTCTAGTGGGAGGTGTGTGGGATCTTGCAGAGTCCCATAAGTTTTCTGTCAACTTCCTGTTACTTTTAATGGACACACTCTTCACTGGGCATAATGCTATGCTACTGTAGAAGGGTATCTATCTGATTAAGGGTCTGACCGTGAACCTGGCACTGAAACAATACCCTATATGGGGCAGAGCTGGAATTAGGGGGTGGATCTTTTTATTATTATTACTGTTAAAGTCATTCATGGGGGGCCCCACCTGAAACTGGGGCCTCATTTTGCAAGGCACTCTACAGATACAGCATGTTGAGCAGCCAGTAGGAGTGCTGTGTGCTCACACTCCGCACATTTGAAAGCCAACACACTTATTTAAGTGCCTAAATATGGACTTGGGAGCCTAAGTTTAGGCACTGGTTTTTTGTTTGTTTGTTTGTTTTTTAAATCTTAGCTGCTGTATCTGTATTCCTTTGTTAACTTTACACTGGTCATTCTGCTTGAAGGAATGTTGCCATACTGCATTCATTACAAAAGTATCCGAACACCTGTCAGGAGTGGTCTAGAAATACTTAGTCCTGCCAGGAGTGCTGGGAAGTGGACTAGATGACCTCTCTCAAGGTCCCTTCCAGTCCTATGATTCTGATTAATTCTTGTTAGCCAAGACCAACCAGAGCACATATGAACTGCAGCCCCAGTTTGTATGTACTTACTTTGGTTCTTGTTCAAGACATCCAGGGAATTTTTCATCACTATGATGTCCCATCCATTAGAGGCTTCAGGGTATATCATAAAGGCAAGCCTTGAACAGACAATGAGGTCAGAACACTGGGAGAGAACTTCCATGTGCCTATAGGCACATTTAGTGGCCCAGAGAGAGAGCCAATGAACAAAGCCTACTGGGAACTAACCAATCAGAAGGATATTTTAAAGTCAGATTGGAACCAGTGAAAGATAGTGGATTGCAATAAAAACCTGAACTGACACAGCACAAGCAGCAGTTGTGCAAGCATCTCTCAGGTGAATTGGCTAATGTGCCTTGAAGTGAAAGCAGAGTTCGTTCTTTGTCTTCCCTGCTGGCAGTACAGGGGCCAATTGTGGTGCAATACGGGGTGTGTGTGTATGTGTGTGCGCATGCATACACAGAAGCTCCCTTTTCCATTGAAAAAACATTTTGATGGAAAATTGTCAGCCAACTCTATCAATAACCTTATAGATGCCCCTGGTCAATAAACTAGGCGATTTCCATTCAGTTCCCACTGGAAAGGCATCCACCTCATTTTCTCTCTCACTCACTCTCTCTCTCACACACATACAGAATGATGTGGATGCCTTTCCAGCGGGAACTGAATGGAGATCACCTAGTTTATTGACCATAGGCATTTATAAGGTTATTGATAAAGTTAGTTGACAATTTTCCATCAAAATGTTTTTTCAATGGAAAAGGAAGCTTCTGCGTGCACGCGCACACACACAATCCTCTAAGCCAGATTCTTGTGCTGAACTGCATCTCCTGTCTGTTTGAACTGCCACTGTCTATCATGGGAGTCCCATGATTATGGTGCATCATGGGAAAGTTAGTCCGGCCATGGGGCTAGGCCCAGAAAGGAGCATAAGCGGGCATGAGGCACCTGAGTTATGTCTCCCATGAGGCACTATGGCAGCTCAGGTGGACCCAGGTTAATGTCAGACTGACTCAAAATGAAACAATTTATTTCATTTAGCAAACCAAAATGTTTTGATTTGGTTTGCCCTGACCCAAAACAAAATATTTATTTTGGATTTTCTTGAAAAATTGAAAGATTTTGGCAAAACTGAAAAATCGGCTCTCGGGGACATAGTTCAATGTTGAACCTAAATGTCACAGTTCAACACGTATGTGTCTTAATTCAGGATGAAAACAAATGTTGAAATATTGGAATTTCCAGTGGGACTGAAATTCTGAGTTTTACCAGCTCTAGTTATTGGGAGTTGCCAAATGGTCTTACTAGCTATGTTTATCTGACTGTGCTATAAAGGAGCTAAATCTTGAAAAATTCCGTAATGTCAGCTGTGACACCGTTTATTTTTAGCAGCTGAGCATATCATGCAAAAAAATCTGTTCTGCCTTAGTCTATCTCTCTGACTGATTTTTTCCATAGGTATAGAGCTGTTGGCTAGAGGTTATATCTATGCAAGCAAACAGACATATTACATGGTGCCAAAACATGGCACCCACTAATTGTCCATCATATTGTTACAATGTTTAGTAAGTACTGACCTGGTTGAATTCTAACCAGTTCCCTAGATGTAACAGGCAATACCTTTTACCCTGGGGCTATCCAGTCCTTACAGCAAAAAGAGTTAAATCTAAAAACGCATATTTGACCTGAGCATTGTAGACTATGATCCATAATGAATGAAGAAAATGCTGTAGTATAATCATAAATGTACAAATCAAAATATTTTTCTAAACTACTAAACTAACCTAAGGAGTAGAATTTACCTGGTCTCAATCTTTTAATTCATGTGTATTAATAGTTACCTGCATACACTTAAGGTCACAGCCTACTTAGACAGTGATGGTAATTTAGTGCTTTGTGTGTATATGGAAAATATCTGTACCTCAATATAAATATTTATAAAAGATCCATATGGTTGTACTCACTTTACTGATCAACTCTCACAATTTGTGTTTTGTGCATCATTGTTCTTGTCTAGTTGTATTGCATGGAGGCAGATACTGGAAACCTTGTTAAAGACATTCAACTTTTGATCCCATTGAATTCAACCAGTAGTGCTATTAGAATAACAGAATTACCATAAATTAGTACTGGAGTCCCAGTTCTTTTCTGAGGTGATAGACTTGTCATTCTTGATCAGTGAATCTCTTCTTTATCAAATATGATTTTCTTTAAAACCATCAGAAATTCTTTGTAGCTTGCTGTGCTTCATTGTGATGTCATGAAGGACAAGGATCCTGTGATTTATTTATTTTTTTAATTGCTTTTAAATACACTAGTGTGGCAAAAAGCACTGGTTATATTTTGGAGACAGAAATATCATTATATGGCATATTTCAACTTCCAAATTCCATGTTGTACTAAAAGAGAAGAAAATAATATACTATAATCAGTTTCTCCTTTCTAGCCTTCCAAAAATAGCTGCTTTTGCAAATAGTTACATTGTATCATTTTTTTCTCTGTAAAGTACTTCATTTTAAAAATGGAGTCATACTCAGGTAATGGCAGTTACTGGCATACTTCTTTTAAAAGGCTGTCTGTAAGAATCCCATCCTCAGATTGCCCTGGGCTATTTGAAACAAGCAGAAAATAGCAGCATACCAGAAATGAGTGAAAAGCAGGTTGCACTTCCTCTATAGGACACCAGATGGAGCGCCTACATTTTTAATCAGCTTTGATCATTCTGACTTCTTTTTTCCTTTTAGCATGAATCCTAGCCACGGTTTTAACTTACACACAACTGTGTTTTCTCTTAAATAATTTTTAGCTGATAAATTTCTTCTATTGATCTAAGTTTGTGGCCCATAAAATAGCATTTCTCATGGTTTTTCCCATGAGAGGTGGTGTTTAATGCATATTGTGTTTTATGAGGTATACAGGTTTTAGTCCCTAATATCTACCAGTTATTTCCCATGTGATACCCAAAGGGCCCTGCTTCAGCTCCCATGGAAGTCAAAGGCCAAACTCCCATTTCAATTCACATTAACTACTAACTCCTTTGAATTCAGATAATTTATGAATGTACTTTTTAATCCCAGGGATTCACTGCTTTCTTGGTAATTATTGGTGGTGGTAATATTTTCAAGATGCCCAGTAATATAAAAATCTACAGACAGTTGAACTACAAAAAGGCCCCACCATCCAAATATCCAATCCACCTATAAAAGCACTTTTCAATGTTATGGTAGGGAGACTGTGACATTATTCTACAGTTATGAAATAAAACTGTGACAAGTAATGGACTCCACTCTTTCTAATTTTGGACTTCTACTATTGTATATCACTGTATATCACTTTCCTTTTCAAATTTTTTCTATATTTTGGCTTCCAACTGTAAGAAACCCACTAAAATTGATGGCTCTAGTTAATACAACAAAAACTAATTTGCTTTTTATAGCACTTATGACTGAGTAAGTTTCTAGATCATAATGTTATAAAAATAGTCTGTGCTGTGTTCTCATCATGGCTTTATTCAAACAAAGACCTTTTCTAGACTGTTTAAGCCTCTTGCAATATTCTATTTCTGCCAGCTGGGAAATATGTATTTACCTATGAACTGTAAGGTTCCACTTTATTTAAATAGAAGGTTTTATTTTCTCACACAGAGTGTGTAACCTTAAACCTTCAAGTGCTACCAGCAAAACTCAGAAATATCGAAAAGCTTGCCATACATTTTTCTCAATATTTTATTCTCTCTCCATGGGGCATAGGAAAAAAGAAGAGAAACAAAATATTGCCACAGAATAAGTAGCTGAAATGTAGCAGTTTGAGGTGAGGTTTTTGGTGAAAGCATGACATTCTGACATGCTCTCACAATTTAACTGAGCAACCTAAGATATTTTTGACCATAAAAGACCAAACTACGGTCATTTGGACTGCCAAATGTCAAAGCATCCCCTTCATGTCAATGGATCTCTTAATTTTTGTTTACTCACAACTGTAAAGATTTTTGCACTGTTAATGGATAAGAAGGATATTGACCTATAACTCACTGATTACTTTGTTATGGTAACCCCAGTTGTGTAAGAATTAAGCACTGATGTACCCTGAATGAAATGAAGCAAAAGAGTTTTTTTACTAGCTCTAGATAAAAAAAGCAGAAGCAAGAATAAGTACTTCTCACATAAACAGTACATATAATGTTAGTGAAATATGTGTAGTATTGACTTCTAATGCACACATATGCAGAGCACACACATACCTGTTTCTGGTAAAATATTCACAGGGTTGGAGTTTACCTATTAAAGTGGCATTACTTCTCTGTGGGTATTGGCAGTGTAATACCGGTGTCACGTTATTGATTGGAAGTGGGACCATATAGAACATGGTTACAACCAAAGTCCTATAGTGGCACCAAATCTTGTATAAAGGGGGTCAAATTGGGTGTCTAAAACAGGGTTATGGGTTGCTGGTTACGATTATGCTATCTGTATGCATATATCATTTTTGTATTTAAAGTTATAAGTATTGGCTCTATACTGTCTGTATTTCAAAATTATGCTGTGCTTCTGGGTGACACCTGAGACAAGTTAGTGTCAGCTCTGCCTAGCCTGCTTGATGGCCCATTAAGGACCATCAGCTATATAACTGACCCATTGAGGGAAGGCAGATACGCCTTGTCACTCAGCGAAGTATGCAGGAACTTGCCCATGTGACTCCAGACTCCATTTTGCTGTGGTTTTCCACAGTAAGAACAAAGAGGTGTTCTTACACTTGGAAAAGACTATAAAAGGCTGATGCCTCATCACCATCTTATCTTCAATCCTGCTTCTTGCCTCTGGAGGGACTTTGCTACAAATGGAAGCTCTACACAAAGGACAGAATGACCCATCTCAGCTGTGGATGTACTCCAGAGACTTGATTTGAACCTGCAGTTTATTCCATCACTGCTACAAGCCTGAACTAAGAACTGTGCCATTGCTGTATGTAATTGATTCAATTTAACCAATTCTTGCTCTCATCTGTATTTCTTTCTTTTATGATAAACCTTTAGATTTTAGATTCTAAAGGATTGGCAACAGCGTGGCTTGTGGGTAAGATCTGATTTGTATATTGACCTTGTTCTGGGGCTTGGTCCTTTGGGATCGAGAGAACCTTTTTTCTTTTATTGAGGTATTGGTTTTCATAACCGTTTGTCCCCATAACGAGTGGCACTGGTGGTGATACTGGAAAACTGGAGTGTCTAAAGGAAATGCTTGTGTGACTTGTGGTTAGCCAGTGGGGTGAGACCAAAGTCCTCTTTGTCTGGCTGGTTTGGTTTGCCTTAGAGATGGAAAAAACCCAGCCTTGGGCTGTAACTGCCCTGTTTTAAGCAATTTGTTCTGAATTAGCACTCTCAGTTGGGTCCTGTCAGAAACAGCATCGTTACAACCTGTTTGTACTCTTGAACAACTAATCTCAGCATGGATGAAAGAACCTGTGATTTATAGTTCACAGATCCCCAAAGAACTGCTGGTCTGATGAATCTGGTGACTAAAATCCTTCAGACCTGTGGGACCATTGCCATGAATCCATTAAGAAGAGCAAGACAAATGCTGCCAACCTTAACTGGTCTGTGGGAACATAAGAATTGCCATACTGAGTCAGACCAACGATCCACCATGTGGTGGAATTTAATCCCTCAGTTGACACTTTCCTGACATACAGGTCTTGTGGTAGGTTTAAGGTCCAATACCTCACATGAGAGAGGAGGGGGCTAGATATGAAAGATTTATAGCACTATAATGGGGACATTGCTGACTTTTCTTTAGGACACACAATACTTGCTATTAGCTTTGGAAAATCTTGAGATATTAGACTTTAAATATAAGATTAAGTATAGCAACACATCATTTTAGTGCTTTCCAAAACTGTATCAGTTATTATTAGTTCTTCCCCCTCTTGAGACGCTATTGAGGCTATTGGGGGGGGAAAAAAACCTCTGTAACATATTACTAAAATTATATTTCCTCGCACAGTGTCAAAGAGGAGGGCTGGCTTTTTGGTTAAGGCATTGGACTTGGACACTGGAGATTTGGATTATAGTTCTCCCACTGGTTTCCTGTTGGACCTTGGGCAAGTCATTTAATCTTCCTATGCCTCAGATCCCCATATTTAAATCTGGTAATAGTACTACTTTCTTTCTTTCACTCTTTTTCAGTCTTGACACTTTAGTCTACAAGCTATGTGGGGCCAAGGGCTATCTCTGACTATTAGTATGTACAGCCCCTAGCACAACGAGGCCTTGATCCCAGTTGTGGTCTCTAGGTTCTAACCTGATACAAAATATTAATTATTTTATTAATAACACATTACACATACAGAATATATGATGCCATGATCTGGCTGTGACTCAAAGCATGCATGCATGCATTGACACTCTACACACTATTGTGATAATATTTGTACAAAATACACCTTGTGGGGTATTATTTAAAACTTGCTAATAACTTGCTAGTCAACAATACTATAGTGAAATTTATTTTGCAACATTATATGTAAATTTGTGAATTCCCCCATTTGATGATACTAAAACATGTTCAAAACCATATGACCTTGCCTAGGTAAAAGTGTTGAATAGGTCTGTCCTAAACAAAGGAAAGTGAGTTTGCCTCAATATACATATAAGCAGTAAACAAGACCAACAAGACAGCAGGGGGGGAGATCATAGCAAACAGCACAAATTTCATGTTATCACATATCAGCAGGAGAAGAAAGGGCACGAAGCTTCCTTCACCACCAGACTCCATGTCACCACATTTACAGTTTGAACAAACTTTATTTTGAGAGGTGACCCTCGGACAGATGCATTTCAAAGGTTTACGGTCTATAAAATAGGGCTAGGGGGGCTGAAACTCAAGTGATAAGTGAGTAAATCAACTGTATACAATATTGTTATAAAAGTGTATAGAGAGGTCTTGTCTGAAAGCTAATGACACACTGGTGATTATAGTGAAATGTATGTATTAACACTGAATGAGGAAATGTGAGTACTTGATATCACGCTTTAAAGTCTGTGGCCAAATGGGAAGAAACAAATCTCCCCCCTAACCACCTCCCCGTCCAAAAAGAAGACCTACCTATGTTAATTAAGCATGGTGGAATCAAAACAATGGAAGCCTCATTTACACACAGGCGGACCAAAAGTCCACAGTAAGAGTAGAACAGCATGACGTCATCCTGCATCTTGAAACAAAGTAATTGAACTTTGGAAGATATAAGCATGAACAGAAGCCATCTTTGGCTGACATCACTAGGCAGACACATGTAACTATAGAATATTAGGGTTGGAAGGGACCTCAGGAGGTCATCTAGTCCAACCGCCTGCTCAAAGCAGGATCAATTCCCAACTAAATCATCCCAGCCAGTGATTTGTCAAGCCTGACCTTAAAAACCTCTAAAGAAGGAGATTCCACCACCTCCCTAGATAACCCATTTCAGTGTCAGAGGGGTAGCCGTATTAGTCTGGATCTGTAAAAGTAGCAAAGAGTCCTGTGGCACCTTATAGACTAACAGATGTTTTGGAGCATGAGCTTTCGTGGGTGAATACCCACTTCGTCAGATGCATGTGACATGCATCTGACGAAGTGGGTATTCACCCACGAAAGCTCATGCTCCAAAACGTCTGTTAGTCTATAAGGTGCCACAGGACTCTTTGCTGCCATTCCAGTGCTTCACCACCCTCCTAGTGAAAACGTTTTTCCTAATATCCAACCTAACCCTCCCCCACTGCAACTTGAGACCATTACTCCTTGTTCTGTCATCTGCTACCACTGAGAACTGTCTAGAGTCATCCTCTTTGGAACCCCCTTTCAGGTAGTTGAAAGCAGCTATCAAATCCCCCCTCATTCTTCTTTTCTGCAGACTAAACAATCCCAGTTCCCTCAGCCTCTCCTCATAAGTCATGTGCTCCAGCCCCCTAATCATTTTTGTTGCCCTCTGCTGGACTCTTTCCAATTTTTCCACGTCCTCCTTGTAGTGTAGGGTCCAAAACTGGACACAGTACTCCAGATGAGGCCTCACCAATGTCTAATAGAGGGGAATGATCACGTCCCTTGGTCTGCTGTCAATGCCCCAACTTATACAGCCCAAAATGCTGTTAGCCTTCTTGGCAACAAGGGCACACTGTTGACTCAGATCCAGCTTCTCGTCCACTATAACCCCTAGGTCCTTTTCTGCAGAACTGCTGCCTAGCCATTCGGTCCCTAGCTGAGGGATGCAAGCCATTCTGTCCTGCAAGCTGAGGAAGATGGGTCTTTCAGTCAAGAGGAGGTTGAAATATTTGGAAACTGAAGCGAGATGATAAACCTGCTTAGGCAAAGATCTTTTACCTAGGAAGATAAAGAGAGACAACATTTTCTACGTCGGAGGAATGTCCTGACTGAGGTAAAATCAGCCAGGGCTGGAAAGAAGAATGAGGGATGAGAGAAACCATGCTGAACAAAGTTAGATTATGTTTTAGACTTTTAGGTACATGTTCTCACTATTATTTGCTTATAACCCTTTCTAACTTTCTTCCTTTCACTTGACCTCACTTAACCTATGTCCTGTTGTTAATACATTTGTTTTATTTTCACTATAAACTAACTCATTGCTGTGTTTGAAGGAAAGGGTGTATTTACCAGTTATTAAGCTGTGATGAGCTTTTTGTCCCTTTAAAGAAACAAACAAACCTAATTATTTCTCTGAACTGCCCAGAAGAGGGCTGGACATTACAGAGCCCATGGTTTTGGAAGAATTTGGAACTGGGAGCTTGTGGCTATCCCTTTGCTGGTTGTAACCAAGCCTCTATGAGACTGTAGACAGACAGGTTGTTGGTGTTAGAGTTGCTGAACCAGTGCTGAACTCAGGCTGTGACTTGCATCCTTGCTGCTGGCATCCAGGTTATGAGACACATCAGCAGGGAATTTCAGGCACCCAGAGTTACAGGGCAGGTGGTGACACAAGTGCTCTCTAGTCTGGCTTGTCCAAGACCATGATAGTGGTCCAGAGATTTTATTGGTTCTCATTTAGGATGATTTGCATAACTCTTTCATGGCTTTCCCACTTGTGGGAAGTGAGGCTATCCCAAATCTTACATGACAAAGTTCTCAAACAATAGGAAGTATTTAAGTCAAGTTGTTGTTTATATCACATACTCATTTTAATACTGTAATGATCTCCAGTCAGGAAAGGGGGGCTTATTTTGGATATTAAATAAAAACAAGGCCTATTTCAGACAGAAACATTATTGAGGCAGTAGGTGCAACAATTTTTGATCTAATGGATTCAGAGGCAGAAAAGCGCTGGCATAAATTTTCAGCTGTCACTAGTGTTTTGGGGTGCCTTAATCTTTGAGTGTCCAACATGGGACATGTTAAATGTTCCTGGCTTTCAGAAGACAGGTAATCATTTTTGAGAATGAGGCTCCTTTAAGATATCTCAAGTTAGTCACCCAGAAACTGAGGCACTTAAACCCACTGATCACCTTTGAAGTATAAGACCTCTGTGCCTAAATATAATATATACCAGACAGCATCATGACACTTTTCCTTTTCTTCTCTGATGTTATTTGTATTAATTGTATTATGGTAGTCCCCTGAGACTCCAGTTAGGATCAGGGCCCCATTTTGCCAGCTGCTATATGAACTCATTAAAAGACAATTGCTGCTCTAAAGAGCTTACAGTCTAAATTATCAATTTTTCCATCCTTGCTTTGGGTCAGAACCTCTAACTCTTGACACCTCCTGATGCTTGGACCATCTTTTCCTGCTGTGAGACTTCCTGTTTAATAGTTTAAGAAGGAAATCCTTCAGAGCAGGATACATTTTATCCATTTTTCTAATCTTCCCTGTCCTCTTCTGCTCTCGCTGCTTTCTGTTACTGATTGCCACTCTTCCTTCTCTCTCTCTCTCTCTCTCTCCTCCTCTCCCCCCTTCTGCTTTTTCATGTTCAACCCCCTCTCCTTTTCCCTGTTTCTTGTTCCCTGACCATTTCAGATTGCTGATGCCCTCATACACTCTGCCAAAATGCTTTATATGGAGATGGTGTCTTCTGGAGTGATTTGTTTCTTATTCAGCACAGCCTGTTACTGATTATGATTGACAAGAGTCATACTGTCAAACCAAATAGCTCTCAAGTGGTGATCAGCAAGATGGGAGTTTCTGGATGGGTTTTTAGGAGACTGATGTTTCTCATGTGCTAATATTCCCATACATTTGCTCTCCTTACACCTTTCAGCCCTAAAGTGAAACGCTATCAGCTCTAACACAATTAGCAACTTTTCTGGTAATCTAGATGTTATTTCCAGTTGTTTTGCCTCTCCTCTTCTCAACTCATAAGTGCTGCATGCTGTAATTCCCTCAGTACACACACAGTGTGGTGTGAAGGAAAGAGAAGAAGTCGTCCCAATAACAGCTCTCACAAGCAGATACAACAGTTCCAGCTTGGTGCTAAGTCTTTGCAACAAGGAACTGCCAGCCAACTAAACAGTCCACCATAGAAAACAAATATTAGACCTCTATTCCAAGCATGCAGAATGCTAGATGGGGAGGTGTTAGGAATATAAACATTCTCAGCCCCCTTATCCTCTTCACTTTCTGTCCTGTACCCTTCCTCTATGTCTGAATTGTCTCAATTCCCGAAACCCCTGCTCTCTTACTCTGTTACGATCCACATATTCCTGATTCACTAAAGTAAACATTACAGGGCCTTTGCTGATAAACTCCCTGATTCCATATTCACAAAATGCTTTAGAGCGCTCCTTTTGAGGTTCTCTCTAGCATGACACTCATGCTACAAGCGGAGTGCAGATTTCAAGGAAATGACATAGGATACAGATTTGTCCTACAGCATTAGAACAACATGATGCACTTCATGAGCAGGTTGGGGTAGAGAGAGGTTTGGCATCTCACAATCATACTCAAAAAATATCTGAATACCAGCCTGTGAAAGATGCCATTGGGGTGACATTACTGACAAGAAAATCAGGAGAGGTGAGTTCAATTTCTGGCACCATCTCCGACTTTTGTGTGAAATTCGGCAATTCAGAGAACTTCTCTGTTTCTCACCTATAAAACTATGCCAGTAATATGTCCCTAGCTAATAGGGCTATTGTGAGGCTAAATCCATTGATAATTGTGAGGTGTTCAGATGCTATGGTGAGGCATACTGTTGAAAAGCCTATACATAAAAAATCTAGATTATACCCATGGGAACAATGTAGTGTATAAAAAAGCTCAAATTTAGGTTATGGCACTTTCATGATATTTCCAGTTGACTGTACTGGAATTACAATAGAAGAATCTCTTAATTTTGCTACCATTGGGAAATGTCTTAACGCCAGCCATCTATTTCATTGAAGGCTGTTGAAGTGAAAAAGCAATTTGTGAGACCTTAGTGAACATGACATCAAAACACATGTGAAATATGCAGCTGGCATAACTACTTACTATTTATTGGGAATGTACAAATAGGAAAATCAGAGAAAAAGCTTATTCTCTACTCAGATTACTACGTCAACTGTGTCAGCTTAAGAGCTCTTTAGGAGTGATTTTCATCAGCAGAGATACAAATAGGAAACTGAAATGGCTTGACAATAACAGTTTCCATTGTTCATGTCTAGTACATGATTGCTCCAGGATATGGAATCAGGAAATACAGCAAAAGGGGGAAGTGGCAGAGGAACAGTTCTCAAGTAATACAGTAATGTTATAATTTTCACCAGTAAGATAACCTCATGTATGCTGGGCAACAATGGGAAAGCGACATTGTGAATGAAATACACTAATTCTGACTTGTAGTTTGATCTCATCATATTTTCCATGAACACTGTTTTTATTCCCACCAGTGTTTGGGGAGGAGTTATTTACTTTGCTCAAATGCAGGTCTTCATGCGTGAACTAGCACCATCCACAGGTCAGGTATAGCAGGAGCAGCAACAAGAATCTCTCTTCCACTGCCTGGCATCTGCAGCCACCACAATGCTATTGTTCTGTAGAATTAGGCATGTCACTTAATCTATTTTTGCCTCAGTTTTCCCTGATGTAAAATAACAATGCTTACTTCCTGGATGAGATGTGAGGATAAGTTTTAAAGGTTGGGAAATTAACCACACTATAAAGTTAGAGTTAGTCTCCACCCATGTATGCTAAATATTTTTAAATACTTTAATAAAATGTTAGATGCTAGCAAAACCAAGTGACCATATTCTGGTGCATTCACGTGCACTGTAGTAACAGATAGCTATGTAAAGACCTTACATACCCAGACCTGAAGAAGAGCTCTGTGTAAGCTCGAAAGCTTTTCTGTCTCACCAACATAAGTTGGTCCAATAAAGGATATTTCCTCACCAACCTTATCTCTCTAATATCCTGGGACCAACACAGCTACAACAACAATGAATACAGCTACATAAACACAGTTTTGAATTGGGAATGAAACGAAGGTCTAATCTATATGCAGAAGTTGCAGCAGTTTAAATAATGGGTAATTTCCAAAAAGTGATTCTGTGAAGGTTAAGCCTGTTTTCTGGGAATCTATGTCCATCAGTTTTTTAAGGATAATTAATTTGCTGCTGTCTCATGTAGCTAGTACATTGGCTAAAAAAGACTTCTAGGATAGCTGTACAATAACAGAGTGGCCTGTCATGTTAAAAGCTAAGGTCTGACTCCACAAAGGGACTTAGGCATTGCAACTCCTAACTTCTAGGTGTCTTGAAAATCACTGGAATGCACAAACCTGGGTTAGGTGCCTCAGCTTCCTATACGTTGTATAGGCAGCTGAGAGTGGGATCCACAAATGCCAGCACACTAGGTGGGGAGCCACTTAAGCTAGCCGATAGCAAATGCCTACAAGAGGAGTGTGTCCTAGGCCCTCTCCCTCTCATAGAGTTAGGTGCTGCAGAGGCACCTATGTCTCTTTGGGATCCACAGCTCGGAACCCTATTCTGGATGCTAATGCTTGCACAGTTCTTGCAAGAACAGCTTAGGCACCTGCCCAACTTCACACAAACAGCTGGGGTGAGGGAAGAGAAATGGACCTCCTTTATAACTTTTAGCCCAGTGGTTAGGTGGTTCTCACCCTGAATGTGGGATACCACGGTTCAATTCTCCTTCCCAATGAGAAGAAGGGATTTGAACAGAGGGTAAGTAGCCTAACTACTGGGCTCTGGGACTATCTGAAGTGCATATCTGTCAGTCTCTCTTGTTGACCACATCCAACTTTGTATTAAGCAATTAAATATTGACTGGGCCATAAAAAGAGGGAGAATGACTCTCTAGTCCAGTGGCTTGGGTATGCACCTGAAAGGTGGGAAACCTCTGTTCAAATCCCTTTGCCTCATTAGACAGAGGGGGCAACTGAACTAAGATTTCTCAAAACCTGGCTGAGTATCCTAACTACTGGGGTAAAGATTATGAGGGAGGTTGCCACCACCTCCTTCTTCACTTGGCTATTTTGTGTGGCATAAGGGGTGATCCTAGCATGCCTACTAGTTCAGGCCCTGCAGGTGAAAGAGGCAGAGGAACATCTAGCTTCACCTGGTTTGAGGATCCTGCTGGGGCTTAGGTGTGAGATAGCTTCCTGGACACTTGCCTGATGCATCAGTGTATACATGAAGAGGGGGAAACTTAGGCATCTAAGGGATTTTTACAGCAAAAATTAAAGTGCCATGCGAGTTTAGGGGCTTACAGGGTTAGCGAGTAGCTGAGTGTGGTTTTTTTTGTAGATTCTAGTAGTTCCTAAGTCACTTTGTGGATCTGGGCTCAGGAGGCCTTGAGCCAATCAGCCCTGTTTAATTAGAAACATAGACAATTAGGGTTGGAAGAGACTTCAGGAGATCATCTAGTCCAACCCCCTGCTCAAAGCAGGACCAACTCCATCTAAATCATCCCAGCAAGGGCTTTGTCAAGCTGGCCTTATAAACTCTAAGGGATGGAGATTCCACCACCTCCCTAGGTAACCCATTCTAGTGCTTCACCACCCTTCTAGTGAAATAGTTTTTCCTAATATCCAACCTAGACCTCCCCCAATGCAACTTGAAACCATTGTTCCTTGTTCTGTCATCTGCCATCACTGAGAACAGCCTAGCTCCATACTCTTTGGAGCCCCCCTTCAGATAGTTGAAGGCTGCTATCAAATCTCCCCTTACTCCTCTCTTCTGCAGATTAAACAAGCCCAGTTCCCTCCGCCTCTTCTCATAAGTCTTGTGCCCCAGCCCCATGGTTATTTTTGTTGCCCTCCTCTGGACTCTCTTCAATTTGTCCACATCCTTTCTGTAGTAGGTGGCCCAAAATTGGATGCAATACCCCAGATGTGTCCTCACCAGTGCCAGATAGAGGGCAATAATCACTGCCCTTGATCTACTGGCTATACTCCTACTAATGCAGCCCAACATGCCATTTTCCTTCTTGGCAACAAAGGCACACTGTTGACTCATATCCAGCATCGTGTCTACTGTAACTCCCAGGTCCTTTTCTGCAGATCTGCTGCTTAGCAAGTCAGTTCCCATCCTGTAGCAGTGCATGGGATTCTTCTGTCCTAAATGCAGGACTCTGCTTGTCCTTGTTGAACTCATCAGATTTCTTTTGGCCCAATCCTCCAATTTGTCTAGGTCACTCTGGACCATTGCCCTACCCCCCCAGTCCTCTTCCCCTAGCTTAATGTCATCTGCAGACTTGCTGAGGGTGCAATCCATTCCATCATCCAGATCATTAATGAAGATACTGAACAATACTGGCCCTGGGACTGACCCCTGGGCACTCTGCTTGATACCAGCTGCCAACTAGACATAGAGCTGTTGATTGCTACCTGGTGAGCCTGACGATCTAGCCAGGTTTCTACGCCCCTCATAATCCATTCATCCAAGCCATACTTCTTTAACTTGCTGGAAAGAATACTGTGGGAGACTGTATCAACAGCTCTGCTAAAGTCAAGATATATCATGTCCACCACTTTCCCCATATCCACAGAGCCAATTATTTCATCATAGAAGGCAATCAGATTGGTCAGGCATAACTAGCCCTTGGTGAATCCATGTTCACAGAATATCAGGGTTGGAAGGGACCTCAGTAGATCATCTAGTCCAGCCCCCTGCTTAAAGCAAAGCAAATTCTCAGACAGTTTTTTTTTAAACCCCAGTTCCCTAAATGGCCCCTGCAAGGAGTGAATTCATAACTCTGAGTTTAATAGACTGATACTCAAACCACTGAGTTATTCCTCCACCCCTAACTATTTCTGATCACTTTCCTCATCTCTAAGTGCTTCAGAATGGACTCCTTGAGGACCTGCTCCATGGCATCTTAATTAGCCCTGCCTGCTACACCTGTGCAGCAGTTGGGGTTAAAGAAAAGCCCTGCAGAAGGTGGCTGACCAGAGAGAAGAATGGGCAGACTTTTTTTTTACCTGGGAGTGAGAAGTCTGGTTTGGGGCCAGACTCCTGTGTAAGAGGGTCAGCTTGTTGAGTGGACCAGAGCCCAGGTAATTGTTGGTAGGTGTTAAGACAGTCTGCTGCAGCTGACACCTCCTCATGAAGAAGGGGATTGGATATTGAGCCTGGCTGAACTAAAGATTCCTTTGTTTTTGCTGGACTTTATCTAAAGGGTTTTGTTAACCTAGTAGGAGTGAATCTTTCAAAAGTGGCTTGACTGGAAGACTAAGTCCAAGACACTTTGGCAACTGGAGTAGGCTGATTGTTATGGGGATACAGAGCAGAGCACTGCAATGCTGGGTCTTGCTGTGAGGGAGTGGTCTGAAATGGTAAGTCTTTCAATACTATTTTACAAGACATGTTACTGTGAAGTGCCAACACTGCAAAGGAACTATGGCACTTCTAAGGACATAGTTGTGTTCTGCTCCAGTGATGACAAGTAGCAAAAGTTTAACAGAGGAAGCATGGTTCCATTTTCAGAATACTGACTTAGAACCTCTTGTATTACTAAGGCACACAGAGGTCTAGGGTCTGATCTAATGACCAGTGAAACAAATGGGGGTCTTTATTTTGGCTTCAGTGGGCCTGATTCAGAATATGCAAAAATGAGGTTGGATATCATCAGTACAGTGGTAGTCTGGCTGAGTGCAAAAATAGATACGCATATTGAGAATGCTTTGCAGCCCAGTGAGGGAAGGAACCAGACTTTGAGGAAAAGATCAATTTAAGAAAACTTTTCAGAAACTTACAATTAGAAAGATAAGAATTAGTTCAAGGGGAAAAGAATGTTGCT
This sequence comes from Gopherus flavomarginatus, assembly GCF_025201925.1. Taxonomy (NCBI): domain Eukaryota; kingdom Metazoa; phylum Chordata; order Testudines; family Testudinidae; genus Gopherus; species Gopherus flavomarginatus. Next base: position 109,679,736 of record NC_066619.1, read on the forward strand.
GTTTCAGTTTGGCATTTATGGCTAAATGGGCAAAATTCTCATCTGCTTTAATTCAATTGACTTCAGTGGAGTTAAGCCAGTAGAGAATTTCCCCCTCCTGTGTCCAGCAATAACAGGTGGCTGAGTGAGGAATGTAAATTGCCTGACCTCAAGTACTTACTCAAAGCATGTGATCAGTGCAGCTGTGAATGTCAGTGTGTGTACAGATCAGATGCATTATGGATCATAGGTGGGAATCAGTTCAGCTCTGCTAACTGTATTGCTTGAGTCTGTTATACGATAATTTTTATTGACCGTGGTGCTAACTGCTCTGACTGTAAGCAGTGGACATATCTTAAGATTCAGTATTGCTTTCGGTATTCTGTGGGATCCAGGTTAGTAGCAGCTGCTGTTGAAAATGCTGTGTGCAGTTGTGTATATACTTCCCTATCTAAACATTCTCTGTCTTTTAAAGGAACAGTGGCTGGTGTCTGCTGCTGACAGATGATCTTTGTGTCTTGCCTGCCTGGCCTAAATTCCACTGTATTCCCCTCCATGTCTCTTGTGCTTAACTTAAAGGTGGCAAAAATGTAGGCGTGCAGTTTACAGCCATTTTTCTTTGTTGGCTTGGCAGAGTTGCATGTGTAAGACAATTCACCTAACAAATCAAAAACAAAAAGCGTATGGAGTAGAGAGGCTGCATACCTGCTACCTCCCTTTGTGGGGTGTTGCTTACCTGCCCGTTGGGCTACTGATTAGTATCATGAAACAGAAACAAAGCCTTGGCCCTTGCCTTCTTGCCAGGGCTCCATATGCCTTCAGGATAATAGGAAAGGAGCAGTCCCTGTACTTCCCAGAATGGAGAGAGACTGAGAGTCTGCTTGGACTTCATTTGAGTAGTACAAAGGTGAGGGCAGGCTCTTTACACACTCCCCATACACACACTATACATCCATATAAGGGCCAGACAGAATATAATCCTGTATGAGTCTTCTAAAATAAAGCAATCCTGCTTTTTACTTACAACCCTTATAAATGACATCAGACTGGCGTATGCCCAAAAGCTGTGTAGCAACATGCAATATTTAGTGACAGGACTGTGTAAAAGATTGTTTAAAAAATGTACTTTCCTTAACCTACTTATGGAACATTCACAGATGTTGAGTGCATGGCTGTAGTACATGGCCAGAGTCTTTGCGAGAGAGCAAGCTTTTCCAAATGTCAATGATGACAGATCAGTGTTGGGGATATTTCATGCAGATCTCAAAAGAATAAAATAATCAGGATTTTTTTAGAAGAATTGTTCCTCAGAAGAAAATGATTTCTTAGCAATAAAAAAAAGGATAAAAGCTGGCACTTGAAAGTACCAGGAAAAGCATCTTGTTTTCATCATGATGAAAATGTGCAGGTTTTTCCCATCTCTGTTCAAGGCTGAAATTAGTCACATTTCCAATCTGTCTTTACATTTTGTAAGTAATGATCTCTTTTAAGATAGTAAATATGTTGATTTTTAACAATTTACACTTTCCTGCAGAAAATGCACTAGTTGGACAATAATTTAGATCTCAATTAAAACTGAAAATGAATTTCATATTTACATTTGATTGCTGGGTAAATTTTACAAAAAAGATTGCAGCGGAGAAACCTACTAGTTCTTTTCTCAATTATATGCTTCCCACACTCTCTAAATCATTTGTTCTCCATTACAAATTGCTGCTGTAGTCATGTCAATGAAAATCAAATACAGCACAACCCCTGCTGCTACTATTGTTGATAGCACTTGAAACGTTATTGATATGGATTGGAAAAGGCAGTGGATGCTATCAATAGAAAAATGGTAAAACCTGGGACACCCTAATGATGGAAAATGACTGGTATCTGGAGAAGACTTGTACAATAGCTGCCCACAGGGTTTTGCTTTAACTATGTTAAGATACTGAAGCATGTAAAGTGAACGTTTTTGGCTAATTTAACATGGTATGAAAGTCTGCTACTGTTACATTATCAGCTTTTCCTTGTAAAAATACATTATTATTGTGGTCAATCATAGAGCAGAACATTGTGATGACACGATATTAAGTTGTAGAGAATATCTGATATAATAGACCCGTTTAACAGGGTGGCTGGATGAATGACAAATATTTTTCATATTTCCATTGAGCTAGAATCTTGAAATCTGGTTTGTCCATTCCTTATGTTCGCAGGAAGGGGGAGGGGGAAGGTTTTATAATTGACCTTGTCGTCAGGGTTCATACATATTACTGGATGTCAAATGTTCAAATATCCTTTTGTGTTAATATCTCAAAAGTTGGTAGACATATTAATTAATAGACCACAAAGAAAATGCTACATACTGTTTTAAATGTGATCTTTCCATAAGAGGTCACTGCAAAGTCATTATGCCTTCTTACTGGAGGCCAGCCTTTCAAGTTCCTCTTATGAGCTGCAGTGGCAGTAAACACATTCATCATATTCTGCTGATTACAGAAAAATAAAACTTTGAAATCAGGTATTTCTACATAGGTCACCTGTCATCAGACAAAAGGCTTAAAAAAAATGGCAGACCTCTCCGAGGTGGTGATGTTGGGTCTGAGCTCCAATTTGGGAAAACTAGGTTAATCTGAGATCATCATTTGTGTAATGGATTCTAGCCTAGAAAACTGTGAAAAGGAGAGCGAGTGTATAACTGGTGCCAAGTCTGTTAGTTCTGTGGTATTGTTTTGTAAGGATGGTTAAAAAAGATTCTTTCCTGACTTGATATTGTGTGTAATTCATTCTGTAGCTTTTATTCATTTATTGTGATCTACAATTAAAAACAAACAAACAAATTAAAAATGTCCACCATGCAATGCCCAGAGATGAAGCCTTCCTGGAGCACATTTCTTGCATAGGTCAAGATACACTGACTAGAATTCTTTATATCATATTAAAGAAGAAAATATACATCCTGCTAATGGTATGGCTTAAATATTTAGAGAAATGAACAAAAGTTAAGGGTATGATTTTATTTTAAGACATCCCACTGTGCGGAGGCCTTTAAGCAGTAAATTATTTTACGCACCATGAGCAAGATCCTGCCCTCTGGTGCACTGGAGGAAAGCACTCTACTCCCACTGTGAGTGCAGCAGGTAAAATGTATCAAATCAATTTTTGTTATGAGTTATTCACTGAGCTCTGATGCTGTGCACCCTCAGCTCCCATTGACCTCATTTAATGTTTGTTTATTTAGATTTCCACTATGCCTGTTCTAACCTCTAAAAGCATAATTTTACCCTGTCCAAATGCAAAATATGTCATCAATGGAGCTTCATCAGTGGAACTTACATTCTAACAAGATAGAATTGCTAAAACAAATCCTCAAAACTCTTTGAAACCAACACCAAGTTCTCTGTTGTGGCCTTAATCATAACTCACCACTCTTCCCCCATCCCAGGAAAAGACTAGGAGAACAGGTGAGTCTTGCAGTTTGTTTTTAAGGTTCCTAACTGTGAGCTTTGTTAACCAAAGTAGAAAATGAGTTCCGTGAGGATGCTTTGCAGCCAGCTGCTTTCCCTGATCATATGAGGAAGAGGGTCTGTGAGTTGTTATCGTTAGTGCCTCAGATATCTTAATGTCTGTGATATCAGACAGGAGAGGAGTAGCCTCTTAGGCAGGTGGGACCAAAATCATTTGGCATTTTGAGTCAAAACTAAGATCTTAAACTTCATGTAGTAGTGGACTGGTAACCATGTTGATCACAGAACACCAGTGTAATGTCCTCCCTGCATGAAACACAGTTTAACAAGTGGCACTAGTTTGAAGGCATAGTCCCATACGAAGCACATTGCATGCATCGAAGTTCGAAATAACATATGACCTATTGACTTCAGTGGGAACTGAGAATGCTCAACACCTAAATTCTCAGCACCATGCATGGATTAGGGTCCCTAGAGCAAGGCCCTGCCCATACAAGTATTTCCTGTTGTCCAAAAATAAAATGTCTCATTGATTGCATCTTTTTCAGCTACTATGCAGCATTGCTAGGGTTTCATAGGAAAGCAGCATTAATAGTCACTAATTTAGTGTCAATTCCTCTGGGATACCTAATATGTGGAAAAAGCTAGAGAAAGGAGAATATGAACTGCTGCCAGTTATACAGCAAAGAAAAATGAAACATTTTTTCCAGTCTGTAATCAAGTAATTAACCTAAACTGTCATTAACTTTAAGCATACTAACCTGGTTGTATTGCAAAGGTAAAAAACAAGAACAGATGCCTATTGCTTCACATGTGGGTATTATTTGGTAATTACTACTTCAGAGGCCAATCCTAGTCCCACTTGAAGTCAGTCGGAGTTTTGCCAATTACTTTAATCAGATCGGGATTTGGCCTTCACTTAAAATGAAAGCATGAGTTAACTGCAGTGAGTATTGTAGGCGGAGAACAATCCATGAAAGATGCTCCTCACAAAGATGGGTCTAAATCCTGCAGTTCTCATTCTGGCAAAATTCACAGTGAGCTAAATGAAAAGTGGATAAAGTGAAGGATGTGGCCCATAGAAATAAGTGATGAAGTGTACATAATATATCTATGCACTCTCCCACTATTGGAGAGAAGATATATTACACAGAAAATGTAGGTAGTCTTAATATAGTGTGTAGGCTGGTTACATGTAAGTTATTATTCAATTTATCTTCATTAGTCAGGATGAGAGAGAGAAGGACAGGAGTGGCCAAATATAGAGTCTTTAGTATTCAAACAAGCAGACAGTCCACAGCAGCCTTACTGGCTTCAAGACTGAGCTTGATGACTTTATGGAGGGAATGATATGATGAGACTGCCTACAATGGCATGTAGCCGATCTGCGACTGCTAGCAGCAAATATCTCCGACAGCCGATAATGGGACAGTAGATGGGGAGGCCCCTGAGTTACTGCAGAGAATTCTTTCCCCGGTATCTAGCTGATCCATCTTTCCCACATGCTCAGGGTCTAACTGATTTTGTCCTGTAAGGGATTGGGAAAGAATTTTTCCCTGGGTCAAGTGGCAGAGACCCTGAGGGATTTTCACCTTCCTCTGTAGTCACTTGCAGGTTTATATAGTGTAAATGGTGGATTCTCTGTAACTTGAAATCTTTAAAACATGATTTTGAGGACTTCAGTAACACAGCCAGAGGTGCTAGTTCTATTACAGGGGTGGGTGGGTGAGGATCTGTGGCAGGAGGTCAGACTAGATAATCATGATCGTCCCTTCTGGCCTTCAAGTCTGTGAGTGTATGAGCCTTGGGTTTGTGTTTGCAATGGTAGCTGCTATAGACTTTCCAAAGCAGTGTGTTTGAATGCCAAAGACTTTAAAGTCAAACTGATCCATTTCTTCAAAAGCAGCCTATGCAGTGGCTCTTATAACACTATCATTTTAAAGAATTGTAGCTATATTATCACTGCCCCATAGCCAGTAACATATATCTGAATGCTGTGATTTGACATAATGACACTCTTTCAGTGCAATCCAGGTTAAATGTTTGAATTGTAGATTTTCACCCTGTACCATGGTGGCACCACAGAATCAGTAATCACTGTATGTACTATTAGAGGTCTCACAGCTTGAGAAGGGCTAGTTTATGACCCAGTACCGAAGGACTGAATCCATCTGCCCTGTGTTGCCTTGAAGACAATGAAGACGTTTAAAATGAATTGACTACTCCCACAAACTTATGAAGGTTGTTGAGGATGCCAATACTATTGTTCTGTAGAGATTTTTATATGTTGCTCATCACTGAAATATCTGAATGCTGGTTTGATGTGTTTTTAGTAGTCTTTGTTGCTGAGGAGACACACTTCAGCATTCTGCATTAGTTGGTGTTACCTGGGCATAGATTCTAGGACTGGAAGGGACCTCAAGAGGTCATCGAGTTCAGTCCCCTGCCCTCACAGCAAATACTGTCTAGACCAAATACTGTCTAGACCATCCCTGATAGACTTTTATCTAATCTAAGCTTAAATATCTCCAGAGATGGAGATTCCACAACCTCCCTAGGCAATTTGTTCCAGTGTTTAACCACTCTGACAGTTAGGAACTTTTTCTTAGTGTCCAACCTAAACCTCCCTTGCTGCAGTTTAAGCCCATTGGCTCTTGTTCTATCCTTAGAGGCTAAGATGAACAAGTTTTTTTCCCTCCTCCTTATGACACCCTTTTAGATACCTGAAAACTGCTATCATGTCCCCTCTCAGTCTTCTCTTCTCCAAACTAAACAAACCCAATTCTTTCAGCCTTCCTTCATAAGTCATGTTCTCAAGACCTTTAATCATTCTTGTTGCTCTTCTCTGGACCCTCTCCAATTTCTCCACATCTTTCTTGAAATGCGGTGCCCAGAACTGGACACAATACTCTAGTTGAGGCCTAATCAGCGCAGAGTAGAGCAGAAGAATGACTTCTCATATCTTGCTCACAAAACACCTGTTGATGCATCCCAGAATCACATTTGCTTTTTTTGCAACAGCATCACACTGTTGACTCATATTTAGCTTGTGGTCCAATATAACCCTTTGTCATTAACAGATGGTTAAGGGTTAATGCCTCTTTTACCTGTAAAGGGTTAAGAAGTTCACCTAGCTGATCTAACACCTGACCAGAGGAACCAGCGGGGGAACAAGATGTTTCAAAAGAAAGGAGGGAAGTTTTTCCTTTGTTTGGAGAGTTTCGGTTTCAGCCGGAGTGAAAAAGATCAAGGAACCAGCCTCTTATCAGAGTAGTAAGTTTTAGAAAGGGATAAATAGGTTTATGTCTATTTTCTTTGTAACTTGTCTTGGTATCATTAAGGAAATTATCAAAAATTGAGTATTTGGGTATTTTTTCTTTGTGTAACTAAATTTGGGCCCAGGAGAACATCCTCTGTGTTTTGAATCTGTTGTCTGTGAGAGTAGCTGGTATGCTAATCTCTCCCAGAGGGTTTTCTTTCACCTTTCTTTTATTAAAAGCCTTTTTTTATTAATACCTGATTGATTTTTTCCTTTTTTTAAAATTTTTTTTTGATCCAAAGGGATTGGATCTGGACTCACAAGGGATTGGTGGGGGGAAATGAAGGGGGATGGTTAATTTCTCCTTGTTTTAAGATCCAAGGTGTTTGGATCTGTGTTCACCAGAGATGGTGAAGTCCCTCAAGGCAACCCAGGGAGGGGAAAGTTTGCGGGGGACAGGGAGTGCTCCAGACACTGAAATTCTGGATGGTGGCAGTGTTATCAGATCTAAGCTTGTAATTAAGCTTAGAAGTGTCCATGCAGGTTCCCACAGCTGTACCCTAAAGTTCAGAGTGGGGAAGGAACCTTGACATCCCTAGATCCCTTTCTGCCGTACTCCTTCCTAGACACTCTTCCCATTTTGTACGTGTAAAACTGATTTTTCTTCCTAAAATGGAGCATTTTGCATTTGTCTTCATTAAACTTCATCCTGTTTACCTCAGACCTTTTCTCGAATTTGTCCAGATCATTTTGAATTATGACCCTGCAATGTTGCATTGCTGTAATCCAATTGAGAGATAATAAAGGCAAGAATTACTTAGGCCAGGTCTTCATCCCCCAGGATGAGTCATTTTCTTTGATAAGCAGAGATGGTAGAGATTGATGTTCATAGATGCTGTTATGTGAGTGAGGAATCAAAGAGCACTCCTAGACTGTGGACTGGAATGACCTGTTGTGGGTGTGTATCTTCAACCGATGGAGACTTACCGTGGCTGCAAGCTCTTCAAAGTACTTTCTTTTGCCCACTGTCATCACCTCTGTCTTGCTTGAGTTCAGGTTCAGCCAGCTCTTGTTCATCCAAGAGCTGATCTGTTCCATGCACTGGGCCATCGTTGTGGTGGTAGTGTGGTTGTACATGGTGAAGGATAGGTAGAGCTGTATTTCGTCTGCATATTGCTGGCCCTTGAGCCCATGTCATCTGACCAATTCACCTGGTGGCTACATGTGGATGTAGAAGAGGACTGGAGAGAGAATTGATCCTTATGGAACTAGTGAAAGTCTAATGGTGGAGGTGCAGTTTTCCATCACTAATCACTGGGTACATCCCTCCGGGATGTATTTTATGTCATTACCTTGGAATCCTACCACCTCTTTCAGGCGAGATAGCAGAATCATGATCAAAAGTGTTGAATGATGCAGAAATGACCAGAAGGATGACAATGAATGTCTCTTTTTGCATCCATTGACAGTAAGAGATCATCCATCCATGCTACTAAGACAACTTCAGTTTCATGTCCTGGCCTGAATCCAGACTGTGTAAGCCTAGAAATGTTAACTTCAGTTAGACGAGCTTGTACTTAGCCTTTTGTAAGCTTGTCTAAGAACTTGCTCAGAAATTACTGGTTTGGCACTGGCCAATAGTTGGCTAAGAAGAAAGTATCCAGGAGGGGTTTCTTCAGTATTGGTAAGACTCGTGTCTGTTTGAAAGAGGAAGGAAAGATTACTTCCCTGAATGAGGCATTGGTTATTTCAGTCAGGACTGGCTCCGGTTGTTCATGACTCTTTCACAAGCCAGAAAGGGCCTGGGTTGAATTCACAAGATTCATTTGGGGTACTCAGAACCTCTTCTTGAGTGAATGTTCAGAACTTTGGGAATGTAGTGGGGTTGTTGGTGGATGTTTGATGGGTCCATGCTGAGTGTATCCATGCTGTTCTTTTTTGAGGGGTGTAATGATAGTTCTTCACAACACTTGTGGCTCAGCTCTCATTCAGATTACAGCAGCTCAGGATATACAAAATGGTTTGCCACCCTGGATAGCTACTTGGGATGGGAATTGGCAGCCTCACTGAAGGCTTATGGGAGGGGTCTCTTGGCCTGTAATACAGCCTCAGCATAGGCTTTGAGAAATTTAGTTTTATTTCCTGAGTCAGTCTTTCTTGTCCTCCGTCATCACTCAAGTTTCTGCCCCTCTCTCTTCATCTGTCTCTGGGCGTCAGAAAACCAAGGAGATCTGTGTGGGTGATGCAGATGAAGGGGATACTTGAGGGTCAGCATATCAATGGCTGAGGTCAGTGTAGAATGGCAATGACTCACGAGGTCCTTAGTTCTTCATTCTGTGGGTGAGGTGATGGTGTCCTTCAGCAGGCTTTTGAATTCGTTGACATCCATAAGTCTTCATGATCGAATCAGGATTATTACTCTTTCTTGTTGCCAGGGTGCTTGAAGGTTTCTGACCACTGCCCTAATGAAGTGATGATCTATCTGAGATGGTTAGAAAGAGTAATATAACAAAGTGATAGACGTTCCTTCAATGAAGAAGTTTGTGGTCAGCCAGAACATCACCGTTGTTACTTTGCTGCACATCCCAGCCATTTGGAATGTCCAAGTGACAACGGGGATGAGATCCATATTTCCTGCTCCAAAAGCACAGATCCTACCCATTTGAGATAAAGAAAAATCTCTAAGTTTTATAAGGTCTGTTACTTAGAGCTTTTTATTTCTTAATCTCTTCAGTAGAAGGGAGTGGTATACATACACACTAGTCTTAACATACATTGTAATACCTCTAGTACCTCAGTTATTGTGACTTTTTTTTTTAAATTGTAATATAGTTTGAGATACTTAAATGAAGGGGGAGTTATATAAGTGTGACATATTACTGATTGTCCAAAAATATGATAAGAAGCAGTCATTCATTGACCCCAAGAGCTTAGCAGGATTCAGAGAGGGATTTGGTTTTTATATAGATAACAAGAATATCCATAGTGATAATGGCTAGGATTTTTAAATAAAGTCTGAACCTCAGTTTGTATAGACTGGCTTATTTGCACCAGCAGATGATCTGGACCTAAGACTGTTTAGAAGGGTTATAAAGTTCCATGCTTCAGGGCAAAAGCAAACCTCTAACAAAGGGAGGTTTAGAAATTTTTTTTCCCCTGTGGGCAGATGACATCATAACTGCCTGTTGAAGGTTGTCTTTAAAGTACTTAGTGCTAGCCACTACTAGAGATAGAGTACTGGAGGAGAAGTACACTGATCTGATCCGGTATGTCAACGCCTTCATTTCTAATTAACACTTTTCATTTCTCCATTCTCCATTTCCCATTTGAGACTTCTATATTATTCAAGAATTACCTCTATAGAGGTGATGAGTCAGTCTAGATTTATTTTATTCTCTGACATACACAGGTGCCAAAATCCATCTGTATAGAATTTAGCTTAGTATTATATGCATACAGTAAGAAAGCTACTCTATTGTTAAGTCTGAGACGACATTTCCATTCTAAAATGAGATTTTTCTGTCACTTTTAACTTCTACAAATAGATATCACTACTACTACTGTAATGCTTAGGGGCTCTAGCAATAGACCAGGACTCAGTTGTGCTAGGTACTGTACAAACACAGAAAAAAAACACTGTGGGCAATGCAGACTGGCATCAGGGAAGCATTGACAGCTCTATAGCAAGTGAGAGGTGATAGGCGGGATTGGAATTGACTAAAAGGCCTTCAAAGTGAGTACAAGCAGCTTATGTTTGATGTGCTAGAGAAGGGGGAGACCTGGAGGGGTTCAAAAAAAAGACGAGACATGGTCAAAGTGACGGGTTAGGAAAATAATCTTTGTGGCAGCATTCTGAATGGATATGAGTGGGTCAAAATTGCATTTGTCAAGGCCCGAGATAAGGATGTTGCAATAACAGAGATAAAGTGTGTGTGTGTGTATATATATGTATAATTAATTGTGTGTATATATTATAAAATTACATGTTATTTCTGGGCTCAGAAATAACATCTTGTACAGTTCAATTTTAAAAATTCAGGTTTTATGAATATGAATTACAAAACAATTTTTCAACTGCTAAGAACATTCTCTGGGACCCTAATTTGCGCTCATGAAGTTCAAATGACTCAGTTAAAACTTAAAATTTGGTATACAGGAACAAATAATTCTGAAGAAGGATAGATGCTTTTGCCATTGGGATGTGGGGGGTAAATGGCTTAAATAACATACTGAACATTTTTAAAATAGCATCTGAGACTAGATAGCTCACTCATTGCCCTAATTTCAGAAAGACATGCCAGAATTTGATGGTATTCATTCTTGTACGTGCTCAGCAAATACATACTACTGAGCAATACAATACAAATGAAACACTGATTTTTTTTCAGTAACCTTGGAAACACTTATGTAGCACTTTGTGAGATTGCTAAAGATATGTAGGCTGAGTTAGTGAAATAACTTATTGCAGCGTACGAGCACGAGAGATAGAAGGTAGATTTTAGGTTGCCGTGGGGAACTTTACATTTTCTTAATTTGTTTATGATTAAAATCTCAAGGATATACTGTGATTTTCAACTTGGTATGATGTTTGCCACTTACACCAATACTCCCATGTAAGGGATCTCCATTAGCTTTACCAGTTTTGAAGGTCCTTGCAGATCTTCATTTAATATTGTTATCGATAGAGGCAGGACAGGGTTAAGGCATAGAAACTATAGGCCCCAGAAGTCACTTGATTAGGTCAGAATTCATTTTTTAATAATTTGTTTCTAATCCCCTTGGATGTGAAGAAAAGCTTAAAAACATTACCTGAGTGTAACTGACTCAGTGGCATTTGCCTGAGCTGTTGACATTTTGAAACAATTGATCCAAGAGGTGTGAATTGTCCTGCTTTTAACACTGAAACTTGCTGTTACCCCAAAGAGGGCCAGGGCACTGGTGTTATGGCAGGCCCACGTTTGTGCAAAAGGCCAATTCAGTGTGGACTGGAAGTCTGAAGGTTATAACAGAGGCCTACAGAATTCACAGTTTTACGGTATTGAGATAGTATCTATATTCCCCATTTATCCTGGCCCTCAGAAATGAAGGTGACTACATTGCTTTCCAAAGGGAAGCTGAGGGACAGACTGTGAGTGGAGAAGTTTACCTCTCAACCCCTGGACTCTGGTATGTGGAATGGTGACCCTCAAAATGAGGGGCACACAGCTTGAAATGAGGGACATCCGATATTTTTATTGAACTCACTTTTATTTAAGATAAAAGTACAAGGATGCAAATAGCCTAGTACTTCATCATAATGAAATGAAATAACAGTTCTGTGTAATAAAACCATACTTTATGTTGAAAGCCACTATTTGCAATAAAATAGTCCATTTGCTCTAATGCTTATTTTATCATGCACGGTTATTCATGCATAGCTGAGGTGGAAGTAAGGAGAGCGTGAAATCTTATTCCTTTTATATCCATTTACTGAAGTCCAAGCAACAAACAACTGCAGAAAGGGAATGGGAATCATCAGGAGTGAAAACGGAGATACCTTCCATTGTGTTGCTACTGCAGCAGCCTCTAGCCTTTGGCCTCCACTGCTGCTGCTGAGCTCTCTGTGCTCAGAGCACACTACTGCCAGCTGCCACTCAGTGCAGTGTGCATGAAATGCAAACCTTTCCCAAATGATCCAGCTGGGATTTTGTAAACTTGAGATGTACCATCCCATATCCCCGCATGAAACAGGGGTATTAGTTAGTTATTCCTCCCTCCTACATGCTGTACACTAGATTGGTTGCTATTAATCCCAGCCATGTGGTGGTCCAGTGTGGATATGGAGTAGGTGAAGTAACCGCCACCCAACAACAATCTGGAGTAGTAGTATTGCTGTGACTGCAATAGCAGTGTGGAACTGCATGACAGCTTTAAAACCCTGGACCAGATGCAGGATGTCCTACACAATGTGGAACACTTGAGAGATATGTGGAGAAATACTGTTTCAGCACTGAAATATTGCAACAGAGTTTTTTCTTGCTTTCTCTGAGCTGGGATTGCCTTCTTCCACTACTTCTCCTTGACCCTTCTGCACATTACCAGATTTGAGAGGAGCTTGTTTAGAAGGTAGATACCCCAAAAATCTCCCCTTGGGTTCCCCACAAAGATCCAAACTGCCTGATTATTTGTTAATTTAAAATAATTATGAGATTAAGTTTATCAATTCTATCTACAGCATTTCACTGTCCTGCCCACCTTCACGCTAACTTATCAACTAATATTGCTCCAGACATACCAAAGAGCATTCTAATGTATTTCCCAGTATGAAAGGCTAAACAATTGTGCAGTTCCAGTGTATTCCAGCTCAGTGTAATGTATAAAGGACTAATATATAAGGTGTTAATGAGTTTTTGACTGGAAAACAGACCGAGTTGGTGCCATAGTCTGAGGGTCTCATTGTATTTAAGGAACCTTGAGAACCAGGGCATCCCTCCATCTGGGGTGGGGGAAATAACAGACATCCAGAGTTGAAAACAGTCAAAGTGTTTTCCTAGCAGGTTTGCTTTCAATATTTCCAGTAGTAGAGGGGAAGCAGCTGTTGTCAAGATGTATGGGAGGGCAAAGAGAAGGTAGTGAAAGAGTTTATCATTTTAATAGATGGCTGAAATATAGCAAAGCTCTCTCATGTGCTTTGAGAAGCTATAGGAAACTCATACATAATTTCAATCAATTACATGTCCTGCTAAAACTATGCATGTAGACTGCCCTAAGAGATATAATTTGGCACATGTCACTGCACACAAAAAAATTAATAAGTGGCTTGGACATCTGCGTTTGGGCTGACTTTACTGTTGTTTGCTGTAGAGGTTTCTAAGTCCTCTTTAGTGATGGCAGATAATTGAGTTCTTCCAGCTTTTTCCATACTTTGCCTCTAAGATCCTTCCTGTACTCATTGTGACCTCTCATATCTTTCTCTGATTGTTCCAAGGGACAGCCATCTATCTATTTCTAAGGAGGATTCACCTTCCAGGCTTCAGCATCTGACAATGACAGCATGCTATGACCTTTTTACACTAGCACATTCACATCACAGTCTCATGTGAGATACTTTTTTCTCTTTTTGGCATGTGAGGGCCCTTAAGGTTTTGCGCAGCTGAAGATCTGTGGCAGCTTTCCTCTGAGCAACAGAAACATCGTTGCCCAGATGAACAGCAGCTGTGTACTCCAAAGGCGGCATTAGTTCCTCATGTGAGTCAATGCTGAAGATCTTTCCTGGAAAACATCAGAGTATGGAAATATTCAAAAACTGAATGAGGCATTGGTTCAAAAATGAATAACTCATAATGCTTACAGAACAGAGTCCATCAATAGAAAATCTCCTTGCTCCTATTTTAATTGGATAAAAAATACTGATTGCTTGACCTCTAAAATTATGAACGGCAGGAGTGTTATTTGCCACATGCTAGGAGGAGTGTCTTAAACAAATGAACTCTTGGAATTAAAATTGATATAGCTGAGGCAAGGAGATTCGAAACCCACGGTAAAATGAGAAGAATATGGTCAATGTTGAGCCAACCTCAGAAGATATAGAAATTCAGTTTGGATAGGTACTTATAAATTAGGATATTACTCTCACATTGCTCAAACTTTTCAAATATGTTTGAAATAAAATTAGACTAGAAACCTCAATTTGTGCTTCTTGGCAATTCCCGTTTACAGAGATAAGCCAGAAATATTGCAAGAATACCTGCATGGGAAGAGGACCTGGGTGCTTACTCTGGATTCTAACTCTCAGAGATGCAATGATCCAACTCATCCATGCACAGTGGACCTGGAACTCCAAAGTAAGGACTCCTGTTAGGAGAGATCAGAGCTACTTCTCCCTGAGCTTTTTGTATCACTAGGTATAGAAGATGGCAGCTTCTCTTTGGAGTCTGTGTGGCAGATCTCTAGAGCCCTTGGGTTAGTCATCAGGCAGTACTATTGCAGATAGCCCTTTCCAGATCTCTTTATCTGGATGTACAGGAGTTAAATCTTGGGAAAAATTCCCAAATTTCCAAGATTCCAAGACATTACATGAAGCATCTTATTAATGCTCCACATCAAATAAGATTGGGTCCTTATTGAAGAAAATCATGGAAGACCTTACTTCTAAAAGTCAGCATAATATTTATAATAGACGAATAGTAAGAATTCCGTTTTTACTGAACAGGTTTGCTGCTCTACTGTTGAGTTTAAAAAACATTAACTCTTCTGATACATTGCCTTATGTTTCTCAACTTAAATGAATCTTAAAATTTAAGGACAAATTCATTACTTTGAAGCATCATTTTTTCATTTTATACCTATGATTTTTGAACTTCATGGTTCAAACTTTCAAAATATGTCTGGATTCATGCACACAAACACTTGCTTGCTTGGTGTTTAGCACTATCACCTCTTTGTGCAAGTGATGGAAAATCAAAAATATGAATGCACGTATTGCGCACACACAAAATTGTGCATTAGCAAATGGAAGCTACATATGGTTCTTTGAAAATGTGGCCACATATTTAAATAGAAATGTTTTAAATAGTAAGTACCCATACTGGAAAATCCTTAGGGATAGAGACCCGAGATTTTTTTCTAACCAATCACCACTGAACATAAATCTAGATAACCAGTTTTTTTTGTTCTAGTGTGTCTGACTCCTAAAAACTTCACTTTTAAAAGAAAAGTTCAAAATCTGTAATTTGGGTGTTCATCTCTTCTTTGCTACATCATTATATCCTCAGTTTTAATACAATTTTTGTGTGTGACTGTATAGTTGGCATAGCATTCAAGAACTAACATGCAGAAAGCAGGGCCTAGAGTCTGACCATGTGCTTTAAGCATTTTATTTTGGCTGAAAGTTACCATAGTAGTCTTAGCTCTGACTGTAAAACTTGCTCTTCTGCTCATAGCCCTATATTGTGGTTGGTTGAACTTATTATATATAATTTTGAACCCAGTTCCCTGTGGATTCAGAATTTTAATTGGAACTCTAGAGTTGCTGGTTTTGTACACAGTACAGGCTTCCCTTTAGCTGGTGAAAACACGCTGATTAAAAATACATTTTTCCCTGAGGGGAAAAACAAATCAGTTTAAATCACAAGAGAAAAAGTTTCATTCATTCAGTTGTGTGAACTCCACTAAGTCTGTTGATTGTAATTGCTAGCAAGCCAATTCCTATCCTCACTCACGGAAGTGTAAGTTCATTGAAATCAGTGGGCTTGCTTGTGTACAACTGAGGACAGAATTTAGCTCGCAGTTTTTAAAACGCTTCGGGATCCTTCAGTATAATGGATGCCATACAAATGTAAGATTATGATGTATGAACTTGCAATGCAATTAAAAAGGACAATGTAGAAATTATCAGGTTCATGACCAGAATAACTAAGGGTAAAGTATCTTTTACCGAAGTTACTAAATGCAAATTAATTATGATGTTTATTAATAAACTAATTAGTGTAGGTTCTGATGTGTTGGATGATATGGTGTATTTTGAAAGACAAGAACCTAATTACTGTAGTGGCTAAATCAAAAGGTTTCAGCCTACATAGTTTGGGAGAATTCCAAGAACGTGAATAAGAATCTGCAGAGTTAAAGATATTCCAAGGAAAAGAGTGGGTATTTGGTGATCCAAAAGGTTTAGGTCACTCTAAATGTTAGCATGAAATGTTACTTCAATAGGATTGAGTTAACTTTCATTAGAAGGAAATGGCATCTAAGCCCTGGACTGAAAATAAAAGCAACAGTAATGTTTTAACACATTAATTATGAAATGTGAAATGAACATGAGGTTTAACTGAAGATAGAAATGGACTTGTGCCTACTTCAAATGAAGATGATCTAATAAGAGTAAAAAATATTTACTTTTACAAATGCAGATATTAGTGCTATGCACAGAAATAGATATTTGTTTGGACTCCTTGTAGCTTGATTTGACTGATTTTCTATTTTTAAAAAACATAGAAATCTTAGTTTCAAAGAAGCTCCCCTCTCCCACTCAGCAAAAAACCCACTTTCCGTATCAAACTTAGAATTGATGGCTCCATGTTGCCCTAAATGAAGTCCTTTTTTTGGCTTTGAATCCTTGAAACCTTCCCCTTCCCTACCCTCTGAAAAACATCTACCCTCTTAAAATGTTTATTATGTGGCTCTTGTCACTCCCTCCCTGCCTAAGGGAGGGCAGTCTCTGGTTTAAATCCAATCTGGTTCCTCTGACACTCTCCTTCAAAGTATTGCATCTTATTACTATTGTAATTAGTACTTTCCAGTTAGGGTTATATATGGGGTCACATTGAAAAACATGTTGAAGAGGAATATTTTTAATAAATGTAAATAAAATGCATCTATGAAAAATAACTGAGTGAGGATTATCTAAACATATGACATCTTTCTTTCAGGCCTCAATCTAATATAATTCTGTAGTAGCCCTTGCAAATCCCATATCCTGCCTGGCATTTGAGTCCAATCAAAGTTCAGAATTCAGCTGATAGCTAACAGAGCTTTACAGGTCCAGGGCTTTTAAGAAAAGAGGTGTGGCAGCTGGCCCAAGAAATCCACCATCTGTGCTGTCTTCCTCAAAAGAGCAATGAAATTGCTGAATGCAAATTAGCTGTCAAGTAAGAGTGGTGACTGGTTGAATAAGCTCTGACACCATGTAGACGAGCGGACTCACCCCCACAGCTCCTCCTGCTGGTGACTTCTGGGAATTAGCTCGGTCCAAGCCCAGAGCGCCCTCTGCAGGCCAGTGATCCACCTGTCCTCTGCTGGCCCCCCCGTGTCCCTCCCTGGACCTGGTGCCCTTTTACATAGTGCTGCCCCCAAGCAGTCACCCCTTTCTCTGAGGGTTTCCCCTTCCCAGGGGACCCCCACCCTCTATCCCCACTTTGCCTCAGTATATGGCTCCTGCCCAGTTTCCATCTAACCCCTGTTCACTGGGGCAGACTGCAGTATCAGCCACTCATCATAGGCAACAGGGTTTGGACCTGCTGCCCTCACCTACTCCTGGGCTGCCCTCTGCAAGACCCAGTACCTTTTAGCCTAATGCTAGGCCACAGCCTGGGGCTTTCTAGGCTAGAGCTCCCCCACTCCTCAGCCCTGCTCCCCTCAGGTACTTTGTCTCTAGCTCCCAGCAGTCAGGCCTATCTCCCTCTATAGCTAGAGAGAGACTGCCTGCTTCTAGCCCCTCCGGCCTTCTTATGAGGACTCATTGCTCAGTTTGGGGAAGTGGCTGCAGCTGGTGCCACACCCTAATCAGCCCAGCCTAAAGGCTGCTTTCTCCAACCATAGCCCCTTCCCAGGGCTGTTTTTAACCCCTTCAGTGCAGGAGCAGGGGTCCACCCTGCTACACACCACAATGGTCTAGCACTTTTTTTTTGATGGTGCAGTTACATGCCTTACTGTAGCTGTATATGGCAGGGGTATAATTCGTAAAGTCACAATGGCTCAAAACTTAAAAACTGGATGGTAAAAGTCAGTGAGTGAATCCGAGGGATGACTGAATCTGGTGATATTTTGAAGAAAAAGAGCTCTTAACTGTGCTTGTAGTTGTTTTTATTGCTTCAGCAGACATTCTAGGCTTCAGATTGATACACAAATAGAGTGGCAATCCTGGAATCGTATTATATAGATAACACTGCCTCTTGACCTTTTACTTATTCAAGGTATTACTCACATAGACATTCACCTGTAGTTAGCTTGCATCCAGTCAAGTTTGGAGTAATTAGGTGGGAGTTTGCTACAATTATCTTCAGTCATTAGGTAAGCTGCAACCAAAAGCAAAAACAAAGAGCAAACAACAAATCTTTGTATTTAAAAAAAAGTGTTGGTGTTTTTATGTATAACATATATCTCCAGGGTACCAACAAACAAGAAATCAACGCCTGTTCAATTTACACCATCATGATGGCAGGTGAAAAAACCCAAATCTTTCCTATACAATGACATGCAGATACCCCAAAACCAAAGAAATATAAAAGATGGGAAAATAATCAAGAGGAAAATATAAGTTAGCAAATGTTCAATAAGGCCCCTCTTCAGCCAGATACTTAAGCACACACCTAAAATGTTACACCACAGTTTTAAATAACTTTTATTTTTCTATTTCTTTTAGAAGTCAGGTGTCGGGGATACATTTAGAACTAAGATAGATGGAGCCAGTCCCAAATGCTGTACTGCAGTAAAGTTCCCATTGATTTCAATACAAGTTTTCCCCACACTTATTCTTGTAAAATATGGTTACCAAAGCTTAGACAGTTGAATTGAAACTAAAGGTAGGTTTAAAAAAATGATCGGCAGTGTCATGGTATAATTCCCCACTCTGAGCCTTAGCGTCCAAAAGATGGGGTTCCAGCATGAATTCCCTAAGCTCAATTACGAGCTCAGTACTTGTAGCGCTGCCACCAACCAGGAATTTCAGTGCCTGGTACACTCTGGTCCCCCCAAAACCTGGCCCGGGGACCCCCAAGACCCAGTCCCTCTGGATCTCAACACAAGGAAAGTAAATCCTTTCCCTCGCCGTTGCCTACCCTAGGCTTCCCCTCTCTGGGTTACCCTGGAAGATTACTGTGATTTAAACTTCTTGAATCTTAAAACAGAGAGGAAAATTCACCTTCCCCCCTCCTTTTCTTTCCCCCTCCCAGATTCTCCCTAAGAGAGAAAGTAATCCTAACACAGAGAGAATTTAACCTTTCTCTCCCCCTTCCTTCCTTTCTCCCCACCAATTCCCTGGTGGATCCAGACCACCAGAATAAAATTCCCTGGGATCTCACACCAGAATAAAAAAAACAATCAGGTTCTTAAACAAGAAAAGGTTTTAATTAAAGATAGAAAAAACAGTAAAAATTATCTTTGTAAATTTAAGATGGAATATGTTACAGGGTCTTTCAGCTGTAGACACTGGGAATACCCTCCCAGCCTAAGTATTCAAGTAAAATTAAAATCTTTTCAGCAAAATACAAATTTGAACTCCTTCCAGCCAAATACACATTTGCAAATAAAGAAAACAAATATAAGCCTAACTCGCCTTATCTACCTAGTACTTGCTATTCTGAGCACATAAGAGACTGTATCAGAGAGATTGGAGAGAAACCTGATTGCACGTCTGGTCACTCTCAGAACCCAGAGAGAACAACAACCAAAAACTAACCGCACACACAAAAACTTCCCTCCCTCAAGCTAGGATGGCCAGGAGAAGGTGCCACTAAAGGTGACAGTTGTCTTAGGACTTCTGGGGACCTATCCCAGGGCACTTAGTGCACCAGTAAGATGAGACACACTGTGATTCTTTACTAGTGAAGAACTTCTATCCTTGTGGGAACATGGGGGAAATTGTGGGAAGGCACAGGAAGACTATCCACACTTGAATGATTTAGCTTGTGTCCTCTCCGCAAAGTATATGGCTTGCCAGCCCAAGTGAAAACAGAACCTGAGCTTTAGCATATACCCCAAAATGGGCCATCCAGCCTCCATGGAAAGCCCCAGAACACTAGGGTCAGACTATTTTTGTGCCCAATTTCAAAAGGAAAGATTCAGCCTCTTTTGGAGATGGCTAAAGGCCATTTTTCAACTGCATGTTTTGCTACAGCTAATTTATCTGTGTCTTTTTAATAGCTGATTGCTATTCTTTAAATAAATAAGAAAAGCATGACCAGTTGGTAAAATATATAAAAAGCTACATTCATATTGGCATTGCCACCATCAAACAGACGACACTTTTCCAAAACTCAGAATGTCACCTTCTTCCTGCCCCATGTGATCTTATATAAAACAATATTAAATTATTTAGCTGAGAGAAATTTTCATTTCCTATCAACATACATTTTCAAATGCAGTAATAACAATTTCCCAGCTTTCTGATGCTCTCATTATCAGTCTCTGAGTTATATTATATTTAGCTATGCTGCACTGCATTATAGTATGTCTCATCTCAGTGATATCTTTTGTTAACCTTCATTTGTGAAAGACTCTAAGGTTCTCCTCCATGCCTGAGACTCTGTTCCTACTATGCTAGTATGGTCAGTTTCCCTGTTCTCTGGAATGTTTTCTGTACCCAATTTTTATCATTTCCTGGAGCATCTCAAGGTACAATGGAAATTTCATGGAAAAAATGTTTACTATTCTGTGGAATTACATCCTTAGATTTGACAGGAAATCTATGGAGTGTTTGAGTCATTATAATACTGAAAATCAAATATTTAAAATGAGGTCACAATTTGTGTGTTTGCATCACTTACCTGTGCAGTACTTGTGCCACTGTCCCTTTTCAAGGACTAATTGAGTGCAAAAGTATAGGCTTTAGTTGTGTCCCTAAGCAACAGTGTGCTAGCAGTGCACATGCAGATCGAGGCAAAGTTTTGCTTATTTTGAAAATATGTCTTGCAGCATAAAATGACTAAGCTCTGCCTCAGCACTGGACAGTCTGCAGCATGCTGATATAACAGTAGAGAGGAAGACTTGTTAGCATCACAGCCACCAGTCAACTAGTGGGAGAGCCTGCAGGTGTCATATGCCATGTCCCTGACTTAGTGTGTGGCTGATTATTGTTCATACTTCTACAGTCTCAGCCCTAGGGCCAAATACTGAAATTAAGTCCTGAGATAAGGTAGTGATGCTGCTACTTCCTCCTCTTTAATGGGGGAGCTTCAACAGCAGGATTTTCAGGAAAATCTAATGTTTGGGTGAACACCTGAGGGAACAAAGCCTGGAGAAGAGCACTGCTGGATAACACTAATGACACCCCAGCTGCGGACAGCAGAGGCAACTGCGGAATCAGGGCCACAAACATAAATGGAGACAATTTTGAAATTGTGATTAAGAAGACCATTGAAATTGATAGACTCGTATGTTTTATGTGGCCCTAAATATTACCTCTCTATCACTAAGCTGTAATGATGGGGAGGTGGCTTGTTTTTTCTCTACAGCTTTCCAGGACAATGACTAGAGATGAAATGCCTCTAGCTACCCTAATGCTTTTGTTTCTTTCTCTCTGAACTACTGTTCTTTTTGCCACTGTAATGGACTTTTCAGACTTCAATGTTCATCTATCACTGAAAGAGACAGTCACCTTAAAGTGTTTTTCTCTTTTATAAGATTTTAAATAGTTTAGTTCTAGAAAATTCTCCATCAAAGGTTGTCTACCTTTAACACACCATAGCAGCCCATCAATTCTTTCAAAAAGAGATTTACTTAATTAGTTGCTCAAGTAAGTGTTTCCAGAGTGAAAATCATGTATGCTTTCTCTTTTTTTGTTTTCTTCACTTGAACTATTTGATCAATGGCAAGAGAAATAGATAAACTAGATCAAAAGGGCATGAGTAACAACATAGTTAGTTATGTAAGTTCATTTTTGCCCACCCAAAATATTATTGTGAGTTACTATGCCAAAAAATTTCTCTTAGACTTTGTCTAGTCAAAGTCTAAGGATTTGAAAAGGAGTTAGCTCACATGGTTTAAGTTCTGTTCCAAAACCTGTTAGCGCTTAGTGTAGACAGGTTTTAGTATCTTTAACTATGAGGTAGCTGAAAAGCTTTAGGACCAAGCACACCCAAAGACCTCTGGGAAATTTTATGAAATGGAGGAGGAGGAGGCTGGGGGGTTAATGATCAACATCTTGGTTCAATTAAAGGGGTGGGGTGGGAGAGAAGAAAGATAGGAGACTAGAGACTCTCAATTGACAAATACGGGGTTAAATTTTGCCCTTAGTTACACCCTGTCTTCAGGCTGCTGGGGTGCAACAGAGGATAGATTTTTATCCCACAGATAGCTTTACTAGACTCACATAAGGAGTTTGAAGGGGAGCTTCCAAAGATTGGATGGGCAAACTGGTCCAGAAGAAATAAGTATCTTCTTTCTCCCCACCCTGCTAATGAACTTGTGCCCATATCTAGATCCAAATCTGAGACAATTTTTTTATTAAAGATTCTGAAATGCTTGGTTAACATTTTCCCACATTATTTTTAATTTTAGCTAGGATGTGTCCAAGGTTCTAGCTAGAATCACAGCCAGAAGTGCTGAGATAGTATCAGAGAGTCAGAAACAAGGCATGAAAATAATTTTGCAAGAAAGCTTAGTATCTTGAGACTTCTAGCCAAATTTTGTAGACTGTTGATTGGCTAAGCTTCCAAATATTTTAGTGGTTATTTAAATCAAACCTGAACTTCAAACTATTTTAAGCTACTATTCCTCTGATTGTACAATGAAAATAATGGGTCAGCTCTTTGGCTCTGACTAAATATCATTTGGACTGCTCTAGCAGTGCCACAGTCATAGATTATTAGGGTTGGAAGGGACCTCAGGAGATCATCTAGTCCAACTCCCTGCTCAAAGCAGGAGCAATCCCCAAATGGCCCCCTTAAGAATTGGGCTCTCAACCCTGGGGTTAGCAGGCCAATGCTCAAACCACTGAGCTATCCCTGCCCCCTTAAAAGGCACATCAAGCAGACAAATAAGGATTTAAACTACCCTTTCCCCCATTAGCACTGGGTGAGGAGGAGGAAGGAAAGAGGGCTTGCCATAGGCAGGAGCAAATAGGGAGCTGGAGTGCACAACATTCTGGCCTATCCTCAAGCAGCTGACATTACCTAGAATAGAGAGATGAGTTGGGTGAGGTATATCTTTAATTGGACCAACTTCTGTTGGTGAGATAGAGAAGCTTTTGAGCAACACAGAGCTGCTCTTCAGTTCTGGGAAAGGTACTCTGAGGGACCTCGGCAAAATGCAAAGTGGAACAGATTGTTTAGCATAAGTAGCTAGCACATATTGTAAGAGACCTTTCAAGGTAAGGCGGCCCACTAATACCTTTGCAGTCATAAGGCAAAAAGAGGGGTTAGTAGGTTACAGATTGTTGTAATCCAGTGTCTCTGTTCAGGCCATGATTTTTAGTGTCTAGCAGAGTTATGAATTTAAACTCTCAGGCTGATATTCTGAAAGTGTTGTGCAGGTTTCCTTTGAGGATTAGGGCTGCTAGGTTAAATATAGGGTGATTGCTTTGTGAAAAGTGTTCACCCACAGTTAGGGTTGCCAATGTTGTATTCGGGGGGGAAAAAGGGAGAGGGAGTTTTCTTAACACCCCCCACATGTCCTCCAGATAGTAGTAGTATTATCATCATTCTGATTAATAACAATAATAATAATAATAAGCAGTACTCCCCTACATTCACCAGGGGTATTTCCTGTTGCTTTTTGCAGCACTGAGAAACTCCTGATCTTGTTGTGCAGAGATGAAAAAAAAGGTATATCCCTTGTAATAAGAGACTGTTGGTTACAATACCTAAAGGTGATAGGGTGTGTTGTCTTTTATCATTTTTCTTCGTGAATTCATTTGAGAGTGTAGTGATTGGTTTCACCCTCATAGCTGTTATTGAGGTGTTTAGCGTACTGGAAGAGGTACACCATATGTTGTGATAGGCATGTGTAGGACCTATGGATCTTGAGGAGTGTGTTGGGCAGGGGCTGTTGATCATTGTAGCAGTGGAGATATGTCTGCAGGTTTTGCGTCTGTTGTTCTGGCAGAGTCTGGTGCTGCTTTGAGTTGGTGTGTCCTGTTCTGTGGGGAGCTTGCTTCTGATGATGAGCTTGGAGAGATTGGGGGGTTGTTATACATATAACAATGGAAGTTATCTAGAATAGCCCTGTTCTAAATTATACCCCAGAGATCCCAGGACTGGGGAAATAGAAAGGTCTTTTTAGAACCACCCTCCCCACCCATGCCTTGTTTATACTGAAACATCAAGAAACAATTTTTTGTGTGTGTTGTATTATATGATACTTAAACACTGTAGCTCCTAAAATATCAGTATAACAGTGTATGTGATGGGGGATAAAGGGTGGGAGATCATGCTAACATTTTGGAACACTATCACACTGAAAACTGCAAATTTTGACACATTGATGAAACCAACAAGCAAAATTAAAATTTGCCAGTTTTCCTGTGATTAAAGCTATTTGAATAATTCCTCTTCAGGGAAATCACACTTTGAAAAGTCTCTACTCTTGTACAACAATTCAGAGGACTACCAGCAGCCTATGATTTGTTGCTGCAGACACATGGATTTTTGTCAAAGAAAATATTCACAGGTTTATTTTTCATGAATTAACTAGTTCAATAGTTAGCCAAATGATATTCAGCAAACAGTTTGTTTTATGGTATTTTCCCATCAGTGACGGAACAGATTACCCATGGGTACATGTTTTCATTACTTTTGGTTCTATTTGTTATACAGCTTGTTTGGTGGGGCTGGATAGAAAAAAAGGGGTAAACCTTTTGCTATACATGCAGCAATGATGTGTGTGTCCTTATTTGCACTCCCTTGTGAACTCCTTTTGGATATGGAACATTCCACTTCAGTCACAGTAACTGCTGCTTGGTAAAGTAATCATATAATTGCAGCTCTCAACGTTTTTTTCTTAAATGTCTTTTTCCTGAAAGGAAAAACACAATTACACATAATGAAAGAAGGTAATTATTAAATTTTGTCAGGTGCTTTCTCTTTTATACACCAAGATACTAAACTGTTTCTAAAGAAACGAATAGAGAAATTCAATGTTTTGACCATTATTGGAAATTTTGTCTGGATTATAATTATACAAGATTGTAGGCTGTTTTAAAGTACTATTTCTCTGAAACTCCTGCAGAGTGCATGCTTGCAAAACTGTGCTTGGAGGTTTCTCTACTCAATCCTGTATCACACTGTGGGATGATAAGGGCTTTCAAATTATTTAAACAAGGGAAGTGTTTGAGGTTTATTGTTTGCTCTACTAATCTTCTCAATATGTGTGTACATGCAAGATATCATTTGTAAGCCATGCGTGAGTGTCTCTGGTGGATAGCTTTGATCTGGTGGAACTCTGGAAAGCTACTTTGTCACTGATCAAATGTATCACTTATGGAAGGATGCATACTTCAAATACTGATAAAGGAAATGTAAAGCTGATTATAGTATTTGATTATAGCAAAACACACAGCAAGAGGCTCAGGTGGTGTAAATTGGCATAGTTCCATTAAACTGACCAGAAGTACATGAATTTACAGCATCTAAGGATCTGGCCCACAGTTTGCATATTTTTCATATAAATACAGGGGAAAAAATCTTTCTACAAATCCAGTTCAAGACCTAGACACACACATTTCCTGGGATCATGTTTGGTTAGTTTTACTCCATTGCTACGTACATTTTTAAATCACATTTTACTAAACTGTGGCATAACTACCTGCAATAAAGCATCACTATTTGAAGATATTAGTCAAATGTTTAGTCAGAGACTGGACCATTACAAACATATTGCCCACAGAAAATCATTTTCATTTTTCTTCCCAAATGACAGTGCAGTTATTAGACGCTGCTAACATGCCTACAAGCAAATTTAATTAGTCGTTTAAATGAAACTGTCAGAAATTTAGGAAACATTTTTGTAGTAAATTATAGCCCTAGGTATTTCTTAATTTGCTTTGTGTAACTTCAACTGGAAAGTCTGTTTATAATATTCTATTTGTTCAGCATGGATGAAGGTCGCTTCACATTTACTTTCATCTTCATGCTGTCTGGCCATTTCACAGCTGTTTGAATTTTAATAAGACGGAAAGTGTTTGGAGAGATCTAGTGTTTAAAAATAAAGTGTTTTGGCATTTACTAGCTTTATAATAAATCTGATCTTGCCAGCAAAAGAACAAGGCTGATGTTTTTGTTCCAAATCATAGATTATGGAAATGAATTCTACAGACAAAATTAATAGGTGTAAAATTATGGTAATAACAGCCATGGTAACCTGATTTCCTGTGCTTTAGGAGGTAGTAGTACTGTAGGTCAGGAACAGTGTCGCTGAATCACAGCATGTCCATTTACAGTAACTTTTTTTATTAAGCATATTTAAGTGCTCTCTTAAGATTAGAAGAAGGGCTTCAGAATTAACAAATGACACTGGGATGGGGAAAAAAAAGATTAGCAGGACAATCGAATTATAGTAAGTACTTATTAAAATATCTGTTGCCTTTCAGATTCATTGCATATTTACTGGCTTAAAACTTGTAGAAGTTTCTTCTCTTCTTTCAAATCTGTATTTTAAAACACAGAGCTGTGGAATCCATTTGAATGCTTCATGGTCAAACATTTTGCACTATCAACTGGATATATGTCAACTCAAGAAGGGATGCAGGGATAAAATTTCTAGACACCATCAATGGTTGCTTCTTAGAGCAGCTTGTCCCGGACTCCACAAGGGGAAAGCCCATGCTTGACTGAGTCTTAAGTAGAGCACAGGATCTGGTCCTTGAGACGACAACTATAGCTGAACCTCTTGGTAACAGTGACCATAATGTAATTAAATTTAAACATCTTTGTAGGGGACAAAATGCCAAGATATCCACCACAGTAGCATTTAACTTCAAAAAGGGGAAATACGCAAAAAATGAAGCAGCTAGTTAAACAGAAATGGAAAGGAACAGTCACACAGGTTTCGTGCAGTTTGTAGACATTTCACCTATCTAAAAACACCGTAAGGCTAAAAACAACATGAGGCCAAACTAAATGTATACTCTTACACCCACAAAAATAAGAAAACCAAAAAAATAAAAAATGCCACCATGGCTTAACAGAGTAGAAGTGCCAGTTAGAAGCAAAATGAGAAACATAAACAGGCAGGCCAAAAAATAATTTGAAGAGCAACTAGCAAAAGAAACAAATTGAATGCTTGAGTTGCTAAAGGAACACTCAAGGAAGACAAGGCCACTTAGGAGAAACTAAATGAATTCTTTGAAGCAGTCTTCATTGTAGAGGATCGGGGCGGAGGGGGGAGGGAGATTCTCACCTGACTCACTTTTTTTTTACGTGATAAATCTGAGGAACTGTCCCAGATTGAGGTGTCAATAGAGGAGGTTTTTGGAATATATTGATAAACAGTAATAAGTCACCAGGACTAGATGATGATCATCATAGAACTCTGAAGGAACTGAGATTTGAAATTGCAGTATTATGAACTGTGGTGAGTAACGTATCACTTAAATCAGCCTCTGTACTAGATGACTGTAGGGCAGCTAATCTAATGCTGATTTAAAAAAAAAAGGCTCCAGAGGGAATTACAGGGTGTTAAACCTAACTTCAGTACCAGGCAAATGGATGGAAGCTATAGCAAAGAACAGGTTTATCCAACACATAGATAAACATGCTGTATTGGGGAAAAGTCAACATGGCTTTTGTAAAGGGAAATCATATCTCACAAATCCATTGGCGTTCTCTGAGGGTGTCATATAGGATATGTTTTGAGACAGTGTTCTGGGACTTTCAGAAAGCCTTTGACAAAGTCCCTCACCCAGGGCTCTAAAGCAAAGTAAGGAGTCATTGGGTAAGAGGAAAGGTCTTCTCATGGACTGGTAGCTGGTTAAAAGATGGAATGTTTACTCCCACCCTTTGTTTTCTATTTTCATAATGGAGAGAGGTAAATAGTGGTGTCCTCAATGGGTCTGTATTGGGACAAGTTCAACATATTCATAAATGATCTGGAAAAAGGGATAAACAGTGAGATGGGAAAATTTGCAGATGATACAAAACGACTCAAGATAGTTACATCCAAAGCTGCCTGTGAAGAATTACAAAGGGATCACACTGAAGTGACAAAATGGCAAATGAAATTCAATGTTAAGAAGTGCAATGTAATTCACTTTGGAAAAAAATTATTGCAGCTATGCATACAAAATGATGGGGTCTAAATTATCTATTACCACTTAAGAAAGATCTTGGAATCATTGTGGGCTGTTCTCTAAACACATCCACTCAATGTGCAGCTGTAGCCAAAAATCTAATAGAATATTAAGAACCTTTAGGAAAAGGATAGACAATAAGACAGACAATATCATGCCACTATATAAAACCATGGTATGCCCACATCTTGAATATTAAGTACAGTTCTAGTGGTTCCATCTCAGACGAGATGTATTAGAATTGGAAAAGATACAGAGAAGGGCAACAAAAAGGATTAGTTGGATGGAACTGCTTTTATGTAAGAAGAGAATTAAAAAGACTGGGACTATTCAGCATAGAAGAGGCAACAAAGGGGATATGATAGAGATCTATAAAATCATGACTGAGGAGGAGAAAGTGAATTGGGAAGTGTTTACTCCTCCACATAACACAAGAACCTGGGTCACCCAATTAGATAAATAGGCAGCAAGTTCAAAACAAACAAAAGGAAGTACTTCTTCACATAACACACAATCAACCTGTGGAACTTATTGCCATGCGATGTTATGAAGGACAAAAAAGAGAATTCAGTAAGTTCAAGGATAACCAGTCCATCAATAAGTATTAGCCAAGATGGTCAGGGACACAACCTGTGCTCCAGATGTCTCTAAACCTCCAACTGTCAGAAGCTGGTGCTGGATGATATGGGATGGATCACCAAATTGCCCTCATCTGTGTTAACCAAATTAGCATGCTTAAATATAGGATCTATTGGGAAAACTAATGCTTCCCCAAGCACCATAAGCTGCTCACACTCAGTCTTTTAGAAAATTACAGAAGAGGCAGATATGTTTCCTTAGATCTATGTACTAAGAGAATCAAGATTCTAATGACCACAGATGCAACAACAAGGTTTATTAATGGGATAAGAAAGAGTATTGAACTATCATTATTGCCTATTTCCTAAGTACCTGGTTGTGTGTGTTGTGGAGCCTAAATACCACATGTTGCCATCCATTCTTGGAAAGGTAGATTCCATGGCAATACCCAGTATCTTGACAATCAGGGGAAGGGAGCTCCACAAGCAGCAATAAACTGAAGAGAGACAAGAGATACTGACTGGGATTTTTAAAGAGACCTAGGGAAGTTAGGCACCCAATCCCATTGAATTTCATTGGAAGACTGGCACCAAACTCCCACAGGCTCTTTTGAAAATCCGAGCTTCTACCTCACTAATTCAAAATAAAATAAATATATATTGTGTGGACAGGAAAACTGACACTCACAGATCAAGGGTTAGGTAGGGACAGGAGCATCGTTGTTGAGGTATAATATCCACTTGGGAGAAGACATCCTGCCAAATGCAGAGCTGCTCGGGGAAACTGACTGTACTTTCACACAGCCAGAATGGAAGCACACAGGAGGGTTATAGAGAAGTGAGTCTCTGAAAGAAACAGACATCCTAACAGACAGGGCCGGCTTTAGGAAGTGCGGGACCCAGTTCAAACATTTTTGGCGGGGGCCTGGCAGGGATGACTTTTAAAAAAAAGTGGAAAAAAAAAGCCTTTCATTTCTTTCATGTATTATTTACTTTCCATAACAATATGAATAATAAAATTATAAATTATATACATTGAATCATATATGCTGTTGATTGGCTATTAATGACCGCCATTTCACATGTATGGGTCCCCGCCACTCCCTGGGGGTGTGCACATGTGTTGGTCCCAGCTGCTCCCTGCCCCCCTCATTGAAGCAGGTGTGCAGGGTTACTGCCCTGGAAACTGCAGGGCAGTAGTGGACATGGGGCTGGCTGGAGGCAGGGCAGGGGCTGGCTGGAGGTAGGGTCTGGCTGCAGGCAGGGCAAGGGATGTGGGGCTGGTTGGAGACAGGAGGTGTGGGGCGGGCTGGCTTTAGGCAGGGCTGCAGGGGGGTGCAGCAGGCGTTTGCAGGTCTGGAGACAGTGGAGTGTGGAACTGGCTGGCTTCAGGCAGTGGGGTGCAGCAGGGGTTGACTGGAGACAGGGCAGAGGGTGCGGGCTGGGCAAGGGTGTGCAGGGCTGGGCGGGCAGCAGTGTATGTGGGGTTGGCTGGCTTTGGGCAGGGCTGCAGGGGTGTGTGGCAGGGGGTGGCTGGAGACAGGACAGGGGGTTTGGCAGGGGCTGGCTGTGGGCACGGGGTGCAGAGCTGGCTGCAGGCAGGGGGGGCTGGACTGGTGCGGGCAGGTTAGGGGGTGCAGCAGAGGCAGCTGGAATCCCAGCCCTTTAAGTAGCCCCCAAACCCTCTTCTACCCACCCCGGACCTTTTAAATATCCGCGGGAGAGCTGGGGAATGCATGGGGGCGGCAGGGCTTTGGCGGCTATTTAAAGGACCGGGGTGGCAAAGGCAGCTGGAGCCCTGGGCCCTTTAAATAGCCCTCGGAGTCCCTCACTGCCCCAGGGCTCTGAGGGCTATTTAAAGGGCCCAGAGCTCCAGCCAGGGTCACGGGGCTTGCCACGTTCTGGCCGGAGCTCCAGCCGGGGTCGCGGGGCTTGCCACGCTCCAGCCGGAGCCGACAGGCTTGCCGCACTCCAGTTGGAGCGTGGCAAGCCCCGCAGCCCCGCTCTCCCGGCTGGAGCCCCGGCCGGAGCGCGGCAAGCCCCACCGCCCCGGCTGGAGCTCTAGCTGGGAGAGTGGGGCCGCGCCGCGCTCCCGCCGGCTCTTCGCTCAAAGGAGCGGGACCATGGAAGACCCGGAGCAGACCGCAGCCGGGGACCGGAGTAAGTTTAAAAAAAAAATTAAAAAGGTGCCTAAGGCGTGGGGCCCTCTTACGCATGGGGCCCAATTCCCCGGAATCAGTCGAATTGGCCTAAAGCCGGCCCTGCTAACAGATTGCACAGCTAAACTGACCCTACAATATCATCACTGGCCTGGAGCCATCTGCAGCTGCATTTGGAATTTATTCCAGCTGTAGAGCTATTGTGATCCCTGTGAGCTGCATGTTTAAAGTCACCGAAAGGAAGAAGGGTCTGAAGAGCTGAAATTCATAAAGGATTAAAGAACAGAAGCTTATTTGAATGAGTTCAATCCCTTGGTAGCCCTTAAATTCTTCCCAGAACAACTGTTTGGGGTAATCATGTCAGTCCATCTTCTCTCTTGGGTCAGGCAGCTTACCAGAGAACCAGCTTCTGCACTGTGTGCCTCTGCTGTGTGGGAAGGAGCTGCTAACATACTTTCCGGAACTGAACCCTATTTCCCACCAGCAGGGTAACAACTTTTCACTTTATTAGTATTCAAACCAGGCATTTCCCCCAGATGTAGTCTCCTTGAGTTTATGATCTGAATATCTCTCCGTTCTTTTTTCACATGTACTTTTTGATGTTTGTAACACATCCTAGATGATGTCATCCATGGATGTAATTAATGTGGTGTTCACACCATATTCCTGATAACTAATAAAGAAGTTAATGAAAACCAGACCTTACAACAATCCTTGTGGTACCACACTGAATACTTCACCTTAACATGATGTTTTAAGTCCTTGGGGTCCTCAGTGCCCTCAGTGCAGCTGCCAGTGTCCACCTGCAAAGGAATTTGAATAAACTTCCTGTTTGCTATAGAAAAGCCAGGAGCCAAATCCTGATTGCCATACTCGTGTGAGTAATCCCGTTCAAGTAGGCACTTGGAGACAGACGGATGAAAAGCACTATGTAAGAGTCAGTTAGTATCACTTATTGATCCACACTGTTATAGCTCATGGGTCAGTTATCCATTAACTGCTCAAGACTTTTCCTTCTTTATATTTGGTTCATTATTTTAATTCTCTTTATGGTGTGTATGTGTGTGTGCGTGCACGTGCAAAAGCACAGTTGATTGAACTGCAAGCACTACAATGGACCTTTGATATCTTAAACAGTCAGGAGCTAGCAAAAATGCATGGGAGGCTGAGACACCAGAGATTTCTACAGTAGCCTCCTGCAATACAGGACAGTCAAATGGCTTTCCACCTATACCCATTACCAGGATGCTTTTATCTGTGAGATTTCCTTTTCTTGGCTTGGCAGTAACAATAGAGAGGGCATCCCCTGAGTCCAAAAGACAAGAATAAGTGGTTCCTCCCAAAGTTAAACGAACCTAGGGGTCATAGCAGAACAAACATAAGTGGTAAAGTCATTTGAATAGGTAACAAGTGGACCCCCGGGTTGCCATCCTTCCTCACTATTGACAGCGTCTGTTCTTTCCACAGCCATCTGGTGTTGAGGTCGGGGCTGTTGTCTGGTACGTCGGTTTGGGCACTCTCTCTTTTCCAGTGATCAAGTTGTTTACAATAGTTACATATGTCATTAGTGTGACTTGGGGCCCCCCCGTGAACCGTTTTTGGTTGCCACTTGGGGGGTCCCCGCCTCCCTCCTTGTTTCTCACTCCCAGCATTTACAAGGGCTGCTAGCATCCTCACCTGTTTGGTCTCTTGAACTTTATCTCTTGTGTGATACACACGAGTGGCCACACTTACCAGTTCCTCCAGGGATTTTTTCCTCAGCTCCCTCGAGCTGCTGCAGCCGCTTCTTGATGTCTGGGGCTGACTGGGAAATAAAAATAAGCCTGACCATGGACTGTGTGTCCGCAGCCTTGGGGTCTATGTTAGTATAAGTATAAAATGCTTTACAAAGTCTCTCATAAAAGTCGGAGGGGTGTTCTTCTTTCCCTTGTACAGTATTATGGACCTTAGACCAATCTAGAGTTCTTTCTCCTGCTTGTTTTATACTGGCCAAAATATAGTTTAGAAATCTCTTTAACTCTTCCTGATGGGCTGGATCATTCAGGTTCCATTGAGTAGGGTTGGCGAGGGTTATAAAGCTGCAGCCATCGTTGGCAGCCTCTGCTGCTTCCCGGGCCCCCCTTAGGACCTGCTCTTTCTCCTCCATACATAATAGACAGTCTAAAAGTTGGCCCACATCTTGCCAATCAGGATTATGAGACTGAAAAATGGCATGGAATCGCCTATCAACAACGTCCGGGTCGTCTCTGAGGCGAGGTGTAGTGGTTTGCCAGTTCATAAGGTCTGCAGTAGTAAATGGGACATGGACATAACGGTCTACAACATTCCCATCCATTGTGGGAACTGGGATGGTCCAGAGGGTAACCTGGATATTAACTGTTTCTTCCCCATAGAGTGCTCCCTTCCTCGTATGGGACGGGCTAAAGACAGGAATAGTCAGAGAAGAAGTGTACCCACTGCTGGTCGCTCCATTAGTTGATTCACTGGCTTGAATTGTGGCTTCCTCAGTTTTCGTTGGCGGAATCTGTTCTGATACAACTGCTGTCTTGGGCTCTGTAGAGGAGGGTACTGGGCCCGTCACAGTCGGTGGCGCTACTGCTGGGGGTGGCCGCTGTCTGGGGCAATACATGGGGGGAGTGTCCTCCCAACAATTGGCTTTGTGAGAGGCAGAGGCTTTCGGGAATAGAGGGGCCTGGATTTGTACCTTCTTTAAGTGACAATGAGCTTCATCGTCCCACAAAAACCAATAGTCCATTTGCCCCGGTGCTTGATTCTCCAATATCAGGTGCAAAGGGGTTAAATAAGTCGGAATATCAAAGGAGCCAAACTCGAGCCATGCAGTCCCCAGGGCTGGCCAATCCTGGGTGCAAAGTTTAAAAACCGCTTCCTTGACATCCCTTTCTGAACACCAGGCAGGGGCCATTTACTTAGCATATAATCCAAAGGGCTATCCTTAGAGGGTTTTCTCTGAGACCCACCCATCTGTCTTCTGACACTCAAACAGAGAATTAAACAGAAAGCAGAGGGGAATTATGGTCTAATCCAGGATTTTCTACTTCTATTACACTGACCGCTACAGGGGACGGGACAGAAGGATCTCAATTCGACCTCAGAGCTTTATCGCACGCTATGGCTTCCACCCTGAGGAATTACAAACGAGTGGTTCTGTTCCACCCACAGATGCCCAAATGTATACAGCAGAAAAACAGTAACCGGATAACCAGAACCAGATAGCGTATCCTTATCCTATTAGGGCTCATCTTATTGGAGCACTAACTCCAGGGGCCGCGGTGAAGTGAGGAAGAGGGGGTAAACACCCCGGTGGTGCCGCTCCTAGTTCGCCGCAGCCATCCGGAGTCCGATGTCCGAGCTAGGAGAGTCCCATCTGGGTCGCCAGAAACTGTTATCGAAATGTCAGGTCTGCCTAGCTGAGAGCCAATAACAGCCTGCCAGGGATAAGGAAAAGATGCTTTATTCTGCAGAAAAAAGGAGAGCCTTGCACCTTGGTACAAAGACTCTGCCTCACACAAATTTCACAAACTTTTTATACACTTTCAGACAAAGACCCTTGCCCTGCTAACACTTGATTCGTGGTTGTCAGACCCCGTACTTCTGTTATCTGGTCAGCAAAAACCAGTTTGGAGCTAGTTTCTCCTGCTTTAAGGCAAAGAGAAAAGACAGTTCAAAAGTTCAGGTTACTGTGTACGTGAGGCTTCTGCGTCCCCCTAATGGCTGAACTGTTAGTTGTTGAGGGGGGTTACCAGTAACTTTCACAACATGGACACATGCAAAATAGACAATTGCATATGCAAGTGTCAAACTGCATGTACAAGAAGCCATTGAGCATGCAATACATTTCTTTTATTTATGCAAATAGATATTCCTGTAAATATTGTGGATGAAAATCAGAGGGGTAGCCGTGTTAGTCTGGATCTGTAAAAGCAGCAAAGAATCCTGTGGCACCTTATAGACTAACAGACTTTTTGGAGCATGAGCTTTCGTGGGTGAATACCCACTTCGTCAGATGCATGACATCTGACGAAGTGGGTATTCACCCACGAAAGCTCATGCTCCAAAAAGTCTGTTAGTCTATAAGGTGCCACAGGATTCTTTGCTGCTTTTGTGGATGAAAATGTTATGCTTGTTTGCATGGGAATAGAAGTGGAAATGTGATGCCTCTGAAAAGGGTGAATATAATGCCCATCTATAAAAAAGGAAATAAGGACAACCTGGGAAATTACAGACCAGTCAGCTTAATTTCTGTACCCAGAAAGATAATGGAGCAAATAATTAAGCAATCAATTTGCAAACACCTAGAAGATAAAGTGACAAATAACATTCAGCAAGGATTTATCAAGAACAAATCATATCAAACCAAACTGATAGCTTTCTTTTACAGAGTAACAAGCCTTGTGAATGGGAGGAAGTGTTATGTATGTTATATTTTGATTTTAGTAAGGCTTTTGATACGGTCTTGCATGACCTTCTCATAAACAAACTAGGGAAATACAACCTAGAGGGAGCTACTATAAAGTGGGTGCATAACTGGCTGGAAAATCGTTTCCAGAGAGTAATCATCAGTGGTTCACAGTAATGTTGGAAGGGCAAAATGTGTGGGGTCCCACAGGAATCGGTTCTGGGTCTGATTCTGTTCAATATCTTCATTAATGATTTAGAGAATGGGAGAGAGTACACTTACAAAGTTTGCAGATGATACCAAGATGGGAGAGCTTGCAAGTTCTTTGGAGGATAGGATTAAAATTTCAAAATGATCTGGACAAACTGGAGAAATGGTCTGAAGTAAATAGGATGAAATTCAATAAGGACAAATGCGAAGTACTCCACTTAGGAAGGGACACATACAAAATGGAAAATGACTGCCTAGTATAGAGTATGGAGGAAAGACATCTGGGGGTCATAGTGGACCACAAGCTAAATGAGTCAACAGCGTAATGCTGTTGCAAAAAAAAAGCAAACATCATTCTGGAATGTATTAGCAGAAGTATTGTAAGCAAGACACAAGAAGTAATTTTCCGCTCTACTCCATGTTCATTAGGCCTAAACTGGAGTATTGTGTCCAGTTCTGGGCGCCACATTTCAGGAAAGATGTGGACAAACCGGAGAAAGTCCAGAGAGGGGCAACAAAAATGATTAAAGGTCTAGAAAACATGACCTATGAGGGAAGATTGAAAAAAATAGGTTTGTTTAGTCTGGAGAAGAGAAGACTGAGTGGAGACATAACAGTTTTCAAGTATATAAAAGGTTGTTACAAGGAGGAGGGAGAAAAATTGTTCTTCTCAAACTGTAAGGATCGAACCAGAAGCAGTGGGTTTAAATTGCAGCAAAGGCGATTTAGGTTGAACAATAGGAAAAACTTCCTAACTGTCAGAATGCTTAAGCACTGGAATAAATTGCCTAGGGAGGTTGTGAAATCTCCATCATTGGACAAACACCTGTCAGGGATGGTCTAGATAATACTTAATCCTGCCTTGAGTGCAGGGGACTGGACTAGATGACCTCTCAAGGTCCCTTCCAGTTCTATGATTTGCACAGAAGATATTTTGCTGCTACTAAAGGTAGAAACATTTAGTCATCTTCAGCTTAATAAATCATGTTTGTATATGACATATGTTTTAAGGAGTCTACATTTCAAATGTATTTTAATGAATTTTGATCATAGTGTGCAATAATATTTTCCAGAAAATAATAGTTCTAAAATATCATCTTGAAATGAAAGGGATAGTTTTTTTTCCTCCAGTGGGAAGGCTGTAGAATGATATCTCTCCCTTGTATCTGACTGACAGCATTGCTGAGAGTATGCAAAGAACTAGCCACCTGAAAAACTGGAGCTAAGCAAATAATTGATGGTAAATTATTGACCAATTAAATTCTTTTTCAGTTCAGAAAATGTCCATGAGCAGCTTGTGGGAAAGAATAATTGCTGTGAGTAATTCCTGAACTATAGATTGTGAGGAGTTCATTGGATGTATTTAATATACAAAAATTCCTTCCTATTTGTTACTTTTGTTTGGCTGTATAAATCACATGGTTTTGTTTCTGTTCCCCCAAATTAATGAGTGTCATTCTAAGTTTTCTGGAGTCAATACTTGCCTTTGTAAATTCAAAAATTATTTGCCTTGAATATTATCTAACATTTGTTTCAAATGTACTGATTCCATACAGTATTCATGTTTGCTAGAATATTGATGGAAAACAAATTCAAAATGGGTATTTTTACAATTTTACAATTCCATCTCCAGATTATCTAATGCAGCTATATTTGAGATACTAGAATAATAATATTTATAGAACTGCACTAATAATATTTATAGACCTTTATTTATCAGTCGCTCTCAAAGTATCTTTACAAAGGAATGAAGCTATCCGTATTCCCATTTTAGAATTGAAGCAAAAAGAGATGGAGGGATCTGATGATAACCATGATAGGTGGGGTTTGAACTAGGTCTCCTGACTCTGGTCCACTTGGCCACATTCACTCCTATTCTAAAATACTCTAGTTTCTAAAAAGTGCTAAGATTCTTTCACTCCTAGATTCATGGTGATTATTAAGCTTCAGTAAATGTTTACAATATTGCTGCAATAGTTTTCCCAGATAAAATATAATAGATCAGACAAAAGTATCAATTGAATTTAATAAATATGATCTAGCTTTTGAAAGTACTTTGTTTAGTGTTATGGGAAGGGGGTCTCCACAAAATTTGCTTTTTGATAATGCTCCTTTTGTACCCTAAAGAAGCTAGAAACAATGCCAAAAGCCTGGCTCACATCAGCAGGAGTCTTTGAAGTAGAGATCTATCAAAAAAGGCTGTTTGAAATAGCTTCTTTTTTAATATGCTCCCTGGTCAGGCTACCTTCAGTGAGGAAATGACCTCATCAGGAAATTATGTTCAATGCACTTGGTACTGGTGTGTGCACATTTTCAAGGTGAGTGTGAGGGGAACAGAGATTTGGTCGTTATACATTACATTTAAAACCATTTTAAGGTTCACACTGCCATAGCAGTGTAGAATGGCCTTAGTATAAATAAGAATCAGGCCCACAGAACACTGTGAACTATTAGTATTACTATTAGTAATACTTGCCTCTCTCAGGCTCAGCTCCTCCAGCACCCATCTACCCTTGCCACCTCCTCACTGGCTCATCAGTGACAGGACTTGGGGAATCAGAAGACTCAGAGAATCTAAAGTGGAAGCAGGCAGAGGAGCTGATGTCTGGCTGGGGAGTTTATGGAGCTCCAAGACTTTCCGCCAGAAAGTAGAGCAGCACAGGCACCTGATAGGAGAAGAATTGTTCAGGCTTGGAATCCCCTGTGAGAGTCCTTTCATCCACAGCAAGCTTTGTCCACCTGTCCTTCCCCTCTCCTTGAAAGCAGAAGAGAGGGACAGTAGGATAGTCTGAATCATGGTTTCATATTAAAGATCCAAGGAAGAGAAATAGAGGGAGCAGTTGACAGCATAATCATAGCGTTTCAAACTGGAACTTTAACAAAGCTTTCATTAGCTCTTTAATCAGTTTATGAAGAATAATATAAACTTTTAATGTAAATATTTTTTTGGAGGTAGCATATAGTTGATGCTGTAGGAATTAGTACATCACTTCAGGTGATGTATAGCAGTACAGTTGAATAGGGATAAGAATATACTTGCTTAAGAATGAATTACCTGGATCAAAGTAGCACTTAATATCCATGACTTTCCTAAATGGAAGGATACATGATATCTAAATCATATCATCATCTAATATTTTGGTTTGTTTCTGTGAGCATACTTTTTATGGCACTAGTTCTGCACCTAGGAAATTATTCTAATCAGGTAAGATCAGTCAGTAAAAACACTTTTACTGGTAATATGCCACAGCTAACAACCAGTGTTTCTTGAAGATACATTCAGTTAAACAGAATTTGTGAGGTTATCTCTATTAGTGCCATTGTGTGCCTCCCAATAATAAAACAGCTGACTGTGGTCTGAATGCTAGAAAGTTCTGAGCACCTCCTGAGAGATTGTAGATGCTCTAAGCTTTCCTCTGAAATCCATGGGTATTGAGGACACTTAGCATTGCTCAAAAGGAGCTAAATACTGTGTAGGATTAGGCTTTAAGGGACCAGTCACATTGTTAATTTCTTACCAGCATGATAAAATGGATTTGCTCATTTCCAATTCATTAAGTGCAGCTTATTTTGGCAGACAGATGAATGGTTCTGCCTGTGCTAATGAGTGGAATGTGAGAGCACTCAGGATGACTGTCACATTTTTGTTATTCAGACCATTTCTGGTAAAGAATTTTTTTTCGATGATTTGTAAAAATGATGTTTCCCTAGAAAAGCTTCATTTCATGTGTTCTGTACCTCAAGGTATTTGTTGATGATTAATCTTTGATGTACGAGCAAGTGAGTGTTCACAAGCATAGGCATTCTAGGCATTCAGTATTCTACTCTCTCTTGTACTTCCTCGCCAGTCCTTTCTTCAGCTGAAAGCTGTGTCTCCCCCCCCCCCACTATCTCCTTAGCTTAAGCATTCCAAGAGTCTATCTGTCTAGATGCTTATATGGCCCTCACTGGTGCATGCCAAGAGTAAATTCATTTTTCAATTGTTGGTACTAATTGTTTACCATCAAATATCTGTTATGGATCAAAACTCTAAGTAAAATCCCTTCACTCATGGAGATGGGGTTCTGGGCACCTGCCAGCCTACCAACAAAACCCTGCATATGCCACTCTTGTTGTTCAAATGACAGGATTCCCTATAGGCATTCGCTTTCATCAGTAAGGCTCAGACAATTAATCAAATCCACCTGCTCCCAGGCAACACATTGTCAAATGTAGTGCTTTCTAAACCCTTCCCTGAATGTAATACGGTAACCCAATCTGTAAAATAACAATGACATAAAACATCTTTTTTTCCCCTAGGAAATTTACCAAAAAAAAAAAATTAAAAAAAAAATAGAGATATTCCAGTAGCCAAATCCTCACGACAAGAACTGTTGAAACTGATTGACTTGGAATACAAAGTACTCAGAATTGGCCCTTTGTAGCTCTAGATTCTCAAAGTTAACTTCAAAGTGGAGATAGAAAATGTCTGCAAACTTTTAAAACTATTTACCAGGTTCTGCTATTCACAGTGTCTTTTTAGTCTCTCTCATTGTCAAATGATTTCATGGTGGACAGGTTATAAGGTATGTTTCTCTACCTCGATTGGCTGCCTCAACACATAGGAAACCACTTTAATTTGACATGTGAAAGAAGAGACATTGTAGTTCAGCTTTGTAATCCATCTTGCAAGCCTATTTTCTCCTATTCTATTGGTATTACAGTAGTACCTAGGAGGCTCCAATCGAGATCAGGGCCCCAGTGTGCCAGGCAAGGTGCAAAAACATAAGGACTGGAGCATAATTTCTACCTTGGATAGACATTTTTAAAAATCTCTTTGAAAAGAACATGTAAGTCACATTGCGTGTGTCATTTAAAACATGAAAGAGTTCTAGTTTTAAAAAAAAATCCCAGTTAATCCTTTTTGTGAAAAACAAAAGTGACTATTTAGGAGAATCAGGCCCTCATTCTTTCTCATCTCCACTTGTTTTTACAGCAGCATAATTCCGTTGACGTTAAGCGTTACTCTTGATTTACATCCAGGTAAGGGAGAGGAGAATTCAGTGCATGGATTGTTTTACTCTCACATTGGTTTGGTAGATGCAGTGTCTTCATTTTGACAGACACCTAAATAGTTGCTGAATGAGAGGAGGATACCCTCTACAGTCACTTCTCCTAACATAACCCACATATCTAAACGGGCAGAAGAAGTTGTTGTCATTAAACAAACATATAAAGAGCATTCCTGGATGAAGAATTTAATTTGATGTAGCAAATTAAAATAAAACACTGAATATTGTCTGTGACAAAAGGCAAGAAAGATTTGCAATTAAGAATTCACCCCTATTATTAACCTCTCGTTATTTTTGGCATAATTTAAACAAATCACAAGGGTTTTCACTTGTGGGGATGGGAGGAAGAAGCCCGTGTAACTTTCATACTTTTCCTGGTACTTGATTGCTTTTTAGAAAAGGAATTATCTATGTGAAGCAATTAGATACTACAGTGATGGATGTGATAGAAAAACTTAGAAGAGAACAACAAATGACTGAAGGACTGAAGGACCTTTAAAATTTCTTACTTCATTGAAACTAGCTTCTTATATAGAAGACTGGACAGGGACTCTGGAGGTTGTGTACTATTCACAGCTCTGTCACTGGCTTGCTGGGTGACTTTGGGCAAGTCACTTCACCACCATCGGTGTCCTCAGCTATACAATGGATATTAATACTAATGTCCTTTGTAAAGTACTTTGAGATCTATGG
This sequence comes from Gopherus flavomarginatus, assembly GCF_025201925.1. NCBI lineage: Eukaryota > Metazoa > Chordata > Testudines > Testudinidae > Gopherus > Gopherus flavomarginatus. The sequence continues at coordinate 109,721,234 of NC_066619.1, forward strand.
ATGAAACATGCTATATAAGCCAAGCAGTGTTATATGGAACCTACCACCTTACTCTGTGAATACATTGTATATGTTAATTAATATATCCTTCAATACCCAGTATTATCATAATTTTTACAGATGAGTTTCAGCATCTGATCTAAGTCCCACAATCAATAGGAGTTCTTCAGTGAGCGAGTTTTCATTGAATGAACAATTTTGATAATGGATTCAATATAAATATTGATTGAAAATATTGCAAAAATATAAAAATTTGAAAATGTCAGAAGTTCATGAAATTATTCACTTTTGGAAAAAAAATGACCAACTCTATATAAAGATACAGGATCAGGAGGTTGCTTTCAAAGTGCTGTATGTGCCTGCATGTATTTACTTTTGCTTAGTTTTTATTTTTAACCAAAGTCTCTAGAGTTCAGGGATCTTTTCTTTCATAAGCAGAAGATGTGGTCTGGTGCTTAGTGAGAGAAGGCCTGGAGGTGAGTGAATGTATGGAAAAAATAAAGGACTGGATGGGGAATCAGGACAGGATCAAGGGAAAGAGATATAATGGTCAGGGGAGACAAACGGGAGAGAAAAAGAGAGACTGGGGGTAGAGAGCAGGAGGGAAAAAGCAGGTGCTCCGTGAGACACTGTTATCCCACTGCAACATCATGGTTTCTTTAGTGCGGCAGCCTTGTTTCCTGATGCGTACTCAGGTATCAGCGTCCTGCCACATGCCCCAGTTCATTCCACTCAGGTCTCATTTGTTGGGGGGAGCGTCTTGGTAACTTGTTCACATGTTCTTTGTGTAACCCCAAGGTAGGGGCTTGGCTGAGGTGCCCTTTCAAAATGAAAAAAAAAGCACTTGGGAGTTTACACTCCTGAATGCCCTATGGGGCTATGATATCCCTTCCTTCCTTAATATCAGGACTGATAATCTGGTGTGAAGGGAGAAAGAGCATCCCCTCCTAAAAGACAGCACAGCAATTGGTGAGGAAGCTAGAGTCTGTTGAGAGAAATGGTTATGTGGACTCATGTGGGGACCGATTAATATCCTCAGTGGTTCATATAAGCAACCAGAGTTTGTGTCTGAACTATGCTCCTCCTCCTTTCTGCTGCTTCAGTGGTGACCTAAGTCAATTGGGGATTTTCCTATGGAAGGGGAATCCCCAGCGGGCATGTAGTCACCTCTACAATAGGTCCACAGCAATTGAAGTGGGGGTATGCCTACAGATGCTGCTGTTCTAACTTGCCTTGGGAGCCAAATTAAACTGCAGCTTCCCCTAGGATGTGGTGGAGGGAGTTAAAGACTGTAGAAGAGAGCTCTCATGCATCCACAGACCAAATTTTGTGTTGTTTGGGTCTGCCTCTTGTCTACACAGCTACTCAAACAATTGTCTTGTTTTGGAAAAACATTCCTAATTCAGTCCAGTAGAGACCCATGTGCTCATGAAATAATGAAATGTGGTCTTAAAGCAGAAACTTGACATCTGTGAAGTTTTGGCAGGCTTTCTGGGAGTATTTTTGGAATCAACTTTGTTTTTTTGATGCCTCATTTACTGTGTGCTTTATTTTTTATTTTTACACTTACCGTGCAGTTTCTGCAGTTTTTGTTTTGTTATACCCTGTTTCCATGTACTGTTGTCAGTTTTCTCTTTTTGATACATTTCTGTAAGAGAGAGCATGAAAATGAATAGCTTCCTCAAGGCCATTAAAGTTGATCATCAGTAGGATAGTAGTAGGCTTACACACTCTCTTTAAATTTGAAACATTAAAGTCCAGAATTTCACCACCATCTCTCAACCCCACCAGCTATCTTCCAGGCAATATTTAAAAGCATAGTCTTTCTACTGCAAAAGGAAAAGTAATATGCCCTTTAAAATTGCAAGCAACTGAAGTTATTGTTATTGTTCTGCAACAACACAGAACTGGACAAGAGATCAGTCTTCAACAATTTGGGAATTTCAGTAGCATAATTCCCAAGAGTATCCAGAACAAGTACCGAATTATGTTCAAGTACCAGAAATGCATGTGAGATATAGGCATCCAAAATTTGAAGGGGAAAACATTCTCAAAACAATTTTGATGGGAAATATCTCAGTGCCAACTTAGATGCTGATATTGAAAGTGAAATACTCCACTGAGAGTAAATTACAAACTCTTGAAGGTAATTTCTTTTTTGAGACAAAGGTGAGTAGCCCAGCTGCTTGTGTTACTGATGGCAGAACAAAATACAGACAAATTGTTTCCTACCTGGTATACATTGGATGGAATTCTGACCAATTGATACTTTGCTTTCTTTAATTTTTAAAGAATGCTCAAGTAATTTGGTACAACATACTGCACATAATTATGAGCCAGTAGCCACTCTTTACTTAAGGTGGCAACTGAGTTTCTATAAGGAGCCTGTTTCCTAACAACTTCCTGGAAATCTGAAACAAAGATTACCGGCCTCAGAATTAATATAGTGCACACACTTAAAAAGTTAATTGCACTTACAGAGATTGTGAAGGACAGCCCCATATGCTGGGTTTAGAGAAAAATGAGTTGCCATAGAGATCATAGGCTACTAGACATTTCCCAAATGTTGGAGGAGAGGAGAGTCCTCAATTGGTTCTTTAAATCTAGTTTAAGCCTGCTGTTCACTGCCACTAAGCAGTTTAACAGAGCAAAAAACCTGGACCATGGCAGTGAAGCAGTTAATTAGAGTTTTTGTTTTGATTTTGTCCTCGACTTCCTTCAGTCTGATCCTTTTAATTTTTTGTTTCATGATTTGTAGCTGTCAACAGAGGCTCAGATACCATGGTGGTGTGAGCAGTAATATTGCCGAAACAGAGAGATTAGAGTAGGCAGATCAGGCTGGGGAGCAAAACGAAAAGGGCTTGTGGAAGAAGTGTTTTGTGGAGCATGACTACAAGAAGATAGGGAGTTACACTAGGCCATTCCAGTTGTGAATGGTTCAGCATGAAAGAAGGCATGGGGATGTGAGTGGGAAATAGAGGGAGTGGCAGACTAGGTTCACATTAATGAAATGAAATGGGGAATGAAATAGACTGGATTGGATTTGTGTAGAACTTTGAAGGTCAGGATGTGGAGTTTAAATCTGATGCACTGAATAACAAGAAGCCATTGGTGGAATGAAGACAGAAGATAAGATGAGTGAAGTAGGGGCAAAGAAAGTGATCTTGGTAGCAGGGCTTTGGATAGACTTCAGAGGATCAAGACAGGAGCTGGGGATGCAAAAAAGTGTGTAGTAGTAACATATATGAAAGCTACATGCTTTAACCATGAGTACAAACAGACAAGGGTCTGCTTTAAAATTCCTCTGCAGGAAAAAGTCACAGGCTTTATTGGAAGTCTGGATATGATCAGAGGAGGGGAGAGAAGTAAAAAATGACACTCGGGTGATGATCTTGGGAGATTCAGATGAAAGCAGCATTTTCCAAAGTCTTGGAGAAGGGAAAAGCATGGGGAGGATTTTGAGAAGACAAATTGAGTTCAGATTTAGGCATGTTTGGTTAGAACTTCCTGTAGAAAAGCCAATAAGAGATGTCAGAAATGTGTGACTGAACTTCAGAGGTGGAGACAGAGATCTGAGAACACTCAATATATCGATGAAATAGTCTTCTCTTTAATAGTAGCATTTCAACTGAAAGACATGTAATGCTTAGCGAACAGGAGCTGCTAACAGGGAGTTTTGCAAGGGAGTTCTCCAGGTGAAGGAGGAGCACAGACAGCATCTGTGGGGTAAGTGACTGTCTGCAGTGTTTGGGTTTGTGTGTGTGTTTGGGGGTTACTTGCTGTGTGCTGAGCTTGTGTTTGTCAGTCTGTTTGGTTTGTTTGTTTGAAGGACCGTGTGCTGTAGCTGGCAGTTGGAGGTGGAGCTACTAGGAAGGTTTGAAAGCTAGAAGCCTCTGGTAATTGGCTGAGCCTTAACCAGTGGGCGGGGCATTCACTCAGGCCAGGGCTTTATAAAGCTGCGCACAAGCGACCAGGGAGCTTAGCAAACAGGAGCTGCTAACAGGGAGTTTTGCAAGGGAGTTCTCCAGGTGAAGGAGGAGCACAGACAGCATCTGTGGGGTAAGTGACTGTCTGCAGTGTTTGGGTTTGTGTGTGTGTTTGGGGGTTACTTGCTGTGTGCTGAGCTTGTGTTTGTCAGTCTGTTTGGTTTGTTTGTTTGAAGGACCGTGTGCTGTAGCTGGCAGTTGGAGGTGGAGCTACTAGGAAGGTTTGAAAGCTAGAAGCCTCTGGTAATTGGCTGAGCCTTAACCAGTGGGCGGGGCATTCACTCAGGCCAGGGCTTTATAAAGCTGCGCACAAGCGACCAGGGAGCTTAGCAAACAGGAGCTGCTAACAGGGAGTTTTGCAAGGGAGTTTGGCAGGGGAGTAGGAAGGGAGGGGGGGTCCCTTGTCGGTCTCATCTGTGACCCATTGGTCCCTTGAACCCATAACCTGAGCCACATCGAAAACCTTTCTGTTCACAGCAAAGAGGAGCGGACAGAGAGCTGTAGACAGGAATTTGAGACTTTGACAGAGGGAGGCTTAAAATGGTGAGGAGGACCCGTAACACCTGTGCCAGCACTGCTTCTGTCTCCTCCACCTGCGCCTGTAGCCAGACAGAGCACCAAAGCATGGATGCTTTTACCCAGATTCTGGTGTGGGCTTGCAAAGACTGTAATTTGCAATTTCCACTTACTGATATCCAGGCTGGGGGTGGCATCCAATGTGAAAGGTGCCTACTGGTGGAATCTCTCAGGCAGCAGGTGGGAGAGCTACAGGAGGAGGTGGCCTGGCTGAGGAACATCTATGTCCATGAGCAATTCCTGGACAGTATCCATGTGGAGACAGCTGATGGTGCTGTCCCAGTTGACGGGACTACTGACACTGCAGTGGAAGAGGAGATGCCTCAGGGTGTACCTGACACACCAGTGGAGGAGGAGGCTCAGGGTGGACACAGCCAGCTGGTTGCTTCTAGCAGCGGGCAGTGCTCCACCACTGCTGCGAACCCTCCTGTTGTGGTAAAAGATACAGGAGAGAAGAAATCACCCCCAACAGTTAAGGGGGTGAAGCCTCGTACCCCTAAGGCTGGGAGGTCTGCTGCCACCACTGATAAGAAACGTAGGGTAGTGGTGGTTGGAGACTCTCTGCTGAGGGGGACGGAGACACCCATCTGTCGCCCTGACCGTTCATCCCGGGAGGTATGCTGCCTGCCAGGGGCCCGTATCCGAGACGTTACAGAGGCTTTGTCGAGGATTATCCGGCCTTCTGACTACTATCCCATGCTACTCATCCATGTGGGCACAAATGATACTGCGAGGTGTGATGCTGAGCAGATCAAGAGTGACTACAGGGCTCTGGGAGTACGGGTTAAGGAGTTTGGAGCGCAGGTGGTATTCTCTTCAATTCTTCCTGTTGAAGGTAGGGGTCCGGGCAGAGACAGATGCATTGTGGAGGTGAATGCCTGGCTGCGAAGATGGTGTCGCCAGGAGGGCTTTGGCTTCCTCGACCACGGGATGCTACTTGAGGAAGGACTGCTAGGAACAGATGGCGTTCACCTTTCGAAGAGAGGAAAGGCCTTATTCGCGCACAGACTGGCTAACCTGGTAAGGAGGGCTTTAAACTAGGTTCGACGGGGACAGGTGAGCAAAGCCCACAGGAAAGTGGGGAACAAGACCTGGGAGATGGGTTGGAAGCAGGAGGGAGCACGGGCTATAATGGCAGAGAGGAAGGAGGGTCAGGGCAAAGCTGGGAGGCAAAATCAAACCAGTATCTTAGATGCCTTTATACAAATGCAAGAAGTATGGGTAATAAGCAGGAAGAACTGGAAGTGCTAATAAACAAATACAACTATGACATTATTGGCATTACTGAAACTTGGTGGGATAATACACACGACTGGAATGTTGGTGTGGATGGGTATAGTTTGCTCAGGAAGGATAGACAGGGGAAAAAGGGAGGAGGTGTTGCCTTATATATTAAAAATGTACACACTTGGACTGAGGTGGAGATGGACATAGGAGACGGAAGGGTGGAGAGTCTCTGGGTTAGGCTAAAAGGGGTAAACAACACAGGTGATGTCGTGCTGGGAGTCTACTACAGGCCACCTAATCAGGCGGAAGAGGTGGATGAGGCTTTTTTCAAACAACTAACAAAATCATCCAAAGCCCAAGATTTGGTGGTGATGGGGGACTTCAACTATCCAGATATATGTTGGGACAATAACACCGCGGGGCACAGACTATCCAATAAGTTCCTGGACTGCATTGCAGACAACTTTTTATTTCAGAAAGTTGAAAAAGCTACTAGGGGGGAAGCTGTTCTAGACTTGATTTTAACAAATAGGGAGGAACTTGTTGAGAATTTGAAAGTAGAAGGAAGCTTGGGTGAAAGTGATCATGAAATCATAGAGTTTGCAATTCTAAGTAAGGGTAGAAGGGAGTACAGCAGAACAGAGACAATGGATTTCAGGAAGGCGGATTTTGGTAAGCTCAGAGAGCTGATAGGCAAGGTCCCATGGGAATTAAGACTGAGGGGAAAAACAACTGAGGAAAGTTGGCAGTTTTTCAAAGGGACGCTATTAAGGGCCCAAAAGCAAGTTATTCCAATGGTTAGGAAAGATAGAAAATGTGGCAAAAGACCACCTTGGCTTACCCTTGAGATCTTGCGTGACCTACAAAATAAAAAGGCATCATATAAAAAATGGAAACTAGGGCAGATCACGAAGGATGAATATAGGCAAATAACACAGGAATGCAGAGGCAAGATTAGAAAAGCAAAGGCACAAAATGAACTCAAACTAGCTATGGGAATAAAGGGAAACAAGAAGACTTTTTATCAATACATTCGAAGCAAGAGGAAGACTAAGGACAGGGTAGGCCCACTGCTCAATGAGGAGGGGGTAACAGTAACGGGAGACTTGGAAATGGCAGAGATGCTTAATGACTTCTTTGTTTCGGTCTTCACTGAGAAGTCTGAAGGAATGTCTAGTATAGTGAATGCTTACGGGAAGAGGGTAGATTTAGAAGAGAAAATAAGCAAAGAGCAAGTAAAAAATCACTTAGAAAAGTTAGATGCCTGCAAGTCACCAGGGCCTGATGAAATGCATCCTAGAGTACTGAAGGAGTTAATAGAAGAGGTATCTGAGCCTCTAGCTATTATCTTTGGGAAATCATGGGATACGGGGGAGATTCCAGAAGACTGGAAGGGGGCAAATATAGTGCCCATCTATAAAAAGGGAAATAAAAACAACCCAGGAAACTACAGACCAGTTAGTTTAACTTCTGTGCCAGGGAAGATAATGGAGCAGGTAATCAAAGAAATCATCTGCAAACACTTGGAAGGTGGTAAGGTGATAGGGAATAGCCAGCATGGATTTGTAAAGAACAAATCATGTCAAACTAATCTGATAACATTCTTTGATAGGATAACGAGCCTTGTGGATAAGGGAGAAGCGGTGGATGTGATATATCTAGACTTCAGTAAGGCATTTGATACAGTCTCGCATGATATTCTTATAGATAAGCTAGGAAAGTACAATTTAGATGGGGCTACTATAAGGTGGGTGCATAACTGGCTGGATAACCGTACTCAGAGAGTAGTTGTTAATGGCTCCCAATCTTGCTGGAAAGGTATAACAAGTGGGGTTCCGCAGGGTTCTGTTTTGGGACCGGTTCTGTTCAATATCTTCATCAACGATTTAGATGTTGGCATAGAAAGTACGCTTATTAAGTTTGCAGATGATACCAAACTGGGAGGGATTGCAACTGCTTTGGAGGACAGGGTCAAAATTCAAAATGATCTGGACAAGTTGGAGAAATGGTCTGAGGTAAACAGGATGAAGTTCAATAAAGATAAATGCAAAGTGCTCCACTTAGGAAGGAACAATCAGTTTCACACATACAGAATGGGAGGAGACTGTCTAGGAAGGAGTATGGCAGAAAGAGATCTAGGGGTCATAGTGGACCACAAGCTTAATATGAGTCAACAGTGTGATACTGTTGCAAAAAAGCAAACGTGATTCTGGGATGCATTAACAGGTGTGTTGTAAACAAGACACGAGAAGTCATTCTTCCGCTTTACTCTGCGCTGGTTAGGCCTCAACTGGAGTATTGTGTCCAGTTCTGGGCACCGCATTTCAAGAAAGATGTGGAGAAATTGGAGAGGGTCCAGAGAAGAGCAACAAGAATGATTAAAGGTCTTGAGAACATGACCTATGAAGGAAGGCTGAAGGAATTGGGTTTGTTTAGTTTGGAAAAGAGAAGACTGAGAGGGGACATGATAGCAGTTTTCAGGTATCTAAAAGGGTGTCATCAGGAGGAGGGAGAAAACTTGTTCACCTTAGCCTCCAATGATAGAACAAGAAGCAATGGGCTTAAACTGCAGCAAGGGAGATTTAGGTTGGACATTAGGAAAAAGTTCCTAACTGTCAGGGTAGTTAAACACTGGAATAGATTGCCTAGGGAAGTTGTGGAATCTCCATCTCTGGAGATATTTAAGAGTAGGTTAGATACATGTCTATCAGGGATGGTCTAGACAGTATTTGGTCCTGCCATGAGGGCAGGGGACTGGACTCGATGACCTCTCGAGGTCCCTTCCAGTCCTAGAGTCTATGAGTCTATGAGTCTATGAATGTCTTTTGATTCTCCATGGTTTCTGTCTACTTCTGTGGCTCTTGCTCTTTTTTTATTGGCTTCTCTTTCTGAATGTACAAATATATAATGTGTAGTTCTATTCATTCCCTCTGGAGCACCTGGCACTGGCCACTGTCAGAAGACAGTATACTGGGCTAGATGGACCTTTGGTCTGACCCAGTGTGGCCATTCTCATGTTCTTATGTAGTTGTGTAGGGTTCAGGGCGAGGTAAATATACCACTTCTGTGGTGGTTGTCCTGTGTCCTTTTGTTGTTTATCATGAAGCCTTATTACAGATTAAAGCAGATGGAGAGGGGACACGCTATGTATGTACTCTTAAGCTCTTTCTCTAATCTCCTCCCTTTCCAACTCCAAGGATTGGATTTAAATAGATCATGGACAATTCACAACCAAGGGCTGTAACTTGGGCCACCTCATTCTATGTGACATTCATCGATAAGAAAAGAATCTTTGTCGGTATATAATGAACAGTGGAATTTGTTGTTTCACACTGTAGTAAAAGGCAGGAGCACGCTCATTAAAAATCTACTCAATTCTGCTGGAGTTCTTCTTTCTTTGTTCACAAATGGGAAAAGAGGAAGAAATTAGCCTTGTTCATGAATAGGGCACCATTGCAAGAGATAGCACCGCAAAAACACCTGGGTGTGCCACAAAATCCCACACTATGTGACTACATGCAAGCCTGGTCATGTGGCATGCTTTTCTTTGTCTTTTAATTAAAATATAAACCCAAAATTTGGAGTGGCAGGGGCGTGTTTCCTTGTGGTTTCCTTGCTTCCTTTCCTTTTCTCTTCTCTTTCCTTTTTGTGCCCATTTCCATGATCAAAAATAGAAAAAAGGAAATAGAGGGGGAAAGTGGAGACAAAGGTGAGGGAGAAGGGATAGAGAAGAAAATCAGTGTTTTGGTTTTACAACAAAAAATGAAATAAATCCACCTGGACACATTTTTTTTGTTTGGTTAAAAATCATTTTTTGTTGACAAAATATTTCAGGGTTTTTTCTGACAAGAGGAAAAAATCCTTCTAAGCACCTAAGTTCCATTTCCAAATATGCTAAATCTCTTTGAAAGTCAATGAGATTTAAGCTCCTATTTTTAAAATGTGACTTAGATGCTTAAGTGATTAGGCATCTTTGGAGATGTTATGCAAGCTGTACTCAGAAATCATCATTTGACTTCAGCAATTTGGTCAAGTATGATCCTACTCTTACAACCACCTTTTCAATAACCATACTGGAAATTGAAAAGACCTCTGAGTACTTTGGTGCCTCAGATTGTCTTGACCTTTTGTTAATCTTGGCACGGAGGTTGCCCTGGAGACTTTGGCAGATGGACTATATCCATTGCCAGAATATATCAATTCTCCATGTTGATACTGTTAAATTTTTCAGCTGCCTTCAAATACCATTCATAATGAACCTAAGAACAGGGCTTCCTTTTGGTGTCATTGTTCTAGTCTCCCAGGGAGATCTCACAGTAGTATGGGGCAATCGTTCTTCAATCCCATGCCTTCTGTCCTTTGGTGTTCCTCAAGTTGCATCTTACCCTGCTTCGATGTGCTATATTAGGCTGTTAAAACAAACTTCTGTCCCAGTCACACATTCCTCTATGTCAGGGGTTGGCAACCTTTTGAGAAGTGGTGTACCAAGTCTTCATTTATTTCCTGTAATTTAAGGTTTCGTGTGCCAGTAATACATTTTACATTTATAGGGGCTGGCTGATGGAAACCCAGACTGGCAGCGGGCTGAGCAGGGCCAGAGGCCGGGACCCTGGCTGGCAGGGGCTGCCAGTCTGGGAGTCCATCCAGGCTGGCAGCAGGCTGAACGGGGCTGGTGGCCTGGCCCCCAGCTGGCAGCAGAGTGCCACTAAAAATCAGCTTGCGTGCTGCCTTTAGCATGCATGTCACAGGTTGCCAACCGCTGCTCTATGGAGAGTTCAAACAGGGAAAAAGAAACAATTGGGGCATTCAGTTTGGCCTGGAATTTTTCCAAAGAAAGCATGTAGCATGGCATCTCTTTCCTCTCTAACAAGGGAGAGCTGGAGGTGGCAGTCTTTCTGTCTTTCCCTCTTTGCCCCACAGCCCCACACCCACAAGAGGAATTGGAATATTAATTACACAAGTATTAGAACATTATTCTCCTTGACTTTAGAATAGTTATTCCTGATTTTACACTGCTGTAAGTGACAGAATCAGGCCCTAAAAATAGAAAACCACATTGATACCTGTCAATTTCCATTAATTCACAGGGGAGGGGGTGGAATTATTACATTTAATACAGTTGACCTGTCTCCAGTGGAGATAATTCTTTCATGGACAAATCTTTTTTTTTGCTTGCCACAAAACAACACTTGTTTATTGATGTGTTCCTTGGGGATGGTAACTGAGTGACGACTTGTCCCATTTTTCAAAGAGGTGAGAGTAAACCCCACACATTTGACGTTTGGTTATCTATCTATCTATCTATCTATCTATCGAATTATTTATATACTGTATAAAATTATGCTTACTGTATTATGAAGTCTGACTGTCATGAATGTCGTAGCTCTCTGGCATGAGAAAATAAGCTGTCTGATATTCCTAGCTAGTTGAAAAATAAGTCTTAAGCATGAAGAAATTATTCCAATACAGGAAAAATCAGAGTACAAAATATATGGCATGAAATGCTTTATCTAAAGCACTATCCTTTGCAGACACTCACTTCCAATTTCTAGATTGCATAGAAAACCCCTGAGCATATCCTTTGGCTCAACTTAGTGACCTACTTTTGTGGCTGTGCTTTTCAGTACACATAGGGTTATGGGAACTATCATGACCTTCTTTTTTTCTGTCAGCATTTCCAAAATGTCAAAACGGAGATGCTGTGCATGGTCTCATTAGCTGATGAAACCACAAAAGGCAGAGTACAATGATATTTCATTTGTTTTATTTTTTAAAGTAATTTAAAAAAATCTTAATCACTGTATTCTCAGAATTTACTAAAACAGCATTAATAATAATAGTGAATTGGGTATTGACTGAATACTTCAAGCACATTCTTTGTTTTCTAAGGTTATTTGTAGGGAACCTCTATTCTTTACAAAAAGAGGTTGCTTGATCTTGATTTTATATGTATAATACAACACACACACCATTTTTATACCTATAGATACCTCTTCTACAATCCAGGGGCTTGATTCCACACCATTAAATGACTTGTGAGAGTTTTTATATTTAGATATCTCTAGAAATAGACACTAACACACTTAGGCTCCCATTCTGGAAAGCAATTAAACACATAGTTAAATGCTTTGATGAATCACATTATTAAAATTTCAACAATCTCTTTTCGTAAAGAATAGCAGCTCAATGCAAATAACATTAAAAACAAAAGGAATATGATTAAACCATTTAACCCCCAGTATGTTATAGCTAATGGGGGGAGGGAGGTGCATGTGCCTATACATCCAGAACTTATTCTTTACAAAAAGAGTCTGGCTTTTGATGTTATAGATACAGACATGTCATGGTATAATTCCCCACTCTGAACCTTAGCGTCCAAAAGATGGGGTACCAGCATGAATTCCTCTAAGCTCAATTACCAGCTTAGTACTTGTAGCGCTGCCACAAACCAGGAATTCCAGTGCCTGGTACACTCTGGTCCCCCCAAAACCCTGCCCGGGGACCCCCAAGACCCAGTCCCTCTGGATCTTAACACAAGGAAAGTAAACCCTTTCCCTCACCGTTGCCTCTCCCAGGCTTCCCCTCCCTGGGTTACCCTGGAAGATCACTGTGATTCAAACTCCTTGAATCTTAAAACAGAGAGGAAAATTCACCTTCTCCCCTTCCTTCTCTTTCCCGCTCCCAGACTCTCCCGGAGAGAGAAAGTAATCCTAACACAGAGAGAAATTAACCTTTCTCTCCCCTTTCCTTCCTTTCTCCCCACCAATTCCCTGGTGGACCCAGACCCAGTCCCCTGGGGTCTCACCAGAATAAAAAAAACAATCAGGTTCTTAAACAAGAAAAGCTTTTAATTAAAGAAAGAAAAACAGTAAAAATTATCTTTGTAAATTTAAGATGGAATATGTTACAGGGTCTCTCAGCTATAGACACTGGGAATACCCTCCCAGCCTAAGTATACAAGTACAAATTAAAATCCTTTCAGCAAAATACAAATTTGAACTCCTTCCAGCCAAATACACATTTGCAAATAAAGAAAACAAACATAAGCCTAACTCGCCTTATCTACCTAGTACTTACTATTCTGAGTACGTAAGAGCCTGTATCAGAGAGATTGGAGAGAAACCTGGTTGCATGTCTGGTCACTCTCAGAACCCAGAGAGAACAACAACCAAAATCTAACAGCACACACACAAAGGTCCCTCCCTCAGGATTTGAAAGTATCCTGTCCTCTGATTGGTTCTCTGGTCAGGTGACAGCCAGGCTCACTGAACTTGTTAACCCTTTACAGGCAAAAGAGATACGAAGTACTTCTGTTCTATTAACTCTTACTTATCTGTTTATGACAAGACATCTTCATATAAAATAAACCTTGTCTAGGCTCCAGAAGCTTGATCCTATACCATTAAGTCAGCAAGAGTTTTGCCATTAACTTCTGTGAGCGCAGGAGTGGGCCCATATAACTCCTCAGAGGTCAGTGGCAGAACTCCCACTAACATCAATTGGCCAAAATCAGGCTATTACTCTTTTTTTTTTTTTTTTATAAAATCTTAAAAATACATGCTTCAAATACATATGGGGGGAAAAAATGAATCCACCACTAATCCTTCCCACCTTGTGACATTCAATCCATATTTTTACAGGTGTATAATATATGTACACATTATCACGTAAAAATGGGATGAGGAGTTGGTTGACCATACTGGATCTCAGTCAGGGAATGCAAATAGTTATCTTGGGGAATCAAAGCCCAGAGGAAAATTAGTTTTTTCTCCAAGGCTGTTTTCCCATGTTCACCAGCAACAAGCACCAGAACCAGGGTTCTTTGAGGCGACACTGCTGGCGGATCTCGCTTATCTGACCTATTTGCAGAAGTATTCCTTATGGGAAAGTCTCACTATTTCACTCCAGAATTCTCTGGCTCTTGCTCCTGTCTTCTTCTATAAGAAATGGATATTTTGCAACATCCAGTTACCCATGAGCATGTATTTTGAGATGGAACCTTCTAGAAATGTTGTTCTTCCCCTTGAACCACATAAACTGTTTCTCTTTCCTCCAAGAGGAGGGAAAGGAAACTGACCCTACAGCCTTGCATCACCTGCTGAGGTTTAGCACTTTTTCCTTCTCATATAGCTGTAGTATTTGCAAAGCCTCATCGGATGCCGTGGCTGTCATTTATTCTTGACTGGAGAGAAGAGTAGGAGAAGTGGATCTACAGAGAAGCAGAAAGGATTGGCAATTTTGACAATGATACTCCTCTCCTCAGACAGGAGCTCTCACAAAGCACAATTTGGACAAAAGAAAGGGTCAAGATGTGCTGTTGGCATGTGCCCCACTCCCTCATACATAGAAATATATTATTTAAGAGTTAAGGAAGAACTGGTAGCTGGATGAATGCCAGGAATAGAATAAAAAGATATGGTGGAACCTCCTACAAGTGCAAGATTATTTTATATATATAATATAAAATGGAAAGTCTCAATGTAGAAAAGTGTGAAAACTGCTGGCTGAAGAGATATTAAAACTAATCTTATCCTATTCCTCATATGATCAGTAGGACAGATGGTAACTTTGTATATTCTATATGCTGTAAGTGCCTGAAGCCATAGTAACATTCACCTCATGCTGGAAATCTATTTCCATCTTTCACTATATCTCACCTTCTCTGAAGACTGTCCTCAGAGAGACCAGAGTCCCTTCCTTAGAAAACAGACACATATATTTACATCAGAGCATAATCTCCATTGCCTCACCATCAAACTCACAAATATTTCTGTCAGAATCATTGGACATAAGGTAAATAGTATTAACACAGACACAAACATATTCCTGTCTTCTTTTGGATAAACTGAAGACAGGATTTCTCACAAAATCTCTCAGGAATGCAACAGATCTATGTTAAGGATCTAAATTTTCAGAAGGGCCTAGTAATTTTTTGTGCCTCCATTTCTTGGGGGGGGGGTCCAACTTGAGACACTTTAAAGGGGGCCTTATTTTCAGAAAGTGCTGATTGCCTTCCATCTGAAAATAAGATCATCAGCACTTTCTGAAAATAAGGCCCCCTTTGAAGCATCTTAAGTTGGGACCCCTAAAATTGAGGCACCCACAATCAAGCACTTTTGACAATAGGAGATGCATAAAAATACACACTGCTCCCAGATGCTCATGACCAGGGCCACTGAATCAATATGAGTCTTGCCATGGACTTCAATGGGTTTTGGATCAAGTCTTCTAGGAGAGTTGCTTTATGTGTAGAGGGCAAAATTGCTGATCAAGAAAAGACTCAAGATCCACCAGGTGGATCTGAGAGACAAATTATAAAAGTCCTGTGTATTTTCAAGCATGCAACTTAAGAACAAACAGAGAAGGAGCTGATAAACTGAAACAAACTCATTACATATTTTTAAGAATGTGTGTGTATGTGTGTATATAATGCCACATTTTAGTGGCAAGATAGCTGAAGACAAATATTCTAAAATTAATTTGTGTATATTTTAATTTGTGTACATTTCAGAGATAGAGCTATCTGACTTTTCATTACTGTTCAATTTGTGCACAGAATCCAGATAGCAAGCTTCAAGAAAAGAACTCAAGCTGGAAAAAACAGTCTGAACCTTTTCAGCACTGTCACAGCTGGAACTTAAAGCAGAAACAAAATGAACCAAATGATAAAATTCTAAACAATCACTTACCTTTTAGTCATACTATATGGGGAGTCTTTTTTGTCTTCGTGGTACTGGAAATTTTTGGGTCAGTGGTGTTGGATGTCATCAATATCTCTAGCTTGCATAAGCTCACTTTCATCAGAACCACCTTCAGAATTACTACCCAGCTTGTCTAGACAATAGTTTGTACACAGGGAAACCACATAATAGAAATAATTTGAAGGATATTGTTTTCCTATATTTCTTCCTTGAACATTATGATAAAAAGTGGAAATAAACAATTTAGAATTTGTAACTCAAGTTCATACATGCCTTTGCAGTCTACTTTAGAACATCTTTGTAAGTAATAAAAAATATCAATTCAACACATTTCACTCTTTAATATTTGCATTTTAGTCACACCTAGAGGCCTGATTGTGTCAGGCACTATGGGTAAAATTTTCAAAAGCATCTAAAACACTTAGGAATCTGTCTCACTTATTTCTCTGCGTCAATAGGACTTCTGCTCCTAAATAATGTAGATACGTTAGAAAATGGGACTTAGAAGACTATATGATGTAGGGTAACATTTTAGAAAGCATCCATCCATCCATCCAATAAAGGGGCAGTTGTTGACACCAAAAACTTCCTACTATTGTACTTCCTTCTGGTAGTTAATTTGTCTCTTATGTTTTGGAGCATAATTGCCAAGTCACTCCTCCTTCTCTATAGGTCTGTCTTTCTCAGCACAGAAAACACATGTATCTGCTTTCTCTCCACTTCTCACCTAAGGCAACAGACCTTTACAGTATGAAATATATTGTCTACAGCCTTTGCCAGAAATTCACCTGCAGATCTGAACAGCAGATCAACAACCCAACCAACCTCCATTGTAATAGTTATTGATGCCACTTTATTATACTCTCATGCGGACATCACAAGTAACTTCATTTGACATGTTATATATGAGGCTTTTCTGAATCGGTGCTAGTAGTGTTTACTCACACAATCCATTGTAGAATGTGTATAAATATTTAAGAAATGCTCTTAAATAGATGCTAGAGTTGGGTGCTAAGTAGTTAATGTCCACAATTGCTATGATTGGCACTGTCTGGAAATGATTTATACCCAGGAATTTACATAAAATGTAGAGACTCATTCAGTTTCATATTACCACTGGAATGGCATAGCTTGACTTTTTTGGAAGTAGACAAATCTTCAGTGATACACAGCACTACTGATATGAGTGATGGCTCTGGTAATGGATATGCTTTACTAAATGCTACTTTTGAAATATATAATAGTTAACCAACTGTATTTGATTAACTGTCTATATTCTTTCTGTTTTCTAAATGAGGACAGTAGACTATATTTTTATAAACGTATGATTTCCCCTCCCCTCAACAAATGAAATCTTTCTGTTTCCTATTCAGTGAAATGGGGATAATAATATTTACCTACACCATAGTGCTATTGCATGAACTAGTAATGTTGAATATGCAGTGTTAGTGCTAAGTATTGTTATTTGTCAGTAGCAAATATAAAGTAAAGAGAAGAAGAATAAACAATGAAATTATTAATTTACCCAGCAGATCTGGGGCGAGAAGAAAAATAAAATAGTTCCCCATTACAACACTTAATTTTTATGACTAACTTATCTCATTGCACTACAGCAATGCCTATTCAATTATGCATAGTATGTTCAGTAGGCACTTATATCTATGCTAATGAAGGATAAGTTAAGAATGCATAAATGGAATGACTATTAAAAGCAATAACATTTATGTGACTTATCATTTTAGCATAAAAATGTAGGTACCAGATTAGTAACCCTAATTTTGTAATGGCACATGAGAATTTAACTAAAGCTTAGAGAGAGAGATATTTTGTTCTTTAACTTTTCATTATCTCATTTTCTGTTTTAAACTACCAGGTTTAATTGCAAAACCTCCTGACATTGGCAGAAATGTCGAGTGACCATATTTCCCTATGCTGAAAATGGAACACCAGGAAAAATTCCTTGTACTCAAGCAATTTCACTGGCAATCAATCAGAACTATGCAGTACAAACATTGAAATTAACATCAGTTTGACTAAGCCCTCATAAAAAAGAAAAATACTGTGTAGTTGGATTCTTTTTATTTACCTTCTTATCTTTAAGGCTTCAGGGTTCACATGAGGAGGGGTGACATACACCCCTAACCTTCCCTTCCCACACACACATGGGGAGAGGTGACACCCATACATTCTCTCACATGGGTGGAGGGCAGGAACTGACCAACTGGACCCTCCCTGTTGGGTGCGGTCTGCCCCTCATGGCTGGCTGGGCCCTCGGGGATGGACCCGCCTCTCCTGGTACCTAGTGCTGCATCGTCCCGAGGCAATATGTGGGGGAAGGGGGCACGCAGGTTCACATGGCCCTCCTCCCCAGATTTCTGTCAGAGTTCACACCTGAATGTAGCCAGCAGCAGCCTTTTGATAGTGTGTGACAGGGAAGGAACAAGAGCTGCTTCCGGCCACGGGGGAGATGGAGGGAAGGGATGACCTGGCCCATGTCTTTTGCAGAGCTCATCTCTTCTTCCCCTCCCAAACCCCACACCATGTGACTGGAAGCAGATTATTTCTTCCTGCCTGCAAAGTGTCGAAAGGCAGCTAACACCTCCAGGCTGCTGCTGGTCACCGACGTAACCCAGCTGCCTCCTGTACCTTGGCTACAGCTACAGGGCTCAAGCCTTAAGGATGCATTGTGCACCAGGGCCCAGGAAACCTGATTGCAGAGACTTAAGCAAACCCAGAGAGGTGGCTCAGCAGGGTGTGTGAGGGGAAATGGAGCAGCCTCATGCTTCCTGGGGGCAGAACCCATGTGGGGGGGGGGAAGGATTGATGAAGAGGGTGCTAAAACCCTGCCTGTGAGGGCTGCTGTGGAGTCTGCAGGGTCGGGATGTGAACCAGCTGGAAATTGCTTCTCTCCCACCCCCGCCACTCCAGAGCTTAGCGGAGGGGTGGAGAGACTTCCCTCTGCCAGTGCTGCATGGGGTTTTGGCACATAGACTCATAGACTCAAGGACTGGAAGGGACCTCGAGAGGTCATCGAGTCCAGTCCCCTGCCCTCATGGCAGGACCAAATACTGTCTAGACCATCCCTAATAGACATTTATCTAACCTACTCTTAAATATCTCCAGAGATGGAGATTCCACAACTTCCCTAGGCAATCTATTCCAGTGTTTAACTACCCTGACAGTTAGGAACGTTTTCCTACTGTCCAACCTAAATCTCCCTTGCTGCAGTTTAAGCCCATTGCTTCTTGTTCTATCATTGGAGGCTAAGGTGAACAAGTTTTCTCCCTCCTCCTGATGACACCCTTTTAGATACCTGAAAACTGCTATCATGTCCCCTCTCAGTCTTCTCTTTTCCAAACTAAACAAACCCAATTCCTTCAGCCTTCCTTCATAGGTCATGTTCTCAAGACCTTTAATCATTCTTGTTGCTCTCCTCTGGACCCTCTCCAATTTCTCCACAGCTTTCTTGAAATGCGGTGCCCAGAACTGGACACAATACTCCAGTTGAGGCCTAACCAGCGCAGAGTAAAGCGGAAGAATTACTTCTCGTGTCTTGTTTACAACACACCTGTTAATGCATCCCAGAATCACGTTTGCTTTTTTTGCAACAGTATCACACTGTTGACTCATATTAAGCTTGTGGTCTACTATGACCCCTAGATCTCTTTCTGCCATACTCCTTCCTAGACAGTCTCTTCCCATTCTGTATGTGTGAAACTGATTGTTCCTTCCTAAGTGGAGCACTTTGCATTTATCTTTATTGAACTTCATCCTGTTTACCTCAGACCATTTCTCCAATTTGTCCAGATCGTTTTGAATTTTGACCCTGTCCTCCAAAGCAGTTGCAATCCCTCCCAGTTTGGTATCGTCCGCAAACTTAATAAGCGTACTTTCTATGCCAACATCTAAATCGTTGATGAAGATATTGAACAGAACCGGTCCCAAAACAGACTCCTGCGGAACCCCACTTGTTATACCTTTCCAGCAGGATTGGGAGCCATTAACAACTACTCTCTGAGTACGGTTATCCAGCCAGTTATGCACCCACCTTATAGTAGCCCCATCTAAATTGTACTTTCGTAGTTTATCTATAAGAATATCATGCGAGACCGTATCAAATGCCTTACTAAAGTCTAGGTATATCACATCCACCGCTTCTCCCTTATCCACAAGGCTCATTATCCTATCAAAGAATGCTATCAGATTGGTTTGACACGATTTGTTCTTTACAAATCCATGCTGGCTATTCCCTATCACCTTACCACCTTCCAAGTGTTTGCAGATGATTTCTTTAATTACCTGCTCCATTATCTTCCCTGGCACAGAAGTTAAACTAACTGGTTTGTAGTTTCCTGGGTTGTTTTTATTTCCCTTTTTATAGATGGGCACTATATTTGCCCCCTTCCAGTCTTCTGGAATCTCCCCTGTCTCCCATGATTTCCCAAAGATAATAGCTAGAGGCTCAGATACCTCTTCTATTAACTCCTTGAGTATTCTAGGATGCATTTCATCAGGCCCTGATGACTTGCAGGCATCTAACTTTTCTAAGTGATTTTTTACTTGCTCTTTGCTTATTTTCTCTTCTAAACCTACCCTCTTCCCGTAAGCATTCACTATATTAGACATTCCTTCAGACTTCTCAGTGAAGACCGAAACAAAGAAGTCACTAAGCATCTCTGCCATTTCCAAGTCTCCCGTTACTGTTTCCCCCTCCTCACTGAGCAGTGGGCCTACCCTGTCCTTGGTCTTCCTCTTGCTTCTAATGTATTGATAAAAAGTCTTCTTGTTTCCCTTTATTCCCATAGCTAGTTTGAGTTCATTTTGTGCCTTTGCCTTTCTAATCTTGCCTCTGCATTCCTGTGTTATTTGCCTATATTCATCCTTTGTAATCTGACCTAGTTTCTATTTTTTATATGACGCCTTTTTATTTTGTAGGTCACGCAAGATCTCATGGTTAAGCCAAGGTGGTCTTTTGCCACATTTTCTATCTTTCCTACCCATCGGAATAGCTTGCTTTTGGGCCCTTAATAGCGTCCCTTTGAAAAACTGCCAACTCTCCTCAGTTGTTTTTCCCCTCAGTCTTGATTCCCATGGGACCTTACCTATCAGCTCTCTGAGCTTACCAAAATCCGCCTTCCTGAAATCCATTGTCTCTATTCTGCGTACTCCCTTCTACCCTTCCTTAGAATTGCAAACTCTATGATTTCAAGATCACTTTCACCCAAGCTTCCTTCTACTTTCAAATTCTTAACAAGTTCCTCCCTATTTGTTAAAATCAAGTCTAGAACAGCTTCCCCCCTAGTAGCTTTTTCAACTTTCTGAAATAAAAAGTTGTCTGAAATGCAGTCCAGGAACTTATTGGATAGTCTGTGCCCCGCGGTGTTATTTTCCCAACATATATCTGGATAGTTGAAGTCCCCCATCACCACCAAATCTTGGGCTTTGGATGATTTTGTTAGTTGTTTGAAAAAAGCCTCATCCACCTCTTCCACCTGATTAGGTGGCCTGTAGTAGACTCCCAGCACGACATCACCCGTGTTTTTTACCCCTTTTAGCCTAACCCAGAGACTCTCAACACTTCCGTCTCCTATGTCCATCTCCACATCAGTCCAAGTGTGTACATTT
Organism: Gopherus flavomarginatus; assembly: GCF_025201925.1. NCBI lineage: Eukaryota > Metazoa > Chordata > Testudines > Testudinidae > Gopherus > Gopherus flavomarginatus. Next base: position 109,742,349 of record NC_066619.1, read on the forward strand.
TTAATATATAACGCAACACCTCCTCCCTTTTTCCCCTGTCTATCCTTCCTAAGCAAACTATAACCATCCACACCAACATTCCAGTCGTGTGTATTATCCCACCAAGTTTCAGTAATGCCAACAATGTCATAGTTGTATTTATTTATTAGCACTTCCAGTTCTTCCTGCTTATTACCCATACTTCTTGCATTTGTATATAGGCATCTAAGATACTGGTTTGATCTTGCCTCCCAGCTTTGCCCTGACCCTCCTTCCTCACTGCCATTATAGCCCATGCTCCCTCCTGTTTCCAACCCATCTCCCAGGTCTTGTTCCCCACTTACCTGTGGGGTTTGCTCACCTGTCCCCGTCGAACCTAGTTTAAAGCCCTCCTTACTAGGTTAGCCAGTCTGTGCGCAAATAAGGCCTTTTCCCTCTTTGAAAGGTGAATGCCATCTGTGCCTAGCAGTCCTTCCTCGAATAGCATCCCGTGGTCAATTAAGCCAAAGCCCTCCTGGCGACACCATCTTCGCAGCCAGGCATTCACCTCCACGATGCATCTGTCTCTGCCCGGGCCCCTACCTTCAACAGGAAGAATTGAAGAGAATACCACCTGCGCTCCAAACTCCTTAACCCGTACTCCCAGAGCCCTGTAGTCACTCTTGATCTGCTCAGTGTCACACCTCGCAGTATCATTTGTGCCCACATGGATGAGTAGCATGGGGTAGTAGTCAGAAGGCCGGATAATCCTTGACAATGCCTCTGTAACATCTCTGATATGGGCCACTGGCAGGCAGCATACCTCCCGGGATGAACGGTCAGGGCGACAGATGGGTGTCTCCGTCCCCCTCAGCAGAGAGTCTCCAACCACCACTACCCTACGTCTCTTATCAGTGGTGGCAGTAGACCTCCCAGCCTTAGGGATACGAGGCTTCCCCTCCTTAACTGTTGGGGGTGATTCCTTCTCTCCTGTATCAAGATGCAGAGCTTGGCTCCCCTTGGCCAGCACCCCAGATCGGAGGGTCTTGGATTTTCCCAGGGTGCTGGCCCAGCTAAAGGCAGTGGGGAAAAGGAAGGAGCCTGCGGGCCAGGCTGTTGGTGAGCTGAGCACTCCGAGCAGGGGCTGGTTCTCCACATAGTTCTGGGAGTGGGATGTGCCCAGCTGAGAGGGATATGGAGGAGCAGTGGGGCTGGGGGGGAGCAAAGGGGCAAAGCTGGAACAGGGAGAGGGGAGCACATAAAGGGCCAATGGGTGGGCAGCAGAGGCTATGCGTAACTGGCTGCTGCCTGGTGCCAGCCTGCACACACCAGCCTCTGCAGCGCGCAGCCAGGGGCACTGCTGGCCAAGAGCAAGCACGGGCATTGCTCTGATGAACCAGCAGGGGGAGCGGCTGGCCCCGCATGCTACATCTTTGCCCCGCCACTAGCCTTGCACACCCACTCCCATCATCGCCCACTGGACTCCTAAACACTGCTGGTGGCAAGGAGGGATCTGGCCAGCAGCAGGACTTGCCAGTACCAATGCAGGAAGCGGGAATCAGAAAATACAGGACAATTTGCCTGTGTTAAATACGGGACTGTCCCTTTAAAAATGGGACATCTGATCACCATACAGAAATGAAAAATATATACATGACATCCCCATTTTTTAATAATGTCTTTTTTTGCTTTTATTATTTTTAGTGTAGATTTTTAAATTTTCTTTTCTTTTTTTTCCTTAAAGATAGCAGAAAGAGTGAAGCGTGGTTTGGCTGGTAGCAACTTGATTACTAGTTTCAGTTCTTTTATGTGCTGATTTGGGTAACCATGTCTATTCTGGAAAATACTTAAGCACCATTGGCCAAAATTTTCAAAATTATTATGTAAATATTTAAGAATAGGATTTTCAAAAGTATCCATGGACCAGATTTATGGAGGTATTTAGGCACCTAAAAGATGCAGATAGGTGCCAAATGCCATTTACAGAACTGTATAAGCAGATTAAGCCCCTAAGTTCCTTTGACATCACTGGAAACCATTTTTACTTCAGTGGGACCTGTGCTAAGTCACTTAGGACCAGACCCATAAAGGTATTTAGGTGCCTAGCTTCAGGTGATTTAAATGAGAATTTAACACTTAAATACTTCGAGGATCTGGGCCTTCGGGCTTCTTGAAAAATCTATTATAGAAGAAGGCAGTTGGGTAAAACTTCTGAAAGACATATTTGAAGCAGTCCTTTTTGTGTCATTTATTGTAGAGAAAATGAAAGCTAGGTCAGTTTCCACCCTACCCCAAGTTGCGTGAGGAAGAGAAGCTTTCTGCTTGAGTGCATTGGATTTCCCATTATCAGCATGCTTCCTTTCTTCCCTATCACATACTCAGAAAAACCAAAGAAAGGGTGGAGGGAATGAATACATTGCTGGAAGTTCAACTAGATAACATACTGTAAGAGTAATCAGAAATAAACCCATCTTCATGGGGTCTGTTCTTTGAAGTGTAAGAAGTGAAGATTTGAGAACAAAAAATGACATTACTTTCTGATTTTTTTCTTATACTACACATGCATATATATGGTCTGATTGAACTTGTACATGGTGGTACCTAGTACTCCACATATTGCTATTGACCTCTGATAGTCTCAGACCACTTTACAAAAATATATATGTATTATCTCTATATTACAGATAGGAAAACAGATGCAGAAGGTCCAAGGCCAGGAATCAGTGGGATTCCTTGAGGAATAAGGTACTGTTCAACTTGAGTAGAGGAATTCGAATCTAGCCATAGTGACCAGTTGTAGATCACATGAAGAGTTAATGGCAGAGTTTGATTCAGAACCTCTTGTCTTTTGATACTCACTCCTGAATGCCAGCCACTGTATTACAGTGCTTCTGAAATACTAGTTAACTTTCCATGTGAATTATAGCAAATGAAACTGAATAAAGAACACCAACTGCAAGCATTCACCTATAAAATTCTATCACAATGCTGTAAAATATTTGCTGAAATATAAATTGTATCTTTTGTGTATGCCTTCCTCCAAAATCCAATCACTGTTGTCCATTCTCAGTGACAATTATATGTTTAATATTATTTTCAAATTACTTATTTCCCTGATCCTTTCCAGCTGAAGAATCTCACCCAGATAATTTAAATGGTCAGTAACAGGAATAGACTAATTGATTTCAATAAAACATGAAACCACCCTAAAGTTTGGGGAAACTTAAAATGAACCCAAAAACTTGGGATCAGATCCTCAGCTGCAGAGGTGGTGCTTGCTCATTGGGGGCCCAAAGCAGGAATATTCCTCCCCCAACACATACTAATAATTAACAGCCACCCCCACCCCCTGAGCTGCTTGGGACCCTAAGAAATTGCTTAGTCTGCTTATGCATAGCTCTGGTTCTGGCCAGCTGGTGTAAATCAACATGAATTTGTTTACTTCAAAGGACCTATGCTAATTAATACCTGTTGAGGATCTTTCTCCTGATGTTTACAATTTTCAGGATAACTTTACAAACATTGCGCATGTCTTTGCATCCAGAAGTGGGAATGCCATAATGCTGAAAGAGAAGCTCTTTTGGTATTTCCTACCTGACTGAATTCTGAAAGCACTACAAATCTCATATGAAAGTCTGATCCAAAGAGATTTCTTGTCTGAGTCACTATGGTTGGGAATAAAGTGACAGACAGTTCTGATAAGCTTCTAGGTTTCTGGATGCTTCTTCAGACTTCCTCCCACATGCATCTTCTGAGTGTCACCACTCTCTAAGCAGTATGGGTCAAATTCCGCACTGATTTACAATCAGCAATGAAAACTTGTATACATCAATGGGTTTTCTCAGGGAGTAAGTCATGCTATCTTTTTACATATGGTGACGACTTCTCACTTTCCATTCCAATCTGTAGGTTAATTGTTCTTATACCTCGTTATACTTCAATTATTACATTTGATGCAGGCAATTCCATATGGTTACACAGCAACAATTAAAGTTTGTCTCATGTTGATTCATTATTCAGAGCTGGCAATTGTCATCCTAAGTTAGTAGGAAACAGTTTAATTCTTACTTAGTAAAACGTGTTCCCATGTTCTTTGTCTGTTTTCTCTAAATTTATAAAAAAAAACAACCCTCTAAATTATAGAAGACAGATAACATTGCTTCTAACCAATATTTTTATGTGAATAAACATTGTGGTATGAAAATGTACAAAAGACAAAATAAGCCGTATTGTCAAAATTACATTTAACAGCTGGATGATAGTGGTAGGTTATGAGCTAACAGCATCAACAGCATGAACCATATTAGCCAATTAAATTGAATTATGAATAGTGGTTTTTTAATGAAAGCTGTTGTCCAGCAGGAACTGAACTGTGACCTCATTAGGCTCTGAGCTGGATGTGAACAGTAGCATTTCAGTCCTTAAGAATTGGCTCAATTGAAATCTCTAACTAAGCTTAATAAGAGCTTTAATCACAAACAAATGGCTTATGATTAGTGCTCCAGCTAATGGAAGCAGCAAGTGGTTGCATGTTAAGAAGGTCATAATTTTTACCTCTGAAGTGATCCATGAAAATACACTTAGATATATCTATCTCCAACGATAATATCCAGGAGTTTATAGGCTTCTATAAGGCAAAGGTTCTAATACATAACAACACATGCCTCATGTAAAGCATAAATATACAGTGCCTCATTTTTTGTCATGACAAGGTCTCACATATGTGTATATGTACAGTACAGCAGTTTTAGATTTTTCATTAATCTGCAGTAGAAAAAGGAGCATACAAATTATTAGAGTTAGTGGACTTTTTTTAATTATTAAATTCAGTGAAAAAATAAGGTGGGAAATCATCTATATTTTCATGATTGCCACTACCCAAGCCCTCTTTTGTTCCAGCTTTGCAATATATATTTAGGGAAGATATGTGCTAGCCAGAAACAAAATATTTCTTCATTGAGTGATAGATGTATTCTTTTTAATCCTTGATACCCGAATAAAAGTGTTTATACTTTATTATAAACTGTATTTATAAAAGTTGTGACAAACCATGATTTATCCCTCAATGGTACTTTAGCACATGCTTAAAGTTAAGCAAGTGCTAAAATGCTTTACAGAATAGTGGTGGGATTACTCACATGCTTAAAATTTAAACACGTTTAAGTGATTTGCTGAATTGCAGCCTTATTTAGGGGCCTCCACTGTTGGATCACTGGGTTTAGCACACGGGAATAAAAGATTGACTGACAAATTCCAACTTTAAGAGGGTTTTGTTTTTTTAACTAAAAACAAAATTGTCATAGAGATGTACAAATCTCACTCAGGAACCTAAATATTGACTTAGAAGGCTATCATAAACGTACTACTTTTTAAGTCAATGGGAGCTATTCAGCACTTGATACTCTCTTTCAGCATTATGGCATTCCCACTTCTGGATGCAAATAAATAAATAAATAAATACACCAAACAGTACTGAAATATGGATTTAGGCACTGAAGTTTTGGCATCTGTGTTTTAAAATCTATGTTCTATAATAGTTATACTAGTCATTCATGTATGATAGTCTAGCTTTTCTGGATATTTCTAGTTGTAATATTATTACTTATTTGTATTTCTGTAGTGCCTAGCAGCCCTACTCATGGACCAAGACCCCAGCGCGCTGTGCAAAATACAATACAAACAAAACAGCAAAAGTTTCATTTTGGCTAAAAAAAACCTATTGCTTAGTTTTTAAAACATTGAATCACTATTGGAGAAAGGTTTGCTCACAGGAATAAAATGTTTTCCAATTCCAATTAAACTAAAAAAAAAATAGTTGTAGAGATTTACCAATATCACCCAGCGCTTACATTTTTCAATTTCATTAGAAGTATCATTTAGTGTTGCATGCTTGATGTAAGGGAAACAATATTTTATAAGACCATTTTAATTAAAAGTCATATGAAGTAAAACAAGCAGTCCACAACATCAAATTTGAGCTTAATTTCATTGTTTTGGAATTAAGGTACTTTTAAAATCAAACTAAGCAATATCGTATGGGAGATGCTGACTGGATATGTTAATTTTCCCCACGAACACACTCTGTGAACATCCAGTATTTATTTTTTAAAGGCAGTAAAATTCTTATAGTGCTATATATTAAAAAGAGCTCAACAGCTAACAGCCTAAAGAAATTGTCAGATTTTCATAGGTGTAACTTGTTCTTTCTAGGAGCTACTGGATTTTGAGCTCATTTGAAAATTCAAACCCAATCAGGCTGCTGAGAATCTAAGAATCTGGCTTTTAATCTCTTGTTGTTTTACCAACAAAATAGATTTAAGCATAAGAAAGATTGGCAAATACCAGCTGAGCTCCTCTTTGAAGTAAGTCTTGAGGGAGTCTTAAAATAAGGGGTTCCAGCACTGAGCTCCTTGCTCATTTACTGAGGCCTGGTCTACAGTACAAGGACTAAGGGATTAAACAAAGCACAAGGCAGTGGAGAATCAGGCATCTAGCACCTACTCCTCTAGCTGCTGGATACAAATAAATCCCATTAAAATTGAGACCCTCAGAAGGTCAGCCATGCATTGTCCAAGGTCAACATTGTGCAAATGGCTGAGGGCAGTTAATATTGTAAAACTGGAACAAAGGAGAAAGATTCATTCCTGCTGTAACATTATTGAAGATAATGTTGAGTCAAGTCAAGGATTAATTTGGTCCAGTTGCTTTAAGACAAGAAACAAGTAGATTTTACTCATAAGGTCTGATTCCTGAGAAATGACAGAGAGTGGCGAAGTTCGTTGTTTTCACTATATTGTACCTTACATTTAGTTAATAAACCTTACTGCATATGTGGGATTTTAAAAGAGAGCAGACTTGTGTGGGTGCATAAATAGCCAAGAATATTGCTTTTTACTATTGTGCAGTTGTCTAGATATTAATGAGTTCTGTTAAGTGAAAAAATCCCTTATCATTTACATAGTGCAGTGGTTCCCAAACTCATTCCGCCGTTTGTGCGGGGAAAGCCCCTGGTGGGCCGGGCTGGTTTGTGTACCTGCCCTGTCTGCAGGTTTGGCCAATCGCGGCTCCCACTGGCCGCGATTCACTGCTCCAGGCCAATGGGAGCTGCTGAAAGCGGCAGCCAGTACGTCCCTTGGCCCACGCCTCTTCCAGCAGCTCCCATTGGCCTGGAGCAGTGAACCACGGCCACTGGGAGCCGCAATCGGCCAACCCTGCAGACATGGCAGGTACACAAACCCGCCTGGCCTGCCAATGGCTTTCCCTGCACAAGTGGCGGAACACGTTTGGGAATCACTGACATAGTGTATGGCATGGATGTGATGGATCTTACGGAAATTACATTCAAACATTTGCCAATATTTCCATTTTCAGACTTTACCAAAAATCAAATCATTTGACCTTCTCTTATATGGCTTCTGCAGGTGGATTTCTACTTCAGAGCACATATAGTACCTCTAGTGAGGAGAGAAAAAAGGTCTATAAAATGGCAGCAAGAAAGGGATTTACAATTCTAAGCCTTGCTGTCAAGTCTAATTCGGATTCTTTGGCAGGTATTACTCAAGGTTAAGCTGATGCATTCTAGAATCTCTGCTGCTGCAAACACCTCAAAAAATGATAACCAGAGGCCTCATTCTTCTCTCATTTTCATTAGTATAAATTGGGATTAACTTCAATGAAGTCAATAGCAATACACTGGGATAAGTGAGAGAAGAGTCAGGTGCTGTCTGTCTTCCAGTTGTATGAATGCTTTTAGTATGTTGTTGTGGTATGGCCCAGGGCTTAATTACCTTCATGCAGCACAATCCCACATACATTGGTGGCTTTAAGCCTATGCTGTTCCACATGGCCCTCCATATTCTGAGGCCCTCCCTGGCATGGTGCTACAAATTGCATTCTCAGCTGTAGTTGTTCTCTGCCTTGTTTCCTTCCTCCTTGACAGCTTAAGTTCTCATGTTTGTTTTCTCTGCCTGCTGTCTTTTTTCTCAAGCACTTTCCAAGTGAGTGGATTTTTTTGTTTGTTTGTTTGGGGTTTTTTTTGTGGGGGTGGGGCAGACGGAGGGCGGTGTATCAGAGAGCATTACAATTCACAAACAGGTGAAAGGGATCACCATAGTCTGTGGCTGGGATATTGTGACTGAGGTTTGTTATAGATATGCAGAGATGCCAGCCCTGGTCATAGCATAGGAGGGACCCTTTTTACTTCACATATTGTGTGGTGTGAATGTGATGATTCATACGAAAATTACAGTCACACATAGTTGACAATATTTCCATTTAACGACCTCACTGAAAATCAGAACCTTTGATCTTTTCTATGGATTTTGTGGGCAGATTGCTTCTTTCAAGCATATATTGTATTATTCTCTGTGTCTTCTCATGGGAGCCTGCTAACCACAAATCCAATGCTTGCCAGGTCCAGCAGGGGCAGCTCTAGACATTTCGCCACCTCAAGCACGGTGACATGCAGGGGGGCGCTCTGCTGTCCTGCGGCTCCAGTCGACCTCCCACAGGCGTGCCTGCGGAGGGTCTGCTGGTCCCGCGGCTTCGGTGGAGCAGCAGGACCAGTGGTCCCGCCGCAGGCATTCCACCGAAGGCATCCTGCCTGCCGCCCTCCCTGCGACCGGCAGAGCGTCCCCCCCGGCATGCCGCCCCAAGCACGCACTTGGCATGCTGGGGTCTGGAGCCGCCCCTGAGGTCCAGGATGGAACACTATTACAAGAACTCTGTCTCTTTGGGTGTCACAACATTTTACAGGACCCTGGCACACTTATGAATATTCTCTATCATTAAATACTGTCCCACTAAGGAAGAGAGAATATGGTATAGAATAGAGATAAGAGAGCAATCCTTGGCAGAGCCACAAGTGTAGTAGGGTAAGTAAGGAACAACTTAATTTTATGCATAGTTACTGTATGGAGTACAAATGGTAATACTCATCAGGACTGTCCAAAGTTCTGTATTTTTCTTTTAAAATGATATGAGCAGAAACAGATTTCTGAATGATTTCTGAGATGATTTCTCCCCATGCAGGAAAAAAGTCTCACAAGATTCACTGTCCTCAATCCCTTGGCCAAAGACTTTCTAAAAGACTTTTTTGTAAAGAACTCTGGAGTTGCCAGTTTTTTAATCACTGACTTACTGTGGTTCTGTGCATCAGGCTCAATGGCTGTGATTTTTAGAGCTAGCATAAGCAATTGAGCATGTAGCCAACACTCACTGTTACTCAGGTGTCAGCAGTTGGAAGGTATGTGAGTCTTAGTTCAGGTGTACATAATCAAGATACCTCTTCTGGATAAGTTTGTAGCCTAAACAATTATAAGATTATTTACTGGGGTGCAATGTGCACTTGTCACAGATAATAGGTTCTTTTTCAGGTGGCCACTTACAATTAAGAAGATGAAATTTGGTGAAGCACACACAGAAACTTCATTAGCGTTAGTTAATACAGACAAATGTAACTGAAATAATAGAAAAATTAATATACATAAGTATAAGATCTGTAGAGTAAAATGGTTTTCTGCATTGTTCATACTTAGACTCCTGCACTGTGTACACTTTTCCTTCGATCTCTGTTTTCAATGGTCTCTATAAAGTAAGTGGAGTCCACCAGCCCTCTTTCAGTTTATCTCAGGGAACTGACAAAACCCATAATGGGGAACTGAAGTGAGCTCTTTATACCTCACTTCTGTGTAGCCTATTGGATATCTAACCATATTTGACCAATTTCCATGACTATAATGAGATTGATACCTGCCTACTAGCTATATATGTCCTTTTGGGTGGCCATAGCCAAGCTCCTAATTCTTAAAGCTAATTGTGTCACATGTTTCTTAATAATTCCTATACGAAATGTGGTTTAACTGCCTATTTACTGCATAGCAATGAGATTGCTAACGCCAAGCCCTCATCTTGCAAATCTTGCAGTGATTACTTGTTTGTCTTTTCAGAATGAGAGTGCAGAATCATGACTTGGAGTTATCTCTTGGGTCTACCAGTTTTCAGCCTAATAACCCAATTATATGTGTTCTACTTGCTGTTACAGCTTTCATAACTTCCATTAAACATGCTTACCGAAGGAATTAAACCCAAACCCATAAAACTTCCAAGATCAGGTCAAGGGTTAACAGTCAAGAAGCTTTACCAGAGGAATTGCTGTATAGACAGTCCAACCTATAATTGTCATTTACTCAATGATGGACCTATGAAGACTTTCAAAGAAAGTCTGGAAAGAAGTGAATCATCATGGACTTGTGGCACTTAGTGAAAAATCATTTGGGGCCTGATTTTCCACCTTTCAGGGCCTGATCTTAAACCCATTGGTGTCATTGGAAAGATTCCCATTGATTTCAGGAGGCTTTGAATGAGGTCCACAATGTGTAGAAATTTACTGCATGAATAATCTCATTGATTTGAAAGTACTGGAAAGCGATGTTCATCCCCAAACCATTCCTGTCTGTTTAATCTTGTCCCAGTTCAAAATGTGCTGATGATGTTTTTCATTTCACTCTTCAGGTCTGGAGGTCCTAGTGTAGGAGCAGGCAGAAGGAAATCCTAAATCTTAATCCCAGTTTTAACACTAACGTAATCTGTGGCTTTGGACAAATAACTCCTTACCTCAGTTTACTCATGTGTAAGCTGGAGATATGATACTCTGCCTACCTCACAAGAATGTTGTGAGCATTAGCAAATATTTGCAAAGTTATTTGAAGGTCAAAAGATCTATACACATTTTGAGGTTTTATTTAAATATAGGATTTTACTGAGTATATAAAAAAATGAAAATAAATACTACAATGTTTAGATTACCTGTACATACATACCAACAGAGTAGATCCTACCTACAAAATATTCCATCCAGACCATGCAATTTCTTGTGTGAAACATGAATGTTGTCATAGGCTGGCTGGCACTTTAAGTGTTTTCACCCCCAGCTTGGGCTGTGACCTAGCAGTTAAGACCAGTTGATCGCTATACAGACTCAGTTACAATTAACGATTCCAGCTGTGGAAGGGTCAAGGAGAACTTCACAGAGAGAGACTAGAACTAAGTGAAGGAAAAGACCTTGGAGAGAGGAACAAGAGGCCTCCCATCTCTCTGGGAAGGACTTGGTGAAGGCAAGCTGGAGAAAACCACAGGGAGCAAGTCAAGCTCCTATAGGAAGCCCTGAGATAAGGCCTGCAAGAAACAGGAAGATCCCTGAGGGAAGCTTCCAGAGTCCCCAGGGAGAGTAGGCAGTGGGGAAACCTGCTGAGAAGAAACAGCATAAAAACACTGCAGAGTCAAGGAGGAAGGGCAAAGAGTAGAGAACTTCAGTGTAGCCCAAGAGGGGCAGAAGAATTATTGGTTTGGATATTTGTTTGGATTTACATCTAGAATTTTGTTATGCTAAAAGGGGACTGAACTTAAGAAATCACCTATCTGGAAGGCTGTGCCATGGAAAACCCAGAGACAGGCCAGAACAGCACCAAATGAGTGATCAATAGTGGTTGTTAGAGGCAAAGGCCCGTGCAGTGCCACTCAGTGATGCTAGGGGGTGCTACCACTAACACATGTATTCTAACTGGGTGTCAACAGATTACCCTGCTCCACTGTAGAGATTCATCTTCTAAACCAATACAAGGTCTGTTCCTACCCAGCCCTATGTAATAATGAACTTCAAATGTAATTGCTTTACGAACCTAAGTGTTATTATTTATTAACTGCTCAACAGCTGCCAAAATTTCTATATATGTCCAAATCAAAAGACCTGCTCCTGATGTTGCTTGAATGTACCAGTTATGTCTGTCTCCTAATATTGTAATAGGTTTAATAAAATCACAGCAGATGTAGTGAAGGATCAGTATCAAAGGGTTTAATGAGGCATATGTAAGTGTCCTGTGCTATGCAAGCTCCCTTCTTTCACCTGTGCATTAATCTATAGGGCACAAACAGACTCTGTTGTCAATGATTTATCCAATGAAGACAACTATTGGGATCTCATTCAGTTAATCCCATGACTTTGCTATTTGATTCAGAAAATTCAATGGAAGCATTTGGTCTTGAATATTTTATTTTCCTAGGATGGCCAGCTTCCAAATGCTTAGGAGAGGGCTGACAAAATATTTGTGGAGAACAGTTAGCTTTGTTTTAAAACTCAGCTTGCTTATTTGCCAGGTATTAGGAAATGGTAGAAGTATCAATAATAATGCAGAAAAAGCAGAAGTGTTTAATAAATATTTCTGTTCTATATTTGGGGAAAAAAACAAATAATACATATGTTGATGATAACATTCTTTCTATGCCATTAGTGTTTCTGGAGGATGTTAAACAAAAGCTAGTGACATCAGACATGTTTAAATCAGCAGGTCTACATAACTTGCATCCAAGAATTTTAAAAGACCTGGCTAAGAAGCTCAGTGGACTGTTAATGTTGATTTTTCAATAAGCCTTGGAGCACAGGGGAAATTCCAGAAGGCTGGAAGAAAGCTAAAGTTGTACCAGTTTTTTAAAGAGGTAAATAAGATGACACTAGTTAATTATAGGCCTGTTAACCTGACATCGACCCTGAGCAAACCGATATGGGACATGATCAATAAAAAATAAAAGGATAATGTAATTAATGTAAATCAACATGAGTTTATGGAAAATAAATCCTGTTAAATTAATGACTTTTTAAATGAGTTTATAAATTTGGTTGATAAATATAATAATGTTGATGGAATATATTTTGACTTCTGTAAAGTGTTTGACTTAGTACCATAGCATTTTGCTTAAAAAACTAGAATGATATGGAATTAATGGCACACTTTAAAGAAATTAAAAATTGGCTAACTGATAGGTCTCAAAATGTAATTGTAAATGAGAAATTGTCACAAGCAGGTATGTTTCCAATAGGCCCCCACATGGATCAGTTTGTGTCTGTATGCTATTTAACATTTTTATCAGTGACCTGAAGAAAACATATGAAACCATCACTGATCAACTGCAGATGACCAAAATAAAATAAAATAAAAATGGAGGAGTAGTAAATAATGAAGAAGAGAGGATTGTGGTGGATCATCTGCTAAATGTGAGCTACCACTGTGTTGCTGTGGCCACAAGTGCTAATGTGATCCTGGTATGCATAAACAGGGGAATCTCAAATAGGAGTGGAGAGATTATTTCACCTCTATATCTGGCACTGGTGCAAGCACTGCTAGAATACTGTGTCCAGTTCTGGTGTCCACAATTCAAGAAGGATGTTAATAAATTGGAGACACTTCAGAGAGGAACCACAGGACTGATTAAAGGATTAGATAGCATGCCTTGTAGTAATAGACTCAAGGAGTTCAATCTATTTATCTTAACAAAGAGATGGTTAAGGTGTGACTTGATTACATTTTTAGCAATGAAGGTATGGTAATTAACCACTAGAGCAATTTACTAACAGTCATAGTGTTTTTTCCATCACTGTCAAGTTTTAATAGAGATTTTTTTTTCTAAAAGATATGCTCTAGGCATTACTTTGAGGAAATTCTATGGCCTATATTATACAAGAGGCAGACTTAAATGATCACAATGGTACCGTCTGGACTTTGAATATATGAAACATGGTGAATGTATTGATCCTTTCAGGCATTTTTTGTACTCTGCTTTACTGTTGGTTGTGCTGTAACTTGTCCTGAGAAACAGATCTTTTCTTCTCTCCTTCCCCAACCCCCCCCTTCACTATTTTCTTGTTTGTGGATGCTATCTAGTATATTTCTATTTTCTTCCTCATAATTTTTAATAGTCTTTAATTGATTCTTCTTACAGTTTTATTCATCTTTGTCATCCCTCGTCTGATCGTGTTTGCGGTTTATTTGCCTTGTTGTAGGGTTTAGCATATTAAAATGTTAGTTTACATAGCAGCACACCATTTAGCTTGCCAGACTTTGAAGGAAAGGCTTTCCTGCTCAGAGTGGCCAGACGCTGAGATTTTCAAAAGTGTTCAGTGTTGGATTGTCTTTACTACCACTGAGTCAATGAGAATTTCCATTAAACTTCCCTGTTACTTCAATGGGAGCAGAGTTAGGTCATCAATGAGACTATTGGAAAAATCCATCACAGTATGTGTGTTAATTGGTGAATAAGCCTTGTTCTGGTCCCTATGTACCGGAGTGATTTTAGCTCTTATATAAGGCAATTCTTCCTTTAGAGTGAATCAAGCTGTACATTCCAGCTGTGTGCTGCCCATAACAGTACATTACATCCCTGTTTATTATTAGAACAAGAAACCCACAGATTTTGTGTATTCCACTTATTTGTTATTTACTCACACATCTTATTTTGCATCTTTAGAGACAGAGCAAAGTAGGTTATAAAATCAAATCTGTATATTGAAGACTAAGAGTTTAAGGATTTTGTTTTAATTTCAGTGGAAACAGGTTTTTAATGTCAATATACATGGTGCAAGTTCAAACAGTATTAGCGATCTGGCTGTGTTGGCTTATGAGAATAATGAAATGAAACTGATTTGTAGTCAGGCAGGTTTCACTGTGAAAATTGACTGGCTAGCAGAACTCAAAGGGCAAAAGTAGTGAAAAATAAATGTGATTTTAAAAATTCATTCATTGTTTATTATATAAAATATTAATATCATGGGTAAAAAAATCAATAATTCATTATGTGGTACCTTGACAGTACGCTCTTCATACAGTTGCATCATTAATGTAAATAAACTCTTGGCATTGGGGAAATCAAAAGAACAACAGTGAAGGGACACAACTCCTTGACTTAACTGTTAACTATACAGTGGCCAGACCTGAAGTCTCATTTTGTAGGAAGTGCCATTATTCAACTTTTCAAATATTCACTTGTTTTGCGGAAATGCCACAGAGATTCCTGTTCTTCCAGAGACCGCCTTCACAGTGCTTAATTTGTAATGAACGAGGTGCTGGGCTCAAACAATTAGATGCTGAGGCTTGTGTTTTTTTACCTTGGTAACTGATGCAGTATGCCCAGAGAAGCCAGGGCTGTGAACTGCCAAGCCTCGAGGTGCTGGGGCTCAGCCCTGGCAAGCCTTGGCACAAATTAAGCACTGGCCTTTCAGTTAATACTATTGCAATCTTTTTCATAATCCTTTGAGCTCAGACAAAGAGGTATCCACGATACAGTGAAATTGCACCTGGAAAGCCCTGTTTTTGGAAAGAAAATCATGCACTGGTATTTCTGTTACCGTAATTGTCCAGACTGAGAAAATGCTGCAGAAGCTATAGTTCTTTAAGAAGCAGTATCCATATTGGCACATGGACAGAAGTTTACAGTTAAAAACTTGCCAATGGAAAGTATTTAATTCTTTTCTTTAACTTTGTTCTTCTCTATTTTATTATGCACTTGATATAATTAACAAGTGAGACTCTCTGCCCATGCTACAGAAGCAAAGAAGAGAATTAACAGTTTTAAAAGTATTTCAACACCTGACTTTCTGCTAATAAAGGAGTCCAAATGATAGCATTTTGCAATCTTTTCTCAAACTTCAGCCAATTAATTTACAAAAGTTAAATTAACAAGTCTTAAAAAAAGAATATAATTCCTCCAGTAATGGTAGGTGTTAGTCTCACAGCATAATACCGCAACAGTCTTGGGTCATTAATTTTAAGTGATAATTCATACCCAGGAACTATTCACAAATAACCAGCACTTACTAAGCTTGAAAAAAATCCATATTTTTTTCTCTCACAAGGAGCAATTTTTTGGGCATAAATTCCTTGAAATAACTATGAAATGCTCTGGGTACTGATGAGATGTCTGGGATCCTGGGGGGATGTGTATGGCATGACAATTGACATTTTCCTTAGGAAAAACTAAAATTAGTTTGATTTTAAAAAAGCATGCCTTGTTCATTCTTGCATTATAACTTCAATACCTTTTAATAAATAAGGAAAGATGACCATACAGCTACTGGACAGAAACACTGAGTTTATTTTATTTTTATGTATATTTCGTAATGAAGAAACCCCCAAAGGGTTAATTGTTGTGAGGCAGTTTGTGCCAATTATTGTACATTGTGAGTATTGCTCACTTTTCTTCCTCTTTTTTAAAAAAATCTGGACAGTTGTATTATATTCAATGAAGGACAAAAGACAAGCTAAAGCAAGTGGGATGACTGATGAGATGAATGTGTTCTCATTTTTGTCCCAGCAATGTGGGTTTTTTTTTAACTGACGTCTGCTTAAAAATTATTTCCGTCTCCAAGTTTAGCAAGAAAATATCTCATACCACCTGTTTCCATTTTCAAACTGCTGTTCTAGCCTTGCCACTCCCACTAACTTTAATTAGAGTAACATGTCTTAAACCCTGCATAACTTGTTGCAGACTGACTGCTGCACTGTGTCTACACTAAACATCTTGCTGTGATTTAGTGATATAGGGCTGGATTCTCATTGATCCTGAAGTCTCAACTCTGCTAGAGCAGTGTAAAGTGGCCTTAGGGTAAGTGAGATTCAGACCCATACATTTATTTTTCTTTATAGACTGAAGAGAAATCACTGACCAAATTTGGTGGCCTTCTCTCCAATGGAGTAAGACCAAAGTGACTCAGCTGCAGTCAGCTCTGGATTTGCATAGTGCATCTGAGCACAGAATGTAGCCCTATAATTTTTCTAAAGATTGCAGGATAGATTTGAAACCTTTCCAGTTCTATTGTCAGAACACTACTGTTTTTCATGCTACTGCATCACAACTAGGGTTGGAATGGCTATGCTAATATGGTAATAAATGTTCTTCCTAAATAGAAAAAGGAATTCTTTATGAATGGATAAGTTATTTCAGTAAAATAACTCCTCACTTCCACCCAAAAGCATTACCTACATTTTTTTTAAAACAGAATCCAAAACAACCTTTGATAATGTTTGAAACCTTTGGTTAACTGATTTCTCATGTTTTTTCTTTTGCGCATATGTGGTGTTTAGATGTTTCTTGTGATTATTATTAGTTGAGGCGACAGAGTGAGAGTTACAGAGGGTGCAGCTGCAGCTTGGTAAAGAGGTTTCCACTTTAAAAATAAAGTCCTGTTGAAGTTTGTTAATACCCTGCCTGGTTGATACAACAACATAACAGCCTTTGCTTTCAAGTTAACTAGAACTAGATGTAGCAAAACAGCTACTAATGAGACTCCTTTTTCTGTATTCCCCTTGATCTCTAAAGGATGATGCTGGACTGCTTCCTTTGTGCTCCCAGTTCAGATCTGCACTTCCCCTGAAGGGCAGTTGGCGCTCAGCACCTTTTCCTTGGCTGATCTCTATTTCATCAGAGAAAATGAGATGTCCCTGTTCAGCCGAGTCCACCTACAATCTTTCTGGGTGTGTGTGTGTGTCTCTTCTCCCCTCTATACCTGTCATTTGTATTAATCAGTTGGCCACATCTTTCTCCCAGTCTCCTCACCTTGCTTGCTGCAATAGCTACTTCAGACCTCCTCTTTGGACTGTCTGGCCCAATTACACTGCATTGTCTTTGACATAACCTTAGTCCCAGATTTGGACCTTAGCGTCCAAAATATGGGGGTTAGCATGAAAACCTCCAAGCTTAGTTACCAGCTTGGACCTGGTACCTGCTGCCACCACCCAAAAAATTAGAGTGTTTTGGGGCACTCTGGTCCCTCTGAAAAACCTTCCCTGGGGACCCCAAGACCCAAATCCCTTGAGTCTCACAACCAAGGGAAATAATCCTTTTTCCCTTCCCCCCTCCAGGTGCTCCTGGAGAGATACACAGACACAAGCTCTGTGAAACTACACAGAGGGACTCCCCCTCTCCGTTCCCAATCCTGGAAACAAAAAGTACTTTCCTATTCCCCCAGAGGGAATGCAACATCAGGCTAGCAATCCAACACACAGATCTCCCCTTTTCTTCCTCCCACCAATTCCCTGGTGAGTACAGACTCAATTTCCCTGAAGTAAAGAAAACTCCAACAGGTCTTAAAAGAAAGCTTTATATAAAAAGAAAGAAAAATAAGTACAATTGTTCTCTCTGTATTAAGATGATACAACACAGGGTCAATTGCTTAAAAGAATATTGAATAAACAGCCTTATTCAAAAAGAATACAAATCAAAGCACTCCAGCACTTATATTCATGCAAATACCAAAGAAAAGAAACCATAGAACTTACTATCTGATCTCTTTGTCCTTACACTTAGAAACAGAAGACTAGAAAGTAGAACTACTTCTCCAAAGCTCAGAGCAAGCAGGCAGCCAGAAAACAAAGACACTCAAATCCCTCCACCCAAAGTTGAAAAAATCCGGTTTCCTGATTGGTCCTCTGGTCAGGTGCTTCAGGTGAAAGAGACATTAACCCTTAGCTATCTGTTTATGACAGTCTTCACAACCTGGTAAGAAGCAGGGCGAAGGTGGTCTTACCTGTCTGCTTTCTGGACCTGAAGAAGATAGTCTTCCTTTGAGACTAATTTCTTAGAGACTGACATGGATCTTTATACTCAAATTCCCCATTAAACTGTGACCTTAGGCTCTTCAGGTCAATAAGGTGGCAGAGTGTCCCTATAGCTTCTCTACACTAAAAAAAAAAAAAAAAAAAAAAAAAAAAAAAGCTATTTTCACAGTATTTCTGGTATTTCTGGAAGTAGGATGTGCCAGAAACCTCAGGAGAGAATTTTTCTCATTAAATTTCCAATCAATTTTTGCACATCTAAGATGTCTGGATAGTCCCAATAAGCTTTGTATAAGCATCCAAACTCTTTATTCTAGCCAAGTCCACTTTCTGAACCTGTTCAGGTTTGGTCTTTACTGGAATGGAAGAATAGAGTGTTTTGTTTTTTGTAACATTTCCCCAGAATAGATCATGTAAATGTATAGTTGAAGTCACTGAAAAGTATATTCATAGATCTGCATTGTCTGTTACAATCCTATGATAAATTTACCTCACAGCGATTACACTTTAAGGTGACCTCCCCTGCACTTTAAATTTTGGGGCTTACATTAAAAATAACAAAAAGAAATACATTGTACCAACACAGTCAATGAAGTCAATAGAACTGTTCATGTGCCTACAATAGTGCATGTGCTTAAGTGCTATGCTAGATCAGGATCTAAAAAGAACCCAAACCAAAAAATTATTAAAATAGGAAACATGGAGTGAGAGGAATAGAGTTTTGCTTAGATAAATGAACTTTTCTTTTGTAATTGATATTGTACTGGTTCATACTGTACTAATTCAAATGCTTCCATGGTTTCCAATTTCAGTATCAGGAAGACTATTTCTGACCATCACAGAGAAAAAAAATACAGTATATACAGTATCTTTAACACATAAACCCAGAATATTGATAATTTGGTTTTGCCCAAGAGCAAATTCCTTATAAAATCCCATGACTTTGGAGAGCATTATATAAACAATCACCAGTAAGGGAAAAGTTAAATTCCAAGCTACTGCAGCATGTCCCTTAGTAACAGAAACAATATCTGCAGCCTGGAGCATGGTGAACATATGGATTATGAGCTGCCAAAGAACACGCAGGATGCAGAGAAGTCAGTGAACCCTGCCAAGAACTTTCCTCTGTTGATTGCCCTTGTCGTGCTTTGACTGTGGCCAGGTCTCTTCTGATCATCACAATGAGGATGGAGTAGAGCTTCCCACTAGGATTTTGGGTTCTTTGGGGCTTTGAGTATTTCTTGCTAGCAGGTTTCTTGGCAAGAGATGAAGGTTGTAAAATAGGATTGAAGGGAACTCAGTATGCTATGGTAACAGATAGGGGAATGAACTAATTCTGAGTTTTATACAAAAAACGAAGGGGAAAGTACTGGATATTTTAACAAACTTGAGCTTATATATTTTGCAGAAATGTGCAAAAAGCATATGCAAAAAACTCTCTCTCATTCTGGTTATTAATGACCCCAATATTTACAGTGTCAGATGTTAAAGACACCCATAGGTTTCTCTAACCTAATCTGCCATGTAGGGTTCATCCAGGCTCACACGCTCTTCATATCAAATTTTCTCTAAAGTCCCCATGTGATGTGATCCTGCTACCATGCAGCAGCAGGGAACAGGCTCTTGTAGAGATCCCCATTTTCCATGTCTTACAATGCTTTGGTTTTTGTTTTTTACTATCCTTCATCCTTAATATAATGTGTCAATTGTCAGTTATTCAATAAGCACAAGAGATAATGCAATGTTAGGCAGTAATACAGATACTTACGAATAATGAAAATGCTCTTGACCTGGCTACAGCTTCTAATTTACAGCCTGCCTTGTTATATACATTACTATTTGTCACTGCTTTGTGATGAACCTGGTGGCAGCTCATGTGGCCCCTTCTCAGTTTACTAGTCATTTGAATGAAAAGAAGCATGTGGAGATGGGATCAACATATTATAACTGATGGTTTCGTGGAAAATGTCAGCAATTAGCTGTATAACTACTGCAGTTGCACATAATATTCAGTGCACAATTAAAAAGACTTAATATTTACCTATTTTCACATTAGTGGAACAGCCACAAACATGCTGTGCTTTGTGTATGATTTTGCAAAATTTTTATCCAAAGTTTATCGTGACCCTTCCCCCGACACAATTAGATTTCCACTAAGGTTGTGTGGCACCTTAGCAGTTCCTTCTTAACTTGGTATTTCAAACATGGGTGAAAGCTATGGTAATTCTCTAGATTTTCTAAACCCGTACTGTGTGCTTTGGAGGATCAGCACTCAGCAGAAACTGTTTTGGCTAGAGATACTGAGGGTGGGGGATGATAATGAAAAAATGTAGAAATGTCAAAGTATATTTTGTCATCTCCCCTAACCTCCAGGTTCAAAAGGGACCCATTTTTTGTGAACATTTTTGTATTTTTTTAGCAATTCTTAAATAAAAAATATTCCCTGAAACGTTACTGAAATGGTTATTTGATTTATTTTTTTCATTTACCAGAAACGTTTTGATAAAGTTCTCAATACAAATATTGATAAAACATGCCATGAAAAATCTTGGGAAAAAATGAAAAATGTCTGAAAACTTAAGTTTTTCATGATTTATTTCATTGTCTTTGAGGGGGGAAAAGCTATTTCACAATGAAAAATCTTTCCATTTGAAAAATTTCGACCAGCTGTAGTTTGATTCACTTTCTAATTGGGAGCGCATTTTGTATGCTGCTCTGGTGCCAGTCAGAAAAAGTGAGTGGGCCAAACCCTGAGCCAGAATAAATCATGTATCTCCATTGATATCAATTTTATACCAATTTCAGGAGTTGTCTTGGTGTCTGATGTTTTTCCAGAGGCTTAAGCTCCTGGAATTCACTACCATCTACTTACAAAGGTTGTGTGCTACTCTCTACTGCAGGTGTGGGCAGGGCCGCCGAGACCGGGTTTGGGCCTCGGTACAAAAATTTCTTTGGGACCCCCAGCAAGGGCGGACCAGCTAAACAGGGCCGACGGGCGCTGGGCCCTGGTAATTTGTACTGGCTCTCTCCCCTCCACCCCCGCCTTGGCCCTGGGTGAGGGGGAAAAGTTTGCTAATTATTACCCTTCCCTCAGGGAAGCCATTCACAATTTGAACAGCAGAGCATCTATCTGATGGCTTCTTATCAAAGATAATTGAGAAAATAGCAGGCCATCAGTGTTTGCTTCTGAGAAGATAAGATCAGGTAGGAATGGTAAAGTTTCTTACACTGGGGGGGCTGTTATAACGTCTCTATGAGAAAGAGACAGAGGACAGGAATAGTGAAAAATTTTCCCTCAGAATATTTTTTGAGGGAAAATTGCTGGCTTTCCTCAAAAAATGTGATTATTGATCAGAAAACTGAAAACCCCAAACTAATTTTTTTTCAGTGTTCAGCCAAAAATATATTGTGTTTTGGCAGTTTTCAGATATTTTTTAAAAAAATCATCAGTTTTTGATTGCTAAAAACTGAGCATTTCTCGGTGTTCAGGTTTTTGCTTTTTCAATGAAAAATCAAAATTTTCTCCTGAAAATTTTTAGCTGAACAGATTTGTTTTTCTTTTCATCAAAATATTATGCTGAGAGCAAGCCACATTTTATAACCAGTTCTGACAGAGAGCTACTAGGCTTGGTGGGAACCTCCATAAATTCAAGTATGCATCCAGAAGGATGCTCATCTAATGCACACTCTTGACACGTTGGAGGATCCACCATCACTAAATAGTGGAAAAACTTAGTTGAGCCTTGTTTTTAATGCCTTTTTGCAATAAGGAAGCTATTTTATTACAATTTTATGCAATATTGTATGTCATTTTGCAATGCTTATATAAAAGTTTGCATACTTTGAACAACAGTTGAAATCAAACCAAAGTATCAGCGGCATAAAATTGTCCAGCAGGAAATGAGTAATTTTTTAAATGAAATTATTAAAAAAACAACCCAAAGTCATTTTCACTAACTATCTAATATCTTTACCTAATTACTATTTTCATATAATAATTACTAATATAATAAATTCTGACTTTGAGACAGTTTCAAAGAACACAGGGCTGATTCTTGTCTCCTTTAGATACTAGTATCTCACATGGTGTTTCCACTATATTTCCTAATTTATTAAGATTGATGACATTATATGATTTGTCTAGTAAAAGCTACATCACTGGTGAACAGATTAACAGAAAGAGGTGAAAAAAAAAAAGTGTAATAAACTTACAGTTTATTTCTTCGTGGCTGCTGCTTTGTAGGTTAATGATCTGGAAATGCTTTGAGAGGTCCCCAGTGCCAGTTTAGTTACTCAGGATTCTCTTTCTCATAAAACACAGAATGTACTTTCAATACTTGAGAATTATCATAAGTGTTTAAAACTAATATCCAGTGTGCTTACTGTTTCCCTCCTGGCTGTTTCTACTGTACTGTATGTTGCCAGATAAAACCAAAAGTCACTGCAAATATATATGACTAGAATGTCTCTGTTGCTAGCGTAGGTGTATATGGAGTAGTGAAGAGGAGGACAGGAGAAGGATACTGCACACAAGAATTAAATGGAATAGAAGTACCTGAACTTAGGGAACTCTACAAAGACCTGCTCTATGCTGTATGGCATGGATTTGGTAACATGGTAAGAAGGTTCCTGAACGAGTGATAGGGAAAAGCCAATGGATCTACCACTCTGTGAAATCATTTTCTGTTCCATTTGCCTTGGACATGATGCAAAAGCACAGACACTAATTCAGTCCTGAGACTGGTGCAGCAGCCACAAAGCAGCTCCATTACCATTCCCTAGTAGAGGGAGAATGACTCCTTTTTCATAGCACCAGGGGATACCTCTAATGTGTGGAGCCTGAATACTTCAGCTCTTATTACTGGGGAGACGATTTGGTGGGGATTCACCTGGGACTCTAGAAAAGTGGGGTGAGTGTCAGATGTTTGATGTACCTGAAATTATTGAGCCCAATCCTCAGATCCATTGAGCTTAAATGCAAAGCAGCCTTAAAGTCAGCACAACTGGCAAGTGGCAGATTCCCTATTCATAGGTGCAGGGCTATATTGGCCTCAATATTACGTGCATGTCTTTGAGAATATTGGCATGGTTAGGATATGTCTATACACCGGCAACTCCTGGCTGCCAGAATAGCCCCTTGGTGCAATGAGCAGTCACATGTGAGTCAGAGCAGTCCTGGGTCTGGCCCAGTTCCCAGCTGGCCTCTGGATCAAATACTTGCAAAGATGGTTTAAAGGCATCATTTGCATCTTCCCCCTTGAGCTATACTGAGTGTAGGTCTGACTCAGCTCAAGACCTGGACATTGCACCAAATATTGCCAAACAAAAGTTTGAAGGATTGAAATAAGTTCCCAACTTTTCTCAAACTTATTTGCACCTCCTGAACTTTCTCCCCGCATCTGATCAGTCTGCCTCCCTCTTTCCAATTTGTCTAGGACACCTACTTTCACTGTACTCTATAGGACCAATAGCATCAAGAAAGTGTTACAGAGACTATCCCATTTCAAACTGATGTTGTTGTGACATATCGGCATGTAATCCAGACCAGTTGGGTTGTGTCTTCCCTTTCCCGCAACCTCAGGTTCCTTACAATGCCTTGCTGAAGTAGCTCCCATCTGAGCTGTTCACAACAGCCTTCTGACATTCAAGGTGTGACTTGTATGCTAGTGTGTAACTGCAAACTGCCAGACACATTTGGTTACTTCTTCAAGGTGACCACAGCACACTCCCAGTCTCAGATTTTCCCCAGAAATATATGTCCTGTACAGCCCAGCCCTCTCCTGGGCAATTCAATATATTAAGTCCCTTATTCTTTTAAGGAAATAATACACAACAACTTCCCCCATAAATTACCTAGACATTTGGAATTATCTAGACATTTCAACTTAAAGACACTAGATTAAATAAAACAATAAAACAATTTTTTAAACTACAAGGAGAGAGATTTTAAATAAGTTCCAGCAGTGAGGCATAGAGTCAGAAATGATTACAAGAAAAATAAAGATAAAATGCTTTCTAGTGCCTAATTTAACAAACTATATTAGATTTAAAGCAAAGTTTTTCACCACATGCTTCCACCAGCATTACTGACCAAGCTCTTCAGGTCAGGACCCCTCCCATAGAGTCCAACAGCATCTGCTTTTGTCTTCTCAGGTGCAAAAAGTGAGATGGATGGAGGATAGAGGATGGAGGTCTCTTGGAGTGTTTGCCCCTCCTGTTTATAGTTTCGGTCTCTCTTGAAAAGCAAACACATGTTGCTTCTTTGTTGAGAGGTGTTGTATGAACCAGGCAAGGTACTAACAAACTTCATCAGGACTTTATTTTTAACCTGGAAACCTCTTTACCAAGCTGCTCCTGCACCCTCTGTAACTCTCATTGTACTTCTTCAACTCCTCCCCCCTGCTTCCTGTTTCCTGTCCTTTCAGACTCTAACAGCCTGTGCTCCCAGTTCTAATAATTACAAGCAACATCTAAACACCACAAGAGGCAGATCTCTTTGTGTCTGCCCCTCTTTCTTGCCAAAGAGTGGCTATTTGATAGATCATGGTCCATCAGCTTTGTTGACACTTGGCTGAGGCATCCGCTTGCCCTTTTACTGCATCAGAGACTGTGAGAAGTCAAATGCATCTTAGGCTGATAAAAATTGATTTCCCATACCTGAATTGCGCTCCCATGAGCATATCTTTGTAGCTCATCTTGACTGTTACTGGTGGCATCAATGCAAAGATTCTGCTTAGTGGAAGTCAGAACTGAGATAATCATTGTAAAGAGAAATAAATCAGAGAAAAAATACTGGCTTATATATTTGTCCCTCTAATTAGTCACTAGAGAATGACTCTAGCTATTCTCCGTTAATGGGTGGGTATGTGCAAGTGTGTGTTAATCACTCTATTCTATTTCCTTTCAACAGTGGGGTTTTTAAAGAAAATCTTTTTTATATTTGGGTTTCATTTTATTGGTCTAGAACAATTGCCTCAATTAACCCGTAAGCCAGCCAGTGATACAAAAGGTAGGACAGTCTTTTCTGATGCCTTTTAATCCCTCAGTCTCTATTTTGCTGCATGTAGAAACCAGGAAAAGGAGAGATGTTGGAATGGTGACAACAGTAGAAAAGAGAATCATAGGGGGTGATAAGAAAAGAAAATGAACTAAACCATGAAAGGAACTGCATGGAAGAGGTAGGGGGAAAGTAGAAGGAACAGAAGTACAATTAGGATAAGAAAGAGGCAATACATTGTTCATACCTACAGTCTTATACAGGGGAGCACTCTTTTACTGAAGTCTATGAACAACCTATTTAGATTCACTGTAAGTGGAATAGCAACTGGCCTATTGCAAAACAATTAAATAATATGGAATTTTTATTTTACTTAACTATGAATGGTGATTCACTGCCAGAGCTCATTATAAGCAAGTTAAACTAAATGGGCCAGATCCTCCACTGGTGTAAATGAGCACTGCGCCATTCCCAATGTAACATACTATTTGAGGATCCTGTATGCTAATATTACAGTGAGAAATACCAAAATCATCCCAATGTCACTTTTAGCTCTGGGTCACTTTATATCTCAGAAGAGGCCAACTAATGGCATTCTGCCTTCTTGATATCTATATCTAAACTTTAAATCCTACAGCAGTTAGGCCCAACACTGCCAATGGAATAAATCAGAGTAATATTTTAAGTGCCCTTGACCCAGGCTAAATGTGTACACAAAATTATGTGTATTGTTATGCCTAAAATGATATGCTCACTGCAATTCAACATGAAAAACAGGCATTTAGATATTTGCAGGTGAAAATACCAGGCTTGTTCATGGAATCACGATAAGAGCTGTTCAAATGTGTATGCATTTTTGTACACAGATATTGGGCCTCTTTATTTTTTTGTTTTATTTATAATTCTGACCCTGAATTTGTGTATCCAAAATTTATCCAAATTAGTGTGCAAAATCTGCATTAAAGACTCTTGAGGATAGGCATTTGGAAAGTTCTGAGAATGGGTCACTCCTGCCAGAAGCAAGAATATTCTTAATGTGAAGAGACAGCCAAAAATAAAATATAATTGAGGAGGAGGCTGGTGGAAGTTTGCCAAACATTTTGAAAGGTTCATTTTGGATTTGGTTTTACAAATACACAAAGACTCAATGACAGGTCTGTTGTTTTTTCTGAACCTTTGACCTTCCATGGGCTCAAGCTACCTAGCTATAATCTTAGTGTGTACTGTACATTTTCTTACATATTCTTATAGACAAGGACAATTTCAAGGTGTAGTATCACAAAAGATAGAGCTAAAGAAATCAGTACTTCTGAAGAGCAGAACTTGATGTTGTCTTCATAACATGTCTCTCTCTCTTTTTAGCCTACAGGGAATATATTTCCCAACCAATGCTCCATAATATATATTAAGAAAACATGAATAATTCACTTCAATTTTGTCTTGTTTGGATAAGTAGTCTAATATAGTTTGTGTTTTTGCCATGGCTACATAATAAAAAATAACCACGTGGAGCAAATAAATGAAACAGACCTTAATATAGTGGCATTGTTCACATAACCATGGTTAACACTTTGGACCTGATTCTGATTTTCACTTACACGCTGTATATGTGGCAACTTCAGGCATTCTTGGGGAGATGCTACATTGTGAGGAGTACACGCACGCATGTGTGCACACACACACACACAGAAACAGTCTTGAATTAACTTTATTAACAAGCAGAAAGAACAGCACACAAGATGGTCCTGTCACTTGCTTTATAGAGACAAACACGGTTGGGGGAGCGGTAGTACTCATTTAGATACAATACAGTGTAAATCAGGCGCAACTCCATAAGCGTAAGAGAGAGACACCAAAATTCAGTCCTACATCTATGTTTCTATTACAATACTTAGTTTTCATGCGTTTATAATTTGACTGTGAAATATAAAGCCAGCACAAATGGTGATCTTTGAAAACTAGACTTACCATGATTAACAAACAAAAAAGCTTAGCAGACTTGCAAACCCAGAGAACCTTTACTACAAGATGCAGGACAGCTCCTGACCTATGTTAACGCTTATTTTTCAAAGGGGCCATAAAGCTGCCCTATAGATGCAGCTAGGGATTGCCCTTGCAAGTGAAATTCTGTGAGATACACTGACATAAATAAATAAAAATCAAATGGAAGCAAAACTGGAAATCTCAGGAGACCTGGCTCTCTCATGAAATTTCCAGCAATACCTTATTTTAGATAGCCAGAAAATACACCTGTATGACTCTAACTTTCTTATTGGATAGGCGTCCTTGTTTCCAGTCCCAAATAAAACCAGGAAAATATCTATCTCATTCCATATCGCTATCTTTTAAGTGAGTTGTTATTGTTAGACTTAAAAATAGACTTAAATCTGAGCTTCAGGTTACGCTTTATTTGTATCTGACTCACTATGCTCATAGCAAATCTTCTCAGATGAAATATGGTGGTTGATAAAGATGTGTATATTGCATAAGCATGATACTCAAGCAGCATACACGAATTATTATTCACTACATGGTAACAATATGCTTAGTGTTATGCAAGATACTGAATATGACACTTCCCCTGCTTTAAGAACTGAAGATCTATATGGCAGACCTAACGTCAGACCTATGCAACAAATATCAAAAGCACTTCTCATATGTAGATGAAATTACCAAACTGAACTTATTCAAAGAAGCATAACCAGAAAACGGTGTTACTTAAAAAAGCTAAAACCGCATTGACTTAAATATGTTTACTTGTGAAACAGAGCTATTTAAAATCTCCTATATAATAAAAAAATGGTTACCCACCTTCTCATGATTGTTGCTTTTTGAAATGTGTGTATATGTCCATTACAGTGCTGGAGAGTTTTCCCTAGTAGTATTCACAGGGGTTCCTTTGTACTGATTCCTAGATGATAGACTCTGATGGACTGGGGAAAGAGGTGGGTTATTTAATGGACATATGTAACACATCTCAAACAATAGTTATGAGAAGGTGAGTAACCATTTCTTCTGTGATTGCCCATGTCCATTACGCTAGGTGACTCTCAAACAGTTTCCAGTGGCTGGGGTGCTAGGAGTGTCATTGGAAGAGGGACTGCAGAACTGTTTTCCTAACATTTGCATCTTCCCTTGATGCAGTAGTATTCACATAATGTCTAGCAAAAATGTGGACTGAAGATGATGTTGCTGTTCTAGATGTTTCACACCAATGCCATTGAGGCTAAGCGTATTCTTGCTGAATGCTCAGAGAGCTTTTCAAGATAGCTTGGATCTTGTAGCACATGATAATATAGCTCGTAAGCCACTTGGACAGTCAGTTGTGCTGTAACAGCATGTCCTTTAATCATTTTCCTGTAGGAGACAAACAGCTGCGTAGAGATTAAAAAGCTAGTGCTCAGCAAACATTCAAAGTGTAGTGACTGTATTCATCTTTAGAAGCATGTGGTTTTGGAAAGAAGAAAGGCATATACATACATTAGTTGAGATGGAAATCCAGTACTACTTTGGAGAAAAACTTGGGGTGAGGGTGTATGGAAGATCCATCATCAGAGTGTATAGTTCCTCAGCTCTTCTCCCTGAGGTGATGGCTATTAGATTACCTTTACTGAGGAGTGTAACAATGAATAGGAGGCTAACCATTAAAAAGGGGAGGGCTGATAACACTAAGTTCAAATTCCACTGCAGAGTAGGGTGTCTGATAGGTGGGAACAAGCTTTCTAGGCCTTTAAGGAGCCTGGTGGCCATAGGGTTAGTGAATACAGTCCTATAATACAGGGGTGAAACACTGAAATTGCAGCTAGATGCTCTCTGATGGAGCTGACCACCAAACCTGACTCTTTTAAATGTAAAAAATAGTCCAAAACCTTTTGAACCATAGATTGCATATAGGAGGCATGCATATAGGCATGTATAGTGGATCAGATAGAGAAACACTTCCACATGCTAAGGTGAGTAGCCCTTGTGGGTGGTGTCGTACTAACTGTTAAGGAGGACTTCCCAGACTGCTTCTGAACAGTGTGCTTCTTCTGAGAACCAAGCCATGAGGCAAAGTGATTAAGGGTTTGGATACAACACCTTCCTGTAATTCTGGGATATCAGGTACTTGACTAACAGCAGAGGCCAGGGGTCCCTGACTGACAGCTTGTGTAAGTCCAAGAACCACAGCTGCCTTATCCAGGCTGGTGTGAGGAGTATCACTTTGTCTTGCTTTTACTTCAGCTTGAAAATGACCTTGGGAATCAGTGCCACCTGAGGGTGGGCATAGAGCAGGCCCATATCTTAGGAGAAGAAAAACATGTTGGAGATGAACTAGGAGCTTCAAACAGAAAAGGTAGCATTTCTTGTTCTGACAGATTGCAAGTAAGTCCTCTGATGGGACTCCAGTTTGAAATATTGATGTTAGAATGGTTGTGCTGAGAAAGTACTCATCATCCAAGCTTAACAGTTTGCCCCGTCAGTACTCCAAGCCATTCTGAACTCTCAGAATATCTGATTGTCATAAACAGATAAGAAAAGTTAATAGCACAGAAGTACTTTATATCTCTTTGACTGTAAAGGGTTAACAAGTTCAGTAAGCCTGGCTATCACCTGACCAGAAGACAGGATACTTTCAAATCTTGAGGGAGGGAAGTTTTTGTGCTGTGCTGTTAGTTTTGGTTGTTGTTCACTCTGGGGGCTCACAGGGATCAGATGTGCAACCAGGTTTCTCTCCAATCTCCCTGATACAGTTTCTTATAGATCCAGAATAGTGAGTACTAGGTAGATAAGGCGAGTTAGGCTTATGTTTGTTTTCTTTATTTGCAAATGTGTATTTGGTTGGAAGAAGTTCAAATGTGTATTTGGCTGAAAAGATTTTAATTTGTACTTGTATACTTAGGCTGGGAGGGTATTCCCAGTGCCTATAGCTAAAAAACCCTGTACCTATTCCATCTTAAATTTACAAAGATAATTTTTACTGTTTTTTCTTTCTTTAATTAAAAGCTTTTCTTGTTTAAGAACCTAATTGTTTTTTTTATTCTGGTGAGACCCCAGGGGACTGGGTCTGGATTCACCAGGGAATTGGTGGGGAGAAAGGAGGGAAGAGGGAGAGAGAGGCTGATTTCTCTCTGTGCCAGGATTACTTTCTCTCAGGAAGAGTCTGGGAGGGGGAAAGAGAAGGAGGGAGGAAAGTGAATTGTCCTCTCTGTTTTGTGATTCAAGGAGTTTGAATCAAACAGTGGTCTTCCAGGGTAACCCAGGGAGGGGAAGCCTGGGAGAGGCAACGGTGAGGGAAAGGGTTTACTTTCCTTGTGTTAAGATCCAGAGGGTCTGGGTCTTGGGGGTCCCTGGGCAAGGTTTTGGGGGGTCCAGAGTGTACCAGGCACTGGAATTCCTGGTTGGTGGCAGCGCTACAGGTTCTAAACTGGTAGTTGAGCTTAGAGGAATTCATGCTGGTACTCCATCTTTTGGACACTAAGGTTCAGAGTGGGGAATTGTACCATGACACTGATACTATGAGAGTCAGGGAAATTTGAATGCAGAAATTACATTATTTGACAGCTTCCTGGCAAAGGCTTTCTGATCTGGCATCCCCTCTTTGTTGACATAGAACACTACTGTGGTGGTGGTGGTAAGTATGTGGATAATCTTGCCCTGTATGCGGCAGGAACTGATGGCATGCTTTGGCAATTGCCCATAATTCTAAAAAGTTCTAAAAGTCTGGACAGACAGCTGAGTGGACCACAAGCCTTGAGCTTGCTTATCTCCCAGAAGCATTCCCCACTCTGTGGCTGAAGTGTCTGTCACTTAAGTCCTGGAGGGGAGAGATGGGTAGGAAGGACTCCCTTGCAAACGTTGTCTTGGTTCAATCAGAAATCCAGAGATAAGATCCTGTCTGGAATACATACTAGTCTGTCCAGGTGATATACCTGAGGGTGACTTTAGCCATGTTAGAGGGTTACAGAGATGCAATCTGGCATGTGGACAGATGTCACGTAAGTGCATGCCTCCATATGCCCCAGGAGACTGAGGCAGTTCCTCACTTTGGTTCAGGGATGGTCCTAGAAGTATACATAGAGATCTCACCAAGCTAATTACCTTGAAAGTGGCTTAAAAGCCCTGGCTAGGATTGCATCCAGGACTGCCCTGATAAATTCTATTCTCTGGAGGATGTGAGGATCAGTTTTTTTCTTTGTTCATGCCAGGCCTAAGCTTGATAATAAATTCAATGGATAATTCTTTCTACCTTCTGAAAGAGCAACCCAACACCAACCACTCATCCAGGTATGGATATACCTTGACATCCCATTGGTGGAGGTACACTGCTACCACTGCCATGCATGTGGTGAAAAACCTTGGTAGGTTGACAGGCTGAAGAAAAGACGGTTACTCACCTTTGTAACTGTTGTTCTTCGAGATGTGTTGCTCACATCCATTCCAGTTAGGTGTGCGCGCCGGAAACTTTTTACCCTAGCAACTCCAGTGGGCCGGCAGGTCGCCCCCTGGAGTGGCGCCGCCATGGCGCCCAATATATATCCCTGCCGGCCCACCCGCTCCTCGGTTCCTTCTTGCCGGCTACTCCGACAGTGGGGAAGGAGGGCGGGTGTGGAATGGATGTGAGCAACACATCTCGAAGAACAACAGTTACAAAGGTGAGTAACCGTCTTTTCTTCTTCGAGTGATTGCTCACATCCATTCCAGTTAGGTGAATCCCAAGCCATACCTAGGCGGTGGGGTCGGAGTGAGAAGTCGCGGCATGGAGCACTGCAGTTCCGAAGGCCGCATCCTCTCTTGACTGCTGGACCAGGGCGTAGTGGGAAGCAAAGGTGTGGACCGATGACCAGGTCGCTGCCCGACAGATTTCCTGGATGGGCACACGGGCGAGGAAAGCCAGCGACGACGCCTGCGCCCTGGTAGAATGCGCAGTCACACGGCCCGTAGGGACATGGGCCAAGTCATAGCAGGTCCTGATGCAGGACGTTATCCAAGAGGATAACCTCTGGGAGGAGATAGGAAGCCCTTTCATGCGGTCCGCTACTGCCACGAAAAGCTGGGGGGATTTGCGGAAGGGCTTGGTCCTCTCCACGTAGAACGCGAGAACCCTACGGACATCAAGCGAGTGGAGCTGCTGCTCCCTGCCTGAGGAGTGAGGTTTCGGGAAAAAAACCGGGAGGAATATCTCTTGGTTGACGTGGAAGGCTGAGACCACCTTGGGGAGAAAAGCAGGGTGTGGTCTCAGCTGTACCTTGTCTTTGTGGAAGACCGTATATGGGGGGTCTACCACAAGAGCCCGGAGTTCCGACACCCTTCTAGCTGAGGTGATAGCTACTAGAAAGGCCGTCTTCCAAGAGAGGTAAAGCAGGGAGCAAGTAGCTAACGGCTCAAAGGGGGGCCCCATGAGCCGGGACAACACCAGGTTAAGATCCCAGGTTGGAGCAGGGGGACGGACGTTAGGGTATAAACGTTCCAGCCCCTTAAGGAATCTAGACACCGTCGGGTGAGAAAAAACAGAGCGACCATCCGCACCCGGGTGAAAGGTGGAGATAGCTGCTAGGTGGACTCGCAACGACGATATGGCCAGACCTTGCCCTTTGAGGGACCAAATGTAGTCTAAGATGTCGGCTACCGAAACTTCCAAAGGGCGGAGATTTCTCTCCACGCACCAACAGGAGAAGCGTTTCCATTTGGCCAAATATGTCGCTCTTGTGGACGGCTTCCTGCTGCCCAAGAGCACCTCCCTCACCGGCGTGGAACAGCGCAGCTCAGAGCCAGTCAGCCACGCAGGAGCCATGCCGCTAGGTGCAGCGACTGCAGGTCCGGGTGACAGAGGGACCCGTGCTCCTGGGTAATCAGGTCCGGATGAAGGGGCAGGGGAACTGGGTCGGCTATGGTCAGGTCCAGCAGCATGGGGTACCAGTGCTGTCTGGGCCATGCCGGGGCTACCATGATCACGTGAGCCCTGTCCCTGCGCACCTTCAGAAGGACCCTGTGGACCAGAGGGAATGGGGGAAACGCATAGTACAGGTGGGTCGACCACTGGATGAGGAAGGCATCCGCTATCGACCCGGGCTCCCTGCCCTGAAAGGAGCAGAACGCTTGGCACTTCCTGTTCCCCTTGGACGCGAAGAGGTCCACCCGGGGATAACCCCACCTCCGGAAGATGGAGAGGGCGACGTCCGGGCGAAGGGACCACTCGTGTGACAGGAAGGATCTGCTCAATCTATCCGCCAGCGTGTTCCGTACTCCGGGGAGGAAGGAAGCCATGAGGTGAATGGAGTGGGCTACACAAAAGTCCCAGAGTCGTATCGCCTCGTGGCACAGGGAGGAGGATCTGGTGCCGCCCTGCTTGTTGATATAATACATGGTCGTCGTGTTGTCGGTGAACACCGCGACACAGCGACCCTGAAGCTGATGACAGAACGTTTGACAAGCAAGACGGACCGCTCTCAACTCCCGCATGTTGATGTGTAGCCCCACCTCCTCCTGGGACCACAGGCCCTGCGTCCTCAGGGTCCCTAGGTGGGCCCCCCAGCCGAGATCCGAGGCATCCGTTGTTAGGGACACCGAGGGCTGAGGTGGGTGGAAGGGGAGACCCGCACATAACACTGACTGGTCTAGCCACCAGCCGAGGGAATCTAATACCCTCTGGGGGATTGTGATTAACATATCTAGCGGCTGTCTTAACGGGCTGTAATGACTGATGAGCCACAACTGGAGGGGCCTCATGCGGAGCCGAGCGTAATCGGTCACAAAGGTACAAGCCGCCATGTGGCCTAACAGGGTTAGACATGTCCGCACTGACGTTAAGGGGGCTGTCCGCAGCCGTTGCACGATCGCCGACAAGGCCTGGAACCGCTGCAATGGCAGCAAGGCCCTGCCCACAGTGGCGTCCAGGACGGCCCCGATGAATTCTACCCTTTGTGTGGGAACCAGGGTGGACTTGTCCGTGTTTACCAAGAGGCCCAGAGTGGCGAACATGTCGGTGATCACGCGGACATGGCTGCAGACTTGTTGTTCCGACGTGCCCCGAATCAACCAATCGTCCAGATACGGAAACACGTGGATACGACTGCGCCGAAGCTGCGCCACAACAACTGCCATGCATTTCGTAAACACCCTCGGGGCCGTGGACAGGCCAAATGGAAGGACTGCAAATTGATAATGAAAAGGCCCCACAACGAAGCGAAGGAAACGTCTGTGACGTGGCCAGATGGCAATGTGAAAATACGCGTCCTGCATGTCGAGGGCGGCGTACCAGTCTCCCGGATCCAGGGATGGGATAATGGTCCCCAGGGATACCATGAGGAACTTCAACTTCACCAGGTACTTGTTGAGCTCTCGCAGGTCGAGGATAGGCCTGAGGCCCCCCTTGGCCTTGGGGATCAGAAAGTAGCGGGAATAAAACCCCTTGCCTTTCTCGTTCTCCGGCACCGCCTCTATAGCTCCTTTGCCGAGGAGCGTCTGCACCTCCTGTCGAAGGAATTGCTCGTGAGAGGGGTCCCTGAAGAGGGACGAGGAAGGGGGGCGGGAAGGAGGAAATGAAACAAACTGCAGGCGGTATCCCGACTGCACCGTGCTTAAGACCCAGCGGTCTGATGTTATTAGGGACCACGCTGGGAGGAAAAACGAAAGGCGGT
Source organism: Gopherus flavomarginatus (assembly GCF_025201925.1). NCBI lineage: Eukaryota > Metazoa > Chordata > Testudines > Testudinidae > Gopherus > Gopherus flavomarginatus. The sequence goes on from NC_066619.1 coordinate 109,777,304, forward strand.
TGGAAAACGGGGGGGGAGGATCCATTGGGGAAACTGTTACTGCGCCCTCGGGCGCACCTTCAAAATGAAGGCTTAGGTCCAGGCGGGGGCTTAGAGGAGCCTTGGTTCTGCCCCCCTTGGTTCCCCGAGTGCCTGCGCCTTCCGTTCCTGCCGTGGCGCCTGTTAAGGTCCTGCCGCTGGCGGAACTGGGAATACCGCCTGCGCTGTTGTTGTTGCTGCGGCCGGAAGGGTCTGCGTTGCGTCACGGGTGTGTGCATCCCGAGTGACCGCATGATGACTCGGTTGTCTTTCAGACTCTTGAGTCTGGGGTCTGTCTTTTCCGAGAACAAGCCCTGGCCTTCGAAAGGAAGGTCCTGTATAGTGTGCTGGAGCTCCGGCGGAAGGCCAGAAACCTGCAGCCAGGAGATGCGACGCATTGTTACACCCGACGCGAGGGTACGGGCAGCCGAGTCTGCAGCGTCCAAAGAGGCTTGCAAGGACGTGCGTGCGACCTTCTTGCCTTCCCCCAAGATGGCCGTAAACTCTTGGCGAGCATCTTGTGGCAGCAGCTCCTTGAATTTGTCTGCTGCCACCCAGGAGTTGAAGGCGTATCTGCTCAGCAGGGCTTGCTGGTTGGAGACCCTGAGCTGCAGCGCCCCAGCCGAGTACACCTTACGGCCGAGGAGGTCCATCCGCCTGGCCTCCCTGGATTTGGGGGCTGGAGCCTCCTGGCCGTGACGCTCCTTATCGTTCACTGATTGAACCACCAGGGAACACGGAGTCGGGTGCACATGGAGGTACTCGTAGCCCTTAGAAGGAGCCATGTACTTCCTCTCGACGCCCTTCGCAGTAGGAGGAATGGAGGCCGGAGACTGCCAGATGGTGTTGGCGTTGGCCTGGATGGTTCGTATGAATGGTAGGGCGACTCTGGTGGGAGCGTCTGCCGAGAGGATGGTAACAATTGGATCCTCTATCTCTGAGACCTCCTCGGCTTGCAGACTCAGATTTTGAGCTACTCGCCTGAGGAGGTCTTGGTGTGCCCTGAGGTCCAGCGGGGGGGGGCTGTTGGAGGAGGTACCAGCCACCGCTTCATCCGGGGAGGAGGATGAGGAGACCCCCGGCAAGAGAGTGTCTAACGGCGGGTCTCCTTCGGCCCTCGCCTCTGCCTAAGGAGCCAAAGCGGAGTCTTGATGCTTGGACCCTTCCTCCCCATCCGGGGAGGGAGGGGGGCGAGACAACGAGGCTTCAGGTGCCCTGCGCTCCGCAGTCGCCGGCCTAGCAGGGAGCTGTTGGGGGCCCTGGGCCTGATGGTATGCCCAGGGTGTCCAGAATCCCCATTGTTGCGGGCCTTGGTCCTGCTGTGGCGGATCGCTGAACAGCGCCGCCTGCCGGTCGGTGCCCAGCGCATACCCGCTGTCCGTTTGCGAAGATACGGACGGCTGCCTAGAGGGCCATGGCGGGGCGGACCCTGGATGGTAAGGGTCTGCGCGGGCCGGCACGGACGATCTTCTCGGTGCTGGGGACCGGTGCCGGGAGTCATATCGGTGCCGGGACCGGGACCGGGTTCTGTCACGGTGCCGGGATCTGGACCGGTACCGGGCGCCGCTTCGGTGCCGGGATCGGGACCTGCCACCAGCTCGGTGCCGGGAGGTCGACCGGGACCGGGACCTGCCACCAGCTCGGTGCCGGGAGGTCGACCGGTGCGGCGAGTAATGTCTGGATCGGCTCCTGGAATCACGGTGCCGGTATCGGCGGCTGGAGTCCGACCGCGATCGTCTTGATGTCGACCGGCGCCGCGAGTGCGACCGGTACCGCTGAGGGGAGCGGTGCCGGGACTGCGAGCGGCGGCGGGATCTGGAGCGACCGTGACGTCGGGACCTGGATCGAGAACGTGAGTCCCGAGACGGTGCCGACATCATAGGCTTGCCTCTGGACACGACCCGCACCGGAGGTACCGGGGGTGGCAGCTGAGTGGGCTCAGTCATGGCTATGAGGTCCCGTGCCGAGGCGAAGGTCTCCGGTGTGGATGGCACCACTATCTCAACCCCAGATGTCATGGGGGAGCTTGGCGGCACCAGACTCGACGGACCCGCCGGGCCCGGAGTCGACGGTGCCGGCGGCGCCGCGGCCGATGTTGAGGCCGGGCGCTCCAGTCGGGTCTGCCTGGCCGGAGTAATAGACTTCGACGGCCTAGGCTCTGTCCCCAGTGCCGGAGAAGGTCGGTGCCGGGGAGTCTTCTCGGTGCCGGTGCGATCCGGTGCCGGCGCCGAGATCACGGCCTGCGAAGCCGCCGGGTCAAGTGCCGCCTCCATAAGGAGAGTCCGGAGCCTTTGATCCCTCTCCTTCTTTGTCCTTGGCTTAAAAGCCTTGCAGATGCGGCACTTGTCGGATCTGTGCGATTCCCCCAGGCACTTCAGGCACGCGTCGTGGGGATCGCTGGTAGGCATGGGCTTCTTGCAGGCCGCACACTGCTTGAAGCCCGGCGAACCAGGCATGAGCCTGGTGCCGGGTGCCGGGAAGGGCTAAGCCCCCGGCGAAGAACTATTTACAAACTACTTAACTTAACTACTACTATCTACACTTAACAATCTAATTAACAACTACAATAGTGCTAGAGATAAACGATAGATAACAAGGAGAGCTAGGGACGTGGAGGACAGCTATGCCGCGCTCCACAGTTCCAACGACCGACACGGCGGTAAGAAGGAACTGAGGAGCGGGTGGGCCGGCAGGGATATATATTGGGCGCCATGGCGGCGCCACTCCAGGGGGCGACCTGCCGGCCCACTGGAGTTGCTAGGGTAAAAAGTTTCCGACGAGCGTGCACGCGCGGCGCGCACACCTAACTGGAATGGATGTGAGCAATCACTCGAAGAAGAACTGTGAACTTGAAGTAATTTTTTCATACTACTAAACTTAGAAGTTTCCTTTGGCCAGGGGAGATCATCAGGTGAAAATACACATCCCTCATGTTGAAGGCAACATAGCAAACTCCCAGGGATAATGATTATAAAGGAAACCATATGAAACCACAGCTTCTTGATGTATTTCTGAAGGTCTAAAATGGGACTGAGACCCCCCCTCTTTAGGTATTAGGAAGCAGTGGGTATAGAACCCTCTTCCCTGGTACTGAGGGAGCACCTTTTGTGACACCCAAATAACAGAGTCTGCACTTCATCCCTGCATACAGGCTTCTAAAATGGATCCCTGAAGAGGGATAGGTGAGAAGAGAGAGAAGACGGAAACTGCAGGGTATATCCTGATTCCACCCTGGATGGGCTGCCATGCAGGTGTTGGGTTGCCATGAAGTCAGTAAATGTGACAATCTGATCCCAAAGTGGGGGAGATTCTCAGTGAGATGCTTCGTACACTGACCTTGATGGGGTAGACAAACAGGCTGCTTCATCACCTGTGGCTGTCTGATGGAAGAGGTGGAAGTGGGTGGCTGGTGCCCTCTCTTTTGCTTGTTGCGCTTCCGCCTGTATTGAGCTGCCTGTCTAGGTATGTAATACTGCTGCCTCGGTGGGAACTGAGGGTGAAACTACCATCTGTGAGGAAAAGAAGGCAGAGCCCTCAAAGGGCTGATCTTCTATCGTCTGTTGTAATTCTACAGGAATCTGATGGCTGGAGTCACAATGAGCAGTTACTGCAATTGCCATGACTCTGGCAGCTGAATATGTTACTTCCAGGGAAGCCTTCAGTGTGGATCTTGCAACCAGCTGAACTCCCACCAGGAAAGGCTGGAACTCACCCTTGGAGTCTTCTGGCAGCTTGTTGATGAATTTGGCCAACTCCTCCTAATTGGAATAACAATATCAGATCAAAAGAGCTTGATGATTTGCTATGCATAATCATAACCCTGCAGCTAAATACATTTTTCTGTCTAAAAGTCCAAAGTTTTTACATATTTGTGTTCAGGGGTTGCTTTTGCTTCACCTTTGTTATATCTTTTATTTACTGCCACCGCTGCCAGGGAGCTTGGTGTCGGGGTGCTATTGATAAAACTATTTATATCTCTGTGAAGGAACTTTATATTTGGGCTTTGTGCACTTTGCCAGTGTTGGGAGGCCTACAGGCCTCATTTATAGGAAGAGAAACTTTCCATGAAGTGGCTGAAGTAAAATGCCTGAGTTTGTGAGGCTTTTCCTCCGCAAGCTCTATTTTATCCCCAAGGAGGTAGACATTCTTTTCATGAGTTGTAAATAGGCGTTAAAATCATCTGATACCAAAGATAATGATTATGGTACTAGAGCCTCATCCAGTAAAGCTGTTCAGAGGAGCAGGTTAGAACTCTCTTAAGTCTGGTGTTGCAGTATTTTATGCAGGAGGCCTGTCTGAAGCAGAGAACTCAGCACCCCACAGAAGCTCAATACTGACATTGAGCCATCTATCGATACTGCATGGAAAAACTTCTTCCCTTGGGATCTTTTTCCATGTTGTAGAGGTTGCCCAGTACTGACTTTGAACAGCCTCTAAGCACTGGGCAAGGAGACTTATCAGGGACCACTTTCTGTAGTACAGTGGAGACGAGTGTCTAGACACTAGAGGCATCCCCCACAGTACCCAGTAGGACCAATGATGGGCCTGTTACAGTACTGGAGGCTAATTGTGCCTGGACCACACACTCCATTCCCTCTATCTGCTTTTGTCAGCATGACTCCTGTGAGAATGAATATGATCCCTGGAGGAAACCCTGGATTCCCTGAAATGGGAGATGTAAGAACCCGCTTCAGACTCCCAGGAGAAGTAAGAGTTCTCCAAAGGTCATGTTGGAGAGGTACCAGGAATCATTGTGGGAGATTGGGACCATGATCTATGGGGCTTGCGGGTATTGGAGGCAACAAAAGGGGCTTCCTAGCTATCAGTACTGTGTGCTGTGGTGGAGTGGTTACCAGTGGTCTTGGAGCTCACAGCGAGATTGCTGGACCTGAAGTCAGTGGCACCAAACTGATACAGACTTGGAAATGAATGTAAGCACCACCTGTGATGGCCTGGGAAGGCACTGCCAGCCTCAATAATTGGTGTACGTGGGACTGAGAGGCTCAGCAGCTTCTTCACAGCTGTATGTCCCTCTGGACTAGTCAATACAAAAATGGGCCTTTGACCTGCTGTGAGCAAAGGTAACAGCTTTAGAAACTGCACTGAGGAAGAAGTTGGTCTTGACAGTCATAGTACGAGAACCAGAGACAAAGGCTCCAGCCTGTTTGAGCCACTAGGTTGCTTCATCACAGAGTGATGGGCCAAAGGGAGCACTCTACCTTCGGAGAGCCCAGAATCCATGGAGTACTAAGTTTGGACAATGAGTGAAGAGAAAAACAATGAAAGGTTCAGGGGCCCAAAACTGAGTACTACTAACAGAAAACTAACTAAAAACAGCACATTTGCTGCAGAAACAAACAGAGAGCATGCTCCAACCTCAGATGGTAAGATGGTAGAGAAGGATGGGTGGGGCAGCTGTGCCTGTATACCCTCAGCTCAGAGTCTGAGGAACACCAGAATGAAGATGTGGCTACCCCTATGGGTACTGCTAGGGAAAACTCTGGCACCAGTGCATGAGATGCGCCTACACAACTAGCGTAATGGACATGTGCAATCACTCCAAGAAGAACACTTGTTTTGTATTCTATGCAACATTTTAGTAAAATATAAAAGGAAATTAAATACAATCATCTTACATAATAGCTTCCTCTCATATGGTGACATACTTGCCAATTTACTACAATCTAATCAGTAACTGAACCATGTACTACACTTTTGCTGGGTTTCCCTACTGGGTTGTTGACACTTAGGAGTGTAGAAATGAATTAATTATATTGTGCTTTTTTATCTCTCTTAGCCATCTTAGCTTTCTTTTCTCTGTTTGGTTGTTTTTGCACAGCTTCACAATATCATCAGATTAAACCTCTCTCAAATGAACTCTTTTTCTCCTTTTCAGCCTCTTTTCCTCACCAGATACTGTATAAGTCATTTTGTTCAAGTTCTTGCTCCTCTTTTATAGTTAATAGTAGTTTTCTGTACAATATACCAATTCTTTGACTACCCAATTGTTTGACAGGAGGCATTACAGCTACCATGGAGAGAACAGCATTCCACACTTTAGGGCTGCAATTCTGGTATCTTCCTTTTTGAAAGAAACTCTCTGCCTTGGGGCTGACTTTCTGTCTAGAATTTTTAGATCCTTCCTGTTTAGGGAGAAAAAATCCAACTGTGCTATTAGTGCAGAAAACAACTCCCTAAAGTCTCTAAAGCATCAGACTTCCTACATTAGTTATAATCTTCATCCACCATGTGATTATTATCATAAATAATACAGGAGATAATTAGATTAATTATATTTTATTAAAATAATCTTTATTTTAAATTTGATCTCCCTTAAAAAGTATGGGTTTCTCCTGCTATGGTGAAATCACATCAGTTTGCAGTGCTGAGTTAACAAACTATAACAACTAGGAAGAATAGTCTAGTGGGAATTGGTGGACTGGAACGCAGGAGACCTGGTTGATTTCCTAGTTGTGCCAGAAATGTCCTGTCCATGACCTTGGACATGCTATTTAATCTCTCTGTGATTCAATTCCACAGCTGTAAAATGTTTCTTTCTTTGTCTAACTAGTCTATCCAGAGATAGTGTGTGTAGCCACATTAGTCCCAGAATATTAAAGAGACAAGGTGGGTGAGGTACTGTCTTATATTGCATGCAGAAGCTAGTCTAATAAAATATATTAACTCAGCCACCTTGTCTTGTTTATATCACTTACAAGCTCTTCAGGAATTAGACTTCTCTTATTATATATATTTTATGGTCCAGTATGCTGAGGCCTCCAGAGGTCTGGCTACAAAGCCTGCAGATACAAGCCTCTTAGCCCTGGTTGACAGGCTCTGGCTAGTGGGACTCACGCTAGCATTGTAAAAATACTGAGATACAAATGATAATAGAAGTCCCACCACCAGGGGTGATACCACCAGATAATAGAAGTCCACCAGGATTGTAGAGATTGACAGTCATTGTAGCTGCAACTTTATATGTCCCATCTCCTTCTAGGATTGCAAGCTGTGTCTCCTCCTTCCTCTCAAATCCCCCACAATATGGACTTTGCCTTACTTGTAACCGTGTGTCTCTTTTTTTCTGGCTTCCCAAAGACACATGCCTTTCAAACAGAAAAAAATCCTTCTCTAAGACTCCATTATACAGTATGTTTTCTTTCCTGAAAGTTAAGCCAAAATACATCTCCTTGATGCTGTGAAATCTAATTGCCATAAATGTATAGTTTAGACCATTCTAAAACACGGGGGACTTGACTCACATTACAGTTAAGAAGATTTTGATTAACTTATTGCTCCATCAGAAGAGTACTCATGATCACTATCAGCACAGACAATGTCACTACATAATTTTGAAAAAACAAAAACAGGCCATTCAAGAATTATTTCTGTTCTTCTATGAATAATACATTTTATTTCAGAGTATAAATGTTGCAAATATTAAACACTTGTATTTAATGTCAGCAAAACAAGAAAAATGCTGGTATTTGACAGTACAATGAAAAATGTCCCTAACAGATTTTAACAAAGAAAAGAAATAAAAAGCCTTTGTAAAAGGACTCCCTAAAATTGTCAATGTATTGGTAGTGGTATGTGAGAACTCAAGGCTTTGCATGAATACAGTACACCTATAGGTATAAATTTAAGGTTTAAATAACAATAAAGTTGACAAACACAAACGTAGAGCTTGCAACTGCTCCCACTGGAATCAGTGGCAAAACTCTCTTTGACTTCAATAATAATAGAATCTGGCCCTTAAGCTTAGTCTCTTATTAGTAGTTGTAGCAGTCGGTCATTTCCTAGGGCACAACTAGCAACAAGAAAAAAAATCCAAACCTATATTGGTAAGAGTGTGATTTAACTGATTGCTCGCCATGCCAGAGGACTGAACGAAAAGCAACTACCCACTTTTAACACAACAAATTGAGTCTCAACTACCCTAAACAAAGGTAAAAGAGAAAAGGAAGAAGAATCTTCTGCCCCCTAAAAATGACCTGTACCATTACGTGCCAAGAACTAACAAAAGTGTTAGGGAGATGGCAGATCTCTAGCGTAGTTGCAAGTTGACAACTTCTTGTTTGGACAAAATGGACTGGAATATAAATACAATGCAGCTTCTTTCTCTACACACCAGGCTTTATGCTTGAGTAGGTATGGGTCAAATGGGTCAGATAAAATAAGTATATCTGCCAGAAGCTTGCAGCTTCAATGTGTACTAAAAGGGCATTCATGTAAACCTTTCCTTCAGCTTGGATCAATATGGATTCTTATTTTCCACCCACTCCCACCCAAGTGAACACCAACTGAAGATTTGCCTCAAAATCTCAAAGCAACCACTGCATTTCCCCAGGTGAAACTTCCAGTTTGTATGACTTTGATGCATCTAGAAAACAGAATTTCTGTCCTGCAGCCAATTTTGTTTTTGTTCTAAATTGGGACAAAAAGTTGAAACCAAATAGAAATTCTAAAAAATTTCTGTTCAGAATGTCAAAATGACCATATCAAAAGTTTTATTTCAATAACATCAAAACATGTTGTTTCAATAATTTCAAAACATTATACCACAATATCAAACATTAAATGTTATATAAATAAAATATCGAATATTCAAATTAACATTTTACAATTTAAAAGTCACAACAAAAATGAAATGGGAAAGTTGAAATGAGAAAGTAAAAAAAGGAATATTTCATTTTAATTTCAAATCATTTACAAATTTTTGCATTAAAACATTTTGTCAGTATCAACACACTGCTGTGAAACATTTCAATTTTGACAAAAGGGCACTTTTAATGTCATGGTTGATTTGGACAAAGGGGTTTGGTTCATTCCCATTCTTACTCAAAAAGTATGTGAACTTGAGGTATTTCTGAGCTATGGTGGGGTGACAAGATTACATTTTTCTCATTTGAATGAATACATTTTGAAAACCCTAGACATTTAATGCAAAAAACCCCAAAAACCCACAATGTTCAGCTTATACAGTTATAGTTAAAAAAGAAGAAAAACGGAAAAGTCAAGAAATGTAGAAATTACACTTTCAACAACACAACATAGCCACTTGGTTTATATGTAGTTTTCTGTTCTTGATTTATTTGTTGAATGTGTAAAATGATTTATTATTGTTAACTCTGTTAAATGTATACCTCAGACTATACAAAACAAGCAACTTGGCTGGATTAATGTTGCGCTGGGATCCTTTTTTTGCATTTTTTTTATAGTATTCAACCTTGACATTTAATTTTTTTCAAAGGCGTTTGATATGTAGGACCAGATTCTGATCCCTTTACTCTTCCTGAGGAGAACCTCCCAATAAGAATAGTTTTATTGAAATCAGATGTGATATTTGTAAGGTAAGGTGCCATTCAATGTGAATAAAGGAATAAAATTTAGTTTTTAAATTAATTATTTGAAGTACTAATTAGACATATTTATGAAACTTTATAAATTGTATAGGATTTTTGAAAAGATTATGTATGATTCATAATTTGGGTCCAATGCACATTTATAATTCTAATAATTAAAGAAGTGTTTTGAGCTGAAACCTCAAATCCCTACATCCCTAAATTTTGACAAGAACAGAATCTGGATTTATACGGTGCTGGTGACTCCTATTTCCAAACTAAAACTGTGGATCCAAATTTTGCATCTCTAACAATAATCATTCTCAATCAAATCTTGATTCCACTGAAATCATTAGTTATCATGCCACTGTCTTTTTTGGGGATAGAAGTTAGGCTTCATATTAGAATTATTATTTGCACAATAACCTCAAGTGAGTTGTTCTAATTCATCACTCAACAACTTAGAATGCCCATGACACACTGAGTCCAAGTTGTTTCTCCCAATGGAAAGTGGTGTTATATTCATTTACTTTGAACAAGAAACATTTTTTTTGTTTTAATTTGGAGTATATCCAAAGGATTTTCCACCTTTCTACAGTTGTACCATACCCTTACTTCTGTTGCATAGTGCCATTAATTTATCCTCATGTTCCACAACAAGTTTAAGATATACATGATTGAATAAATTATCCACACTATCAACTTCTTTTTGCAAATATTTCATTTTGTAATGTTAATGAGATATGCCTCATGCATATGCAGTATCACTAACACATTTACCTAAATTATTTTAAAGAATAAGTAATGCAAGCTTCCTTGCAAACAAAAGAGAAACCATTCATGAAATGCATATGACTTCTGTTACGTAGCAAACTTATATACATCAAAATTTGTGTTACGCAAGGCAGTCAGAATGCTATTCACAAGTTAAGAATTATACATTTATTTCTTCAGAATTTATGCAATTATAAATGTGCATTGGACCCAAATTATGAATCATACATAATCTTTTCAAAAATCCTATACAATCTATAAAGTTTCATAAATATGTCTAATTGGTACTTCAAATAAAAGGGGAGAAAGAGAGTGTGCAGATCTATAAATCAGCCTTCTTTCGCTCTCATTATCTTTGCATTCATGTGCAGTTGCTTTGTGGTTCATAATGGTATAGAACAAAAGGCATGGGTTCATTTCTAATAGCTTCGGTTTCTGCAAAAGCTTTCTGGCTTAGTAAATCTTTTGTCAGATCATTTGAATTTTTATATAACTTATGAACCAGCTCCTCCTATAATAGTATACACATTGTAGGGAGTGCTGGCAATGACACCTAAAGTTAAGGTTGCCTATCGCTTTCCATAATAAGAACCTGTTTTCAGTTGCTTCTAATTTAGCCAAACTTCAACTATTTGGGCTGAAATATTAGGGAAACTTTCAGAAAAAAAATCATCCATTTCTAAGAACAAACTTGGGAGAAAAATATTGTTTTTTTTCTATCTTAAAAATATTAAAATAATTGAATTGAAAAGCTCTAGCATTTCCATGTTTTAGAGAAGGGAACTGAAATTTGGAAGGGCATGACCTTGAAGTCAGTGACATGTCTTTTGGTGCCCCAGTAATTTGAGTCAAGTTATAAGCATCCAAAAATCCTTATTTGCAAATGGTCAATAAAAGGCAGCAAAACTGTCTCGACATGCACTGAACATGCTCTAGGTCAGGACTGCAGGTCTTTCCCTGAGCTACTCTGTCTTTTGGGGGCATCTGGAACTGAGAGCAAGAAAGTGGTCTTTCCTGTGCCTAGGCAACATGGAAGAGAAAAAGAACAAACGGCACTGAATTTAAGCATGGGGGAAGAGCAGAGTGTGTTGCAGAGCTGGGGTGGGAACACGAGGAGAGGAGAGGAAAATAACTACTTTTTAATAAGAACTAAATTCAGTCACATTATCAAAGTTTAATTTTCACTAAGATTCAAAATAAAAGTCCACTGCAGATGGATTATGGAATAACAAAAAGAACAGGGCAATTATTCCACACACTTTTCCATGAATGTTTTGCTGACTTCTACATGGAACTCACTTCCTTGATTTTCATAATCCTTTTTACTCATTTCCCTGAACAGTAATGAGTAAATTAGCCCAGTACAAAAAACTTGGAATTGAGAATACACATTTTGTGAACAGAAGGGCTGAGTTTGTGGTGGTGGTTATTCCTTGATCCTCCGCTCAGCAGAAAATTATTGAAAATATACTGTACAATATGGGCCAGGTTGTGGCATGCCTTGCATACTGTTTATGTCTCCTTTCGCCTGTGCACAAGCCTTTCATATAGCAATGTGGAGGAAAGAGCCACCCCCAGAGGGCTTGTTCAATCCTATGCAAATTTGGATGAGGAGTGAGCCGGACAGAGCCTCATCTCTGCCATCACTGTGCAGGAGCATGTTATGGACACATGGCTGTCACGTGTAGTGCTGGCACAGGCTACTTCCTCTCCTTCCCCCCCCCCACTCACTTACCTGGAATTGGGGAAAACTAGAACATCTTTTGTGACTCTCCAAATCACAGTCTGTTTGCCAATCTGTTCCTGGGGCAGCCCAACATCACGTTCCGCCATACAGGGAGTTAGTGGCAAAGCCTCACTTCATCCCAACATGATTTATTTTCTAATGTCACTCTCCCCTCGCCTTCTCTACCTAGCCAGCAACTCCAAATGAAATCCATGAATTTATTTTAACACTACAACCAGTAATTGAAAGTTGATGGGTAAGAAAACTCCGCCTTTGTGCTATTTTCATCCTTTGTCCTGCACATACCCGGAGACCTGTCAAATCTGATCTTGGTCCCCAAACAGGACTGATTTTTTCTTGGCAGGTCTATGGGCCTGCATACAGAAGAAGGCTTCCATCACATTCTGAATAATCAATCAAATTTTTGATTCATTTGAGCAAATTTTAATGTGAGTATACAGTACATGAAAAAAGTGAATTAAGCTAGTGCAATTATTTAAAAAAAACAACTGTTCACCCCTTTTTCCCACTGATTATTTGGCTACTAAGTTTCTTACTGTGACAGTCAGTGCCCCGTATTCACCCCTTGCACATTACCGTAATAATTTTGTACAAAATATGCCTTTTGAGGTATCATCTGAAAACTCATAATTTGCTGGTCAATACTGTTCTGATAAAATGTGTGGCAATACAGTATGTAAAATTGTAAGATTTTACTGTCTGGTGTTATTAGCACATGTTCCAAACCACAGCCCAGCCTAAACAGAAGTTGGCAAACATGTCTGTCTCAAACAAAAGAATGTGTGCCATGCTTAATTTGCATTAAATAGTAAACAGAGTCATCAAGCACAAAGAGAGCTCCAACAGGTGGGAAAAGCAGCAGGAGATATCCTTTCCTAAAGATTTTTGACTCCTGAAATGCAGCTGAAATTTTTTTCTATGAAAATGAGGCACCTCCTCCTCTCTCACTCTCTATGCATCGATTGACTACACCAGAAGGAACAAAGTATGCAGCCATTACACAGATGAAGAGGTCCTCTGCTAGAAGTTGGGTCAATAAGACTATTGAGACCATATGGTCAGAGTAACTTTGCTTTGAATTTAACACAGTTTCTTAGACATTAGTTACATTTTCTCTTTTTATTTTCTTGTAACCATTTAACTTTTATGCCTCATTATTTGAATTCACTTAAAATCTCTCATTTTATTGTTTTATCTAAACCAATGTGTTTGAACAGAAGTGTTTGATAAACTCCATTTGGGATAGTAGGATTTGTTCATATCATTTCTCTTAATAAAATGACGGCCTTTAGAAGAGCTAGTATTGTCCAGGAAAAGATTAACATTTCTGGGAAAACTCTGGGACTGGGAGTGTGCTGTGGTCACCCTGCAGTGTAATTCAGGCTAGTGAAACCGGGTGTAGCTGGCAGGCTTCAGCTCACATATAGATGTAGCTGAGAGTGACTTATATGCTAGAGACTGCTTATGAGCCATCCAGACTAGAGGCTACAGAAGAAAAAAAAAGAGTAAAGGGGACCCCAGGTAACAGGGCTCAGTGGCACAGATATTCATCAGTCTAGGCTGTATCCTCAGTATGTCACACTGCTCTTAAAGCTTTTGTTTTTCCTTGTGCTGAAAAGAATTAATCATAATCTTAGAACATTCATGTATATTTGAGAGAGGGTCCTGAGTATTTTAGACTTGCTTGTCTATCCTTTCTGGCCTCTTTCCTGGCTCTGAGTGATTTTTATTGATAATGTATGAATGAGAAAAAAAATCACACATTGATCTTCACGTGGCATTTCCAGTGAATGAACAATATGACGTGATTGCAAACACATTGTAAATTCAATTCATTATTATTCTTGGGGGTCACATCACTCCTGAATATATGGATGTGCCACTCATTTATTCATGAACATGTTTGTGAATATGAAAATCTTACGAATTTTAGCATGAAAGATCAATCATTCATTCCAGATTTTTACCTGAAAAGCCTTATCCATTATTCACTATTTGTTATTTTCTTCTTTAAAAGTTTAAATCAGGGAGAAGAAACAATATAATATGACTTAAGTGACTAGTCACATACTTTAAAATAACAAGTGGATAGTCTAAGAGTGAATAGTTTGTGAACAACCCATATATTTTTGTATAAACTACTTGGTTAATACTTAAAAATATCAAAAACATAAAAAAAAATATGTTTCTAGAATAGGAGCAAAAGGCTAAAGGAATCTGATAACTTATTCAAAACTATTTAAACCAGTTCTACTAGGCACTCATGAATTATATGACATGCAACGTAATAATACTAGTTATATGCCATGTTTTATTTTTTTCATCCCTACATATTGACATATTAAGAGAATTTGGTGCTATCATACCTTATTCAACAAAGAAATTACATATTTGTAAACAGAAATTGCTTCTGAATGAAATCAAGTTTTTCTATTATTCCTATACAAAATATTTCAATTAAAAATAGAGATAAAAAACCCCTAGAAGACAAAGTGAATTTATGAAATTCTTATGCAACGTGTCTTGCCTTTGTTGTTAAGATGAAGGGCAAAAGATTACAGCAGCAGCTGGGAAGAAAAGAGATTGCTTTATAAAAGGAATACTTACATACAACCTGTACACAAGGCTATCCAATTCAAAAACATTTGCAGCAGTGGGACAAACTAGACTGTATAAAGATGAGTTTATGGAAATATTGTTTTGCTTTGAAGAGCACTTGATAAGTGAAATAGAAAACTCTATGTGACTCTTGATCATTCCTACTTCTGAGTATATCATTTTATGGAAGTAAAATACTGAGGAAAAGAAAAGATGAAGATAGGTACTTTGCAGATTTGCTATAGAATCTTCGGACTACAATCTAAACTAAAAAGTATAGCGTAGAATGAACTCCACAAAAGCTTTATTTCATATTATTTATTTCCCTTTTTATTCCTATGTTATAGTTGGACTCCATTATTTGTATTTTCCTCTGTTGTTAGGATCAGGTATATGATACTAGAAACTTCAGAGTTCTGTTTGTTCCATATTTATTCTCACAATGGCTTTCATTTCAAGTTTGTTCATTACCCATATCAAAGCTGAGTTTTATAATTGCTAAATCTGCAAAACTAAGCTCTCTTCTTTCTGCTTCTTATATCATCATTAATATTAAGGATGCTGCAATGCAAATCAATGAGACAGAATAGAATCCAGATCTCTCCCCCAAAGAGGCATTTGTTCTGCAATACTAAAAGGAGTAAAAAATTATTTATTTTCAACAAAGTAAGGAGGAGACATGCTTTAAAAACACTCAGGAAACAGATACATTCGATCAAATCCTCAGCAGTTGCAAATGGATATTAATTCACAGACTTCAATGGAGCTAAGCAAATTTCCTCAGCAGAACTGAGTAAAATTTCATGCTTCCAATTCCCAAAAGTTGATGCTAACCTTTTGGTTAGGTTGGGGTTTGCTCTATGTACATACGCTCTCAAATCCTCTACTTTTGCTTTGAGTTTGAGCTTTAAATTAACCCCCAAATTGAAGCTGAAACTCACTGGAACCAGTTAACTGTTGCCTTATATGAAATCATGCAAAAAACTATGGTTTTGCATCATATTCACTTGAAATTTAGCCTAGGTTTGTTATTCCTTTACATTATAATAATTCCTAAAGGCTCCAACCAGGGATCACGGCCCCATAGGGCTAGCTGGAGTACACATACATAATAAAAAAAGACAGCCCATTCCCAAAAGATTTTAGATCACAATACAACCCTGATAAGACATAGCTGTGCGGCCTTCTCCCAGCATGCAGACTGTGGCTCAGATACTGACAGAGAGAGAGAAGTAATCTGTGTCATCAAAAGGGCTGGCGCAAATTACTCCTCTGATCTGCTGGCTCCATGGTGTGGGTCAACTAATGGAGAGGGAGAATCAAGGCTCAGCCTGCTCATGTGTGCTAGAGAGAGAGAGAGAGAGAGAGAGAGAGAGAGTAACTGCCCAAAGGTGGCAGCTCTCCCCTTCAGGCAGGCAGCCTACACAGGGAAGTATGAAAGCCAACCAACAGAGATGAACAAATTTAAATGCGGGAAGGACAAGAACTAATAGTAAAATGAACTGATCTGGTATTGTAATCAGCAGTCACAGAATAGCTACTACCAAATTACTGTTAAAAGTGTTTTGTAAGTATTGGAGCAGAAGTGAGTTTTAACTAGGCCCAAATTTCAAATGTGTAACAATATATTAAATAGGAGGATGCTGTTTACATACTGAAAGTATTTTTCTGACTGTAAATGTGCTCCAAGACCTACATTAGCCGTGCTTCAAACAAAGCGCCAACTCCTGACATTCCTATTCAGTTTTTACTCAGTCCCCACTCATGTAACGTCCCAATAACCTGGAGAATTTGCCTAACTAAGGACTGAGCAAAAACGGAGTTGGGACCTCAATATTTGACCCAGTGGTAATTGTTATAAATTTATAATTTATATAAATATTTTGTATCAGAAGAGTTACTTTATTTAAACAATAGACTTTTGTATGGTAAAGCATGCAATAGTGATTTATGACTAATCCATATGAGGATAAACAGCATTATTGTCACTGTATGCAGAGAGAAATCTATTGCACTGTACATTAAAGTAGAACTAAGACTAAACTAAAACACTAAATATAGGCCTTGCATCTTGTGCAGTCATTTACACTGGGGTAAAGTGAATGCAAAGTAAGGGTGAAATGCTACCAAATCAGAATGTAGTATTTTCATCCCCACTTTGCACTCAGTTTGCCTTGCTGAAAGGAACTGGCAAAAGAGAATCAGACCCACAGTTGGTAGCCCCTGAAACAGCCACTAGCCCCAAATAATGTAGCTTATGATCTTCTAAATCTTACAGGAGATTGGGATAAGGGATGAGAAGAAGTGAGAGAGAAGATCAGATGAGATTTGAAAATGCAGTCGTACAATTGGGCAGACGGATAGAGGAAGGCTGCTCCAGGCAACAGTGATTGAAGAGGAGAAGACACTCACACTAATAGTGACAAGGTTATAGAAAGGCTGAGAGTCACGAGGGGCATAGCAAGACAAAGTCTATCAGCAGACACAAGTCTGAGGAAGATTCTAAAAAGCAGGATGCTTTTGAAATGAGTCATGAAATGAATTGGAAGTAAGTGGAGTTCCTGAATGCTAAAGATGTTGAAGGAGACCCACAGTTCATTTGATTAAATTCAAGACTTGTGAGATAGACTTTCAGAATTTACTCTGGGTTTTGCAAAGCAAGTGCAAAAGAAAATGCACATAAATCTCCAAACATACCTTGCTGGAGTCTGGTGGGGCTGTTTCAAAGGAAAATGACCAGTCTTCTGCCTACAATGTAGCAACGTTCAAAGGACCTGCCAGGGTGTGAAATAGATTAAGAACTATCTCCTTCTCATAGGCATTCACATTGGGTGTGCCTGGTGTGCCCAGGCACACCCTAATGCAGGAGTGGGCAAAGGACCGCCCAGATCTGGCCTCTCAGGGCTTTGGATCCGGCCCACGGGACTTGCCCCCTGTGGTGCTGCAGGCCCTGTGCCACTCTCAGAAGCGGCCGGCACCAAGTTCCTGGGGCGCCAGGGGGGAAAAGAGGGCTCCGTGTGTTGCTCCAGGCACCGCCCCCCGCAATGCCCATTGGCCGGGAGTTAAGAACTGTGACCAATGGGAGCTTCGGGGGAGGTACCTGGAGGTGTGGCAGGGCAGCGCGCAGAGTCCTGTGCACCGTCCTTCCGAGGGGACTGCACAGGGATGTGGTGAGTGGTCTTGCATGGGGCCAGGGCAGGCAGCCAGGGAGTGCGCCAATGCCACCCCGAGCCGCTTTAGGTAAGCGGCACCAGGCCAGAGCTCGAACCCCTCCTGCACCCTAACTCCCTGACCTGAGCCCCCTGCTGCATCCCTCCTGCAACCCAGCTCCCTGTACTGAGCCCCCTGCCTGCACCCCGCACCCCTCCTGCACCCCGCACCCCTCCTGCACCCCAACCCCCTTCCCCGAGCCCCATAATATACTCCGCACCCCTTCTCTGCCCCAATCCCTTGGCCTGAGCCCATTCCTGCACACTGCACGCCCTCCCACACCCCGCACTTCCTCCTGCACACCAACCCCCTGCCCTGGCCTTGCATACAATTTCCCCATCCCGATGTGGCCCTTGGCCCAAAAAATTTGCCCACCCCTGCCCTAATGTCTCAGAAAAAAAAGTGGCTTTGCGTTTCAATTTAATCGCATGATACACTCTTTGAGTTTTAAAGTATGGATTGTTGTATTATGCAATCAGCGCCGAATTGCGTAATATAGATGTTGTAGAAATGTATAGAAAGCCTGTGTTTGCTTGGAGCATGCGTCCCCACTACTGCGGCACTGCGTTACCGTTGGTCCTCCCTTCCCCCTCTGACTACTATTCTAGAAAATTCTTTGATTTATATAAGCGACCGCGTCAGATGTGCCCAGTGCAGTGTCTACAGTGTTTGTAATCTTTGTCTACTGAAATAGCATAACAAGCCTGTGACTTTACATTTTAATTCAATCGTATGATACCCCCTTTTAATTTAAAAATATGGATTGTTTCATTGTTAAAATAAGAAAAGGAGCAGACAAACTGAATTATAACGAATGTGCTGATAGTAGTGCAAATACCTCGGACTTCTCAGTTAAGAACTGTGTCTCATTTTTTAAGTAAAGTTTAGTTGTTAATTTAAAATAAATTAAGTTTAGTTAAGTTTTAGTTTCTTTAGTTTGTTTGATGAATAAAAATAATGTCCTTTATGACTGAGTATTCAATAAATGTTTGCCTTTAAAAAAAATAAAATAAATAAAATTCCCTGGGTTCTCACCCCCCGACATGAAATGTGCTGTGCACTCCTATGAACAGGCTTGTACATACAATCAAATAACCAGTCACAAAGGGAGCCAAATGCAAATGTATATAATACATTGAGTCTTCCCATATATTGTTTTCAAAGAACCAGTTAAAAGTTAACTAATATCTGAAGATCAAGGGTAATTAAGTCATTAGAAAATGACATCCTGGAATAGAAGGAAGTCAAGAATGCCTTTTACCTGCCTAATTACACAGGAGACATAAGGCCCACTTGAGAGCAATCACTTTAGCTCAGACATGGGCAAACTACGGGACCATGCTGCCTGGCCCCAGCGCTAGCGTGGCCGCTCCCTCACTGTCCCCCATCCCCCGCAGCCACGCCAGTGCATGGGCCGCACTGTGGCCTGTGCTCCCGCTGGCCAACGTGGGGACTGCAGCTGGCTCTGGACAGGTGTTGCAGCTGCGAGCTCCTGCTGCTTGTAAGGGGGTTGGGAGCAGGGGGTTGGGTTAGGGAGCAGTCAGGGAGGAGAGGGCAGTTGGAAGGGGTAGAGGTTCTAGGGGTGCGATCAGGGGATAGGGAACAGGGAGGGTTGGGAGTGGAGTCCTGGGGAGGCCTGTCAGGGGGCGGGGATGTGGATAGGGGTTGGGAGGGCAGTCAGGGGACAGGGAACAGGTGCGGTTGGGTAAGGGGGTGGGATCCCCAGAGGCAGTTAGGGGCAGGGGGTCCCGGAAGGGGGTGGTCAGGGGATGAGGAGCAGAGGGCGGTTGGATAGGGAGTGGTAGTCCCGGGGGGGTGGGGGCTATCGGGAGCAGCAGTGTGGCTAAGGGTTGGCGCAGTCAGGGGACAGGGAGCAGGGGGGTTGGATTGGGGAGGGGGTCCTGGGAGGGAGAAGTCAGGGGCAAGGAGCAGAGGGCGTTGGATGGGTTGGGGTTTCTGAGGGGGGGCAGTCAGTGGGTGGGAAGTGGGACAGGGCGGAGACCAGGCATTTTGGGGAGGACAGCCTTCCCTACCTGGCCCTCCATTCAGTTGCATAACCTGGATATGGCCCTTGGGCCAAAAAGTTTGCCACCCCTGCTTTAGCTGGTACCTTGAAATCACCAAGCAGCCAGATCTGCATTCTCTGGTACCCAATGAAATTTGCATGTATGGCTACTGGTGTTCTAGAAGACACAGCAAAATAGACAGTGATGGGAATACATGTACAATTTCACCTACTTGGAAATTGATTGCATAAAAGCATTTATTTTCAAAAATGCATTTTGAAGAATTTAGTAATTATTAACAATATAGACTTTAGTGACAGATTGAAAGTCAATGAGATTTGTGCTCTAAAGTCACTTAGGGGTTTTGGAAAATCTGAGTCCTGCTCTCCATTTACCCACAGCAAGGGTTGTGAATGAACAGCAACATTCTAAGCTTCCCCAAATTGTCCATCCCCAACTCTTCCCATTCAGACCTCACTCTTTCTCTGGGACTGCCAGCAGGGGTGCCAATTAGTGTCAATAGTAGGGGTGGAGAAGAAATTAGAGATTTGTCGCTTAGAAATTAGACTGGGCCTGCCAACTCATTTGCCACAAGCTACCAAATTGCATAAAATGGAAATGTCGTATGGTCACTACCAAAGTGGGATGAATTTGAATTGGTGACCTATAGGTTTCTATAGTCTTTTCTATAGTCTTTTCTATAGTCTAATTAGAAACTAAACTAGAAAGGTTTAGTTTCTAATTAGTCTGAGCCACCCAGATCGCAATACATATTATTTTGGTATTTAAATGAGTTTAACATCCTAGTTATTCAAATATCTCAAATGGAAAGCAAACTGTTTGAACATTTGAGCTTTTTTTCCTTATTGCTGGGTATGAATTTGTGTAAGCTTGAAACTGAAATCTGCTTTTTTTCTGAGGTTGATTTCCTTCTGCAATGTGGTGTGTACCCCACACAGGCAACAAAAACCATAGTGTGAGCCTGAAAGGCCAATTATGTGACTTAGTTGCACCTAGAGGGTGGGCAAGGCTGAATTAAAGATGAAGCCCAGATGGAGAAGTGGCTGAATAGTGGCTATACAAAGGAGAAGTACAGCTGAGAAGGGGGCTGTAGGGAAAAAACTCTATAGGCACTCTCTGAGACTAAAGAGAGTGGGAGTTCAAGGAGGAACCTTAGGTGCAGATTTAGTCCTGAGCTGCTGTTCTCAGTAGAGAAGTCTGGTTGAAGGGTCAGTGGAGAGGGGTAGCTGGGATTATCTTTTCATGGGCTGAAGACAGACAGGTGGATGGGGGCAGTAGTTCAAACCAAAACTAAAAGGTCCTGGGCCAGAAGGAAGCCTGGTAGGCTGAAGGGCAGTGAAACTGGGGCCAAGGAGGGAGGCTGGAAGTGATGAAGCCTGGGGCTATATGTACATTGTCTTGAACCAGAAGGAAGCTGGAGGCAGTGATGGGAAAGCCTAGGTGCATCTGGATTGAAGTTTGGGAGACTGCAGAGAGGTGCTGCAGTAGGAAATGAGCTCCTCCAGTAGCTCCGAGGAAGGGTGAACCTTATGTCTGGAGAAGGTCATATTTTCAGTATGAATTTCTTTAGCTTCAACTTCCAGTCATTGGATTGTGTTGTACGTTTCTCTAATAGATTGAAGAGCCCATTATCAAATATTTGTTCCCCAAGTAGATACTCTCAGACTGTAATCAAGTCACCCCTTAATCTTCTCTTTGTTAAGCTAAATAGATTGAGCTACTGGAGTCTATCACTATCAGGCATGTTTTCTAATCCTTTAATCATTCTCTTGGTTCTTCTCTGAACCCTCTCCAGTTTTTAACATCCTCTTTGAATTGTGAACACCAGAACTGGACACAGTATTCCAGCAGCAGTTGCACCAGTGGCACAAACAGAGGTAAAATAACCTTGCTACTCCCACCTGAGAGTCCCCTGTTTATGCATCGCAGGATCACATTAGTTCTTTTGGCCACAGCATTGCAATGGAAGCTTATATTCAGCTGGTTAACCACTAAAGCCCACACACTTTTTCAGAATCTCTGCTTCCCAGGATACTCCCTCATCCTTCAGGTATGGCCTACGTTCTTTGTTCCTACATGTATAAATTTGTATTTAGCTTCATTAAAATGCTGCAGTCTGCTTGTGCCCAGTTTACCAAGTGATCCAGATTGCTTTACATCAGAGACCTGTCATCTTCATTTTTTACCACCCCCGCCCCTCCACATCCTTGTGTCATCTGCAAACTGAGTTTATGTTTTCTACCATACCACTGGTAAAAATGTTAAATGGCATATGGCTAAGAGCAGTTCCACCTGGGACCCCAAGAAACAAACCCGCTCCATTATGATTCCATGTTTACAATTATATTTTGAGGCATTTTAATTAGCTAGCTTTTAATCCATGTAATATGTGCCATGTTACTTTTATAGTCTAGTTTTTTAATCAAAATGTCATGCAGTTCCAAGTCAAACCTTACAGAAGTCTAAGTATATTCCATCAACCCTCTTACCTTTATCAGCCAAACTTGCAATCTCATCAGTAAAAAGATATAAAGTTAGATCCTGTCAAACTATCTTCCACAAACCCATTTTGATTGGCATTAATTATGTTACTTTCCTTTAAATCTTTGTTAATTGAATCCTTATCCACCTCTCCATTCTCTTGCTCAGGAATGATGCCAGGCTAACAGGCCTATAATTACTTGTGTTATTTCATATAAGTTTTTCAAATATTGGCACATTAGGTTTCTTTCAGACTTCTGACACTTTCTAAGTATTCCAAGATTCATTGAAAATCAACTTCAATAGTTCAGAAAGCCCCTCTGCCAGTTCTTTCAAAACTCTTGAATACCAGTTATCTGGACCAGCTGATTTAAAAATGTCTAACTTTAGAAGTTTCTTTTAAACATCCTCCTGATAGACTAGTGGAACAGAAGAAGTGTTGTTGTCATCATATGAGACTACATCTGATGTCTATGGCTGTCTTTGGCCTGACTCAAACTCAGATCCAAACATACTGGACCTGAATTTTCCAAGGCAGGCTTTGCAAATATGAATCCTGATCCCAAATTGCAACTTATCTGACTATATTATTAGAAGTGGACATCTAAGAATTTTATCTGTTGTACTACACTATTAATGCACATTTGTACTTTGTTCCATTAAGTAACTCACCAAGATATTTGCATTGATGCTACTTGTTATCCTGCATGACATAAAATAACAGAGCACTGAGAAACAAATGTGGTTGAACACATTTATTTTCACTCTGCCTTGGTTTTTAGAACCATCTGTATCTGACAGAACAGGCACAAAGAGGTGCCTCTGTTTTAGAATAATGGTTACAGTGTTGGTGACATTCTTCTGCCTATAACACTTCCCAAACAAGATAACAATAAAAAACAAATGTGTTTTTCCTTATTATTTATTCATGGTATTGATTTGCACACGTAATAGACCACAGGTCAAACCCTAGAGACCTTGGCAAGAAATTACATGTATTAAAATCAGATTAGCAAAATGTTCAGGAAATAACAGTTGCTACAAAAATATAAAATGATACCCTGGACTTCCTGTCTCAGCTATTTCTCCTGTCCATTTCTCTTCTTTAAAAATGTACTAAAATGCAAAATAGTATTTCCCTGGCAACTGTGGAACTAAATCAATAAAATTAGCTCTTAGAACAGTAGCATTTTCATTTGCCAGCCTAATGAATGATTTGAAACAATATCTTTCTTTCTCTCTAGATATTAGAATCTCTAGATAGAGAAATGTACAGGAAGAGAGATGCAGATAAAAGAGGCAAAAATGTGTATAACTCTACAGATTATATCTCTATAGCTATTTGCACAGTCTTCAAACTGTTACACTCTAAATGAGATAGCTGTTGTTGCTGTATATTTCCAGATTGGTTGGCTTGTGTACTGTATTTATGAATGCCATGGCTAGCAACATATATGAGCAACCTGGCTGCAAATCTGTACAGCTCGTAACTGACCATCCTGGGCATCTCCCTCATTATAGGACTGATGCCCCCTTAGCTCCTGTGATAGGGAGTGCTACCCTTTAACTGTACCTGACGGTTTCATTTACCTCATTTCTGCTTCTGGCTCTGTGTTGTATATGCTCAGCTGTGGTGAATAGCAGTTTCCTAGATTATAATACTGACCCCTCCTCCCAAGGTCCTATCATCATCATCCTTTTTGAAGCCAAAGAGTTCAGTTTGGGGCAGGGAGGAATGATATGGGTATATTGCATTGTGGAGAATAGCAGTAGCTGCCTCCTTACAAAATTCTTGAGTCACACTTTTGATTCAATAAGCATGTTATAAAGGAAGTATAGGGTGACAACTGCATAGCCTCAGAAAGGTTCTTCCTCCAGAGGAGCTCTTCAAGTGCATGAAATAGAGTGTTCTGCCGTATTTCATGTATATCAATAAATCCCAAACTTGAGAAATTCTAGCCAAATAAAAAAGAAAGAAAAAAACTATATTTAAATCATATTAAGTCCGAATGATTAAGCATTCTAATATCATAAAATGCCAAAATTTAAGATTGTAGTAACAATCTTAAATCTGCCCTCTCATTATCTCAGTCACTATATATCTTGTAAACATATGATTTTCATGGACTGTGTTTGTTTGGCATATGTAGAATATCATAAAGAATTAAATTTGCATCTCTGGTCATAGAAGAACTTGTACGATAATACCCTGTTATTGGAGAAATGTAGTTATAAACAGAATTGCAATACAGTTGCACAAGGTGCAGTATCCAGGTTGCTTATAATATTTATTTTCACATTTTTTGGTATCTGAGTGCTTACCTGTGCAACATAAATATTTTTAATGAAGGCAGAGCTGGGGGCAGAACTGGGGATGGGGGAGGACCTGGGGCCAGGGCCGGTGCAACCATTTAGGCGAACTAGGCAGTTGCCTAGGGTGCCAAGATTTGAGGGCGCCAAAAAGCGGCGCCCCCCAAAATTTTTTTAAATGGTTGCAGCTGCTGCTGCTGGAGAGGTAGTCTGAGCTGCCTGCGGCAGCAGCTGCCTGCAGCCGGCAGCCCAGGGTGCCCCTGGGGTCAGCGCGCCGCTGCGACAGCCCAGCAGCCCAGGGTGCCCCCAGGGTCAGCGAGCAGCCGCGGCAGCCCAGCAGCCCGGGGCGCCCCCGGGGTCAGGGAGCCACTGCGGCAGCCCGGCAGCCCAGGGCGCCCCCGAGGTCAGTGCGCCGCCGCGGCAGCCCAGAATTTTGGGCTGACAGCGGCTGTGCTGACCCAGGGGAATCCCTGAGCTGCAGGCAGAGGCTCAGAATCCCTCTCCCTCCCAGAGCAGGGGCTCCAGCCTCTGCAATTTTTCTAGTTGCCGGCGGGGGCACCGGCGGCTGGGCAGAGCTACGCAGCTCTGCTTAGGGCACTGGTAGGGGCCCTGCGACAGTGGCGCAACACCAGGGCTTCGCTTCTGGAGGAAAACCGCAGCTACCCCCTGGCTCAGCCTCCACGTTAGCCCCAGCGAGGGGCACAGAGAAGAAAAGAGTCTCAGCAGTGGTCTGGTGCAGCGGAGGAAGAAAGAGGACCCCAATGCTCATGCATTGGGCAAGGTAAGCAAGTGCCTCCCCACAGGTCGGCCTCAGGTGCCTGTGCTTCTGCCCCCCTGGTCCTTGGCTGGTCCCTGCTCCTGCTCCCACTCCCCTTGTGCCTGGACGGCTGGAGAGAACAGCAGCCTGCTGAGCTGAGCTGCCCCAGTGCCCCCAGGTACCCCCCTGACCTCATCCCCCCCACAGCCCTGACCCCCAGCTCCGAGCCTAGTCCTTCTGAGCTGGCAACCCCCTCTACCTCATCCCCCCACAGCCCTTACCCCCAGCTCTGAGCCCAGCCCCTCTGAGCTGGACACCCCCCTGACCCTATCTCCCCACATCCCTGAGCCTAGCCCCTGTGAGCTGGGTACCCCTGAACCTAGAGCCCAGCTCCCCACCCAGCCATGGGCAACAACAGCACCACCCCCAGGCAATGACAGCCCATTGGTACCAACTATCACAATCACCCAGCAACTGCCCATTATGTAATTGCAAATGTATACATACCATTACAGCTTTATTATTTTTTACATTTCCTAATATATGTTACTATAGTATTGCAAATGTTTTATGGAAGGGGCCCCCAATTTTGCTTTGCCCAAGGCCCCCTGAGTCCTCTGGGCGGCTCTGTCTGAGTTTTAAGCCCTGCTGCTGTGTTTTGCCTGCAACAGGCAGGCCTAAGCCT
The DNA here is from genome assembly GCF_025201925.1 of Gopherus flavomarginatus. Lineage (NCBI taxonomy): Eukaryota > Metazoa > Chordata > Testudines > Testudinidae > Gopherus > Gopherus flavomarginatus. The sequence continues at coordinate 109,803,255 of NC_066619.1, forward strand.
GTGAGTGACCCCCATAGCAGCTGCCTGAAGAAGTGCTTGGGGGAATCATGCAGAAGGAGCGTGATATTTGTTTGAGTTCTCTCCTCATGGAGGCTGTGCTCTGCTTGGTGCAGGACAGCAGTCTCAGCAGGACTCTAGGCCCAGCACCTTGCCTCAGTTTGTAGATTTGTAGTGCACCCATCACTGGGCTCAGTCTGGCACCGCTACCCCTCACCAGTGCCCAAGAAGCAGTCAAAAAAGTTGGATGGACTAGTTAGGTTAGTTGTCATGCTGTTGCTTGGCCAGTGTAGAGACCACTGAATGCATAGTATTCCTCTATGATGTTCTGTCCTGAGCAAAATTGGCATGTTATGAGGTAGTGCCTGTGAGGGACAGGTGTCTGTTTATGTATTCAGCCATCACGTCTTAGTTCAGTATTTGGCTTCATATATGATGTTTACAGTTTGCAAAATAAAACACCAAAGCAAATTATGGAACATTGCTTGAATCTGGAGAAAGCTTTGCAACATGGTGAATCCAAAGATATTGATGCCTTTGACTTGTGCAGTGAATTGCAAGCTATTGCAAGACGAGTCCAAAGGAGTTCATCACCGCAAGATGTATTGAACTTCATATGGGAAAATAAGCTGACAGATAGTGTCCCTAACACAGTTATTGCTCTTCGCATCCTCTTGACTCTCCCAGTTTCTGTGGCCAGTGGTGAGCGAAGCTTCTCGAAGCTCAAGTTGATAAAAACATATATGCGAACATCAATGTTGCAACAAAGACTTGTTGGGCTATCTACCTTGTCAATAGAACATGACATTGCTCACAGCATTGACTTGGAGGAACTTGTTTCTAAATTTGCTAAACTTAAAGCGCGGAAACATAAATTCTAAATTATAACATGTTACTCTGTGACCGCGTATTGTGTATAATGTATGTGATTTTTTGGGGGAGGGAAGGGCACAAGATGGAAGTTTCACCTAGGGCACAAAATATCCTTGCACCGGCTCTGCCTGGGGCTAGAGGCATACCTGACCTGGTGATGGAATGAGAGCAGAGCAGGGGTGGGGGCTTGGTAGGGGGCGGAGTGGAGCTGTGTTTGAGGCCGTAGCTGGGCTGGAGGTGGAGTGGAGCAAAGCAGAGCTATGATTGGGGTCAGAGAAGAGCTATGGGGAGAGTGGGGCTGGGTAGTGTTCCCTCTCCACCCTTAATGGGGCTGGCCTGGGCCCCACTGTGTACCCCTCCAAACATTCCTCTATGGTCCCCTATGGGGGCACATACCCCAGTTCGGGGACCACTGATTTAAGGATATCTCACCACACATGGATCCTAGGAACTGGCCCACCCCGTTTAGCATATTTGCCCCCACAAGGCCATAAGTCAGAAATAAAACCCTTTAGTTCTGAGTTCCAGTTCAGCAAATGACTGTGTGTGTGTGTGTGTGTCTCTCTCTCTCTCTCTCTCTCTCTCTCTCCTTGGCCATAAGTATGTCGACTTAACTTCTGTGTCCCCCAGTCCTACATCTGTTTCCAGCACCATGGCTCTATCTGGAGGAACCCGCATACAGGATACAATCTGGTCACGGTACGTTTCATGTGGGAACTATGAGTTCTAAGGCCTGATCCTCCTCTTTTCAAATAGACGAAAGTCCCATTTATTTAAATGATATTTGAATTCAGTGGCAGTCTTGCTTGTGAGGAGTGCAAGATTAGCCCATTCATTAATTGGGGCTCGACTGTGCCTAACCCTTAAGGGGATTCCCCTACCTGTACAACTACATAAGAACTACCTACAAGGCACCTCCAGGCACACAGGAACCACAGGGGTTCTCTGGACCAGCTGGGAGGGGAGTGGGAAGAGAGGAGTGGCAAGTAGGCAGAGCTATGGCTACACACAGGTGAGTATGGCTACACTCCATTAAGGCCTGTCACAAATGATTCTCCTCCAAAGCAATCCTAGAAGGTATTGCTTTCTCTGAAGCACAATACTTCCTGAGACTCACACTGGAGTGGTGCAGTTACCACTGCCCCTTTCTACCATCTGTGTACATATAGCATAATCTAGCTTTTAAAGGTTTCAAAGCACCTTGAGATCTCCTGATGAATGGGCCTCTTACGAATTATTGCTATTTCTACAGGAACATCAAGCTAGGTTTTCTTCAGTGCCATTACCATGTTCCTCGTGCTGAATGTATTTTTTGTTTCTTGTTTGCTCTTCCATTAAAAAAAACCCTAAAATAAAATGGCACAAGGCACCATTCAAAATGCAAAATATATGCTTCTATTATGAATAGTTTCTGAGCTCTTCTATATAGCTTCCTTCGTACTCTTTAAAAATAAAAAGAGCTAGATCCTCAGCTGCTGCAAACTAAAAGCGCTCCTTTGATGTCAATGGAACTCTGTTGATTTACAGTAGCTGAGGATCAGGCTCCTGTCCAAAAGAAGACTGCAGTGTGAAAGACTTTCTTTTATTCTTAAGAATTGTATAGACATTAAACTCCATATGTTCATAAAACCCTAAAAGTTTTTGCACTGCTCTGACACAAAATTTATGTCTTTACCATATTAAAGCAATGAGTCTTAAAAATACATTATCTCCTTTGTGTGTGTATGTGTGCGCGTGCACACACACAGGGAGAGGTTAGTGGGTTATAACTGTGTTAATTTTTTTCTCCACAAATAAGAGACAGTGTTTTCTATCAAAGCACAGCACTCAGCTAACAAAATAGGTCTAAAGCTGTAATCTCCATGGATCATAATACTGGCCTCATACTAGTGTAATAAACAGTATTCTTTTCATTCTGTTATGTATTATTCCTTTTGATTCCTTTTAATAACTAAAATAGCTTTGCATGCAGTGAGAGGATTGTGCAGTTTTACCTCAACTAATTATTTGGGTGGGTTTTTTGTTCGCAACCAGAAAATCCCCATGGAAACAAAATTAGCTGATGCCACAGTTCTGGGTAAGAAAAGCAAAAACCAAACCCTTCAAACTGTTTCTAGACAGCATAGGATATGGCGGGGTTGGGGGGGGGGATTTCAAACTGTGCAAAACAGATTAGTCAGGACTATTCCCACTACAGTTCTTAATTAATTGTACCATTATGCCATGACCCATTTTTTTCTTGTACTTTCATTCATAGTTAAGACCTAAAATATGCATAGAGTAGGAAACTATTAGACAAGACATCAACGCGAATGTCCATCAACTGTCAGAGATGAAGTGCAAAGCAATCATTGTGTTTTGTGTTGGCTACAGCGTAGCTGATGAAATAAATAGAATATGTAACATGATGTCTCTTTCATCTATAAAAATATCAGCTCAGAGGTTATGCTTCATTAGCTTCAAATGTAGCATGCATAATAAAGGAAGAAGGCACAGCATTCCTTTGATTCATTGTGAGAAAGCTTATCATTCCCTCTTTCAAGTGACAGCTTATTAAATAAGGTGAATAATGGAAAATATTCCAACTAGAACTGAATCATAGCCTGACATCTGGTGCATGATTACAAAGTAAATATGACAGCTCTGCACCTCCATTTTGTGTGATTAGGAAGTAAATGGGATAAGATGTACAGAACTCCCTGCAGTGAGCTTATTCAGATTTGTTCCCCGTTTTTTAAAGAACTAATTGAACAAGAAAATGTGATGAGGGGAAAAATTACATGAATTTTAAACACAAATAATCTTATTTCCTTCTAATCAATGTGTGCACAATGAAACGTTAAGATATAAAGAATAAAAATCTGCACTAACTCAGTTCCTATAGGCCTTCTGCAGTGTCATGATACAAGTCCCACTCTATGGAGGAGGACAGATTACATGACCATTGTGGTCCCTTTCTGGACTTCAAATCTTTTGGTTAAAGGCTGTTCTCATTGAAGTCCATGGAAAACTATCATGGACTTCAGCAAAGCCAGATTTACCCACTGATTTTCTTAATCTAGGCAGTTAGTGGCCAGCAATTTTGCTAAATCAGGGACAATTTCCATTCAGTCTAATCAAATTTGATGTGAATCCAAAATTTGATCCCCTTGCTATTTGTGAATGTTTTTCACACAGCTGTGCTGGCTGTGCGCTTGAAAAATTTTGATATAAGTGCTAAGAGGATGTTTCTAGGTGTTCTGTGCATTTTATATGGCCTAATACCCCATCTTCTTATGGTTGGAAAAAATGCAGTTAGAGGTTCGGTTTTTAAATTCCATACTGGTGGTAAGGATGATCCAACAAGTGATTCATGTAACCTAACTACAGCACTCCTACTAATTAATAGTAGGAACTGGTGGAAAACAATTTTTAAATTCACACAGAAGTATCCATGCTGGAACTGAAACTACATTGTGTGATTTATCTGATAAATCACTACTAAACAGCACAGCTCAAATACCGTGCAACACTATACAATACAGCAGAACCTCAGAGTTACGAACTGACCGATCAACCACACACTTCATTTGGAACTGGAAGTATGCAATCAGCCAGCAGAGACGACAACAACAACAACAACAAAAAAGCAAATACTGTACAGTACTATGTTAAACATAAATATCTAAAAAAAAAGAGAGGGAGACATTACAGCTACCATGGAGAAAAAGATTGGGAAAGTTTTAAAAAATGATTTGACAAGGTAAAGAAAGTATTTCTGTACTTGTTTCATTTAAATTAAGATTGTTAAAAGCAGCATTTTACTTCTGCATGGTAAAATTTCAAAGTTGTATTAAATCAATGTTTAGTTGTAAACTTTTGAAAGAACAAGCATAGTGTGTTGTTCAGCTTTATGAACATCTCAGAGTTATGAACAAACCCCATTCCTGAGATGTTTGTAATGCTGAAGTTCAACTGTACTCATTTGCTAAATACTGGATATCCACAGAGAATTTTTCATCATCAAGCCACATAATTTTTTAAAAATATTTCAGAAACAAATATGTTGAATGATTTGTCATAACTAAGGCTACAATTTAGTCACAGAGATCACGGAAGTCACAGAATCTGTGACTTCCAGCAATCTCTGTGACTTCAGCCTCTGGTGGTTGGGAGCTGCAGGGTCCTTTACGACCCGTGGGGTCAGGGAGCTGCAGGGTACCTCCACCAGCCCCCAGAGCTCTAAGCTGCTGCAGTTCCCAGCCGCCACAGGTAAGAGGGGAACGTCCAGTGCTCTGGGCTGCCACAGGTGACAAGGAACCCCAGGGCTGCTAGCAGCTGGGAACCCCTGAGCTCCTAGCCTGCAGAACCGCACAGCTCCCAGGCCTTGAGGGTGGCAGGGCACCCCCCAGATCCCAAGTGCTGCAAGGAAACCCCTGAACTCCTGGCCACCACGTGCCCCTGGAGCTGCAGGCGATGGGGGTACCCTGAAGATCCCAGATGCCACAGGCATTGGGGGAACCTTGGAGCTGCAGGCAGTAGGAGTACACCGCAGCCCCCAGCTGCTGCAGGTGGCTCCTAGCCCCTGCACAGCTGCCCCGCTTCAGGCAGTGTGAGGACCTGCAGATCCCCATTTTGTCACAGATATTGTTAGTAAAAGTCACAGACAGGTCACGACATCTGTGAATTTTTCTTTTTTGCCCGCCACCTGTCCGTGACTTTTACTAAAAATATCTTGTGACAAAACACTCATAACAGATAAATCGGAGTGATCTCAATTTGCTTGCAGATATTTCACGAACAGGAAAAAGAGGCTAAATTCATTGGATACATTATTTGTTATGAATTACTGACTCAGCATGCTAGTCCATATTACCTAGTTCAATACGAAATCATTGTACACAATATTGTAAAGAATTTGGCAAAGTTCTGTGTTTGAGAGGGACTATGTCGGCGGGGGGGAGGGGGAGAAAGATCCCTAATTTTTGAAGCACTTATAGGCCCATCTTCAATTATGCATTTCAATTAAAGATTCATTGGATGAGCATAATGTCATTCCTTTTCACTCATAAGTGACAGTTAATTTGAGCTGGCTCATTGCTTTTGCTTGCTGAGTGAAGCCTCGAAGTGTTAACAGCAGGTACTGCACCGCCCCGCACTCTAACAGTGTGACATATTAGTTTTATAGGGGTGAAACAACATTTTCTTTTCCTATATAAACTATATCATTTTACTGAAAGCAGAAAAAGGTGTCATTATCATTCCGTATAACTGCAGGGTAAAGTAAGGGCCCCGGGCACTAGCTGAAGCATCAGCACAACCCAGGGAAGGCATATTGGAGAATACTTGTAATGCCTATTTTGGAAAGCCTCACCGTCACTGTAAGGGTGATTTAAAAATAAGTATTAAATAATCAGCTATATCTATTTTCTCCAATCCTAGGAAAGGATATGATGGTGCCTACTTTAAAATAGTCTTAAAAGAATTGCAAATCAGGCCTGAATACTAATTATTTTTTTCTAATTATAACTAGCAGTCAAGCCATAGAGCGTGAAAACTAAGTGAAAAAAAAATTTTTTTTTTAATCTGTGAAGAAAAGACAAAGATCACACATTGCTGGACTGCAGTAAGTGAGAGCAAATTAAACAAGCTGTACTTTTCAGCTCTATACACCTGAAATCACAGTGAAATCCACAGAATTCTAAGTGAGTTCAGCATTTCCCAGAATTAATTCTCACTGCTCCTGAATTTGCATGAGGGTTGAAGGAAGAAACAAGACTCGGGAGCCTCATCTGTCTCCACTCTTCTCTCTAATTTATATGACTCTAACTGTTTCTCAGTTTCCAAGCTGACTTCTTTTGTTGTGATATGCTGTGTCACATTAGGCAGTGAACAACTTTGCCCTAATGTCAAATCACTCTGAATAAATGATAAGATACTGTAGCTGTAGATTAAACATGGCATACCAAACTGCAGCATGTATCTGGAAGAAAATAACCATTGCCTTTTCTAGATCATATCTTACACACATTTTTGAAAATAAAGTTCTGACATGACCTTTACAAATAAATAAATACATAAACATCACCACCCACCTATGTGCACACAAAACCAAGAGGTTCTGTAATATGATTGATAATTAGAGATATAGGATGTAGATTATAGAGCTCTGCAAATCTGTAGATATCTGCTTTATATTCGTGGACCGTGGTTGCAGATCACAGATCGATGCGTATCCAAATGTTATATCCAGAGACCTGAAAATCTGACACTATCCACTTTATATCCATGGACTATGTTTGTGGATCATGGATCAGACGCAGATATCAATTTTATATCTATGGAGGCTCTACTTACTTAGACACTTAGGCAAAAGTAGTGTAAAGTGAGTGTAAAATGACACTTTGTAAAATGATTTGATAGCCTTTTACACCCACTTTGCACAAGTGTAAGTGTCTACACAAAGTGTAAAGCAATTGAAAGTGAAGCCCACAGTGAGCAGTGCCCCAGATTTTTTTGATTTGGCTGACATGCCAGCACCAAGTGTGTGGAAACACATTTGTTTGCCTGGGTTGTCATATTCAGGTCCAGCAGGCAGGCTGGTGATGTTGATGGGTTGATGTTCATCACTGATCACTTGGGTCTGGTCCACTCTAAAAGTAGGCTGAAGCTGTGAGTTGAAATTGGAATTAGAGTGCAGCAGTGCAATTTGAAAAAATTGCAGAAGAAGATATACATGTAAGTGTTAAAAAATATTTAAATAGACTGGACATGCAGTGAATGCCCTTAAAGATCTGTATTCAACAACTTCAGGCATTTAAATGGCTTCTACAGTCTCTCCAATGATTCCCTTGTCTGTACATATAAATAATGGTAAAAGTGATAAATGAAAAAGTTTTTAAGGGTGTCTACTGTACAGAGGGTTTAGGATGGGAAACATAGAATCACAGAATTGTAGGACTAGAAGGCACCCTGGGAGGTCTTCTAGTTCAGTCCCTGCACTCATGGCAGGACTAAGTATTATCTAGACCATCCCTGTTTATCTAACCTACTCTTAAAAATCCAGTGGTGGAGATTCCACAACCTCCCTAGGCAATTTATTCCAGTGCATAAGTACCCTGACAGTTAAGAAGTTTTTCCTAATGTCCAACCGACATTTCCCTTACTGCAATTTAAGCCGATTGCTTCTTGTCCTATCCTCAGAGGTTAAAGAAAACATTTTTCTCCCTCCTCCTTGTAACAACCTTTTACGTACTTGAAAACTGTTATCATGCCCCCCCACCCCCGTCTTCTTTTCTGCTGACTAAACAAACCCAATTTTTTCAGTCTTTCCCCATAGGTCATGTTTTCTAGACCTTTAATCATTTTTGTTGCTCTTCTCTGCACTATCTACATCTAGGATGGAAAAAAGACATGTATCCATCTGTTACATGCTTTTATAGGGGAAACCACACAAGATCTGAGGGCTGCAGACCCGATAAAGGTGGTTCAAAACTAGAGCTGTGAACAGCTGACCAAAAAAAAATCAGACAAAATTCACACCATTTTTTTGGTGTGAAATCACTAAATTCTAGTGGAAAAAAATCATTAAGGGACAGACTAATATTCATACTCATGTTCAGTAGTACCTTACTCCCTGAATGGTCCCTGTGACGGTGCGTGGCCGGGGCTCGACCCTGCCTGGGGAGGAGGGGAGCCACACCACCTCGCTACGCATCGTCTGAGGGCCTCTGCCCTTGAGGTTGAGCAGTTAATGGTTCGGGCAGCTCGGGCCCTGTAGACAGGACCGAGCAGTGGCACAGTCAAAGGGGGCCCAGCCCTTGGTTCGGGCGGGCACCAAACCCACAGTTACAGTAGCTCAGGCCCTTATGGCTCAGGGCCAAGCAGTTATCAGTTTAGGCAGCTCGGGCCCTGTAGACAGGACCGAGCAGTGGCACAGTCAGAGGGGGCCCAGCCCTTGGTTCGGGCGGGGCACCAAACCCACAGGTACACTAGCTCAGACCCTTGTGACTCAGGGGCTGAGCGACAGCCACCGTGGATGGCCTCCACAGGCCAGGGGAGGGGTGGCAGAGGGAACGCAGGCCCTCCCACTCCACTGCGTTCCAGCCCGGCGCCCTAGCAGCGGTTAACGCCGTTAATGGTCAGTGGGGAATCCTGACCGAAACACACTGACATGGGTTCCGGCATACTTGCAGTCTGACTGGGGTCGGCTGCCCCCGGGCTACTTCCTATCTCCCCCTCCGGTCCTACCTGATCGGGGCCATCAGTCCCTGGGAAGCTTAGTAGCATGGGCTCCTCCCGGCCAGGGCTGGGCGGTAGATCTGGTAGTACCTCAGGAAAGTCCGGCCAAGCCTGGTCCGGGAGTTCCTCGGGGTAGTAGCAGGGACGGGGCAGCTCCGGCAGCTCCTGTTCATAGCGGGCGCGGGGCAGCTCCATTAGCTCCTCGTCGTAGTGGGCGTGGGGCAGCTCCGGCAGCTCCTCGTCGTAGTGAGCGTGGGGCAGCTCCAGCAGCTCCTCGGTGTAGTGGGGAAGGTCTGGCCAGTCAGGGCAATGGCCCTGGGCCTCCGCAGCTTCCCAGTCAGGAGCACCCTCTAGCAGGTCCACTCCCGACGGCGGCAGGGCTCCAATTGAGGGCTGAGGGCCTGCTTTTATACTTCCGGGGCACCTCCTGACCCTCTGAGGGGCGGAACTACCACTCAGTGGCCCCGCCCCTTCTGACGTCTGACGGGGCTCGACCCTCCCTGGGGAGGAGGGGAGCCACACCGCCTCGCTACAGTCCCATTGGTAGTTATAGGGGAACTTGCAGAATAAGGAACTACTCAGTGTGAGGTCAGAGTTTCTGACAGGCCAGAGTAAATCTGATGTGTGGATTTTCAACCATACTCCTCTAATTACATATGTGTGTTTTGTCCTTTAGCTTCCCCACTTGTAAAAAGGGGATAATACCTACCTTTCAGGGATGTTATGAGTATTAAATCCTAGGCTGCTCTGTGCCTGAAGCAGCTTGGGTTGGGGGTGACTAATCCATATTTCTGCCGATTCCAGCAACTGGGCTGTTCTAGCAGTCAGGGAGTGATGGATGCCTCATTCATGCCAGACGCAGTGCTGGGAGGGGGATGACATAACCTTAGTATAGTTGGGGAATCCTCATGTGACATAGGCCCTAAACCAGGAAAAGAGACTTTTTTTAACACCTTTCATAGTAAGACATCCCTTGCCCTGCTTTGGCTAAGGTCCAATGTACAATCAGTTGAAGCCCATCTCTCAAGGGTCTATGTTTTCCTCTCTCCCTTGGGGTCAGGCTCAATGGTCTTAACATTTTTTTTATTTCTGTCTGATGGCTATAATCCTTTGATTTCATGTTTGAACCTATCAAGTCCATCCTCTCACAATGCAGGATCATTGATGTGGGAATTGTTATATGATAAACCAATATAGGGTCTTAATATTTTCTTTTTATTCTCAAAGGGAACTCAGTCATGGACAGGATCCTCTAAATTGCAAAGTTCTGTTCAGACCATGTTTTACCTGTAGGAGAGCTGAGGCATCTCAGATCAGAGGGAATTTGTGTGGCTGAATGTGTATGTATCATGGGCGAAATGCTGGACTAAAGTCAATGGCCAAACGCCAATCGACTTCAGTGGAGTGAGATTTCACCCATGTGTTTTGATGAACTCTTGTTCGTTCAACTGAAGACAATGCCCAGTAACAAGGAAATAGTGTAGTTTCAAAGATGTATCTCCTGAAGTGTGCATTTTCAAAATAGGTAACACTAATTGGCTGCTGAAAAGTATTTCTTTGTATTATCTAATAAGGACTCTGTCCTCGGCTGCATACTTAATTAATGTATGGGACTTGGACTTCAAACAGAAATTGTGCTCACAAATAGCTACTCATATTTTTCCAAATAATATTAAAATTTAGGCCAGGAAGATTAAATCAGTTTCATTGACAGTTTGGTACAGACTCAACTGAAATGTAGTAGATTTAAAGTGAGGGTAAGTATCTAAATGGAGATATCAAACAAGCATGCAAAAATAGATGCTAATTAAACCGAAGGGGTTTTGTTTTTTTAAATGTTGCCTTCTATCTGGCCTGTTTTGGTTTCTTTTATCTTCAGTATAGTCAACACATCCTGAAAAGATCTGATTAGCATCAGAAGAAATTATGAGCATGGAAGCAAGGTTTCCATGTGCATATTTCCCCCATTTCGGGAATCACTTTTTAATCAAAAAATAATGCCCAATTTCCAGGATAGCTAATTAAAGCAGAGCAGATTGAATAGTGTATACATGAATGTTGCAAATGTGCTTCAATATACTTAAATTATATATGAGTGTGCTATTCAGAAGGATGCTAGGCTTTTTAATAAAAACTTATTTAGCCAGCTACTAGGACAACTTGATAATGACGTTTTCTCAGAAAAGCAGAAAAGTTTAATATACAGTACCAGTTTGTGGAGCAGCAGAGCTAGATGTCAGAGGAGTCTGGATTTAATCTTGAGCAAGGTCATTTGTATTGTCCCCCTCCACCCTTTCATCCCTTCCTTTCCCCCCTCCCCTCACACACACATGCAATCTGCTATTTCTTGATGAGTAGCAGGAAGATTTTTCTGATTTCATTTATTCAAGTTGTTTTTACCCTTTTCCCCCCTCAAAGCCCTTTCATGCTGTTTTGAATTTTCCCAAGCAAAAAAAAGTGCACATTTACTTTTTCTCTCCTCTTTTGCTTCCTTTTGTTCATCAATTTTATGTAGTATTAAATTGCCTTGTTCAAGGAGTTACACACACAGTTTGAGGTTTCCTTCAATAATAAGATCCTTTTATAGCTTTCAGGTCTGCCTAAAAGAAAACACAAGCATGTTTTCATGCTCTTTAATCTAGGGCACAGAGTTTTCTTTGATCCACAGACTTACCAGAATGAGTAAAAGCACTTCAGACTATAAAAAGCTGTAACAATCTTTGGCTACTTCAAATTGTCTGCCATAGTCTATTAGGGAGATTATTAAAGTGAGTCTAATTTATTGCTCAGCAATTGGTCACAAATACACTTAAGAGAAATTATCCAGATTATGTAACTACAAAAATGTCTTTATCTGGTATATATATGATTGCTTAACCCATTGCATGTCTTCTGAAATACTATTATCAAAATATCTTTTATTTATGTATCACTCTCTATCTTGAACATTCCCAAACTTTCTTTCAAAAGAGGGTTCATGTCTGTGTATAAAACATGCACATAACTATACCGTTTGTGATGTTGTGATAGCCATGTTGGTCCCAGGAAGTCAGAGAGATAATATGGGTGAGATAATATCTTTTATTGGACCAACTTCTATTGGTGAGAGAGACAAGCTTTTGAGTTTACACAGAGCTCTTCTTCAGATCTAGGAAAGGTATTCAGAGTGTCACCTCTAAATACAAGGTGGAATAGATAAGTAGTTAACACATATTGCAAGAGACCTTCAAGGTGAAGTGGGCAGTTAACATCTTTACAGTCATAGATCAAAGGACATTTAATGGGTTACAGATTACTGTAATGAGCCATAAATCCAGTGTCTTTATTAAATCCATGATTTTTAGTGTCTAGCAAAGCTATGAGTTTAAGCTCCCAAGCTCACCTTTTGATGGTGTTGTGCGGGTTTCCTTTGAGAACAACGACTGAGAGGTCAATTATAGAGTGATTGTTTTGTGAAAAATGTATGCCCATGAGTGATAGAGTGTTTTTTGTCTTTTATCATTTTTGTGTGAATTCATTTGAGAGTGTAGTCTCATTTCACACACATATTTGTTATTGACTAACAGACGTTTTGGAGCATGAGCTTTCATGGGCGAAGACCCACTTCGTCAGCATGCATCCGACGAAGTGGGTATTCACCCACGAGAGCTCATGCTCCAAAATGTCTGTTAGTCTATAAGGTGCCACAGGACTCTTTGCTGCTTTTACAGATCCAGACTAACACGGCTACCCCTCTGATATTTGTTATTGGGGCATTTAGTGCACTGGATGAGATATACCGCATATTGTAATGTGCATGTGTAGGGCCTGTGAATCTTGAAAGACATGTTGAGGTGGGTATTGATTGTTGTAGCAGTGGAGATATGTCTGCAGGTAGTGCATCTGTTATGGCAGGGGTTGATGCAGCTTTGAGTTGGTGTATCCTGGTCTGTGGTAGCTTGCTTCTTATCATGAGCTTGGAGAGTTGAGGGGGCTGTTCAAAGGCCAGAAGAGAGGGTTGGGAAAGATTTCTTCCAGGATGTGATCCCTATCAAGTATGGGTTGTAATTATTTAATGATACCCTATACAGGTTCCAATGTGGGGTGGTAGGTGACAACTAGGGGTATGTGCTTGGAGGGATTATTTTTTCCTTTCTTGAAGCAGGTTCTCTTGGGGTATTTCTTTGGCCTGTTCTGTTCCATGATAGGATCTGCTTCTCCAGTGGAAGTCCTTGTTTAGTGAAAGCAGTTTTGAATATATTAAGGTGCATGTTAGCTCTGTAAGCACTGGCCCAAATCAACAGCGGGTGTCAGTGGATGTAGCTCTATTGAAGCCAAAGCTGATTTGCATGGGCTGAACTATTTTGTTCTTACAATTTCCTTTCATGAATTTTGTAACAGTTCAAAACCTCCTTTTGATTTGGAGTAGATGTCAGACTTTTCTGCATCCACCTGGGTCAGAACAAAGTTTATCTCAACGCTAATCTTCCTGTTTCGCTGGTAGCTGTTGGGCTTGTGTGTTAGAAAAAAAAGTATCTTCTTCTTAATTTAGTGTTTTTAAAATACTGAGTCAGAATAATATGGTACACTCTGGCTGTTTTACTCCACTCCAGTGATGAGCAGCAGTCGTAAACCCACATTAACTGGCTAAATGGGGGTTACAGCTGCTGTGCATAGATGAGCAGAACAAAGCAACAAGAACATATTTGTGAATCTGACCTGCCATATTTTTCAATAATTCTGTACTTCTTAACACCAAGCTAACCCATATCAAATATTACTTCTCCATCACTCTCCATTCCATTGCAATCAGTAACAAAATCATGAAGCTATTTACTTTGGCATGACTTGAACTGACCTATACTTGAGACAAAAAGTTCTCTATCACATTACCAATCCCCACAGCCACACCTGTTAATTTAAGCTTCTTTGCTTTTCCTCAAGGTCACTTCACTCTTCTAGTTTAGGTTCCTGAGTTGCCTATTCTTGATCTCATGTTTACCTGCAGGAGGTCTTTAAAGTCGCTTTGCCATAAGTGCTTGTCTACTTGCCTTTATTTTGATTCTGCTCCTTTCAAAACTCATGTCTCTAATTAGGGAAACATCTAATTGTAGTATTTTACCTTTCTAACTTTTTTTTCATTTGAATGATTTATTTCAAATTAATTTCTGCTATATTTTATTGATTATTACCGTTAAACACTTTCACTATGAAGCTTGACTGTGAAGTATTTATATGGAACATGCTGTTTTATAATAAAATTGTATTATTTCTGCCAACTGGAGTGACAAAAGTATTATTAATTGCACAATTACTTTCCTACATGAAGTATCAGTAAAACAAAATTTGTGGTTCAAAGTGTCTTATGAAGCATTATTGTTCTAAGTAATTTTTAATCAAGTAGTTATTTTCCTGATTTTCTTAAAGCAATTTTTTTCAGTGTCATTAAAGTAATTTATTTTTGTTACTGCATAATGAAGTCATTTTGAAGTTAGTAATTACTTACAAAAACTGATTATTTTATTCCTTTGTGAAAGAAACCAATATATGTATTTACTTTTATGGTGTATAACTGCTCTGAAACTCTAAAATGCATTTTGTCACCAGTTAAGAAAATCAAGACAGAAGGCTGAATTCTCATCTATACTTGGTCAAGCATTGGGCATAGATAAGGAAGAAAGCAACCAAGAAAACAGTTATAGCTGAAATTGGGGCCAGTTCTATACCAGTCCTTGTCCCAGACTTGGGGCCATGTGTAGTGGGTTTCAAATTGTTCCAGTGGAAGTGGATCCAGCCCTCCTTCTTGCTCTTTTCTTCCTTATTGTGCCCCTTGCCTTCTCCATAACTGTTCCCTTCACTTCATCTCCGCTAACCTTATCTGCATCCCTGAGGTTTAGATTGGAGTCTTCAAACCCTTGGCATGGCACTGCTCAGAGCACAGTATAGGGGATTAAGGCACCCGATGGGGGTTCAGATTTTTAAAAGTATTTAGGCACTTACAGGGATTTTCAGAAGTGCCTTGGCACCTAACTCCCACTGAAACCAATGGAGACTAGGCGCTTAGGCACTTCTGAAAGTCCCACTTGGTGCCTATCTTCATCTCACTCTGAGGCCTGGTCTACACTACGCGTTTATACCGATTTTAGCAGCGTTAAACCAATTTAACGCTGCACCCATCCACACAACAAGGCCCTTTATATCGATATAAAGGGCTCTTAAAACCAGTTTCTGTACTCCTCCCCGATGAGAGGAGTAGCACTGAAATTGGTATTACCATATCGGATTAGGGTTAGTGCGGCTGTAAATCGACGTTATTGGCCTCCGGGCGGTATCCCACAGTGCACCACTGTGACCGCTCTGGAAAGCAATCTGAACTCGAATGCACTGGCCAGGTAGACAGGAAAAGCCCCACAAACTTTTGAATTGCATTTCCTGTTTGCCCAGCGTGGAGCTCTGATCAGCACAGGTGGCGATGCAGTCCCAAATCCAAAAAGAGCTCCAGCATGGATCATATGGGAGATACTGGATCTGATCGCTGTATGGAGAGACAAATCTGTTCTATCAGAGCTCCGTTACAGAAGACGAAATGCCAAAGCATTTGAAAAAAATCTCCAGGCTATGATACAGAGTCCACAGCAGAGTGCTGCATGACAGGCGTAATGGAAAGCCAAAGAATAAAATGGACGCTCATGGAGGAAGGGAGGGGGGACTGAGGACTCCAGCTATCCCACAGTCCACAGCAGTCTCCGAAAACCATTTGCATTCTTGGCTGAGCTCCCAATGCCTGTAGGGTCAAACACATTGTCCAGGGTGGTTCAGGGTATATCTCGTCAATTTACTCCCACTCACTCCCGTGAAAGAAAAGGGAAAAAAATCATTTCTTGACTTTTTTCAATGTCACCGTATGTCTACTGCATGCTGCTGGTAGACACGGTGCTGTGCTGGGGCAATGAACAGCAGCATCATCTCCCCTCTTCCCCGGTGGCAAATGGTACAGTGCAGTAGGACTGGTAGCCGTCCTCGTCATCAGCCCGTGAGTGCTCCTGGCTGGCCTCAAATGAGGTCGGCTGGGGGTGCCTGGGTAAAAATAAGAATGACTCCTGGTTATTCCCGGCAGATGGTACAGAACGGCTGGTAATCGTTCTCATCATAGCAACTGGGGGCTGAACTCCATCAGCCCCCCCCACTCATGTCTGAAGAAAAGATTCTGTATGGCCTGGACTATCATAGCAGCTGGAGGCTGCCTCCCCCTCATTTTATCTCACTAAAAAGTCAGTGTTTCTTATTCCTGCATTCTTTATTACTTCATCACACAAATGGGGGGACCCTGCAACGGTAGCCCAGAAGGGTTGGGGGAGGAGAGAAGCAACGGGTAGGGTTGTTGCAGTGATACCCCTTAGAATGGCATGCAGCTCATCATTTCTGTTGGATCTGACATGGAGCGGCTGTGCTCTCTGGTTCTCTGATACACTGGTTCTCTAGTACACTTGCCCCATATTCTAGGCAGGACTGACTCTATTTTTAGATACAACATAAAGGAGGGAATGACCATTCCCATTTTTGTCTTTGCGACCCCGGCCGACCTCAGCGAAGGTCAGCCAGGAGCACCCATGACAGCAGCAGATGGTACAGAACGACTGATAACCATCATCTCATCGCCAATTTACAATGGCACAGCAGACAGTACAGAACAACTGGTAACGGTCTCTGCTACCTTGCAAAGGCAAATGAATGCTGCTGTGTAGCGCTGCAGTACTGCCTCTGTCAGTGGCATCCAGTACACCTACGGTGACAGTGTCAAAAGGCAAAACGGGCTCCATGGTTGCCATGCTATGGTGTCTGCCAGGGCAATCCAGGGAAAAAGGGCGCGAAATGATTGTCTGTCGTTGCTTTCACGGAGGAAGGAATGAGTGACGACATTTACCCAGAATCACCCGTGACACTGTTTTTGCACCATCATGTATTGGGATCTCAACCCAGAATTCCAATGGGCGGGGGTGACTGCGGGAACTATGGGATAGCTAAGGCATAGCTGCCCACAGTGCAATGCTCCAAAAATCGACGCTAGCCTCGGTACATGGATGCACACCACCGAATTATTGTGCTTTGTGTGGCCACGTGCACTCAACTTTATACAATCTGTTTTACAAAACCGGTTTATGTAAAATCGGAATAATTCTGTAGTGTAGACGTACCCTGAGTCTCTCCCTGCTTCAGTTCCACATGAGATTAATGGCATTTCCTTAGGTTCCAGGGTTGTCATTGAGAAGATAGAAAAGTTAATTAATATAAATATACAATGTTGAGGAGTCATATAGGTAGATAGGTGGACAGTCTGGCCAAACACTGACTTGGTTTGAATCTTCCTTTTTGAGTAAGATTTTTGAAAGGTTGTTGACAACTCTCAGTGTCTAGGTGTCTCAGATTTCTTTAGCACTTGTAAGTCTTAGATTTGGTATAAAACTTCCCATGTTGTGTTGGTCATTGATCTCTTACTAGCAATGGAGAATGACCCAGATGTGTATGCTGATATTGTTATCAGATGCCTTTGATACTATTGATCATAGGGTGTTCTTCACCCATCCATGATTATAGGAAGGAGCACATGGGACTACTCTTGAGTGGCTTTATTCTCACTGGATGAGAAGTCTCTAAAGTTTGCTCACTCATGAGCCTCAAGAGCACTCTCATGTAGGATGATGCAAGATTATATTTTATTGCTTTCCTTTATCTGTGTATCTATGGGGTTGTTCGGAGGTTAGTGAAGGGTCATGGATTACAGTGTTTCTAGTATATTGATGATGCATAGTTTCATGAACATGAAGACTTAAATCCTTTAGTCCATTGCTCTGTTTAGGCTGATGGTTATTGGGATAAGTTTAAACAAAGTGGCTGAGGCTAAGATGCATGTTATATTGATACATTACAATCAAAAACTGGAAGTGATGGTGTAAAATTAATTTAGCACACGTTACACGGATTAAAAACTAATTGATACATCTCAATGTAATCGTAATTGAGGAAATGTCATTGAGAGAGTGTGTTTCTCATGTGGTCCTGCAGCGATTGGTTCTTGGTTCTATGCTATTTAACATTTTTTAATCAATGAACTCTAAGAAACACAAAATCATCACTGATAAAGTTTGTTGTTCACCCAAATTTGGGGGTGTGGTAAATAATGAAAAGGATGGGTCACTGATTCAGAGTGATCTGGATCATTTTGTAAACTGAGTGCAAGCAAACAATATGCATTTTTAATATGGCTAACTGTAAATATATGCATCCAGGAACAAAGAATGTAGAACATACTTACAGAATGGCGGATTTTATTCTGGGAAACAGAGACTCTGAAAAAACTGTAGGCGTTGTGGTGGATAATCAGCTGAATGTGAGCTCCCAGTGTGACCTGGGCAAAAGAGCTAATGTAATCCTTGGATACATAAACGGGGGAATCTTGAGTAGGAGTGGAGAGGTTATTTTACTTCTATATTTGATGCTAGTGCAACCTCTGATGGAATATTGTGTCCAGTTCTGGTGTCTACATTTTGAAGAAATGCATTGATAAATTGGAGAGGATTCAGAAAAGAGCCATGAGAATGATTAAAAGATTACAAAACATGCCTCACAGTCAAAGGTGCTGACTTTTTTTTTTGCAGTGAGTGCTCCGTCCCTGCTCAGCCCCAAGGCCCCACCCTCGTTCCACCTCTTTCTGCCTCTGCTCCGCCCCTTCCCCCCAAGAGCCTCCCACCAGCTGCCGAACAGCTTGTAGGCATCCCCACCGAACAGCTATGACTGGTGGGTGCCGAACACCCCCTATTTTTTTCTGTTGGTGCTTGAACCCCGAAGCACCCATGGAGTCAGTGCCTATGCTTACAGTGATAAACTAGAGGTCAGTCTATTTAGCTTAACAAAGAGAAGTGCAAGGGGTGACTAGATTACATTCTATAAGTATCTACACAAGGAACAAATATTTAATAATGGGATCTTCAGTCTAACAGAGTAAGGTATAAACCAGTCCAATAGTTGGAAGTTGAAGCTAGACAAATTCAGACTGGTAATATGATGTAAATTTTTAACATTGGGACAGTTAACTGGGGTCATGGCAAATTTTCTTCACTGACAATTTTTAAATCAAAGTTGCACGTTTTTCTAAATGATTTGCTCTAGGAATTAGTTCTAAGGCCTGTATTATACAGGAGGCCAGACTGGATGATCACAATAGTGCATTCTGGTCTTGGAATCTATGACTACTAGTAGTGCTGCTAAGACCTCCATCTGGAGTAGAGTCTGGAGTTCTGTAAGGGATGATGGTATGGCTGTGCCTTTCTGCTTTGACTCTGATTTACTTTTCTTTGGAATTATCGAACTCTTATGTTGAACTGTTTTTTTTCTTGTAGATCCCTCAGCCTTTTTAAATTTCCATCCTAAGAATCCCTGTAGTTGTAAAATCCCAGATTATATATGATTTAAATGATACAGGGATTTCTGGAAGTGCCAGTGAAGCCCCAATGAGCAGCTAAATTAAAATGCACGTGTTTTAACTGGGCTTAGTGGGAGAAGCCAGCTGTCCACCCTCCAAACTATGGGGCCGGGGATAATAGAAGTGAGAAGAACACCTAGACTTCCATAAGCAGGATAAAGAAAAAAGGGGATCAACTGGCCTTCTCCTGAGGTTGCTAGCCAGTTTCATACTGGCATAAATGTGTTACTTGTATTTGGGATAGATAAATTTAGTTAATAGAATCTATAGGTATCCCTACTCTTTTGTTGGTGTAAATCTAATTTTATTACAATTCAAGAAGATTATAATTTTAAATGTTTCAACTGTCAAGTGCTGAGAATAATTAAATATGGTTACAGAAATCTATCTCTTAAAAATATATGTATTCTTTCACGTCAATCAGATCTAGAGTGCCCAGTAACACTTTTAGTAGTGACAGTTACTCTTTGCCCGATGTGAGCTTTAAAGAACTTATTTGCAAGAGACTGAATATTCACAAAGCAAAGGACTGCTGCTATAGCTATAGGAGGATGTCTAGCAGAAAACATAACATCAAGCAAATACTCTGTAGGAACTGTAATTATTTTATGTTTTTCCAGAGCACTATGAATAGTGAAATTAGTGTACTATTGTTACACTAACGTGAGACAACACAGTTAAAATAGACTAGCAAAACCAAGTTCAAATGAACAGATTCTTTTAGATACAACATACAATCTATCGCAGTTGATTCAACCCTCTCTGCTATCGCCTGTTCTCCCCATCAGCCTACCTCAGATATTGATATTTGAACCCTTGATGTGTTACAATGGAATACGAGCAGGATGACTCAGTTAGAATATCCCACCAAAAATACTTTGTCAGAATGGTTAGCAAATATCAGTCTTCAGTACTGACTATCTCAAACATCACATAGAGTACAATATCACATTTATCTATCACATACTTTCCTACCCAGGAGAACTGAGCAAAAATGTTCTATGCTTCTAGGTACAGATCAGATAGGTGCCATAGGAAAAGTTCTGTCAAAATGGAGCTGAGAAGTTGAACTGCATATGGGGGAATAGATGCTCAGCTGGTGCAAGTTGGTGTATGGGGCATGAAGTACACAGAGCTTCACTGATTTACACCATCAAAGGCTCAGGTCCACTGTGTTCAGTAATTGTTTTTAGTTTCAAGATTTTTCCAGCCTTGACAGAATGACAAATGTGGTCATGGCTTTTCTGGCACTTTTACAATTACTTTCAATATTCCAATTTCTATGCAGGAAAACAAAGCAAGTTAAAGTATTTTGACTGAGGCACGGTTCTGAACAGTAGAGTGTATGTGCATGTCTCCAACATATTTAACAGCTATTATCTAGGTAACCTTCTTTGACAAAATTTCCCTTCCTATCTCTTTTCCCCCCACAATCCCTCCCAACTATGTCCTGGAATTTAGGACATAAAGGGCTGTAAATCATCCACTTTATTGTGAAATGTTCCTTTATTGCAGGCACTCCAGAGTACTGTATGCAACATTATAATAAAAACATAACAATATAGAGTAGCAAGGGAAAAATAGAAGTTAATTAAAAGCACTACTAATTAAATAAGAATATAGCTTCATTTTCAAAACTGAAAGAGACTCTATGCATTGAATTCCCAAAGGAAGGTAATGCCACCAGAAAGGAGCAGAAAATGCAAAGACTCTAACATCTAAGGATAAAGGACCCTTTCATCCCACTCATGTAAAGCTTTCCAGTGTTTTCAGTGGAGTAAAGCAAGTAGGATTTGATCCAAAGTCCACACACAAGCTATAGACAAGAATCATATAAAGATTGAATGTAAAGATTTCCCAATGGCCACTGAAGCTTATGGATGGAACTTTATAGCCAATATGCTGATAGTAACAGAGGGGTAGCAAATAGATTCACTAAAATTGGTATGACATGATGCAAAATATGTATAATAAATCTAGCTGATAAATTTTGCAAAAGTTGAAGGTGATCTAGCACAAACAAACAGTATGATAGGCACTCCCCTGAGAGTTTACCTCCTAAATAGATAAGACAGACAAAAGTAGTATTATTATTAGTTTGGCAGAAAATGGCTTTCTCATCCCATGAAAATTTTGAGATTTTGAAAATGTTCTCCTTTTGAACTGGGACAAAAAGTCAATCTTGAAAAAAAAAATGTGTGACCTGAAAATAAAAATTAGATGAGGTTATGTTTTGTTTCAGTAATTTCAAAAAGTTTCATTTCAGTTTTTACTGTCTTTCCATTTTTTGCTATAAATTAACTAAATTTCTAAGCAAAAAGCTTTTTTCATTTTAAAAATGTCAAAACAGGATGTTTTGACAATTTAAAATATTTTAACAAGAAATTAGTCTAAACAGACCCTTTCCTGTGAACATTTTCAGTTTTGATAAATCATTTCACAACCACAACCCGCTCCCCCCTTTGTTGTGACATTTCTCACCATCTCAAATTAGTATGTTTTACAGACAGGGAATTGAGATACAGGCATTGTATGACCTTGGACAGAGCCTTTGGCTGAACTGGGCATTGAACCCAGATCTCCCAAGTCACAGTTATATGCCTGTCAAACCTTCCTCAAAGTGGAATGCTGCAATAGTGCACTCCCTAAACACGGTTTGTCAAGTACATCTAGGATCACCCTTAGTGGTGCACATCTACAGAATACAAGACCCTTGCAGAACAAGTAGAGCTATGATTAGAGACTTTTTCCTTTCCTGTGGTTGATTATGAAGAGGGAGGTATAAGACACGGGGAAGGGAAGGAAACAAAACAAAATCCAGAGCCCACAATTTGAGGAGAAAAAAAGCATTGGTCTATCTGCTAATACTATAGAATCATAGTAATATAGGGCTGGAAAGAACTTCAAGAGATCATCAAGTCCAGCCCCCTATGCTGAGACAACACCAAGTAAACTTAAATCATCTCTGATGGGTATTTGTCCAAACTGTTCTTAAAAACCTCCAAATGATGGGGATTCTACAATATCCCTTAGCAGTCTATTCCAGAGCTTAACTGCCATTCTAGTTAGAAAGCTTTTCCTAATATCTAACTTAAATCTCCCTTGCTGCAGATTAGCCCATTGTTTTTTTGTCCTACCTTCAGTGGACATGGAGATCTATTGATACCTGTCCTTTTTATAACAGTCCATAACACGTTCAATGACTGTTATCATGTTCCTGCCCCCCAGTCTTCTTTTCTCATGACCAGACAGGCCCAGGTTTTTTTTAACCTTTCCTCGTAGGTCAAGTTTCTAAACCTTTTATCATTTTTGTTGTTGTCCTCTAGACTATCTCCAGTTTGTTAACATCCTTCCTAAAGTGTGATGCCCAGAACTGGGCACAATACTCCAGCTGAGTCCTCAGCACTGCTGAGGAGAGTGGGACAATTATCTTCTGTGTCTTAGATATAACACTCCTGAATATCAGCCTTTTTTGCAACTGCATCACACTCCTATTGAGTATGTGATCCACTATAACCCCCAGATAATTTTAATCAATACTACCGCTTAGTCATTTATGTGAGGTTCCAGATCTTAAACCCAGGCCTGGGAGTCCCCAGACAGCCACCACACCCCGACCTCCACTCAATATCTGCTGAAACCTGCTGGGCTGAGAAGCTAGTAGGACTTTTGTCTCAGCCAAAGTGCCACCCACAGGAGCCCTGATTGCAGGATTGCCTGGCTCCACTGATTGGTCCAATTATGCCATCATCAGTTACCAGTCCTGGCTTTGACTCCAACTTCTGACTCTGACTTGACTTTTGGCTCTGGCATTTGGTATATGACTGCAGCTTTGACCTCAGCTAGGATTCCTGGTTCTGATGCTGGTTTGCCCCCTGGCTCTGGTAATTGGCTGTTGACTGTGGTGCTGACCCTGGGCTTTGTTCTCCAGCCTGGATGCCTGTTCCACCTACTAAGCCAGACTGCTTATGTCCTGCTCCATAATTGCTTATTCCCCATTTTGTTCATCCCTTATTGGACAAAAGACAACCTCTGGCATATTTTAAGTTTTCCCATCCATATTGTCTGATGTTAAATTGCTCTTGGTGTATTCTTCCAACGCCTCCACGTTCATTTAATATGTCCTTTGTATTTATTTTATTTAGCATGTGCATAGTTGTCTAGTCAAGTGATGGCATCTTCACTGGCGAGGTGCAGTTCTTCTAGGCCACCGCTGAACATAGTCAGCAGGCATTCATCAACAATGTGCGTCATCATCTGTGTTGCACTGCAGCTTCACAAAGGGCTGTCATGAAGGCCGCAGCGATACTGATTGGCTGAGCAGATACCTTGCCCAGTCCAGAACCTGTTCAACAGGGATCACTGGTGACAGGGCAAGTCAAAACCAAGTGGGCAAATTGTGGGGTTGGCGATGAGGGACTGGTTGAGGATTATAACAGATAACCATTCCTCTCTGACAACAACCACCTGGGATGCCTCTACAGGCCGCTTTGTAGAAGCGATGGTGAGTCTCATTTACTGAGATATGCTGGGCTGGCATTTTCACCACACTCTTCTCCAGAGCTTCCCTGAATTTTTCCCAGTCAGCCATTGGAACTTCCACCTCTTCTTTTTGGAACTCTTGATAACTGGGAGCTGTAGCCTGATATGGATCAGTGACGGTTTGTGTTGGCTGCATGGAAAGTTATCCAAGACTTGGCATGTTGCTGTCTGAGAAGTCTATGAACTGAAGTGACCCAGCACATGTCAAGAGAGTAGTCACAATCCCATCTAGAAGAAGGGAACGTGCCTCATTGCTTAGTACCATGGATAAGGCCAAGGTTGTTTCATGATGGCCAGTCTGCAAGTCGTTCACCGTCAGCGTCAACTTCCTTATACCACTAGTCTGTGTGATGGCTGTTGAAGTCTCCGATGTACACAGCTGGGTGTGGCAGGCTTGGTAGAACCTGTTTGTTCCAGCTGATGCTTATAGGCTTGTAAACATTTGCCAGCCAGGAACCACCAACCTGGATAGTATCACAGAATTCAGTAGACATCAGCTGAATGGCATCTGAAATATCGGACCCAACATTTGTGGCTCAGCCATGCTTCAGGTGTGCCACATGGCACAACAGGTCAAAGCCTTCAATACTGTAACATCCAGCTTTGGCAGTTGCCACATGCGTCTCTTGCAAGCAAATTATGTTGATAGTATGTTGATGAGCAAGAACATCAAGTAAATCTCATTTGGCAGCCGACAAACACTCCACATATAGTTGTAAAATGTATAGAGCTGGACCAATGACATAGAAGTCACTGGGCTACACATTGGAGTTATCAGAGATGACAGTGCTGGGATTCGTTGAGCTGGTGCTCATGGAATTTGGATTGCTGGTTGGATCATTAGCTTCCCTGACTACTGTCAGGTACTGGCAGGTGGTGCAATGGACACTGATCCATTGCCCCCCAATTTTTATTTATTCAATGCATTCAGATATGCACACAACACTATGTACCATATATAGGCAAGTGTGCTAGATTGTCAGTGCTCATGTGACCAGAAAACTGACTTGAATAACATGCAACTTAATACATATAATCTAATGGAAATTAATTTACAAAGATATTATGTATACATGAGGATCACTCTTAAGAACTGTGTTTCTTAAATGTCATAAAAGGTCGGTCTTTTTTTTTTTCAACTGCTCATCCAGATAAGAGTCAGGCAGCACTCATGATGTACCAAGTGTGCAGTTGCAGCAAAGAAACTATTCTAAATATAAATGTTCTTGCAGTTTTCATATCAGATGTATGGTGGGGTGGGGGAAAGACCTGATATCAAGCTTCACCTTGTAATTTTTCACTTATATAGATAACACTTGTTAATCCATATGAAGGTCTCAGGAATAAAAGTAAACCCTGTAGGAAGAGAACAAATTCATATTAATATACCATCTAACAGTTGTGGGAAAAAATCCTGTTATAGGTATTTTTAAATTATAGGTCATAGTTAATATAGAAAACATAAAACTTGTGTTAGTTAGGGTACATCTAATTTAGGTTTAGAAACATGTTTGGCACTAAATATAATTAGTAGAATCCAGTGTGTCAGTATAGTCTGGAACAGTCTGGAAATAGTACATCAATTTACAGTATTATTCACTGGCAGTGGTATATTGGATACAACATATAAAATAGAGTCAAATGAAACAAATAAACCAGTTATACATGCAACTAAAAATACCCTTAGCTTTAAGAAATAGCTTACAATAAGATTTGGAAAGGTAAGTTTATTTAAATATAATTAAGAACAGAAGGGGTGACTGAATGTGTGAATTTATCAGTAATAGTAGAAAAGAAAGATGGATTCTTATGTTTATGTCTAGAGCAAAAAAATATTGCAAATCTTAAAAGGGAACATTTAAAAATACCTATAGATGAATAAATATTTGAACTAATGTCAGGAGCAAAATACTTTCCTTATTTAGGTGCTTTGAATGGATTTTGGCAAATACCATTGGAGCAAGAAAGTCAATTGCTATGCTATGTATGCTTAACACACCTTTAGGACATTACTGTTTTAAAGTTCTTCCCCATTTTATTAGCTCATCTATGTACAATTGTGTGTCATCTATATTTTCAAAAATCTTTTGTACTGCTCTGTGAAATACCTCTGAAGCTGACCATAAGCCAAAAGGTAATCTTTAAAAGAGCATGATATAAGATTAACTAAAGCATTGTCTAGAGTAAAATAAGCAGAACTGAAACTTAACAAAACAAATATAAATTTAGAATGTAAAATATGTTTCTAGGAGAAAAACTAACCAGTCAGGGATTTTAGACTGATCCACAATGAATGAGCTATTGATAACATGCTTACCCAAAAGGTAAGGAGTCATTACAGAAACTTTTGGGTATGATAAATGTTGTAGGAAAACACAAAGTTAACCTAAAAAAAAGGCTTTACTTTATAATAATAATCAATTGAAATTAAACTGTCAGCACCAATAATTTAAGCAGCTTAAGCAACTAATAAAAATTGCTCCCGTATTAAAACTATTTGATATTAACAGACTTACAAAATTGTCTTGAGAGGCATCCAAACAAGACTTAAGAATAGTTCTGTTACAAAAGTATAGTTATCTGTGGAAACCAGTTACTTATACATCTACATCTATGTCAAAAATGGAATTTCAGTATGCTCAAATAGAAAAAGAGGCTTTGGCATTGGCTTTGGATGCAAAAACTTTCACATTTATATATGGTAGATCTGTATTGACAGAAACAGATCATAAACTATTTGTTAATATTTCAGAAAGGAAGATGACAGACATACCACCTCAGTTCTAAAAATTATTTTTTTCAGTTGCATTTATATAATTTAAAATTAGAATATCAGCCAGGCAAATCATTAATTGTTGTTGATACTCTTTCTAGAGTTTATGATGTAATCAATGTAATTGAAGAAGATGATATGGTACATGTAGTTGTACTTATAGACTCATAGACTCATAGACTCCAGGACTGGAAGGGACCTCGAGAGGTCGTCGAGTCCAGTCCCCTGCCCTCATGGCAGGACCAAATATTGTCTAGACCATCCCTAATAGACATTTATCTAACCTACTCTTAAATATCTCTAGAGATGGAGATTCCACAACTTCCCTAGGCAATCTATTCCAGTGTTTAACTACCCTGACAGTTAGGAACTTTTTCCTAATGTCCAACCTAAATCTCCTTTGCTGCAGTTTGAACCCATTGCTTCTTGTTCTATCATTGGAGGCTAAGGTGAACAAGTTTTCTCCCTCCTTAAAATATTGTTTCCTGTATCAGAAAAAGTATGGGAAGAAATTGTAAAGCAACTAGACAGGATGAGAATTTACAAAGGGTTATTAAAGATGTTGAAAAAGAATATAATAAAAACAAATAAGGAAGCCATCTAATCAATTTATTCCAGATTTATCAGTAATTGAAACAATTCTATTTTAAAGCAATAGAGGAGTAATTCCTTTAGGGTTCACAGCTGAGATGTTGAAACTCATACATGAGGGACATTTAGGCATAGAAAAATGAAAACAGAGCAACAGATGTTCCGCATTGGCCACAAGTGTCCCAAAACAGGGGATTATATAAAAGAATATGACATATGTCAAAAATATAGAAATACTCAGTCTAAACAGCCTATGACATTTAGTCAAGAAAGCTTAAAACATTGGCCAAAAGTAGGTTTAGATCTAGCTGACTATAAAGGACATGCATATATTATAGTACTTAATTATTTTTCAAATTTTCCTGAAATAGCTATGCTAGAAAACACATGCACCAAACAAGTCATTAATAAAATTAAATTAATTTTTGTGAAGCATGACATTCCCAATACTTAATGTCTAATAATGGATCCCAATTTCACAGTCAAAAGTTTAAAAGTTTTGCCATACTATATGTTTTCAAACATGTTACATCAAATGGGCTAGTTGAAAATGCTGTTAAAATACTATACATATTATTAACAAAGCTGAAAAAACAAATACTGATTTATATTTGATATTATTAAATTATAGATCACCATTACACAAAGCATTATCTCCTGCACAGTTGTTATTCAACAGAAAGCTTAGAAACAGATTACCAATGTTTTTTTTTTCAGGAAGGGTATAAGGAAAAGAACAAGTGTAAGCATCAGTTGAGTTTGTATCAAAAGAATTATTATGAGAGAGGATTGGATAAACTACCTTATCTGAAACCGAGTGATAGAATATGTATCTATAATGCTAGAAATTGGGCTCAGAAAGCCCCTGTAACAAAAGAGGTAGCACCTCACTCTTATGATGTCATGACTAATAATGGTTAAGTATATCGAAAATCAGACAAATTTGCAATTGTTACCTTCAAGACCAGACTGCTCTGAAAGAAGAAATGATATAGTAGAGCAACTAGAGTAGACAGAAAATGAAAATTACACAATTCCTCTAGTTAGAACACCTTCAATAATGCAGCAAATATAAATATATTTATAATATATTTAGAAATGTAGTTATGTGTTCATTGCATCAAAGGAGACCTGTTAAAAACTTACAGAAAGCTGTTAGTATAATTCTGAGATATACATATGAATAAATTTGTGCTGTAAAAAAAGTGATGTGGTGCTTACTGTGGCTTTAAGAGAATGGATAGAGTCCTCAGGTTATGGGAACTGATAGTTAGAGGAGGCAGCTGGTTGTAGGTTAGACTGATAGATTGACTTGAGTTAAGATGCTCTGTATATATGTTAACTTTGTATCTAATAAAGACTGTTGCTAAGTTACTAGCAATGAATTATTATTAAGACTAGTGGGAGACTACAGAGCTATGAGGTGAGGATGAGACACTACTCAAGAAAGTTACTGCTGGTGGCAGAGACACTGAGTAGTATTCATTCTAGAGTACAACTCAGATGACTCTGTGGAACAGCAGATAGTTTATCAACTTGCTACAGTGCCTTTGCATCTGTGATGGGAGCTCTAGGCAGTCCAATAAAGCAATAAACAAAATGGGGTGCTACATGTTCCTGGGTTGGCCAAGTTGCAAGGAGCAAGTGCCACAGGTGATTACCACCTACTACCAGGTGAAGGACGAGCTGTGTATACAAGACAGGATTTTGTTTAAAGGGGAGAAAGTAGTAATGCCAGCAAATATCCGAGCTGAAATAATGACATGGATACACACTTCACATCTGGGGATAGAGGTATGCTTGAAATGAGCCAGGGAGTATATCTGCTGGTCAACAATGAATGCTCAAAAGGAAGCAAACATGGAACACTGAGGTGTGTGCAGAACATTGTGAATGACAAGAAGACTCTACAATCTAATGACATTCCAGTCTGGCCCTGAAAAAAGGTCAGAGCACCTGTTAACTTTTAATTCCAGGATCTATATGGTCACAATAGGTTACCACTCCAGTTTCTGGGGAGGGGACTATCTGGAGGAGACTCAGTCAAAAACTGTGATTGAGAAACTGAAGATGGATTTGCCAAATTATGGCTTACCTGACATGCTATCCTCAAACAATGGGTCACACTGCAGCTTAATTCAAATGATTCAACACCCAAAAGGAATTTGAGCACACGATGTCTTCCCAGGTGTCTACAAAGCAATGAGAAGGCAAAGCTGGCAGGAAAAAGCAGCCAAGAGACTGATGGCAAAGGCAAAACTGGCAGAAAAGATTCTTTGCTTAGCAATGTTGGAACATCACAATACACCATCCCAGGGACTAGATAGCAACCCAGCACAGAAACTGATGGGCTGAAGAACTCTGCTTCCCATGAGTATGCTGCTGCAGCCCAGTGGAGCAATGGCAAACAGAACACAGAATTAAGTAAGATCCAACCTTGCTAGGTAGCCCAGTACAACAAAGCAACCTGAGGCCAATACACACAGGTGAGCAAGTCTGGGGTTAAGTGTCTAATAGGCTCACAAGCAATGGCAAAAGGCAATAGTCCAAGCTGCCATGGAACACAGGTCATATAAAGTAGCCGCAGACTCCATGGCATCAGTGGAGATGCAATTGAAGACAGCCGTGGCAGACAGCCAGCACACCTGAACAGAAGGGGCCAATGCCATGACAAGGAGGACTTAGAACAAGCCTCAGCAATTAGCTGGTCTGATATAGAAGACTCAAAAAAAACAAGGTATATGAGCAACATAGAGAATGAACAGGATGCCAAACAGAAAGAAGGGAGAAACAAAGTGGAAACAAGTCTCCAACCAGTAGAAATAACACAAACAATAAGTGGGAGACTGGTCTGAAGACTAGTTTACTGGCTGGAGCATGAGGTTTAAAAGTCTGCAGTAGCTGGCAGCAGAGGCTACGTCCCCAGGGTGAGCTATGCAATAGTAACTTCTGACCCCAGCTAGTCAGCATGAAAGACAATGACTGTTAAAAGGAAAGATTCAGCAACCTATATGGAACTTGGAGGGAGGAACACAGATTGGTGGAGGGAACAGTTTGGAGGAGACACCAGGAAGTCAGTCTGTAAGCAAATGGCTTGAATATTAGCATCAGTTGAAGCATCTCTGTAAATAGAACCACTTTAGTTTAAGAAACATGGAGATCTCAGGTTATTACCTAGCATGTGATACATGAAACCAAGCGCAAATAACATAATTCACATAAACAAAAGTTTCTTGTAAAGTTCAGATAAATGAGTATTTGATCACAATATTCTTAATTCTGACCCCAAATAAATCAATAAATAATTTTTTATCCAGAACTCAAAAATATCAGCAGAACACACACAATCCTTTGGGAAAAGAACCAAAAACTGTTGAGTATAATTTTTATTTACACGGGAGCTTTAGTATAAATGAGAATTAGGCCCTGTTACATTCAAGGGTGCACTCCAGACCAGTGAGGGATTGTGTCACCACCTGCCCTACAACTTTGGGTGCCTCACAATGGTTTCCTGTTGTAGCTCCAAACCTAGGTCACTAATAAAGAACATGAACCTCACACCCTGAGTGTCTTATATAGCTACAGCCTGGTCCATCAACTCTGACCCCAGCAGCCAATCAGCAACACACCAGCTAAGCGAGTGATGGAGGGCGGGAGTGGAGGTGGGGGTGGGGGTAGGGGGGTGGAGTGAGCGGGGCAGGGCTTTAGAGAAAGGGCACGACAGGAGCAGGACGTCGGGGCAGGTGTGGGACAAGGGTGTTTGGGTTTGTGTGATTACTGTTATTTTTACATTTTTTTTAGGTAGATCCTGGGTTGCACTTAGATTCAAAAAAGTGATCTTGTGCTTTAAAAGGTTGGAGACCACTAGTCTATAGGGTGTCAATGAGGAGTGCATTCGTCACAGCCCTGTTAAATGTACATTTTAATGACACCTCAAATGTAAGTCCACAAATACAAATTTACTATGGGGTAACCATGTACACACTTTCCGTGTTCTGAAAATACAAGCTTATTCTCAGGGTACAACAGTGATAACAATTGTAGTTGCTCAGAACATACAAAGGGGGTAGATTCTGGTTGCATCTAGCCTTCTGAGAATTTTCCTGGTGTGTGGTGGTGGAGGCTTTTAGGTGGCATAAATCCACCACAGTAAGCTCCTGTGCCACCCTCTCTCCTAGCTTTGGCAAAGAGGCATAATCTCTTTTCCAAAGCTAGGAGAGAGGGTGGCACAGGAGTATGCCCATATGGGATGGGGTACACCCAGAGTGCATCTGTGCTTCAGGAATTCTCATCTGGCAAATGATCCATGGAGACTATGCTTGTTTGCTTAGATTCAAGGAACCCCTGTACTGCTCTAACCTATGCTGAGGCCAGAGATGTTGCAGCATAAAGTAGGGAAGTGGGTAACCATGAGTGACTCCTGATGACCTGCCATCTTCTTCTAGGCTTAGTGGATCTCAACTCCTGAATGTGAGCTCTGGTGTCTCAACATATGTCCTCTTGCCCTGGGATTTTGATTTTATTTACAAGACCTCTTCATTTTGTATGTTTAATTCAGTTGCTCTTCAATAGCTAAAGTCCAGAAAAATATCAGATGGAGCTGAAAAAGAATTTGGGTGGGAGGGGAAGCTTTTATACCATCACCATGAATAACAGAAATCCAGGGTACCTGCACATTTGACAAATGTTCTTCCAAGCCACGTGCTTGCAATTCAAAAATATCACTGGGAGTGCTGTCCTACTTACTGCAAAAAACAGTGATTCTTTTTTTTTTTTTGGTCTTTTAAGATAGGCAGCAGGATATTGTAGTCAATCATCATAGAATTTCCTAAAATATAGAACCCTTGTAAAATTAACAGAGCACATCATTCATCTCTTTCCTGATCTAGACTCCTCTCTAGCAATTGGGAGACAGAAATTTTCACACTGAGCATACTGGAGTGCAGAAAGGGTGGGAGTGAGTTGTAAAATTGTGAAAACTATTTTTTTATTATGGAAAATGAAGAAAAATTAGCCGGTGGGGACTTATTGCAGGGGTTTAAATGCTTAAATTAAGAAAGCAACTGATTTAAGGCAAATCAGCAGTTTATTTGAGGATGGACTGGTGACAGCTGTTTCTGTTTATTATATACATGAAGTAAACCTGTTGGCATGTGAAATGCCCCTTTTGTTTTTCTAGCACCAAGTTGCAGCAATTATAGTATAATACTAGAGCATATGGCAATGTAATTGAAGGTGTTGCAAGAAATTAGAGTTAGGTATTTAGGGCCATATGTTCCCCTGCACTATGCAAAGTGGAAAGGAGCAGATGGGCACATGTTACAGTAAGGCACCAAGGGCCTGGGAAGTCCACCCAGAAGGGAAAGGAAACTATGTCATATTATGATATGTAGCAAAGTGTGATGTGAGATGTGTGGCCTTTAGGAATGTGGTGGAGTTAGAGAGCCGCCATTATATAAAGCATGTTGCTCTGGCAAAGTAGTGTGAAATCCATATCAACTTCCAAGGC
Source organism: Gopherus flavomarginatus (assembly GCF_025201925.1). Taxonomy (NCBI): domain Eukaryota; kingdom Metazoa; phylum Chordata; order Testudines; family Testudinidae; genus Gopherus; species Gopherus flavomarginatus. The sequence goes on from NC_066619.1 coordinate 109,836,219, forward strand.
AAGTTATTGCTGAACAAATCAGCACTAGCTAGAATGGAACTAGCTACTTCACCCCACACACAGTGCGCTCCTGGAAACTACGCACACAGAGAACATCTGAAATCATAGTGTGTTTGCACCAGGCACAGCAGTGGGCCAGTGCCTGAAAATATGAGTATGATAGGGACAGGGCACCAATCCCACTCTCCTGAAATTGGCTAGAGACTTGGAGTTCCAAAGAACAGTTCAGAATTATGAACGTCTGATAAATGTTTGTTGGCCATCATTTTGTGCTTGCATAGGTCAAGAGATGTTATATTACTGTTTAATACAAGGCATTTCAGTAGATATCTGAGTTCCTAATTTGGAAGGTAGAATACACAGTGGTTCGGGTCCATTTCTGTACTAGCTTGCTTCTTTGTAGTCACTGTGTAAAATGGATATGAAAAGGCTACCAAATCAGAATGGTAGCCTCTTATACCCACTTTTTTTGGTGTTGATGACTACACAAGATGGAAGGCACTAGAGCAGGGGTCGGCAACCTTTTAGAGGTGGTGTGCCGAGTCTTCATTTATTCACTCTAATTTAAGGTTTCATGTGCCAGTAATACATTTTAACATTTTTAGAAGGTCTCTTTCTATAAGTCTATAATATATAACTAAACTATTGTTGTATGTAAAGTAAATCAGATTTTTAAAATGTTTAAGAAGCTTCATTTAAAACTAAATTAAAATGCAGAGCCCCCTGGACCAGTGGCCAGGACCCGGGCAGTGAGTGCCGCTGAAAATCAACTTGTGTGCCGCCTTCGGCATGCATGCCATAGGTTACCTACTCCTGCACTAGAGTATCAAGCCCTAAGAGTTATATTATTTTGATTAAAAAATAATACATAATCATCAAGCAACTTAAGTTTCCTACCAATGATTTTCCATAGTAAAACCATTTTGCTCATAGAATAGTGATTGCTCACATCCAGTGTATGTACGCCAAAACACTTTGCCAGTATTTGACTGGCAATTGATTTTTTCTATATTATTTTTATCTAGTAGAGCTTACTACTGTATTTCCCAAAAGATCAAGAGTAAAATAAAATGCTTTAGCATATGCTACACAGATAATATATTAGTGTAAAATCCTGTATGTATTAGAGTATTTTTTAATAAGGTATCAAAGATCACAATGATCTGTTGACTCATTATCAGTGATGTGTGGAGCAGAGCCAATCTTGTGTTCATTGAAAAAGGTAAGTCTTATATGTTACTGGAGAAAATAAATTCTAAGATGACTTAGGACTGTGATATGATATGGCAGTAAGTTCTGCTGTGAATCAAGAATACCCAACAATAGGCAGTTATTGAAATTGCACTGCACTATGCAATTAATTACAGCACTGATAAAAAATCAGCTACTTATCTGATTATTAAAGGTACAAGGCAAAAACAAAGGACTTTATTAAAAACTTCTATGTACAGCATTGTTGAATGTACTTTCATATACATAGGATATGTTATTTAAGTTGATGCTGAGTAAAAATGGCATTGAGCCTTCTATATTACAGCAGGGGGCAGCATGGCATGCAGTTTTCTATTCTATATCCATGCTTACAATATTAACACTGTGATTTACTAATTACCGCAGAACCTCACTGGTTACAGATTGTTGTGTAAACTCCTTTCCTATCAAAACAGGCACAAAAGTATGAGTCCCCTGGCCAATCTGTGGGACTTGGCATAATTAGAAGATATCTGTAAAATATCAGAGAAAAATTATTATTCATAAAGATTAAGGCATGAAACAGTAGGTGAGACCTCATTTTTTAATCAATCCTCAACCATTAGTGCATAAACACTTCAGATAAAAAACATCGCATTAGCACCAGTCTTCCTCATGTTTTGCAAATATAAAGCTGAGACAGTGATACAATGACACGACACCATGCCTACAAGGCTATTCCAGGGTCCTCAGATAGTACAGGGTCCTTAGATAGCATAGAATCTAGCCAAAATATTTGCATTCAAATCAATTTTACAAAGACTGTTACACAGTTATAAGGAACTGATTCTGAAGAAATGCTTTTGTATTATGTCTTGCTGGCAATCGGGAGGATTTATCTTTAGTGCTGGTCTGCAAAGGATCAAATGATTATACCAAAAGCCTTTTGTTTATAGATGAGCCTACTAGATCAATACAGCTGTTATGAAAGTGCACTGGGAATGAGGAGGGCACTTGCAGTATTCTGCATAATTGATTCTCAGGTTGATGTAAAGTGCACTGATTCTTACTTCTGTGTTTTTAAAACTCAAAGCCAGGAAAGAGTAGATTTCAGCTAATGCTGAAGAATCTGTTTTACCACGTATTTCTTAGTCAGGTTAAGTAGACTATTTTGTCCCTATTACAGTGCAAATTAAAGAGAACATAAGGGACATTGATTATTAATTTCCCTTAAAGCAGCAGGGCAGAATTAATGATGTCACATCTTTCTGACTGGGATGGGTAGTTTCTTAAAGCAAACAGAAATATAGCTCTAACTGCTAATCAGTTACACCTGGATTAGGAGATAGTACTGGCAATTAGTGGCATTAAAATCATTGAGGCTTGTCAAAATAAATTATAAGGCCCCTACCACTTCCACTTTTTTGCTTCTTCGATCTTAACAAAATGGAAGGATAAAAGAGAGCCCTTTACTGAAAGCTGAGGTATGCTAACAATACATACTGTAAATATTAGGGTGTCCAGAAAAGGATACAGCTAAATTTTCTGTGGTTTAATGATGGTTAAGATATGTGCTTCTAAATAACCTACATGTACTTGGGGGAAAAATATCCATTGGTTAATTAGCTGACTTGAAACTGGGTTACTTTATCATTTTACATGATGTGAAATACGCAGTTTTCAAGATTTCAACATGAAACCAGGTGCAACTCAGCAGTTTTACTTTGAGAGTTTGAGTTTGTTTGAACATGAAACTCAAAGCAAAAATTGAATGGGGAGAGTGCAAAGCCACATGGATAAAACCGAATAAAATATTTGTACAAACACTCTGAAGCAAGTATTGCAGAGATCTATTAAGAAAAGGCTAGAGCATAAAGTTAAGCATCTAAATACATATGTGGGCACCTACATAAAAATGACCTAATTTTCAGAGTTGTGAGTACCTACAGCTCTCATTAATTTCGGTGTTGACACCTCTGAAAAACATATGAACTTTTACTTATGTACTTCCCTATGCATGCACTTGCTTGGCTTAGACACCTAAGTTTGAAAATGTTGGCCTGTTTCCTTTGCTTTTTTCAAATCTCTTCTGAAAGCCTGCATTGGTTGTGAAGGATACTACGGATTATATCCATAAGCACCGATGGATGATGTAGATGCTCCCCACTCCCCACTTTTGTTTGGCTGCCTAATTTTGGATTTAGATTCCTTACTTTATGCACCCAAGTTTGAAAATTTTGACCTTGGGGTCAGATTTTCAAAGATATTTCAATACTTAAATGTGAATATAGCTGCTGGGGGGGAGATTTTCAAAAGCACCTAGACCCTTAACTCCCATTAATTTCAATAGGAGTTCAGTACCTAGGCACTTTTGAAAATCACTATACCCCTTTCTGCATCTTTAGGGGTTTAGCTACCTGTATGGAACTTGGAGGGTGAAGCACAAGTTTCAGGAGGGAAGAGTTTGGAAGAAGTACCAGGAAGTCAGCTGGTGTAAACATGGCTGGAATACTAGCTGCAGTTAGAGCATCCCTGTAAATAGTTCTCTTAATAAGGAATGAGTTTAGGTTTTCAAGCATAGACTCCTCTCACATGACTATTCAGTATGTGAAACAAAGCTGCCTAAAAATCTTTGAAAATCTGGCCCATAGTACTGAAATTAACCAGTTGGCTCATTGCTGGGTACTGTACTCCTTACAGACTGAGTAAATTAGAAGGAAGAAATTCTGAGAGGAGTAGGAACCCAGATCAGTATTGAGCTAATAGAAGGTACTATGACCTGGATCCACAAAGGGACTTGGGCATTGTGACAATGAACACTGTGATGGAGAACTTTTAGCTGCCTAGAAAAATCACAGAAACAGCATTTTTACCCACAAAGCCTGAGTTATATACTTAGGCTTCCTATACAATGTATAGCAGGAGAGAGAGGTACCTTACAATGCAATTTAAGAAAGCTGGGCTCTATTGGGAGATGCTGATGAGAGGTGTGCTAGATGCCTAAATCCATTCTACAGAAAGATGACTATCTCTGCTAGCTATCCACAACTGGGATCCCCTCTCCTGGAATCAGATGATTTAGATGCCTAAATTGTTTCTTATGAGAATGAGTTAGGCACCTGCCTAACTCCACAAAAATGTGTTGCCTTCAGGTTTGGTAAGTTATATTTGCTGCAGAATTCTGCAAGAGTTCATTCTGATAGCCAAGGATTGCTGGAGCACAGCAGCTCTCCAACTAGTCTCCTATTTTGCTGATCACCCCCATTACAAATATGTGGGAGGTAGATAATTCCCCTTTACCTGGGGATTTCCCTAATGGGTAGTTAAACTGGCTTTGCAATACCGAAATAGAGAGAGAGCCCTAGATGCCTGATTCTTCACTCTAACTTATGGCAGCCTTCCTGTGGATTTGTATGGCCTGTTTCATAACGCAGAATATCTAAAATGCAAAACACTCTGGCTACTCCTTCTCCTGACCTGAACACATTCCCAGCCCCACACCTACAGCAGAGGCAGTGCGGGTCTAATTATAGCTGCTCTTGCACTCAGAGAGTGACCTCTTTAGCTACTGCATGCCACCTGAAGAGAGTACAAAGTCTAAAGTGGGGCCAAAATTGGGCCTTTAAAAAAAAAAAAGTCAGGAACCAAGTTCTGGAGTCTATGGAAAACATGATAAAGAATCTTGAATTTCATGCAGACACAGAAGGGAACAAGCGTAGAGAGACACTTAAAGTAGCTGGGAGCAGGACCGGCACTAGGGGTTTTAGCTGCCCCACGCGCTGGTCCCGTGGCTCCGGTGGAGCTGCTGCAGTCGTGGCTGCGGACAGTCAGCTGCTCTGCGGCTATGGTGGAGCTGCAGCAGTCTCGCCTGCGAGAGGTCCACCGGAGCTGCACGAGCAGTCGACCGTCCGCAGGCACGACTGCAGCAGCTCCACCAGAGCCGCGGAGCAGCCGACTGCCGCCCCCTCTGGCAAAACGCTACCCACCAATAATCCTGGTGCCCTAGGCGATTGCCTAGGCCGCCTAAATGAAAGCGCCTGCCCTGGCTGGGAGGTTCCATACTCTCCTCTGCACTAAGTAGTGCTCCCAAGATTTGCATTACTAATAAGATAATGAGGAGACACACAGTTCTTAAACAGAAGAGATCTGTTTCCCTTCCTCTTTAACTAGGATTCAATCTCATCCCTCAGTGTTAATAGAAATTACAGCTCTCTATGTAACTCTTCGTAAGAGATTAAAAAAACAAACTAGGAACATAGGTACATAGACAAATCTGTCATTAAAACATTTTCTGGACAGGGTAGCTATAGCATTTAAATCTGTTTGTTAATTCTGCCCACATGGATTGTCTGCCATTGAAGTCATTTGGAGCTGTGTGGTTCTTAGGGCAGAGTTTATCTGGCCAGAATCAAATTATAGGGGAACCACTGTAACATGTGTTTGTACTGTGGGAAAGTTACCCTTTACCACGGGCTAAAGAATGAAAGTTTCTGAGGTAAATGTTGATTTTCCAGATGAACAAGATAACATTTTTCTGACTCCCTCTCCTCCCACCCCACCCTACCCTGCCCCCCAGTATACCGCAGGTAACTGAAGAAAGGAAGAGCAAGCTTTGCCAAGTCAGGCACTCAATTAGCTCAGCAACCCCAACTATCTAACTCTTCAGTTAACCAAACCTCACAGTTAAGTGAAGATCAGCAGCAATAAGCACCATGCCTTGTTCTCCCAGCTCATTGCAAAGCCTCTTTCCCAAGGGCTGAGGATGTCTCTGAAACCTTTCAGTAAACAAGAGTTGCTCTTTAAGTGAGAGTCTTAAAATAGTGTGGAAGCAGATTAATCATCTCTCAGTCCTGTGTGGTGTTTTCTCAGAGCTTTTCTACATAAGCCTTAAGGGAATCTAGCTAATGTAACAGATCCACAGTGGTTTGAGGTTGATTGCTAATGAGTTCACTTTTTTCCATTTCCCCCTGCCAATAGTTTCATACAAACAGTGAAAAAGGTCCAATATTTAACACCATGTTTTTGTACAACTTTAGTCAGTGATTTATTTGTGAATTTCCTAAAGGAGGACAGGATAGTCCCACAGCTGCAGGCTGAGGCAATGCAAACCACCAAAAAAAATATAGAGAGGAATTTAGAACGGCAGTCCCTGACTGGGAAGATAGTTAATGCTTGGAGCCAGAAAACAGATAAAAAGGGGCATACTTTTAACTTCCCATATTAAATTTATTTTGGCATTGCCATGCTGCAGAGCAGTTCATGTATTCAAGATTCTTTCCAGTACATTGCCTTGTCCTTTAGCGTGGCATGTTCTTTACCTCCTCTTCTCTTTTCCCTTTACCAGAGAGTTATCAGGTATGGTTTAAAACTTATTTGCTTTCACATCATCTATATTTCTTTTATTTTCTAAATATTGCATAGTTGGGCTGAGGCTTTTTATGGACTTTGGTGCACTTATGGATATTTTGTGCCCAGCTCAAATATTGGCAATGGTATATCTCATTCACATCTATCAGTCTCAGTCTAGTCATATGAGGCTGTGTCCTCCATTGTACTCCAGTTCCTTTGCACAACTCTGAAGGAGTTCAGTGTTTCTGTCTGTAAAGGAACTATTTATGTAGATCCATGGAATAGTTCGTTTGACAGCTATGCTTGCCATACATATAGCAAGAGGATTACATATGATGATCAAGCCTTTATACATAAGCCAAAGCCCGTACATTAAATCTCCAGTATACAACTCTGACAGATAATGGCAGCATCTTCTTTTTGCCCCTTTCCCATTTAAGAACAAGGTACATATCACATAAAACGGCATCACACTTAATATACTCTGGAGGTGCTGAAGAAAAACATTGCCAACTAACACCTCTGTGTTAAATAATAGAATGTTCTTGCTGTGAGAGCAGAAGTTTCATCTTTCTCATCACATGCAGAGAGTCTCATAATCCCTTTTCTCTCTGAACTGATTCCTTCTTAGAAGAACCAATGAGACCTGACCTGTTGAGCCAGGCAAATATACTGCCCTTGTCTACAGTAAAATGCAGATAATCAAAGGAATACACAACACTTCCTTACTACAGATCATGCTACATAAAAATATACAGAGAATGGAGCTTTTTGCTAAAAGATATGCTTTGGGGATTATTTTGGGAATGTTCTATGGCTTGTGTTATACGTGAGGTCAGATGATCACCATGTTTTTTTCTTGGAATCTATAAAAGAATAAACTAAAGACATTAAATAAAATTAAAGAAACAGGGCCACATACATGCAGATTTCAGCAGTTCTTATATTAGAGCTAGTTGGAAAAATGAGGAAAAAATATGAAACATTTTGAAATAACTTCCATTTCCAAGGTTTGTAATGGAATGATTTTGCATTGTTTTCAACATTTGTTGCTCAATTTTTTTTTAAAAAATTCAAATTTTCAAAATGTTAAAATTTCACACCACATTTTATTTTTTCTTCCTTCCTCCTCCTTTTAGTTTTTCCTTTTTGTCACTCAGTGCAATAAAATGAACACTTGGTTTGCCTCTATCATTTCATTTTTTCCCCTTTTTCTACTCTGTTCCTTTCAACTGGGGAAAAGTTACTATCTGTCATAGGGACATGTGATAGAATGAGAATATAACCTACAATATCTTGAATGAAGTTTATTGGACTAAGTTTATCATCTCTGGAGACGATTGTATTAAAAATGCAATTCTGTATGTGTTATTGTGGAATTATATGTATTACCTTCTCTAGGACACTGACTAATGCAATTTCTGGAAGATATTAGGAACTTAAAGGACTTTTTTTTGGAATAGTATCTGTGAAATGGATTTCCTAGGAAGTACCTGGGGAATGCAAATACCTCACTTCAAATCCATGCTCTGGAAGCTATGCCCTGGAAAGGAATACCCACTGTCTACAATTTACCTATTCCTGAAAACTGCAGCGCAAAGTGTGGATTAAACGTTATGAATGTTTGTTCTGAGTTGAAGCTGTGATGAACTTGCAACCACAAGGAACCCCACCTTGGGTTGGGCTTTGAAGAACTGCTCCAGGCAGAACCATGTTAGGGGGAACTCTGCGAAGCTTATTAGCATGTACATAGATTTTTATATTGTTTTTAATATATTTTCATTTTGATGCTTTTACCTTAAGAATAAAATAGGCTTGCGTATAAAGAACTATGTGGTAACTTGTAGATATAGCAATGACATCTATTTCTCTGAAGAGAAAGCAAGTGGGTGTCCTTTGGCAACCTATCTGTTCTGGGAATAACACACTGAAGGCAGGGAACTGTGCAGCCTGGAAATACATTGGTCAGAGGGGAGAGAGACATGAGTCTTCACCCAAAATGTAACGGCTGGAGAGCTGGAATCCTGAGAGTAGGTGCCCCATTGTGGAGAAACTAAAAGCATTCTTTGCATCAATCTTCACAACTGAGGGTGTGAGGGAGATTCCCAAAACTAAGCCATTCTTTTTAGGTGAAAAATCTGAGGAGCTGTCCTAGACTGAGGTGTCAATAGATGAGGTTTCGTAACAAGTTGAAAAACTAAACAGTAATAAGTTAGCAGGACCAGATGGTATTCACCCAAGAGTTCTGAAGGAACTCAAATGTGAAATTGCAGAACTACTAACTGTACTCTGTAACCTATAATTTAAATCAGCTTCTGTACCAAATGACTGGAGGATAGCAAATGTGTCCCCAATTTTTAAAAAGGGCTCCAGAGGTCATCCTGGTAATTACAGGCTGGTAAGTCAGACTTCAGTACTGAGCAAACTGGTTGAAACTATAGTAAAGAACAAAATTATGAGACACGTAGATGAAGATAATTTGTTGGGGAAGAGTCAACGCAGTTTTTGTAAAGGGAAATCATGCTTCACCAATCTACTAGAATTCTTGGGGCGGGGGTCAACAAGCATGTGGACAAGGGAGATTCAGTGGATATAGTGTACTTAGATTTTCAGAAAGCCTTTGACAAGGGCCCTCACCAAAGGCTCTTAAGCAAAGTAAGCGATCATGGGATAAGAGGGAAGGTGCTCTCATGGATGGGTAACTGGTTAAAAGATAGGAAACAAAGGGTAGGAATAAATGATTAGTTTTCAGAATGGAGAGAAGTAAATAATGGTGTCCCCCAGGGGTCTTTACTGGGACAAGTCCTATTCAACATATTCATAAATGATCTGTAAAAAGGGGTAAATAGTGAGGTGGCAAAATTTGTGGATTATCCAAAACTACTCAAGATAGTTAAGTCCTGGGCAGATTGTGAAGAGCTACAAAAGGAGCTCTCGAAACTAAGTGACTGTGCAAGAAAATGGCAAATGAAATTCAATGTTAATAAATGCAAAGTAATGGACATTGGAAAACATAATCCCAAATATACATATAAAATGATGGGGTCAAAACTAGCTGTTACCACTCAAAGAGATCTTGGAGTCATTGTGGATAGTTCTCTGGAAACATCCACTCAATGTGCAGTGGCAGTCTGAACCCAAACAGAATATTGGGCATCATTAAGAAAGGAATAGATAATAAGACTGAAAATATCATATTGCCTCTATATAAATCCATGGTATGCCCGCATCTTGAATATTGAGTGCATATGTGGTCACCCCATGTCAAAAAAGATATATTGGAATTGAAAAAGGTTCAGAAAATGGCAACAAAAATGATTAGGGGTATGGAATGGCTTCCGTACGAGGAGATATTAATAAGACTGCGACTTTTCAGCTTGGAACAGAGACAACTAAGGGGGAATATGATTGAGGTATATAAAATCATGACTGGTGTGGAGAGAATAAATAAGAAAGTGTTATTTACACCTTATAACACAAGAACTAGGGATCACCAAATGAAATTAATAGGCAGCAGATTTTTAAAAAAAACAGGAAGAAGTATTTCTTTACATAACAAATGGTCAACCTGTGGAACTCTTTGCCACAGTATGTTGTGAAGGCCAAGACTATAACAGGGTTCAAAAAAGGATTTGATAAATTAATGGAGGATAGATACATCAATGGCTATTAGCCAGGATGGGCAGAGATGTTGTCCCTAGCCTCTGTTTGTCAGAAGCTGGGAATGAGTGACAGGGAATGGATCACTTGATAATTACCTGTTCTGTTCATTCCCTCTGGAGCACCTGGCTTTGGCCACTTTCAGAAGACAGAATACTGGGCAAGATGGACCTTTGGTCTGACCCAGTATGACTGTTCTTATGTTATGTTTGACTTCTGAGGAGAAATTCAGATGCAGCTGCCCTGCACTGTGACAAGATAGTTTTATCTCTAACATTGCAAAGTTGAAGTTTTGAAAATTTACAGAATGGGAAAAAATGGAGGGGAAAAAAAGAAAATAATAAGAGGGTTAAAGGGAATCTCAAATCTCTAGATATCATTATTTCCTTGGATTCAGTGGAAAATGGTAGAAAGAAAGAGCGGAAATCATTCAAAATTTTAAAAATCAGCATTCAGAAATGGAAGTGAAACAATTTCTATTAAAAATGGAATTTTTCCTTGTGTTCATTCTATTTGTTTGAAGTTTCACATAAACATATAGTAAATGAACCCCCATCTTTCAGCTACAACATTTTGACCAGTTCTATCTTATACACATATAAAGATGTAGCTCTTTATATAGGGCCAATCACCTTAGCATGAGTTCCTCATACATGTAGAATAATGTATACATACACATTTCTCTTTCCCTCCAGATACTATTAAACCGTATTAATTATTTTAAACATTCATAAGGCCAGAAGAGATCACTGTAATCATGTAGTTTGACCTCCTGTGTAATTACAGGCAAGAGGATTTTATCTAGTAATCCTTGCATAATTCCCCTTAGCTTATGTTTAAAAAAGAGCATCTATTTTGGAAAAACATCTAATCTTGATTTAAAGCATTCAGTCAATGGAGAATCCACTACATTTCTTGGCAGCTATTCCAACGGTTAATTACCCTCACTGTTTTAAAAAAAAAAAAGTATTTCCAGTTCGAATTTTTCAAGCATCAACTTCCAGTCATTGGATCTTGTTAAGCTTTTGTCTGTTAGGAAAAACAGCCCTTAAATTATTTGCTATGTGTCTGCCAAATGTGAACTCTGCAGGATAGTATTCACAGTCTCTCTGCTTTGTGATCCATACTTGCCAACTAAGTGAAGTCAGAATGGTGTTTTCCCTGTACCCCTAAAAATAAAGGGTTTGCATAGGATCTCAAACAGTTGCTGCAGATTTTCCACATGGAGATCATTTTTAATTTTTTAGGGCTCAGATTCTCTCCGTGCTAACTTCCTCTTTCCCCATAACCTGTTCTTTCCCTCAACAACTCTGATGAGCCTTCCTCATGCTTCTCCTTTTTCTCAGGGTAGGTGTCCCCCTTTTAACATTGCCACTTTCTCTCTCAGAATAAGAAAACACTGACTTTGTTGTCTGCAGTGAAAACTTATTGTGTGTGCTAATCACAAGTATAGGTACAGACAGAAAATGCTTAATTAACAGAATGAAGACCATCTGCAATGTTTTCCAACACCTTGCCCAAAGTCTTCCCACTAAGAGCTGAGCCAACCATATTTATGTATGTCAGTGGCCATTGTGAATGATGATGGATGAGAAAATCACAGAACAATGATTAAAACAAAGGCCCTGGGTATACGTTGTTGTATAAGGGACTTTGCTTAACAACACCGCAGCACCAAAATGATGATGGTGTTCTCCACAGCTCATGTGTCAGACCTGACAAGACCTTTTACAGGAATCCATCAATGCCCTCTGCTGTTAATACTGCACACATAGTATGCGCCCGCTGTACAATGGCTAATTTATTTCTGACTGCAATGGTGGAAAGCTGCAAGTAACTAGAGATCACTACATTCAATTAAATGCTTTTGGTAGATATGTGAAATATCGTGATTTAAGGGTCTGGGCATAATGCTGACAACTCTACAGCACCACAGGGAGTGCGTCCCCAAACCCTCAGGCCAGATTGCTGACTTTACTGCAGTTAAACAAGAATACCACACTTTTTGCATCTAATAACATACAACCCCCACGTCCCCAGACAGATCTCTAGCACAGAGACAATAATGATGAACTGGATCTTGCCACACATGCACATCCTACAAATAATAAGTTTTTGTGAATGTGACGAAAGAGAAAAATGATTTTAAAACTCATCCCTGCAAATAATATTACTCTAGCCTAATTATGTCTAGCAGTGATATCTTAGGCCAGAACTGGCTCCAGTAGCTTGGAAAGGATAATATTTAAAGGGTCCTGTTTCCGCCACTTGAGCTTCTCCTGAAAGCATAAACTGCTCCGACTTTCCCAGAACCGTAGGCCAGCTTTGTGTAGCATGTTTGGCATCATTGTACAGGCAGTTTCTTAAAAGAAAGACAAAGGACCCTGGAATTAGAAAACCCTTTCTGCTGTATGTGAAAGCAACTCTTGTTTCTGGAGTGTTTTGCTAAGGGCATTCTTGCTCACCTCAAATTTCTCTAAATTTGATGTCATTAAAATAGCATTCCTTTTGGAGCTATTGACCAGCATATTTACACATTCATCCTTCAAGCCACTTCTATCATTCCACAGCTTGGGCATGACATGAAATCTTTCTTCATGTTTCCGTGGAAATAGCAACAGCTCACTATGCCTCTGTGTCCCTGGGAGAAGCTTTTATAAGGTGTCTTTGTAATTTCCCCTCAGCCCTATGAGGTGAAGTTTCTTTGGAAGAGTCTATTTGCCCTTTTAAACATTTACTTTCTCTTGACATAATATAATGTCTTAAATATTTTCACACAAAAAAACTACCCATTGAGGAGAGAAAATATCTCTGTAAAGTGTATGTTCAATAAAGGTAGCATGCAGATTAAATTTAATTAGTGTTTCATTTTCAAGAGAAAAACTTCTCGGAGCACATTTTTGCAAATTCTTATGATAAGTTCCCACCTCTCTTCACTCCTTTCAAATTCTGTTAATACTTTTCCCTTTCTATGAGTTTGCAGACTGCTGGATCTTGGCAGCGTAAACACCTCAGTTTCTTCCCTTTTTTAATTTTTTGTTTTTTACAGTTTCTCTATTACTACTTCCTCTATGGACTTTGATGGTCATAAGACCACCAGATTCTTCTTTAAATCCCATCTCAAGACCCACTTCTGTTGTGGTGCCTACTGGAAATCAACCAGCTAATTGTGATTATGCCAAAAACACTTTTAAATGACTGGGAACAACTAATATGTGTATGTACTGTAGATAAGCCACATAATTGTGTGAATTTATTGCCATTATACTCATCCTCAGTCCCCACCATTGTTTGTCATATGTTGTCTTAAATTAGCCGGCATACTCTTAGGGCAAAGAACCTGTGTTCCTAGTGTTTTTCTAGGTACTTGTATAGCCCCTGTGATCATACTAGCTGAGTATCTCATGAAGATTAATGCATTTATCCCACAACATGCTTGTGAGATAAGGACATATAATTCCTGTTTTACAGATGGGGAACTGAGGCACTGACAGATTAAGTTGTCCAAGGTCACACTAGAAGCCTGTGGCAGAACCAGGAATTGAAACCAGATATCTTGAATCCCACTCCAATGCCATCACAACATGACTCCTCTTCTGGTTCGCAGTGTCTAACTGCAATACAGATAATAAATTATAGGGCTGTTAGAAGTTTCCTGGTACCTAGACCAAGAAAAAACATGTAAATAGTCAAGTAATTCTATTGTATCCACAGGATGGCTCAGATGATACTACACAGCTGTTATCGTTTCTATTTTAATAACTTCTACTTTAAAGTGTTGCATTTTGGTTCTGGGATAACATTTGTGTAGGATCAGTATGACATCTTCGTTGCCGTTCCCCTATATTAATTCATTCTTATTTGTATATCCTTATTTACTAACGTATTACTTGTTAATAAGCAACAAAAGCCTAATGCAAAACCCATTGAACTCATGAGAGTGATTTCCACTGACTGAATCATGTCAATGTACTAACAGCTATACAGGGCATAAAATAAAGACAGTCCATACCAGACCTTACAGACTAAATGTGATGTGTAGAGTAGATAGGATGCGGTGGTAAACTCAGAAGAGAGAAAGTCTGTTTTATTATGTTGATGATTTTGCACCATTTTCTGTGCAAACTGTGGAAGAAGTGAACTTTTAAGTGGGATTTGAGTGAGGACATGGTTTGGGCTTGTTGGACTGGAACAGAGAAAAATATTGCATAATAAGGGGCAGCATGGAGAAAGGCTTGGAGATGGAGATGAACAAAGTATTGTGACTAACATCATTGGTTAGATGCAGGATATGGTACAGGATGTCATATTTCATCATTAAATCTATTTACTAAATTATCCATGTACAAACAGTGGGCCAGATCCTCATCTGGTATAAATTGCCATAGCTCTATTGCCCTCAGTATGACTGCACATGTTGATGGTTAAGCACACGCTTAAGTGCTCAGGACCTGAAGGCCCAGCAGCTCCACAGCTGAGCACATGGTGAATTCAATTGACATTTAAGTAACAGTAAAATTGCAGGGGGTTTATATATATTACTGTTTACTGAATATATATATATACACACACAAAGTTTAATATTCTGTTGTTGGGTTTTTTTAAAATGTGGTTGCTGCATTCAGTTCCCAAATATTTTAAAGATAATGTTCTTAGAGGCTTCCTTATTCCCCAAAATTGTTTAGGTAGCACTCTCTTGGGCACTTACAATGCATGATCACCACCTTCCGGTCACTATCTGATTTCAGCACAGGTGGTGGAATGTAAAATGACCTCTTGTAAAGTCTCCAATGTGCTGTACATAGCTAAGAAACTGTCATGCTTTTTTGTTCTCTGTGTATTGCATTTGTATGTTTCTAAGCACTATCCTTCTGTGCAGAGTTCAGTGGCCATTTTATTTTCTGAATTTTGAACATTGTGCTCTCTTGGGTGCTTTTTCTTGTTTTATTAGTCTCTTAATATGAAATGAACAGAATGGTCTTCATTGCTTGTTGTGAATGGAATCTCTTGAAAGCCAACTTATGAATAAGTCTGATAAGTAAAACTTTCTTGATTGTACTGTATGTACTGCTGGCTATTCATACAGTATCTATAGTGTTCATTGCTATAACGTTTTGTTATGAACATTTTCTGATATAATTCCTTGCTGACAGGTATTCACATCATGATCTTTTAATACTCATTCCTATTTATTTCTAAGAATTAGTTTAGTCACAATGAAACATGGCATTTTTCTCTTGCTATTATTAGGTTCGGTATAGCTATGCCTTTCCTTCAGTTTTGTTATTTGTTAGTACATGTAGATAGTACTAACCAAGAAATCCACATAAAGCTATATTTTTATTGGGATCTATGTGAGGAGATAATTGGTTCACAATAAATGAAATCTCAGTCCACAAACTGAGGCTTTTATTGATTTACTGGCCATTTATCTTGGAACTTATTTCCTAGAAGAAACACTATTGCTATACACTTAAATAAAGGTGTTTAATACTATGCTAGACATTATGCTAACCTTTCACCAAGCAGTAATAACCAAACTCATTCAGCTTCTCTTCCCACTCATTTCACTGTCATCATCATCATTTACTCTCACTATAGAGGCTCAGCAAATTTATAATGGTTTATCTGAAATGTACAGTCATCAGTTCCAGCCTCCTTACACTCTTATGTCAACACGGTGTCTAATATAATAGTACAAATATTATATTGATTTAGAAGTTTGTATCAAAACTTACTTTTACTGGACCGCCCATTTCTGTCTGCCAAGTGACTGGTCACTGAATGTTTGTTTCTTATTGCAGTATTGGCTAACACATATTTTGTGATATCAACTTCAGTTATGAATTTTATTGTGGACTTATTGAATATTAGTTTTCAGTATAGTTCTTAACTCACATATAGACATTTGATCTCCAGCATTTATATTTATACTATAGTTAAGACACAGAGGATTGTTTAATTGTTTTTATTTATTTATTTGCCTATGGCTACTGTTCATGTAATTATTATATAGTTTCAATTCACCTGGGTTTTGAAAATCATTTAGGCCCAAAAGTAGATTAGACACACCAAGGACTACATTCTGATTATGCTTTAAATGTCTAGCATTCCCCCGCCCCACACACATACTATGGCTCTCTCTGAGAGTTCTTCACTGCCTACTTTGCCTGAGAGAGATTCAGCAAAAAGAGACACAGAAATATGCAGCATTGTACAACAGGTTAGCTTTAACTGACTGCCTTTTCTAGTAAGGAGTCACAGGAGACATGTATGAGAACAGAAGTCGTCTTGATTCAGACAAGGAACAAATATGCAGATCTCTTCAAGAGTGCTGAATGCAGTGGAAGAAATGCTGTCAGATGTGTCCCTCCTCAAGGTATATGTCTCAGCCAGCCTGTTTCCCATGGGTCAGGCCCTGCTCCCTACAACTGGTCATACAAACACAAACCTCTGCACATTAATTTCCCCTGTTATGTAAGGTAGTTTCAATAGCTGTACTGTACTCTTCCCTCTCCAGCAGAGGCCTACATAGAAGATGGAGATTTAATTCTATTGCATATAAATTCTTATACCAGGGTCATCACTCTGGCATTTCAACACTCTTCTAGTAGTGCGCTGATTAACATGACTAACATCTACCATGTGTTATTTGGTCTACCATGATGATGACAGTGTGGGACAAGGTGAGCATCATGGGACAGAGGAAAGTATAGGAGGTTGCATGTTGTCCCTCTCCAGACCCATGGAAATGAAACAAAATAATACAGATTTGACTGTATTATCCTTTCCTCATAGCTTCCCCCAAGAGCACTGGAAACTATCCAGTAAAACTTCGCTGGCATGGCTCCAGTGGAGCAGTATTGCCAAGGAGCTGAAGGAGAGAACTGGGGTCCAAAGCCAGCAAGAAGACACAGAGCTTCCATGAAGGTGGTCCTGGTCCCCTATGTATCCCAGAGTATCTGCCAGGTTTGAGAGTGGGCCCCAAGGTCCTTTCTGCACTGGGTCAAACCCACCCCCAAAGTGAGGATGTCTTTCTCTGTAGAGTCACTCAGCGATTTCCTCCCCCAAAGAAGATGACGTGTGTCCATGGATTTACCTAGCAAATTGCACAACAGGAACCCTTTCTTAATTGTAATGATCAGCTAACTTACTGCAACCTGAATCTCAGAAGAATGAGACCACCTAAGAGACACATTCCAATACAATTGGGGTGTGGTATTTTCCATTCTATCGTTTTGCTCCCCAGAGTTGGAATTCATTAAGTACTAATGTAAAAAAATTCAAATTTAGCTGAGTCCAGACAAAAAGTTATTTGTTTAAAAATGACAAGGGCTGTCAAGCAGTTAAAAAAGTATTCACAGTTAATCAGCAATTAAAAAAATAATGTTGATTTAATCGTGCTGTTAAACAATAATAGAATACCATTTATTTAAATATTTTTGGATGTTTTCTACATTTTTAAATATATTGATTTCAATTACAACACAGAATACAAAGTATACAGTGCTCACTATATTTACTTTTATTACAAATATTTGCACTGTAAAAAACAAAAGAAATAGTATTTTTAAATTCACCTAATACAAGTACTGTAGTGAAATCTCTATCATGAAAGTTAAACTTACGAAAGTAGAATTATGTACCAAAAAAATCTCATATTGGTATCTTCTTTGTGTTTTGTCACATCTGCAGGGAAAGTGTTCTTAAAATGATTTACACGTGCTGGGTCATCACCTGAGACTGCTATAACATGAAATATATGGCAGAATGTGGGTAAAACAGAACAGGAGACATACAGTTTTCCCCCATGGAGTTCAGTCACAAATTTAATTAACACATTTTTTTTAATGAGCATCATCAGCATGAAAGTATGTCCTATGGAATGATGGTTGAAGCATGGATGGGTATATGAATGTTTAGCATATCTGGCATGTAAATATCTTGCAACACCAGCTACAAAAGTGCCATGTAAATGTCTGTTCTCACTTTCTGGTGACATTGTAAATAAGAAGCCAGAAGCACTATTTTACGTCAATGTAAACAAACTTGTTTGTCTTAGCGATTGGCTGAACAAGAAGTAGGACTGAGTGGACTTGTAGGCTCTAAAGTTTTTGTCATAAACAGATGGTTAAGGGTTAATGTCTCTTTTACCTGTAAAGGGTTAAGAAGCTCAGTGAACTTTGCTGACAGAAGACCGATGGGGGGACAAGATACTTTCAAATCTTGGTGGAGGGAAGTCTTCATTTGTGCTGTTTGTTTTGTTCGTTGTTCGCTCTTGGGGCTAGAGTGACCAGACCTACACTCAGGTGTTCCCAATCTTTCTGAATCAGTCTTTCATGTTTCAATATTGTAAGTATAGCCAGGCAAGGTGGATTAGTCTTATGTTTGTTTTCTTAACTTGTAAATGTGTCTTTTGCTGGAAGGATTTTTACCTTTGTTTGCTGTAACTTTGAATCTCCGGCTGGGCGAGGGGGAGTCCCTCTAGACTATATGAATCTGAGTACCTTGTAAGCATTTTCCATCTTGATTTTACAGAGATAATTTTTACCTTTTCTTTCTTTAATTAAAAGGTTTCTTTTTAAGAACCTGATTGATTTTTCCTTGTTTTGGAATCCAAGGGATTGAGTCTAAACTCACCAGGGATTTGGAGGGGGAGGAAGGAAGGGAATGGTTAATTCCTCTTTGTTTTAAGATCCAAGGAGTTTGGATCTGTGTAGCTTCCCAAGGCAACACAGGGAGGGGAAAGTCTGAGGGGGGAGGGAGGGGGGATGGTTTATTTCTCCTTGTTTTAAGACCCAAGGGGTTTGGGTCTTGGGTTCCCCAGGGAAGGTTTTAGGGGAACAGGAAGTGTGCCAAACACTATATTTTTGGCTGGTGGCAATGTACCAAATTTAAGCTAGTAATTAAGCTTAAAAGTGATCATGCAGGTCCCCGCTTTATGGATGCTAAAGTTCAAAGTGGGGAGAAAAACTTTGACAGTTTTACATTGTTTTGTTCTTGAGTGCAGTTATGTAACAAAAAAATCTACATTTTTAAGTTTCACGTTCACCATAATGCAATTGCAGTACTGTATTTGTATTAGTGCATTGGAAAATACTATTTATTTTGTTTATCATTTTTACAGTGCAAATATTTGTAGTAAAAATAATATAAATTGAGCACTGTATACTTTGTATAATAGTAGGAGATATACCAATCTCCTAGAAATGGAAGGGACCTTGAAAGGTCATTGAGTCCAGCCCCCTACCTTCACTAGCAGGACCAATTTTTACCCCAGATTCCCCCCCCGACTGAACTCACAACCCTGGGTTTAGTAGGTCAATGCTCAAACCACTGAGCTATCCTTTCCCCCCATTATTCTGTGTTGTAATAGAAATCAATATATTTGAGAATGTAGAAAAACATCCACATATATTTAATAAATTTCAATTGGTATTCTATTGCATAACAGTGTGATTAATTTTTTTGAGTTTATCGCATGAGTTAATTGTGATTAATCAACAGCCCTAAAAATGACCCCTTTAGAGTCACTACTAATTATACCTTGTAATAACTGTAAAGTGCCCAGGGAATTTTCCATGAAAGATACCATAAGACTTCCATACTGGTCTTTTTCCCAGCGATGCTCCTCACAACACACATCTTAACACATAGTACTAAGGCAGGGGTCGGCAACCTTTCAGAAGTCATGTGCCAAGTCTTCATTTATTCACTCTAATTTAAGGTTTTGCATGCCAGTATTACATTTTAACATTTTCAGAAGGTCTCTTTCTATAATCTATAATGTATAACTAAACTATTGTTGTATGTAAACATAAATAAGGTTTTACAAATGTTTAAGAAGCTTCATTTAAAAATTAAATTAAAATGCCGAGGCCCCGGGCTGGTGGCCAGGACCCGAGAAGTGTGAGTTGTCATAACAGATAGCTAAGGATTAATGTCTCTTTCACCTATAAAAGGGTTAACAAACAGTAACCTGAAATACCTGACCAGAGGACCAATCAGGAAACAAGACTTTTTCAAATCTGGATGGAGGGAAGTTTTGGGTGTGGGTTCGTTGTTCTTTGTCTTGGGTCTGTGCCCTCTCGGCTCTGAGAGTGATTTTTCTATCTCCAGGTTTTCTAATCTTCTGTTTCCAAGTTGTAAGTACAAGGATAGTAAGACAATAGGTTTATATTGGTTTTTTTTTGTATTTACATGTGTGTAGTTGCTGGAATGTGTTAAATTGTATTCTTTTGGAATAAGGCTGTTTATTCACTTTTTTTCTTAAGCAGTTGACCCTGTATATTGTCCCCTTAATACAGAGACTATTTTTAATGTCTTTTTTCTTTCTTTTTTATATAAAGCTTTCTTTTTAAGACCTGTTGGAGTTTTTCTTTAGTGGGGACTCCAGGGAATTGAGTCTGCAGCTCACCAGGGAATTGGTGGGAGGAAGAAGTCAGGGGGAAAATCTCTTTGTGTTAGATTTACTAAGCCTGACTTTGCATATCCTCTGGGTGAGGGGGAAGAGAGATTAGCTCTCTCGGAGCTTGTGTTTGCAGGACTTGAAACAGGGAGGGTAGAATCCCTTTGTTTAGATTCACGGAGCTTGCTTCTGTATATCTCTCCAGGAACCCAGGGAGCGAACTCCTGGAGGGGAGGAGGGGGAAGGGAAATGATTTATTCCCCTTTGTTGTGAGACTCAAGAAATCTGAGTCTTGGGGTCCCCCAGGGAAGGTTTTGGGGAGACCACAGTGAGCTAGGCACTGTATAATTCCTAGCTGGTGGCAGCAGTTACCAGGTCCAAGCTGGTAACTAAGCTTGGAGGTTTTCATGCTAACACCCGTATTTTGGACACTAAGGTCCAGATCTGGGAAGAAATGTTATGACATGAGTTCCATTGAAAATCACCTCGTGTGCCACTTCGGCATGTGTGCCATAGGTTGCCTACCCATGTACTAAGATATGACAAGAAAAATGTATTGAAACATTTCAAGGAGAGATATAAAGGTGTAGAGGTTCACTAAACACTTCCACTAGCTCTCGGCCCCTGAAGTCATGTAGGGGAATAAAAGAAAAACACAGAGAGCATTTTGGAATAAGCTGCACCACTGTATCACCACTCTCAGCTAAGAGATGTAGTAAAAAGAAGTCACATATATTGAAATTGGGGCTTTTGTTTTCACCATCCATAGCAAATATGTTTAACACACTGGAGAAATACGTGCTTAAAGAGCAAACCCAGCTGAAAAATAAATAAATATAAATTGCCCATACAACACTATCATGGTCAGTGTCAGGCAATTTGCTTGACTTATCAGCCGCATAATTGTGAGATGCTCAAAGTAAAACTGCCTGAGGGCAGCATTAACTTCTGTGCCTGACTTGAAGCACCAGATATGTCCTGTCTCCTAATATACATGTAATTTTCTCATTTATACAATTGGCAATCCATTAACATTTCTGGATCTGAAAGAGTACTCTACACCATATACAGTGCGAGAGTAGATATCACCTGAACAGGAATATGCTTGAGGGGCAACGAAGATGATACTTTTAAAAAATAAATTCTATGGAGGTCTATGTCAGGGCATCAAGAAGGCAATGCTAGGAAGCTAGCAATAGCACAGCAAAGCAAGACCAAGTTATCAGCTAAAGAACAAGACTGCAAGAAATCAAAGTTACTGACAGCCTGATTCCTTAGGGGCTTCCCACTGAAATTCCTGCAGGACACTGAGCTTCTTGCTCCTTTCTGACAGTCGGCACTGTATTCATTAGGTGGATAGAGACGAAGAAGAGCAGTACCATTTAGAACAATATTTACTGGAATTCTGCATATTTAAAAGAAAACCAGAGTAGCCAAAAAGCTTATACTTCAGGAGCAGAAAGCTTTAGGTACACTGATTCTAGGGATTTGATTTTACAGAATGTTACATGAGCCTGAGAGTTTCACTATGACATCGTGAGGTTTATTACATCAATATGTGCCTTTGAAAACTGTTTCAGAGTAGCAGCCGTGTTAGTCTGTATCTGCAAAAATAACAGGAGTATTTGTGGCACCTTAGAGGCTAATAAATTTATTTGAGCATAAGCTTTTGTGGGCTAAAACCCACTTCAGTGGACACATGCAGTGGAAAATACAGTAGAAGATATATATATAAACACAGAACATGAAACAATGGGTGTTACCATACACACTATAAGGAGAGTGATCAGTTAAGGTGAACTATTATAAGCAGGAGAGAAAAAGAACTGTTTGTAGTGGTAATGAAAATGGCCCATTTCTAGCAATTGACAAGGAGCTGTGAGGAACTGGTGGCGGGGTGGGGGGGGACAGGAGATAAGCATGGAAAATAGTTTTAATTTGTGTAATGGCCCATCCACTCCTAGTCTTTATTCAAGCCTAATTTAATGGTGTCCAATTTGCAAATGAATTCCAATTCAGCTGTCTCTCCTTGGAGTCTGTTTTTGAAGTTTTTTTGTTGTAATATTGCTACTTTTAGGTCTGTAACTGAGTAACCAGGGAGATTGAAGTGTTCTCCAACTGTATCAGCTGTTTGTGGGGATGTACTCAGTTACACACCCTTTTCCTTCCCAGGTTGGTTCTGTGGTATGGGGCACACAAATGATTAAAAGGTTTAAAGAAGGTGCTGAGCAAGCACAACCCATCTGTTTAGGGGATGAGAGCCAGCTGATACTCTTAAGAAAATGTATGGGCTAAAGTAAGCTGGGCCCTTAAGTAAAATACTCTCAGCTGGGTGATGGGAGGGGCTTTGAGCTTATATACAGAGAGGTTTCTGGATTGATGAGATCAAATTAGGGAGAAGTGTAAGAGAGTGAGGACAAATTTTAAACTGACTCTGAGAGCTATTCCTGATGCATTGTTTAATATATTAATAGATAGGAGGTCTGTTGGTTTTGTTAATGTTATCTGGACTGGAATTTTAACACAGTGATTTTTAGGTTTTTCACACTATTACTGGTTGGATTTTAAAACTTGTTGTTGAGCTTGCTGCCCTTGTGAGGGCATGGGTAGTTGTGTTGCACGTCCATGAAAAATGAACCTTATGAAGAGAATGATAGCGTGGTGAAGGAGCAAGTTATCACAAGACCTGTTACTTGAGACAATAATCTGTTTCAGAGTAATGAACCACTCGTCCATCATTGAAGTAAGAGCATAATATATTGTTATAGGAAAACAAGAGGACTGGGGTTGGGTAGAAGTCATAGTTCCTGAAATGTGAGGCTCCATCTTTCACAACCAGCATGAGATACACATAAAAAACAGTTATACAAATGTGAAAGACTAGTCAAAATATCCAGAAATCATATCTCCCATTCATGGCAAAAAGGAGCGTAGCAGCTGTCACACTGTGTAGAGTGGCTCATGAGCAAGAATGTCAACCTCAGGGCAGGCTGTTAAAAAGCAGAGCACAAACTCCAAATTGGTTGAGAGTCCTATAATTAGATTTCACCAACCAAGTGACAAGTGTAAACTCTTCAGGCACTGTACAACCATAACATGGAGTCGCAGTCCCCTTGGGCATTCCAATCTATCTTGTCACCAGACAAGCTTGACTCTGTGATAGATGGTCATTTTATATCGAAGATCAGAAAATATTCATGTTACTCCCAGTCCTAAAGGACCAATCACTAACCGCAGGTCAGTTTGCATCTTAGCTCTCACACTAAAGACAATGCTTGTAGCCAGTCCTGTAATAAACTAACTAAAGGTTATTAACTAGGCAAAAGAAATGAGTTATTTACATGATTAAAACAGATAAACATTTACACATATGAGTTGCAATCTTAGGTTTCAGATAGTGATAGAGCTGCTGAAATACGCCAGCCTTATATGTCCATTAGGGCTAAGCCAGGTTAGTTTTAGGGATCTCTTTCTTATGTTTGGAATATTTTCCCCTTAGAGTCCAAACAGCATAAAAAGATTATAATTCCTTCTGGTCAGGGATTTGTTCCCCCATCTATCTAGAGTCCAAGTTAATGGAATGAGTGTTTCTGCATTTAATCTCTTTACGGGTTGGTGGGGGACAGCAATCAACAAAGTATTTGTTCAACATGGCTCATTTGGATTCAATAGTCCTTCCTGATGGGCAGGATAGTACCTTCTACAGAAATCCAGCATTTTGCATTAAGTGAAGATTTTTGTTGTTGAGTGAATTACAGAGTTTCAGAACAAACATTTTAGTTATAGAGTAAAAACTAAAGTATTGCCTTAAAGCGTGGGATACAGATTGTATAAGTAGGAGTAGTACACGCAGCATCCTACAAGCATTCCATAAAGTCTAGACAACAAACACATTTTTATAACAGTAATATTTATTTTAACTTTGCTAAACCACAGTTGAGCCAGACTGGTTTCCTGCTATGCATTTGTCAGTGTTCAGTGAGACCCAAAGCCTTGGCATGAGCTGGCACCTGGTCTGCCAGTGTCACTACGTCTAGTTATTTTCCTGAAAGCAGAGGATTGGATGGGGGAAACTATAAGAAAGATCCAGTTTATGAAGAGATTCAATTCCTGGGAACTACTGTATAAAATTGCTTTTGATTTAAAAATCCAGTAGTTTCTGTGTCTGCGGATCTGACTTATTCTGAAGGCAACATTGCTGCCAGTGACTGAAATGTAGTACTGCTCCAGGAGGGTTTTAGAATCTGCATAATGGGGAATCCATGTCCTAGCAGCATCAAAAACAAATACAGCTTCCTTTGACTTTGGGGATTGACTGAGGACCCACACCAACTCACTGGTAGAAAAGGGCTGTGTGACAGTAGGGACTAAAGAGCATCCATGATTGGCCAACAATTCTGGACTGGATATGATAAATGCCTTTAACAACATTTTATTTACTATTTGGATTATGATAGTAACCAGAGGCTTCAACTGGAAACAGGGGCCTGTTGTGCTCAGTGTTTTACAAACATAAGACGAGACAATCTGTACTCTAACAATCTAATTTAAGACAAGACATTTGGGGGTAAGAGATAAGAAAGGGAAGAGAAGAGTGGGGACCAGGATAAGAGTGATAAGAATAGGTGTTTACATAGGCTAGCAATATGCATACCTTGCTGGTTACCAAATAAGGGAAGTTTTCAAACACTGCAGAAGAGGAAGAAAATATTACATTGTATTTAGAAGGGTGTAAATGTGCCATTTCCCCACATCGTAATCTGGGCCATAATACTAGGTTAATGCTGTGCCATTTTATTTTCAATTGATGATCTTTGCCATGAGAATGAGGTGACACAATTTGAATAGCTCATATATTCAGGCAGAAATAACGACATGTTCTTCCGCTTTGACCTTTTCATAGCATCTCTCTGGTTGGTTGGCAACTTCACCCCCTCCCATATTTACAGTTTTACTAGCCAATGGAATATGGAATTTTAATGTTTACCAATCCAAGTCTAAAATGTTGAAAGGTCAAAGAAGTAAAACTGTATGTAAAGTATAAAAACTATGGCTCCTCATTCTCATGACAAAGTGTTTAATGGGAACAGAAAACTGCAAGCTTTTGGGTCAAAGTTTTTAGCAAGAATAGAAAATGGTGCAAGCTTAACCCATTTTCTTTCACACTCTTTCATGTAATGTTCCTCTCTTGTCATGCATCCTTAAATAACCTTCACCATCCTTCCTTTCCTTTATTTAATCATTGGTGGTTTTGGTTGCCTTACAAATGAGAAATAGAGTTAAAGGACAAGCCAAACCAGTTTTTTAGGACTCAGGGAGATGATAAAACACAATATGAAGTCACAAATATCCTTTGTGTACAGCAGGTATTTTATTACCAGCATGACCTCAAATTCATAGGTCTTACATTTTTTTAAAACTTTCCTGGTAGCTGTTACCACTAAAGCTATAGTTCCATAGAAGATTATTATAATGCTACATTTAAGTTAAACCAGCTGTCATTTGCATATGTAAGTGTCCAGACAAAAATTAAAATGGCATGCATCATGATAGGGGCTTAATTCTCACTTCTTAGTTCTTGTTAAAAAATATCTTATGTCTCCTCTTTTGCTTTTATTCCTCCCATTTATATGGCATCCACCCATCAGTAGCGATCAAGATGCCTCACTTATTGTTATTCACGGATCACCATAAATGTGCATAGAAATCCATACATTAATAAAATAAAAGAAATCTTTCTTGTTTCCAAGAGCTTTTGCAAGGCCCCATCTGGAAAATACATGGCTTCAGTAGGACTATTCAGATGAGCAGAGTTATGCATGTTCTTAAGTGGCTTATGTTAGATTATGACATCATGAGAAATGTTCCTTGGGTGGGGAATTGATTAGAAGTAACAGGAAGGAAGGTATGAAAGGGAGGCAGAATTCTTTTGGCAAGTGCTAGAACAGTGGGGCAGGCATGAGTGGACTTGTGCAAGTCCTTTGTAGGCCTGCTGCTTATGCGAAAAGCAAGAAGAAAATAGGGGAAAATTTTGAAGAGAAAGTGGACCAAAGGTAACCAAATAGATTATTTCTATAGTAGCATTTTGGACAGGATGGGCATTCCAGTGTCATTCCCTTCTTCTTTTATCCCCTTTGAAATCTGACAGCCACCAATAGCTTGGAGTGCTAGGGGATAGCACTCCTCTGTTTCTTCTACCCAACACAAATACTTGTGAATATATATATAATATAAAAATTAAAAAGTACTGTAGATTCTTATCTGCAGCACATGCTATACATACATAATTTGTGCCAGTGCAAGAAGATTGCTATGTACTTCTCTTTGTGCTTGTTAATCATATGCATCAGTTTCCAAATGGCAGATACCACCATTAAAAACCCACTTAGGGCAATGTACTAGGATGGGAGGGAGAGGAGAATAAAATTGATAGGAAGAAAGATTGGACTTCTGATGTGTTGCAAAGGAAGCATCTGCAAGATTTTGACACAGCCTGGATGTAGTGACAGAACATAACCTCATTCCTTGAAACACATATTAATAAGGATTTAAATTGCTGAAACATACTTTTCCAAAAGTATGCAAAAAGAACATGTGGCAATCTTGATTTATATTAACAATCTACGTTCATCTTCACAAAATCCATCAAATGACTACACATATACAGGTTTCTGAATCAAATGCATTCACAGATTCATACATTTTGAGGGGAGAAGAGACAATGAGTTCATCTAGGTTGACCTCCTATATATCATAGGCCAGAGCATTTCAATGAGTTACCCTTGTACTAAACTCAATAACTTGTGTTTAACTAAATTATATCTTCCAAAAAGGCATTGAGTCTTCATGTGGATATTCTACTTCTAGTAATGCGTGCAACTGGAGAAAGAAGAACAGGTTTTAGGAAGAATTTATAGGTGGGTGAGACTGCAGGCTCAGAACTGTAAGTCTGTCAGGGTGTGGCTTGGTGCCAGACCAACAGAAGATCGTTAGCATATTGACCTCTTTGCATCTTCAATATAGATGACTATTTTAGGTTGCCCATCATCATGGTACCTGAACACCATCCACATAAAAATCAATAGCGCTAGTAAAGTCTTTAGTGGAGTCTCTGGCTCTTTGACCTTTTCAGGTTAAAAGCTCTGCTTGAGGGCAGGTGGGTTTTTTTTGTTTGTTTTATTTGTTTGTTTTTAAGATTTTAATAATTATTTTGTTTGGTTGGGGTTTATTGGGTGGAAGGGGGTGTGGACCCCACACAGGTCCTGAATGGGTCAATGTGGGCCTGTGTGTGTGTGTGTGTGTGTGTGTGTGTGAGAGAGAGAGAGAGAGAGAGAGAGAGAGAGAGAGGGAGTGTCAGTCTGTGGGAATAGGAAAGGTGGTGAGTAGGAAGCCCAGGGAGGGAGAATAAGCCCTGGGATTCTAGTCTGACTTGAGGAGATGGGGGGGAGGCATGAAGCAGCCAGTGGGGTGGAGCAGGCTCTGGTGGTGTGTCCTAAAGGAAGGGCAGGATTTGGACTGCCAGGGAGAGAGTGAGAGAACCCTGGAAGGCGTGGATTAAATCATGCTCTGGATGGAGGGCTGAGTAACAGGCAGAAAGACCAGAGCCATTGTCAGCAGGGTGCGCCATAAGGGGAGAGAGCTGTTATACAATGCCTGGCCAGGAGGAGGTTTTCCTGCAGTGAGTGAACCCCTTCACAGGGTGCCAATGTTGTGAGTGTCATTCCTTAGATGTAAAGACTTTTTTGAAAGGGTAAGTTTTGCCGTATTCTTAAAGACTGTCTGTCTTGGGATTCACTTGATTTCCTCCAAAAGTTTGTTTCATAGTCAGAACAAATCACTGTTTTGTACCAGTTCACCTGCTTGTTGCATCCCTTGTTGCTAATGAAACACTGTGACAGACTGACAAGATGCTCTAATATCCTAGACAAAACGTACGGAATTAAGAAGTGTTATTGAATTAAGTTAAACTTTATTGAATTTGGGTTAATACCTTTGGGGTACATTTATATTAAAAGTGCAGTTGTGTATGTGTTATTGTGGCATTGTATGTACCTTCTCCAGTACAGAGGGGGAATGCTAATATATTTCCTCTGTTATCAACCCTTTGAAGCCATGGAGAGAGATGCATATACTAGTTCAAACTGGATTCTCCAAGGAGTAACAGAGAAAGAAAGGATTTTTTGATAAATAGCTTGATTTTAAACTGGCTCACAGCACACAGACAGGACCACTGGTCCACGGAGATCATGTTGTGACAATTGGTCTATAACTGTTGCCTGCTTAGGAATTTACCAAAGGAAGTAGGTCAAGTTATTTTTAGTAAAGAATATTATGGACAAGGGCCAAAAAACCAGACAAATCTGGATTAGTTCAAACAAAAAGGACCTGCTGATATGATTCAGGGACTGTTGAAATCATGCTTACTACAAAAGGAAGATAATAAATCAACACTGCTGTGACAAATATTAGACCTAACTGGTGGACAAAATAATGAGGAGAAAAAACTACGCCCACTTTTCTCTTTTTAAATTTTGTAAAAAGAGACTGGGGGAGAGGTGAATTACTCTTTCTCATAATCTGTTCCACCTTGCATCCCAGCTAATTTAATCTCATTTTATATTCCCTGACACCAAAATAAAATAAAGCAAACCAGACTAAAAGACTTTTCTTCCAGGAGAAAGGCTCTCTGGCCTGAATCTTATTCAAAGAACTTTGTTTTCACTTGTGAGTTCTGACAATCAACCTGACATCTGGTCCTCATCCCATCAGTGGGTTAATTATCAGTGTTGCGAAGACACACAACATTCTGTTTTGCCTCTCTTTCCTTTTTGAGCTACTTTATGCCCCACTATTTCTTTCCTCCTACCCTATCTCTCTCTCTCAGCTTTTCATCAAACCCTAAAATCAACTACATTGCATCAGCATACCAAGATGAGATGACCACAGCCTTGACCTGTCTTAAAAAACATAACAAAAACAAAATAAAACAGAGAGTCGATGTTCCTGACCAGAAGGTAAACCAGGGTCCAAGCAACAAGTGCTGCCAGTCAAAGCATCCATTCTTGACTGAACAGCTATCAGGTGTTCCAAAAACACAGGTACGGTTGCCCTAAACTGTCCAACACTACATCTCATTTCTGCAAGAACTGCATTCTGGGGCTGAAATCTAAATGATGAGATTGAAGATGTCAGTCACAGCACAATAGTAAATCCCAATGGTAAATCACCTGGACAAAATGTAATCCCTGTGGACTTTAAGTATTTTTCCCCCTCAACAACTTACTCCCAAGATGGTCTGGGTGTTTTGCCACACTCTTGACAAGAAGACCATTCCCTCCGTAATAGGAAGAGAGTTACAGTACGTAACTTGTTTATATCAAAGTATAAAGACATATCTCAAAGGGACTATAGAGTCTGTCTGGTGCTATTATTGTGCCTCATCGACAATAAACCTAGCTGGGTGCCTTCGTGCCTTAACGGATCTTGTGGTCATTGAGCAGTTCATTCAAGATCTGCTGTGCCAGCTGTTTCTGCAGAGCTGGGACAGCACAGATGGAAAACACACACATGCAGCCAAATATCTGACCACACCCTCAAGTTCTTGTAAAAAAGTACAGTCTCTTGGGTACTCAAGAAAGACAAGGATCCAAATAATAGAAAATTGTATAAACCATTTTATCTGATCAAGACATTAACAAGGTCTATCATGATTGCCATTTAATGGTTATGCCTGAGCTAACTCACCTGCCTCAGTTGTGTTTCATAACATGTAAAACCATGAATCATAGCATTAGACAGATTGAGTATTGCAATGCTCTCCTTGGAAGATGGGAGTGGAAGGTCTTCTGATCATACTTTGATCCTGAAAAAGGCCTTTGATTGGTTAGTTTAAGCTATCCCCGTTCTGTGCTAGACAGATTTAATTTTGGGTCTCAATTTATAAAATTTCTCAAGCAGTTCCACATCTCATCTGTTGTTAATATTCATATGGAGCAGTGGCCCAAAGACTCAAATGTGTTATAGATCACTGGACTAGGACTCTGGAATCCTGGGTTCTGTTACCTTCTTTGCCTCTGGCCTGCTGGGTGACCCTTGGGCAAGTCACTTCATCTCTGTTTCCCCATTTTCCCTATGTATAAAATGGGGACAATGACACGGATCTTCTTTGCAAAGCGCTCTGAGAATGAAGGATGAAAAATGCAATAGAAGAGATTGGTATTACCAATAAGCGCCCTGTGCTCTGTCAAAATTAGAGTTAAATCTGATTGTGGAGGGAGGAGTTGTAAGCACCAAGACTCTAGCATGGCTTAGTGCATTGTCAATGCATCATAATTATCGTACAAGTTTGTTAGACATAAAGAGGCATATAAGGAAACACACTGTAACGCATAAAACTGCAATTAGATACCCATGGCTGGCCCATGCCAGCTGTCTCGGGCTTGTGGGACTCAGCTAAGGGGGCATTTAAATGCTGTATACGTATTTGGGCTCAGGCTGGAGCCCATCCTCTGGGACCATCCCACCTTGCAGGGTCCTAGAGCCCGAGCCTGAGAGTTGAATGAGTATTCATTTAAAAGGCTTGTCTGAGGTTTCAGCGAAGTTTTTAAGAGGTGGGTGTGAGGGTAGCTTGACCCACAATGGGCTGGAGGCCTGGGCACAGCCAAACCTGATGAGCGAAGGAACTTGTCCTTCCCACCTATGCTCTGTTAAGTCTTGATGGGGCCTGATGGAAGACAGCTTATTTCTCTATAAAAGGCAGCAAGAAGTGGCAGTGATGGCTGGTAGCAGCTCAGGAAACTGCAGGGAGTGAGACAGGCTCCTGCAGAGAAGACCCTGGCACCAGGAGAGTGAATTCCAGCCAAGTAAAGCCTGGTGGTGACTAACAAACAGGCTCACAAAAGAGAGAAGAGGATCAAGGTGAAGGAACTATGGTTTTCAGTCACTGAAGTTCACAAGAGGTGATCTATGCTGGTTAGTCATGAACAGATCCATCTCTTGGCCCTCATCGATTAGTGTTCTTTTTCCACCAGTTTCTCTGATGCTAGGTAGGACTAGACAGGCCATCTCATCCTGTTGGATGATTTCAGTCAGCTGGACAGAAGCTGGGAGGAAAATAGGAAAGGAAAAAAATAGAACATGGGGCGGGGAAGAGGATGAATCTTAAATTTTTCATCCTGGAGGTAATTTGGTAACTAGCTGGTGCAGTGATGATGGTCTGATGTTCTTGCCAATTGTGTTTGATCTTGAATGCCCTTTGAGGCATGTATCTTTGTTCCTGGACTTCAGGGATCCTCAAAGTAAATCAAGGAAACCCCTTGAGGAAAAACCCTAAGAGCCCAGTTCAATAACCCCAAACTTTTCATTTCCTAAAAACCATCCTTCGTCACTAATTTTGCTAATTAGCCAAAATTTTTGGTACCTTTATTCTGAGCATTACTTTCTTGTTTCAGAATATTTTTATTTACTAGTTATGATCTCAAACAGTCATTGGGTCATATCAATAGCTCATTTTGCTTATTCAGATACCAGTCTTTTGGTCTGCAATTTAGACCCTTTCTGTCAACAAATATTTCACAGAATTTTGCCAGCCTGAAAAAATCATCATCTGGGTCCCTTGGGCCTTGCTATTAACAATACCTAGCATAATGGGATGCTATTCTCATGGCTGTAACTTATAGATAAATATGGGACTGTCACTCTCAATCCCCACCTTCTTAATATACGAGAAAGTGACAATACTCTGTTTCTAAGGGAAAGCTCTGCCCTGCACTGCTCTTCCAAACCTTTGTGGCTCTCATTTCGTGACTGCTGTCCTGGTAGCTCCAAAAATTAGGTGCTCAGTACAACTAAAGAAAGTACTAGATCAAGAGGCAGAAATGATAGACATACATGGAGGCATTCAGGCATAACTCTCTATCCCAGATTGTCCATGATCCCATCATCACTACTTAGGGCTCTCTCAACTCTTTGTCCCACTTCTCATCCATTCAAATGGTTAAGAAGAGAAGTACACACACCTAGATGATTGTTTCCTTTTCCTCCACACCCATAAAAATAAAACTTAAACAAATATATCTAGTATTAATAAATGCCCTGCAAAGAATTGTCAGATGAAAGAGTGGGCCTCTAAGGAGAAGCAATCTTCCATTAAACACTTTTCATTCCAAGGAATTTTGCAAACTTAGGATCAAATGTTCCCTGACAGTTCTGCAAGCAGCGAAGGAGAACCAGCAAAGGTAGGAACATGAAAGGAGAAGTGACAGCTCCACAGCATGTGCCCCATAAAAACTTCTGAGCTATGAGGGTCAGGCTCCATAGTGAGTGAGGGAGGGAGACAGGTGCTTTCTGAGTGTTGTTTGCCCCTCAGTTCCATGAGGAATCTGGGTATAAAGTAGTGTCTGAGTCCATTAGTGCTAATATACATACATTCGTTTCTGGGAGTAATCTCTCCATCCCATCCTGCTTTCCAGAATGTGACAGTGATCAAGGACACTTTGGGAACACAAACCCTAAAGCTGTGGATCATTGGAGCTCAGGAGCAGTGCAGAGGCATAAGGCCTCCAAAGAGCTGTTCCTCGACTGTGGGGACTGAATCTCCTTATTTCAAATTCTACTCCCCCATGAACATTTGGCAACTCCATGAGTCAGCTCATGCAGGAATGACATGGCTAATTGATTACGTGACCTGACCTCAAATGAACTCTGGGGATAGCATCATCCACCCCTAAAATCCAACCACTTGTGGTGTTAAAGGGAGAAAAATTGTCTAGTCATGAGCAGTAATGCTGCACAACAGTTTAGGAGAGGAAATGAAAGATATAATTTCCAGTTGAAACTGCTGGAAGAATAGAACTATACTAAGCAGAATTGAGTTAGGACAGTGGGTTTAACAATGTTATTCTTATAAACACCATCATGTGCTTTTTATCAGGCAGTAGGCTTTTCTCTTAATGCAAAAGCTCAGCACTCCTAATAATAAATATAGATGCAGAGGGAGGAGTGTCACCTCCTGAACAGCCAGTCCCTTTAACTGTTTCAGTTAATTATTTTTATTATTTCTTCTCCATTCAAGTAACTTTTGAGAATTCTTTGGTTTAGAAAGAAGACTGGAAAATTGGATCTTATTAGTACACAGCTATCAGAATGTATTTCTTTCTTTAAACTAGATGGCAGCTCTGCTGGGGATTGGGCCTTCATCTCCCATTTTATTGCTAAGAAAAAGAAATGAAAAATCCATACGGTATATGGTTTCTAGGTATACTTTTGAAAATGTAATTACTAGTTTCATACATTTTATTTTATAGTACTGAGTTTAAAGAAACTAGAAAGATAAGATTGGATATTTACTCACAAGTAACTTGGGTAAGATGAAATGCATGTCAGTATTATTATCAGCTGTAGGTTCAAACTAAAAACCTGATTTTTGCTGAGTTCTTGATCTCTCTACAAATCCATGTAATTCATCTTCTGACTGGATGTATCCAAATTGATCAGTTTGATTCGAGCCTTTTAATAAATCAGTAGTGTCTTTGAATTTCATAATTTCAGGCTATTTTACTTTGCATCCACTTACTGCATATGGGGACAATTTTCCAAAACCTCTTCTCTTTTGAGCAGAAGAAAGGGTAGGAAAGGGGTGAGAGTTTCTCTCCCCACCCCACCAGAACCCAGTCCTAGCCCGTGTTGGAGTACTGATTAATACAATAATGTGCTGGCAGGGAGGGACTCCTGTGGGTGCCCCTTGGTAACATTTCACTTCCATTTTGACTTGGGGGATAGAGATGAGCAGTCATATCTATGAGGTTGTGCAAATAATAATTTCCCTGTCTTGGGTTGAGGTCATCTCCTGGTTACAGTTAAATCATCCCTCCTTTTTCCTTATGAAGAGTTTTATTTTTTTGCCTCCAAAAGGCATCACAAATGTCACGTTTTTCAATGGATTTTCCTGGACAAAGACCCTCCCTAATCTTACTGTCTTCACTTCACAAACCCCCATCTGGTGCAGCTGCAAATGATGGAAACTCCAAACTGTGCTTGATGATAAACATAGATGTTGTAGTTTCCAGGGAGTGATTATAATTATTTCCAGCTAGGTAATATAAATTTGTTTGCTTTCCTCTCGGGTTGTGAGAAAATTTTTGTTTAAACAGGAAAATAAATAGATACAATCCCTAATCCCTCATTCATCTGCCTATAAACAAACACATCCCTGGGACATGAGTTTTATAATAGGTTATGGGGAAACATTTTTGTGGGAGCTCCGTGGTATACTGTTAGCACATCATGAGTCCAATAGTACTGACATGCTGCTGTTGTAATATGAGCATTATATGCTAAGAATATGGGGCTGATGCTGCTCCCACTGAAGTCAATAATGAAATTCCCAGTGATTTCAACAGTGCATAACCAGACTTTGCAATTCTACTTTTGAATACTAAAACAAATACATTTTTAAAAACTTTCTTGTTACATTTGTAGAACTCTCATTCCCTCTTTTCTTACTATTTTTCTCCCCATATTCCTAATTCTTTCTGTTCTTCTCTCCTGAATCTCTCTTCACCCAGTTTTCCTCCAGGGGCCAAATTCTCTTAAAAACATCGATCACATGAGATGACTTGCATGACTTAAGGAAAGCAGGCCTCGAATCCATATCTTTTCACTCCCTTGTCTTTCTGTTTCATTCTCATTTCAGTGCTTCCTTATAATGTATTTTTTGTTTTGTTTTGGTCTGTCCTCAGAATTTAATTGAATCAATTGGATTTTAGATGGCAGTAAGATAGAAAGCAGGTAGCTATCTTCAGCTATTGATACAATGGCTTCTAAATTACCTGTCCCTTGTTCCTGAAGCAATGATAGGAGCCTGGATAACAAACATTGGAATTGCTTATTTATGAGCATATATTTGATTTAGTTGAAACTTCATGGGATAATTCACACCATTAAATGTTAAAATCAATGGTTATAACCTAGTCAGAAAGAATTGAGTGGGCAAAAGGGGAAGGGAGTCACTGGTACCAGAACCAGGGGGACTATCGGGTCATGCCCTCCAACTTTTTAACAAAAGAAACATATGTGCAGAATTCATGTCCCCTGCAGATCCCCCTCTCCCCCCGGAATAATAGATTTGATGAGGAGGTGTTGCAATTACACCTTTCTCCCACCAGGGGCTGCTCTGGCACCAGAAGTGAGGGAAGCTGGCTCACCACTGGAGCGGCCAGCCTTGGAGAGAGAGTTGGCCTTGCCCCCTGCCCCCACTTCTGCAAAGGTTCCAGGGGGAGTAGTACTTTGTCAAAAAATGGCATTATATCTTCCTGAGTCACTGATAACTCGGAAGAAAATGAGCTTGAATGCTCATGGATCAATGTCCTAACAAATAAAGCTCAAGATGGGGTATGAGTTGGTGTCTGCCACAGATCACCAAATCACATTACAGAACATGATGACTGGTTCCTTATGCACCTATTTGTAATGTGTAGGGGATCAAAGCTGCATGATTGTGGGGGACTTCAATCTGAGTGACATGCTGGAGGTCTGATGCTGCCATTACAAAAACATCTGTGGAATTTCTAAACGTTATAGGTGACATTTTCCTAACTCAAAAAGTGTTGTATTGAACATGGGGAGAGGGGATTCTTTATTAGACCATGCCTTAAAAGATAAAGAGGAACTGCTCAGAGAATTAAACATTTATGATAGCTTAGATAAAAGTGATCATGACTTGATCACTTTTAAAATGTGCAAACCAGATAAAATCCAGACCAGTAATATATGCATTTGCTGTTTTAACAGGGCCAATTTCACAAAGTTGAAAGCAATTATCAGCCAAATCAGTTGGAGGATTAATTAAATCAAAATATGTGGATGGTAATTGGGAATCATTTAAGAATATCTTATTAAATGTCTCAAAAATGGAGTTCCAGAATTTGAGGAAGAAGAGTGTACCAGTCAAAGTCTGAGCTGGTTTGAAGGGGCAGCTATAAAAAGAGAATATAAGAAAGGGGAAGGTGATAGTAGTGAATATGAATAAGAAATTAGAATTGTAGAAAATGGATAAAGCCAAAGGATACAAGAAGAAATCTATTGCCAGTTAAGAACAATTTGGAGGGTTTCTTTTTAAATATCTTGGGGAAAAAATTGTATCAGTTCATTGCTAGATCGAAATGGCAGAATTATCATTAAGGCAGAAGTTGCAGAAGTGTTCAATAAATACTTTTTGTTCTGCATCAGGGGAGGCAGGGAGTTGATAGTGATGTTGATATACTCTTTTCATTCCACTAGTATCTCTGGAGGATGTTAAGCAGAAGCTACTAAAGTTAGATATTTCAAAATCAGTTAGTCCAAATCATTTGCATCCAAGAGTTTTAAAAGAGAAGGCTGATGAATTCTCTGAACTGTTAATGTTGATTTTCAATAAATCATGGTGTACTGGGAAAGTTCAAGAATACTGGAAAAAAGCTAATGTTATGCATTTTTAAAAAACAAGTAAATGGGGTGCTTTGGTAAGTACAGGCATGCCAACCTGGCATCAGTTCTGGGCAAGATATTGGAGTGACTGATACAGGACTCAATTAATGAACAATTGAAAGATAGTAATGTAATAATGCAAAGACACATGGGTTTACTGAAAACAAAACCTGTCAAACTAACTTTATTTTTTTTATGAATAGCGTTGATGTAATATACATAGACCTCTGTAAATCATTTGACTTAATACTTCATGACATTTTGATTAAAAAAAACTTAGAACAATATAAAATGAACGTCACACATTAAATGGATTAAAAACTTGCTACTGATAGGTTTAAAATGTAACTGTAAACAGGGAATTGTAATAGAGTGAGTGTGTTTCCAGTGGGTTCTGCAGAGATTGGTTCTTGGCTCTATGCTATTTAATATCACTGTCAATGACGTGGAAGAAAACATAAAATAATCACTGAAAGTTAGCAGAGAACACAAAAATCGGGGAGTGGTAAATAAAGAAGAGGGCAGGTCACTGATTCAAGAGATCCAGATTGCTTTATTAAGCTGGGTGCAAGCTAGAGTGACCAAACAGCAAATGTGAAAAATCAGGACAGAAGGTGGGGGGTAATAGGCTTCTAGATAAGAAAAAGCCTCAAATATCGGGACTATCCCTATAAAATCGGGACATCTGGTCACCCTAGTGCAAGCAAACAATATGTGTTTTAATATGACTAAATGTAAATGCATACGTCTAGTAATAAAGAATGTAGGTCATACGTACAGGATGGGTGACTCTATCCACCGCTATCCATGAATCTTTTTCAGAGTCACTTCTTCCCAGGATAATCAGTTCAACGTGAGTTCTCAGTGCGACACTGTGGCCACTGTGGCCAAAAAATTCTGTGATGCACCAACTGGGGAACTGTGAGTAGGAGTAGAGAGGCTACCAATGCCTCTAATTGGCATTGGTACAATGATGGCTCCTGAAATAAAGTGTCCAGTTTTGGTGTCCATAATTCAAGAAGGATGTTGATAACTTGGAGAGGGTACACATACCCCTGGAGGTACACAGAGGTCTTCCAGGGGATACATCATTTTCTCTAAATGTTTGCCCAATTTTACAACAGATGACATAAAAAGCAGTACAAAGTCAATACAAACTAAAATGTCATTCAGATAATGACTTGTTTATACTGCTCTATATACTATATACTGGTATTTGAGTACAATATTTATGTTCCAGTTGATTTATTTTATAATTACATGGTAAAAATGAGAACGTAAGCAATTTTTCAGCAATAGTGTGGCTGTGACGCTTTTGTATTTTTATGTCTAATTTTGTAAGCAGGTAGTTTTTAAGTGAGGTGAAACTTGGAGGTACGCAAGACGAGTCAGACTCCTGAAAGGGGTAAAGTAGTTTGGAAAGGTTGAGAGCCAGCGGAGTAGATGATCACAATGGTTCCTTCTAGCCTTGGAATCTCTGAATCATCACATGTCACCAAGAGATACAGATGAATTGTAGGATGCAAAGGTGTAAGAGGATGCTGTACATAGGTTTGCTCTCCCCAGAGCAAGTAACCAGAGTGGGCAGGGAATAGATTAAGCTTTGGCTTCACCTCTCCAACATGCTGGCCAGCACAGGTGAGCCAGTGGTGGGAGGTAATAATTTCCTGCTGGTGGAGACCAACAAGAAATTACTGACCCCTGGAGCATGGAGACATTTTTGTTCAGGGGGGTCTGTAAGCCTTTGCCTCCAAAGGCTAATCACTGCATGGTGCAACTTAGCCACATCCCTTACTTAAGGCTGTGTCTAAAGTCACAGTTCAGCCCTTTGTGAAAACTCTTGTCTTGAAACAAACACAATAGCATCTGAGACAAGAATTTCATGCTTGTTCTTTATGGATTCTATTGCCTGCTTGTGTGCACACGGTATTCACAATGTATGAGAAGAACTTAATGAGCTAAATAGTGTATTGAATTCATCATTTAGTGGTAAGTGGTGTATGACTGAATAATTTCGGACCAATAATTGCTGTTCTCCTTTCAGCAAATCAACATAGGTTGAGAAACATAATTTGTCTAGAGAGGGCAAGAGGATGAGAGCAACTTCTGCTGCCCACAGTAGTTTAGCTGGATCATTACAATGGCTACAATCTGCTCCCTGCACCAACCACTGGATGCAGAGCACTGCTAAGGGAGTTCAATCTATTGACTTTGAAGCTACAGCAATTTACACCAGCTGAAGATTTGGCATTCTGATTGTTACTGACTTCCACAATTGTGTTGCCTCCTGCAACCCATGGGAACAGTCCTTCTCCTTTTACCCTAAGAATAATTCAAGCAAGTACGGCCCTACTGGAGCAATATTTTAAACTAGGTCTGGTTGGAAAAGCTTCACTGGAATAATTTTCCTTTGGCGAATGCAGTTATTTCAACATTGAGATCTGTGGCAAGGTGGTTACCCTGCTCTGGCCCTGAAGGGCTTGAAACAGCCCTGGGGGAAGATTGTGGCTGGGAGCTGCTAAGCTGGGCTGATTGGGAAGTGGCTGCAGCTGTGCAATGCCCCAATCAGGTCCAGCTGGTCCCTATGAAAGGCTGTGAGCCAGAGGCCCAAAGGAGTCTCCTTCTACCTGTAGAGGGAGAAGGGCTGGGCTGGGCTGGGCTGCAGGGAGCTAGAGGCAGGGTGTCTGAGTGGAGCATGGCTGGGGAAAGGCAAAGGAGTTGGAGATACTTGGAGTGAAATGTTTAAATGTTTTTTGTTTTGAAATGTCTTTTCTTCTTAGTTTTTTTTTGAATGTATTATAATAGAATATGTTAAAAAGTTGAAATAAGATAGAGTTTTGATTTTTGTGGAAATGGGAAGGGTTTTTTTTTTTTTTCAAAACTAATATTTTTTTCAGAATTTTTTTCATGGAGAACATCAAAACTTTTGGGTTTCACTCCCATTCAAAACAAAGCCAAATTACAAAAGCTCAAAATCTTTTATGAAATGGAATATCTGTCCTCCACTCAGCTCCACTTTAAGCATTTTCCAATGCACAGTATACTTTCTGTATCCTTTTTGTTTTGAAGTGTTCCTATTTCTGTGCCAATTTTCTTTATTTTCCTAAATTGGTTTTCTTTTTCAGAATAAAAATCATCATGTGTTTTTGCATAGCTGTTTCTGAACAGAATACCAACATCATAATTCAGTTGAGAGATTTTACTTCCATTCATAAATCACTTGAAGTCTGCTCTTGTGTCAGCAGAACTCTTCAATTGAATTATGTGCTGCTACTCAATCAAGGATCATCTATATCATATTATACTGTGATGGAACTCACTTTGTGATAAGGCTGAGCTGTGATCTACATAGTCCTGCTTTTCAGAGACTTGCGTCTCAATAATCAAAGTTAGCACTTGGCACAGTTGATTGTCATCTGAAGCTCCATAAAAATGTCTGGTTCACTCACACATAATAGACTACTCTTCACATATACTTCAATTCTAACCTTTGCTTCTTTTAGCGCACCAAAGACCATTCCAGATTAGCTGTGATATTCAGAAGCTTGGAGGAAAACATCTTGATTTCCTGAATCTCTTAACAAAATTATAGCCAATGTAATGTATAGTAAACCTGGTAGCCTACAGTGTGAAGAGCAACTGGATACATGATAATATTATTAATATGGGCACAGAATACATAGGGGTTAGAACTGGTATGAATGTCATTATAGGAAGGCCTGGTAACATTGCCACTTATTACCCCATTATGAGACCCTGTTTTCAGCTGTTTATAAATTTGCCAAACATTAACCTGAAATTGTGCTGAAATTTTCCAACCTGTAATGAGATGACACTCCATCACAGACTATTAAGGGCTAAAGGCCCAGTTAATCACGTTCACTTCATCTGTGCAATAATTAATTTTCAGCCAGAGAGGGCAGGACTAAAGAAGTATCAAATGAT
This sequence comes from Gopherus flavomarginatus, assembly GCF_025201925.1. NCBI lineage: Eukaryota > Metazoa > Chordata > Testudines > Testudinidae > Gopherus > Gopherus flavomarginatus. The sequence goes on from NC_066619.1 coordinate 109,877,236, forward strand.
AACTTGGACACCTGGACCTCATATATGTGCTGCAAGAGTTCAGTGAGGGTGTAGAAGTCACAGAGAATAGAGAGGCTGGTTTCTGTGAAGGGCCTAAGTGCCAAAGACTATGGAACTCTAGAGGCTTAAGGGAAACAGGGTGGGTGGGGCTAGTGCTTGATACCAGAGCTGGGGAAAGATAGTGGAATCCCATCAAGGGGCTAAAAACAGGGCCTGGAGGTTAGGCTGATTATCTGGACTATACATGGACATTTGTTACCTCATAAGGGATCTGATCTAGATGCTTCTAAGCTGGTGGGCTGAGTTATCCACCAGGTCAGTGTCATACAGGGGTTGCCAGAGTGGGAGAACCCCTGCCCATAACACTACTGCTGGCTGTATTTTCTTAATATTTCAGTGAAAATGGTCTGGGCACTCCAGAGAGCAAGGCTAGGGAAAAGTACAATATTTTGCCCATGTTAAAATAAATTGAGACTTTCTCTTTGCAAAGTTCTAGCTCCTCTATGCTTTGGAGTAGACACTTGAAATTTTGCAAGAATTGGCCTTTACATCAGGGATATGCCTTTTCTGTTCCTGTGAAAATCTGCTTAAACTTGACTAGTTTATAAACTTTGGGAAGATTGCAGTTTGCACATGCTCAGAGGACTCCTCCCTTTTTAGCAGCTAAAGATATTTTGAAAATTTAATTCTCCCTAAGCATTCTTGAGTCTCTTTTAAGTCCTCTGGCTGACCAGACAGCACATGTGCCAGCCTCCAGAGTGACTGAGCATGTTCCATCCCAAGGATACAGGGATGAAGCCAGACTTTCCCTGTAACTGCAGCTCCCAGCTGCTGAGGACCAGGATGTGCCCAGAACTGAAAACAGGGTCATGGTGGATTCTCTGTCACTGATGACAATATTTGATTCTACATTGGATGTTTTCTTCCTAAAAGATATGCACTAGGAATTATTTAGGTTGTTCAATGGGCTGTGTTACACATGTCAGACTACTTGATCACACACCTTTTGAGCTGGAAATCTTTGAATTTAAGGAGGTTTATCACATTCATTCTTGTTTCTAGATGAGTCAGAGAGCTGACTGAAAGCTAATTTTGAATGTATAATTGCAAATATTCACACAGGAACTATGATTCCCTGGCTCATCCAGTCAGGAAGAAAGCCATGTGATCTGTATCCAATCAAAAGTAACCAACACAATCTGCATCTGAAATAGACTCACAATGAATTATTTGAATGCAATTTACAGTGCAAGAATTATTTCCCAAAATGAAGTTTAATTCTGATTAAATTCATACATATATAATTTCACTTGTGTGTGTATATATATCATCATCATACATAGGCCAGTTAATCATAATAAATCATACTTTTTCATTTCCTCACATTTTAGAAATAATTACTTTTTTTACACTGCTTTAAATGAGAGAACAGCATTGATAAGACACTTCTTATTGATACTTTCAAAATATACCAAAGTCTATTCAAAACAGTTCCACAATTACTGCAGTACAATCTCAACGTGTACAAGTCAAAATCAGAAACCGAGTCTGTATAACAATGAAAAATACAATCCTTTCTTTCAGAAAAATCAACTCTTATCAGTGAAAATAATATACATAAAAAGAATTAGACTGTCAAAGCACAGATATATTTAAATTTTCAGTTTTATGTAATCTAAAGACTAATGGAGAAGAGAGGGTCTCCTCTTGGACTGAAAAAATCTGTCCATCCTGGGTTTTTTTGTTCTGCCTGCTGGGGTATCCATGTGACTATTTCTCACATAGGGAAAGACTGTGTGTGGTTCTGCTGATCAAAATTATTTTCATTGTACTAATGCTGTCTTCCTACATGTCACTGGAGTTGTTGTTGTTTGTTTATTGATTTTGCTGACACTGGCAATAAAGACAGAATTGTTTTACATCTCAGATGAGACTGTGTATCATGATTCAGCATCCACAGTCAAATTTCAAATTATTCCTCAATTCCATTTCCCTGTGGAAGCAAATATTTAACACTTAGATTTGGGAGACGGTGTGGGATTATTTGCCTTGCATTTCTTTTAAATGGGGCCATGTCATCTATAAATCCCTCTACTGTATTTGGAATATCTTGCAAAAGAAGAAAAAAATATAGAGCCTAGAGGTATTAAGAGATCTAACATTCATTTTAAATGTGGAAGGCTGATTTTCAGATCAGAATATGAAAACTCTGACTGCTACCTCTTAGAAATGTTCTTCCTCATTCCCAGACATTCCAAACCATGCAGACGTATGAATGCACAAATACACTTGACCGGAAAACTAAGCAATACTTGGCCTTGATATGTGCTGCAATGTGAATAAAACCCTACTTATGTTTTTAAACTGTCAAGGTTTATATTTTTTTAATACATAAAACAATCCAAATACATGACCTATTTTTCTTGATTTTCTATAAACGGCATAGTGAAAAGCCCAAATTGAGATAAAACACCAATAGTATTACACTTTTCCAAAGGCCCAATACCTAGTCTCCATCTTCCTCCTCCTCCACTGACCAAACAGTTAAAAACAAAGGGCAGTACCAGCCCCAGAGCCCATTTGAACTAAAGAATTTCAATATACTGGGATTTTCCCATGCATATAATATGCTATGTTTGTTGTTTAATTAGGTATAGAGGGGACATATTGTTCCATAGAGGCATATTCACAAACTCTGAAAAAAGAAAAACTGAAGATTGAAGGAATAATAAAATTTAATAATTCATACTTTCTAAGTGGACGGATCAGCCCAAAATCAATCTTGGATTAAGTGGTCCTAGGGCTGAATTTGCTTCAACAATTGTAGTAAAATTAAGGAAATTAACAACAGATTTAAGGAGCCAGCAGCCTGGAATACTTAAATGTTGTCACATGAACCAGTGGTCCTCTGGAGTAAAATAAATGTATATAATGCAATCTAAATTGTTTAGATGAAGCAACAGGTTGTTCTATAGCTGGGAGCCATTGGTACAACACAGTTTCATTCCTCTGATTAACGTCATGATTTATTTAAAATCAACATTAGTTGGTGTTTTTCTGAATGAAATCTAGACATGGAGATAAGAATTAAATGAAGATTTTTTTAAAGTAAAATTGTTTTCAGATACATTGTAGTATATGAAATTATTCCCCTTATGGAAATTATTCTAGAAACTATCAGCACTGTTTTGTTTTCCCATTAGACATCTTGAGAAGCTGAAAGTGGAAAGCAATCTCTGCAACACTGTTTTTTATTCACAATACAGGAAGGGGGGGTTGTTTGTTTTTTACACCAGTACTTGTATTATTACAGATCTAAAGCTAATTCATCTGAAAGCAGCATTATAATATCATATTTGGCCCATAGTGTTGGTTTTGGAGATTTTTAACAAAGCCATCCACGTAGAAGCTAAAAAAATATTTTGCATGTATCCCCATGCACAAAGATCACAGAATGTATAAGGTGCTGCTAAATCAAAATAAAGAATTTGATGGGTTACTTACAGGTAAAATTTATATATTGTTAATGCATTGACCTTGAAGGGATCACAGAGTACAAGAACTTTATAAACCCACAATCAAATAGTACAAAACTATATTGCACTAACTACCAGTCTTCAGTGTATGGCATTCTGAACTGCCACAAACTATTGATCTGTGGGATGATGGATCCATCGGCTAGGCCCCAATTCAGCAACGCACTTAAGCATGTGCTAATTCATTTCCTCTTCCTCTCTTTCCTCTTTGTAGCCTGATTGGTTGTTGGAATTATAAAAAATATTTATTGAGGGGCAACATGCATCAGGTACAAATAACAGATTTGTTACTCTGATAGCTACGTAGAATTAACTAAGAAGATGAAATTAGTAAAACATACACAAACTTTGAGTGTTAGTTAATACAGACAAATAAACTTGAAATAGAAAAATCAATATGTATTAGAATAGGAGAAATACCGCAAAGTTTCCTTCATTGTTCATACTTACAATCTTTTATTGTGAAGACTTACAACCGTATGGAGACCATTACAAACAAAGATCTGAGAAACTGTCAATGGAGCACAGCAGAGAGTTGGTCGTGATTCATTTTACACCCTTTCAGAGAGCTGATGCACCTAATCTGAGGGATGGTACCCAGAAATTGTATACCTATTTTTTTTATATAACTATCCAGATACATAACCATATTTGACCTTTTCTTTGTTATAATAAACTGTATTCCTGCCCCTTATCCATATGTGGTATTCCGAGTAGCCATAATTAAGCTTCCAATTACTAACCGAAGCAGTTTGCATCAATCTGCTTTTTAAAAGTAAGTCTTACATGTTAATATGGTTTAATTGCCTAGCAATTATATTGCAAAAGGCCCTCAAACAGTATTTATGCAATCGTACAGGTATCTGTTTCTCTATGGTTAACTTGCTTGCCATTCCACGTGAAAGTGCGTAGATTATAACCTCTGATCAAATCCTTGCAAGCCTGTCACACTAGGCCTCAAGCAAACACTACCTTATACTGCCTAATATCCCTATTGTATTAGGATTCCTTACTTGCTTTCAGTGTACTTCACTTTAATAAGCATTATAAACCTATTAATATCATATTATCAATACAGTATATCCCATAGCATACCAATAAACAAATTCCTTTCCTGAAGTTGGACAGTGTCATAGGTCAATAATGTATTCAGAGTTAAGTACATGTTTAAATGTGCAATAATCTTCAGATGATTTTAGTACTCCCTAGTAAAGGTCTGTGTATTTTTCCATATAAGGTAAAATGGGATGATTTTGTATTTGTGATAAAGTGTTTTTCCTCACTATTACAGATAACATCTGAAAGTGCTGACTTTGCCAGGAGCAAAAGTTTCTTTAAAGTATTTTTTTCATGAATATAAACAGACACCTGTTTCATCCACAATTCTGTGGCTAAAGAATGTGTCAAAGAATCCACTGATGGACATGTTTCAGAGGGATAGCCCTGTTAGTCTGTTTCAGCAAAAACAAGGAGGAGTCTGAGCTGGAATTCATTTGCAAACTTAACACATCAAATTAGGCCTGAATAAATACTGAGAATGGCCAAGGTCACTACAAGAAGTAATCTCCCATCAACTGTTGAGTAGGGGCCATCCACCCCAATGGAACTGGCCTTGTTAGCACTGCAAAAAATAATTTTTACTTTGTTGACATTCACACCTTCTTGTCAGCCATTGAGAATGGGACACATCCACCTTAATTGAATCATTGACCCCCAGCTTGGTAAGGCAACTCCCATCTTTTCTTGTGCTGTATTTATGCCATTGTAATTTTCACTCCATATATCTGAAGAAGTGGGCCATAGCCCACAAAAACTTATGCTCTAATAAATTCGTTAGTTTTTAAGGTGTCACAAGACTCCTTGCTGTTTTTACTGATGGATATATATTTGTGCAACAAAATCCAAAATGTTATTTAAAAAAAATTCTAGACTGTGTGATTGCAGAGCAAACGTTCAAACCATGAACCAATTATAAATGGGTGCAACTTTGTCTTCCTATTCAGTTCACAAACTGTGTGAAACGATACTTTAACAGAGGTGTACACTGCTCCCATTCATTTAAATGAAATGATCACTGAAATCTAATGATGACGAAATGAATGCCAACAGTGCTAACTGCTGATCATTTTACCAGAAGCATTCAGGTAATGTGTTGATGCCATAATCCCTAACTCCCTCCCACCCTTTTCAAATTGCCAGAAAAACCCTACTATGCTCTACCCAAGCTCGGCTTCCCCATGACAATTATTACAATGCTGTGATATATCTTCAACATACCATTCTGCGGCACATTAAAGATTCAAGCTGAGATTTTTCAAAGCCTCCCAAGGAACTTGGATGTAACGTTCCCAGTGAAATTAACAGGAACTGAACATCCATATCTCCTTAGGTTGCCGAAAGGAGGGACAGTGAAAAATATTACATTTAGTGAAACTGCCACAGGATTTCCATCTAGGTATGCAAAACTACCACAAAACCTATATTGCTGGTTAAGCTTGTTGCAGAGTCCACAAAGCCATCACCGGTGTAACCAAGAGCACAATGCGGCACATGCTACTTTTATGGATCAAATATCTCTATAGTAAGTTGAAATGGATACTCTTACAATAAATTAAATTGTGCTATATTTGCTGATTTGCAAAATCAGCTGTAATTTTAACTTACATTGAATATTTTCATGAAGGCAGCTGGTCAGAGCTTCCCATTTGAGACCAAGTGGCAGCATGAAAATAATTTGATGTGTGTCTATGTTTTGCTTCTTTGTACTAAAATAAATAATTTCACAGTAATCTGCTCACACGTAATGTCTGACTGTGTCACCCTTACTTATGCGTGTACTTATTATTTACCTGCCTGGGCAATATCGCCCATGATGCATCATGCTCTCCCTCTTCCTGAGCCACCACAATATATCATAGGAGTTCCTGGCATTGGTGCATTCTGGGAAATATAGTCCAGGTGCAGAACTCAGCCTGTGGAGGAGGACTGCAAAATGGGGCACCCAAACTGCAACTCCTTTGATACACCTCAGTGACATTTCTGAAATATATCTATATATCTATCTAAGTCAAAATTTGCCCTGGAAAGCAGGCGATATTTGGGAAAAAAATTATTTAGTCAAAACTCAATTTTCTGTCAGAAAGCAATTTAGACAGAAAAATTGTGACCAATCCTAGATAAAAGCAATGATGGTAGATGATAAAATTGCATACTGTAGCTGCCAATCTTTATGCATTTTTCATGTGGTGTAGCTGTCTGCCCACCCTCCTTTTTTTAATGAGCATAGACACCTGGGAAAGCAGATGGAAACAAGTTGGGACAGCCATCAGTATGTGAACATTAGCTCTCTGTTGAATAGCTTGCAAGTATTCTATGGACCACCAGTGGTGAATGGACTAGAGTTTGTAAACTGCCCAAGTGGAAAAAGGAAACAACAAAAAATTCCATGTCTTGCAGGAGTTGGAGTTCACACTACACAGTTTAGTAGCATAGTGATTGTTATAAAGATGTGGCACAGCATCACTGTCAATGAAGAGGTTAGGGACCACAAAAAAGATATTGCTGAGTTATTAATCTCAATAGTGGTGGTTAGTTACTTCTAAGCTTTGTAGTGTTAGACATAGGCTGCAACTGTTAAAATTCCATACTTTGTAGTGGCCAATAGTGAGCTTGCAAATATTTATGCTAAGATGAGAATGTTTGGAAAAGTTAGGGAAGATCAAAATGACTCTTATCTAGAAACCATTTGTTCGTGGAAGATGTACCATGTGGCTCCAAAATGGAACCGATCTGCATTTTTGCCATTGTACATTGAAATCAATGCAAACACTACCAGGGAAATTAGATTGGACAATTCTTTTATTTTTCATTATTATTATTTATTAGTTTATTTTGAAGAGACTCAATTTAGCAGAAACATCTGAGTGGTAGTTTTGAGACTATTGTATGATAGCTGAAGGGATGCTACGATCTCAGAAGTTCTACTACAGGGAATTGAGGGGGGGTCTTTTCTGTCTTTGAAATTCTACATGGATTGAGGTGGTAGTTCATAAAAAAAGTTTAATGTTGTGAGGAATCAGATACAAATCGGTCTTCTCCTAATAGAATGATTTCTTTTTATTATTATTTCTATTTATTTTAGGAAGCTTAATTTTCATCTATGCTATGAAATAGCACAACTATCCTATATTCTACATTTGTCTTTGCCAGAGTTATGCTATTTGACCATGTGCAATTATAGTTTCCTTTTGAAATATATAAAAATTAAAATATTTTACTTTTCACTGTAAAGCATCGCTTGGTATAGCTGGAAGAAACTAGTAAGTGTTGTCTCCTTGTCTTTGTTACTCTCCATTGCCTTGCTTATTAGCACTTTTTGAAGAAAGCCATGTACAGGCTAAGAGCAGTCTTTCTTAGCTTTAATTTAGCTGACAAAACTCTGGAAGTGGTACACTGTATGTAGGTCATGAAGAGATTGCTCAGGAAAAAAAGAACACTTAAATAATAAAAATCTGTATTGTTGAGCACCCTGGGAAATGTTGTACTAATCTAATCACTCTGTTAGGGAGCCTGGTGAAATTTAAGTAGGAATAAAAGTATTAATAGGTTTCACCATCGAGTAACACAAGTTTTGCCCAGATTCAAGGAAAAACTTTCTGTCAAAATATTATGCCATTTCTGTAGTTTGTGGCATTTATGGTGCTCATAAAACTGTAGATCCATAAAATATCAAGTATCAGAGGGGTAGCCATGTTAGTCTGTATCCACAAAAACAACGAGGAGTCCGGTGGTGAAGAAGTGGGTTTTTTACCCACGAAAGCTTATACCCAAATAAATCTGTTAGTCTTTAAGATGCCATGAAATATCAAAGACATTTTTACAAAATCAGCCTTAAGGAGCAATTTAAAATCAGCTGGTAAAATGAAGCTGCCTTAGTAATTTTCAAGGAAGGTGAGAGAAGGGAAAGAAGTTGGGAAGGGGAGGGAAGGAGGTGTTTGGCTCCTCAAGTGCCTTGACTCCATAAATTATACCTGCCTGTTTATTCTCCATTTTTATTATTGTAGTTCAGACTTAAGCTCACAGGAATGACTTGAGTAAATAAATTCGGAAGCTTTGAACTTTGACTTAAAACAAATCAAGTGTCAGCACATTGTAAATATATGTCAGGGTAACTTTTATATCTCTGTTTAGTTCAATATTTAGAGGTTGCATAGTGTATGTCCCAAAATGTTCCAAGAAATACGTTTTCAGTTTTCTGTATGCGATTGCTGAGCTCACTCTGAACAGAATAGTTTGGAGACCCGAGAAAGCTTAATGTTGTGAGGTGCAGCATTAGAACTGCATTCAATCTCTGGGGAATTTCCAGTCCTTACATCTAAATGATTTTCAGGTGAAGGCCTTTTAAAGCATGCAGAACAATCCCCTTTTTTGTCACATTCATCTTTCAAGAAACAGCAGTTCCAGCAGAACTACAAATGTAGAGTGATTAGAAGAATGAACTCAAAGAAACTAAAAGTCATAACTTTATTTGCTGAGGGTTAAGAAAATGCCAGATTGTGATTGTGCCACAGTCTATTGTTCAATGGTTTGTCTCCCCCTCCCCCCGATTGTGTTTTAAATTTCCTACATTACATTTCTTTTAAGAAAAGTCCAATTGCTGGAGAGTGACTCTTAACTCCGAAAGTGATGATGGTCATGCATTGGAACCTATTGTGATTCTGGGAGGAACTGTAGTTGCAAATTTCAAAGGAATAGGTATTGAGGCAGGAAAGTAACAGTTCCAATTTTCTTGATAAATGACCAAATGCATCAATAAAGAAAGAAAAGAAGCAAGAAATATTGTAAGTTATCAGTGTTTTTACTAATAGATATTTATAGAAAACACATTTTTGCAATTAATTGGGGGCCCTATTTACACCGAAATTCACTTTCTGTAGATGTTGCCACTGAGCTTGTCTAGTGGTCCTAGAGCAGTGGTTCTTAACCTGGGGTGCACACACCCCCTGGGGGTGCGAGATGCCCTTTCTGGGGGTCTGAGACATGCCAGATTTTTTTAGAAGGTAAATCATCGAAAACACAAATTAAGCACAGGCTCGTAAGTATAACTACTTTGTTTCATCAAACCTATGTATTTTTTAACAACTACTGTAATATACAAACAAAAATATATCTAGGTTTAAGGGGTGTGAGAACATATTTTTTAGGTTTAAGGGGTGCAAGAACATATTTTGAATTTTGATAAGGGGTGTGAGAACATATTTTGAGAACCAGAAGGGTTCAGGCTGCAGTAAAGGTTGAGAACCACTGTCCTAGAGAGTATTATAGACACAAACCTGGAACACAGACACAGAGTTCCTTTATTTCACTGTTTTCTCCTCAAAAAATCCTACCTGCAAACTTCCTGAATTCAACAACTTCCTCTAACCCTTAAAGGTTATAACAACACATTTGTACACTCTCTAGCAGAAAGAATAACTGCTGAGATAGTGCTTAGCAACTGTGCAGCTAGTTTGTAGGTATGACTATACCAATCAAATGAGATGTTATCCATATGCTAATACCTATGTTAAGCTTCTGTGCTTGACTAATATTAGCTAGATGTTTCTAGCAGCATGAACAGAGTCAGACTAAGCAGAAGCATAGGTGCTGGAACTATGGTTGCTGGGGGTGATGACACACCCTTTGGCTTGAAATGGTTTCCGTTATATACACAGTTTACAGTTTGGTTCAATAGCTCTCAGCATCCCTGCTACAAAAATTGTTCCAGCACCGCTGATCAGAAGGTTCATGCAGTTAACAAATAAAAACAATTGATTAACCCTTTAACATTACTGTGCATGACCCTCTGTAACTATTCAATATTACAATGCTCTCCCACCTGTGTGCTGTAATGCAAAGAAGAGCCTGGGCACAGATTACATAACAAAAATACACTCTGGTCAAAATTTCCGTAGCCCAGGTAATCTTCATTGATTAGATAGACAGCTGCTATAACAGCTGCAAGTGGCCTTTAAATTTGTATCCTATTTCTCACTAGGTAAAGTACTCTTGATTGCAGGACTGTGAGAAGAAATTCTCTGTCTCAAACACACAGGGGCATGCTATATGTTCATGTCAAAATCTTTCCTGATAGAGGTTAAGGTCAAGATTAAGGCCTGAATGATCTTTAAAAAAAAAATTGAGATGGAGCAGTAATCCCCAGCATCTCATGCAGCTGAAAAAGCACCAGGTGCACACATAGTATGTGCCTGTCATGGTTGTCAGTCTAGGAGAAAGATGATAGAAAAGCATAACCTCATCCCACAACTGATAAAGCAGACACAGGTTGGGATGTTTCCCAGAGTCCCATGTGGTGGGTTTTTTTCTCACAGAGGATTGTGATGGGGTATGTAGACCATTGACTTGAGCAGCCAGGAAAGAGTTAGCAGAGAACCAATTACCCCTCCACCTGTGATTAAGGGTACTAATTAGCAACAGATGTCATTAAAGGCTGCAGAGCAGATAGAGAAGGGTTGCTGCCAGGGAAGCTGAGAGTGGCCTTGAGGAAATTCCTCAACAGCTGGGCTTAGAGAAAGTTGTGCAAGGAGACAAAACTTCAGGGTGGGAGTCTGTGGTCCTGTGGGAGACATGAGCAAACAGGGAAAAGGTACAAGAAGAAGCCCAGGGAAGTGAAGAATGGTGAAGAGAGGTGTTTATACCTAACCTGTGGTCCTTGGCTTGGAGCCCAGAGGAGTGGGAGGTCTGGATTTCCCCTCTCCCTCTCCCAGCAAGAGTAGAAATAGAAGTCTCAGGACTAAGAGGCAGAGACTGAGGAGTCCCCAGTGAGGGCTGAAGACCTGGCATAAAGGCCAATAGATTTTAGTTATGTTCTTTTTGGACTCTTCAGTTATCATTGGAAAGAGACTGAACTGAAAGGTGACCTGGCTGAAAGGTCAGCCTATGAATGCTGTAGATGGCTGAGCACCAGAGGACATATGACAGGAAGTGTGAGAGTGGAAGAACTCCTGTAATGCTATGCCCTGGCAAGGGGAAGCCCTTTGGTGGTGAATTTGCCTTGTGAGAAGGATGATCTGGACCATTAAAGTGTGTTTTTTTTTTCTTAATTGTACTATGGCCAACATCTGTTTTCACCCAACAACTCATGGAATAGGAGGTCCTACAGATAGAGATGGCTGAAGTTCTAATAGACAGAGCGGCAGGCAAAGGTGAATGGGCACAGGTGGGCTTATTTACCCTGTGCTGTACAGAACTCTACTTCACATTACTTTTGTGGGGGAGGAGCATGAGCCTATGTACAACCAGAGGTCCGGCCCCCATACACACTCTGCAGTGTACAGGAATTGAGTAATATCCCTTTTAAATAGTTAGTGTGAACCACTAGAGGTCTCAGTCTTCTATGTCCCAGAAGTCAAGCATTCTGAATAGAGGACTATGAGCTATAGTAGAACATATATGAACAGGACAGCTGTTTGATCCCAACAAATATAGTTTTTAAAAAATGTGTGAAGGCTGAATGCTGAGATGACTCAGGGGATTAATAATAGACTATAGAGTGTCTCATGTCCGTCACAAGTCCAGGTTGGCAGGGTTTTAAAATCATTGCTATTTGATGAAAGTTTGATAGTGTAAGTCTAGTGGTTTCAGTCTATTGTGCCAGTGTCTACTGAATGCCAATTAGTGATGGTGCTTTTGTGATGCAGTGTGCCAGTGGAATGTTGGGCATAAGGACTAAAATATTCTTCCTCCACCCCCAACCTGGAGTTTAAAGAAGCTTTCCATGTTTAGATGTGGGGTTTGCACCACAATGGCTATTTCAAAGGCTGTAATAATTGGGTCAAATCTTCAGACAAAATTTTAATCTTTCTGTGCCTCAGTTCCTCATCTGTAAAATTGAGAAAATAATACTACTTTTCTCACACCATTTGCCTTTTTGTTTGTTTGACAGTGTAAGCGTCTCAGGACAGGGACCATCTGTTGTTGTGTATGTACCACAGTGGGGCCCAGATCTTTAACTCTTCCAAATGCTGCTGTAATGCAAATATCAATAACAGAAGAATATCTTCCAAACGTTAAAATATTGATCTAAATATATGCATGTGAAAGAAGGTAATGGCATGTGTAATTGCCTATTTCATATATACAAACTTGTAGTTTTTTAAACCTACATACATAATGAAATGAAATTCTCACGTGCAAAGGAACATAGGAAACAATTGTAATTGTCTGAAAAATTCCCTCGGCTTGCTAATCTCCTGCTGTCTAAATGAATATTTTACCTACACAAACCTATTTGTTCTTGTCTCTAATACTTAGCTGGCATCGCTTAAGTATTGATTTCCCCCCCACACACACTTATGCCTGTCCAGCGAACTTTCACTATCTGTTCTGTGCCTATTCTGTGGATAGATACGGTTCCATGCCCTACATCTTCTACAGCTTGTGACTGCAAAATTCACTTAGATTTTTTTTACATAAATTATCTTTTAATGTAAGACGCAGAAGTATCTGCTGAAAACAGTACAAAATGTATGGCATAAATGGCTATTATTATAAATGTACAGTTTAAATGTGGTTGCAAGTATGGAGGGAAATATCTCCTATGCAGGCTATAGAGTATAGCAATATCCTATTCGAAGTACTATTCTATGAGAGCTTTGAAGCAAGGGGTGCTGTTGAGTGAAACAGAGAAGAAATATTGAATAAATTTCAAGAAGTTTCCCTCTGAATAGCCTTCACTGTTGAGTGAGTGAAAAGATTTGTATAAGTGAGGCAACTAAACCTTGCTATCTCATCTTGATGACTTCATACATTAAACCATTTCTAACTCTGCCACAGAAGGCAAAAGGAAATGCAGATTTCTGAAGTCAATCCTCTGCTGTAACCACAGATTCCTTCCCATGGTTTAAGAAAACAGAGGGTAACTGTTCCTTACAAGCCAATTGCAGAAGGCATAGACACAGAGCTGCAATGACATATTCATAAGTCTTTGGACAGGAACACAAGTTAAAGGATTTATTTAAGACAATTCAAAACTGTTTGACCAAAACAACTCTTTTTGAATAAGAGTCTTGATGTGATCAGTATGCATTTGTTTTGTGAGCTGAGCTGTCATATGAACTCCTTTCTTTGGCCTTCAAATTTCTGGATCTATTCTTGACCCTTTTGAAAACCATGTTCAGAAGGAGTAATTTGAACACTTCTAGTTAAAAAAAACATTCCTCTGAGAGTGTGTCAGAGCAGCTGGCTAAGCCCAGGAGAAGGTCCAGCATGTCTGCATTCTGTATGGAGGAATGTAGAATTAGGAGTAGGGGCCTAATAGTTTGAGAAGAGAGGATTGTGGAGCCTTTGAGGTGTTGGAAAGAGTGAACTGAGGGATAGAAAGGAGGAATTGGGATTAGAGGAACAATAGATTCAGGATAAAACAGGTTGTGTTAGAAAGAAAGAGGAAGAGAGAGATGTGAAGAAAGGGGATCAAAACATTCAGCTTTGGAAAAATCTTTTATGGAAATCTGCACTACCAGGGAATTAAACCTCAGTTAAAAGAATATGAGCAAATCAACATGGATCACAGATTCCTCAAACTCAATTGTAGCAAAGCAAGTTTTTAAGGTTCTGTGCTGAGGCTGTATTAGAGATTAAGAGAGTTTCATTCTCTTCTACAACAGTATCCACAAAAATCTCACCCTCGTTGACTACCATATTGTCTCTTCTTGGAAACAGTTCTTTCTATTTCACAGGCAAAATCAATCTGATTTGGACTGTTGGCTTGTTTGTGTGAACAGCTCCATCTCTGGAACAGAGTCACTTACTTATTCTGAGTTTTCATAGAATATCAGGGCTGGAAGGGCCCTCAGGAGGTCATCTAGTCCAACCCCCTGCTCAAAGCAGGACCAATCCCCAACTAAATCATCTCAGCCAGGGCTTTGTCAAGCCAGCCCTTAAAAACCTCTAAGGAAGGAGATTTCACCACCCTCCTAGTGAAAAAGGTTTTCCTAATATTCAGCCTAAACCTTCCCCACTGCAACTTGAGACCATTACTCCTTGTTCTGTCATCTGCTACCATTGAGAACAGTCTAGATCCATCCTCTTTGGAACCCCCTTTCAGGTAGTTGAAAGCAGCTATCAAATTCCCCTCATTCTTCTCTTCTGCAGACTAAACAATCCCAGTTCCCGCAGCCTCTCCTCATAAGTCATGTGCTCCAGCCCCCTAATCATTTTTGTGTGATCTGGGGAGCAATATTCATATAATATGGAACTAGGTGAATGGAACTTCTTCCATAGCCTGAAAAGAGGATCCCATTAGCTTGATAATAGATTGGCAGGGATATGCTCAGTGAAAAAGATTTAAGTTACTGTATTTACCTCAAGACTTCAGGGCTCCTTCAGGCAACAGTGCATAAGCAGTGCAGAATAAAATTCAGATGACATCAACAGAACCCCATGTGCACTAAGAAAGAAACATTCTCTGTCCTATTTCTGTCAGGCACAGCACAGCTAATGGGAAGGCACTTAGTTGACCTATCTGCTTTCCCTAGTGATTGATTTTTTAAAATTCTCTAGCTTTTGTAGGGGTGTATAAAACACTTTATCAGTCCAGCTAAGGTGCCCAAATGGCAGTCTTATCTAATTTAAACTTGACATTTTTGCATGTGGAATGATCTAAATCAGCAGTATAATCCCCAGCACTCAGTCCTAGAATGTTACTCTCCACATGTATGCCTTTGTATCCTCCATTTCAGAACTATGCAAGTATGTATTCTGTGTGGGGAACTGAACAGAGTGTATTAAAAATTATTGGGTCTATTTCTCCTCTCTCATATGCTAATTTTTACACTGACTTTTTCACGGAATTACTCCTGATTTACACCGGTGTAAGAGACAGACGTATTAGGCCAACTATTGCTCTAATAAACTGATGGGGATGAGAAAGAAATATGGAAAAATTATTTTAAGTATCAAGTCTTCAAATCCTTTTGCACAATATTTACACACAACCTAGCTATCATATTTTTAGTGACCTATATTAATACTGTTTCCAGAGAGCCTGATTGTGAATCCTTTATTCCCACTGGTAAGCAGTTCATCACATGAATAAGACTATTCATATGATCAACTGCTGCCCAGTGGAAGTAAGGACTTCACAATCTGGTCCATAATGACATATCCTTAATTTCCCTTGGCTTCAGAATGCCAAATGGTCCTCTCAGCTAGGACCACAGAGTGAAATGTGGGAGAATTCCAGAGTAGCTTGCCTGCCTATGCTTAGCATCTGCCTTCTCATGTCACAGTATTGACTGAATTGGTACAATAGCGTAGAGTCAGTCTTGCACTTTAGTGTTACATGTTGCTATTTGTGAGGTTGCAGAACAGCAGTAGGGGAGACTGGAATTATGTATTTTGAAAATGCTGGTTTGTTTGCCTGGCTCTGCATGGATTCACAAGAGATGTGTAGGTGGAAGTGAAAGCAGCCTACCCAGCCACAATAAATCTTTGCACAGTGGCAGCCCTTGTACTTCTCCTAGGCCAAAGTCTGCTCTAAAATATCACCATTGCCTATGACAGTCTCCCTTGGGGACAGGACAATTGATACATTCCACCTCCACTGTCTAGGAGAGATGCTGCTGCACCACGTAAAAATATCTTCCTGATTACACTTTTCCTCCCCATGTGGAGGCATTGCACTGATCTGAGGCACAAGTATTTCCTGGCACATGTTCTGAGGCGGTACAACTCTACATCATCCCCTACCATGGGCTGTGGCTTCTAGCTTATGCCTACTGCATACAAATATTATCAATAGCAATTTCTCATTGCTCCTATTGCATGATCATATAATTTCTCCATAGGGTCATCAGCTATATACCTGACTACAAAATATATTATACGTTATTCTAAATTAAATTTTTTTTTGTCTTGTGTACTTCAACATCCAGGTCACTACAAGTGCATTTTAGTTCAAAAGTCAGAAACAATGTGTCCGATTCAGACCCATGTCACTCCATTGACTTCAGTGGACTTCAGTTCTGCCTGTCGTCTGTTAGGAGCACCCTTCATATATCTTGCCCAGAGTACACTCTTGCTGCTTTGTATGCCCTGGTGACTTTCTACACAGAAGTGAGTATCACGGCACTGGTGGATGCTCTATGTACCACTTACTCGAAGAAAGGAGGGCTCGACTACTGAATTGAGCATATTCGCTACTAAAGAGGTGAAAGTTGTTTGCATAAAATAAGAACTGGCTTGAACCTTATTCCAAATCTTGATGAAATTTGACTGATCTTTTTGAATATCAAAAAGACTTCACTAGTCTTGTATAACAAAATGTGTGCATGCTTCTCTGTGCTATGATATGCAGCAGAAATACCATGAGGAAGGGTCTTCTTTTTATATTGCTGACCTGACACAAATCAAGAAACACTAGAAAATGGCAATTTTAAACCAAAAATATTCAAATCAACTTGCACAAACATCCAAGCATTTGCATGCTTAACCAAAATGAACCTTCAGTGTTAATCAGTCTCTAACCATCTCGCCTAATTATAGCAGTTTGTCTCAGCTGTACAGCAGAGCAGCTTCTGTGTACTTATCTCCCTCCAATTCATCTCCACGAATGTGTTGTGTTGAGTTATTGCTTGAAAATAATCCCATCTGGGAGATAAAAGGACAATAATGTAGAGTTTGTATCTACTTAGCCACAAGAACAAAATTTGTCTAATCCTTCTTTCTGTTCATTGACTCAACAACCTTTCATTTTTGCTTGTACAATCACAATTAAAAATAAAACCAGGGAGAATAAAAATCTAGTTGTGGCTACCAGTGACAGCAAATTCACAAGGTCCAGCATAAGCTTGGTACCATGCCATGAGAAAATGCCTGACACATTTTTGTTTTTCTGCATGACAGATTTTCTGTTAAAATGTGGAAGTATGATTTGAAGTGATTTGTTTTGGATTAAATATAAACAGGGCCCAGTCAAACATTTTGACCTGGACCTTAGCACTAGACATTGAAAATTCAAGTTCTCCAGACAGACCTGACTAAGCAGTTCCTCACTGTCATAATGGCAAATAATTTACCTACTGAAACTGAACAAAAGGTGCGCAGTATCTTTAATTTATCAACTGACAGTCTTTATATGAAGTATATTCAACTGTCAATGCTCCAACATTTATTTTCCTTAATGTAAAATCAATACTTTAACTTAAACTAATTACACTGGGGCAAAAATATCTTATTCCTTTCTATTGGCTTAGAAGCAGCAGGAAATGTAAGAACAAGGCAGACTATAAACAATCTTTTTCTTTACAAATTGTCTTAAGTTCATGGAAAAAAGAAATGAGTGCTGGGATATTAGCAAACTCTCTACATTAGTAGTAGTAATTTATACTGTTTATCCACAAGGATCTCAGAGGTCTTTAAAGATTTAGATCTTGTTCCTGAAAACACTTGCACATTTGCTTCACTTTGAGCACATGGGCAGTCCTGTTGACTTAGGTGGAATTACTCAAAGGACTGTGTCTTCAGTGGGATTACTCATCTTTATAAAGCTAAGCACGTGCATAACTATTTGCAGGACTGGAGCTCACTCAGTAGTGAAATGCAGTGTCTCGTTTTTAACCCACAAACAGAAACACTGTCAAGCTAATTCCTGTAAATAGGTACAACTAGGTCAGTAAAGTTACACTCCTATCACAGGGATGAATTTTGCCTGAAATGAATAACAGAACATCCAATGAAAACTACTAAAGAAATGAGGTAAGAAAAATGTAATGACCTAGCTTGGAATCTTACTAGGAATTTTTTTTTCCAGCTTTACACTCCAGTGGAGTGTATCTTGCCAATGAAAGAGACTCATTACTCCAGCTATCACTGTCTTATTGGTTCCTCACTCTGCTAATCTGACATTATTAGGATGTCCTGTACTGGTCACTAAAGGAAATAATTACTATGAAGCAGTTAAGAAGAAAACTGTAATCTTGCCAAGTTCAAATGAGTTATTTAATTCATTCTTTATTTATATTATAGTACTATCTCCTCCCCCTACCCCTACAACCAATAAGGAAATGTCCCTGTGCTAGCTGCTGTAAAAACCCATAGTAAGAAGCAGTCATGCCCCTGAAAAGTTTACAATCCAAACAGACAAGTCAGACACAAGCAGGCTGAGAAGGAAAATACAGGCACACAGAGATGAAGTGACTTGCCCAAGGTCACAGAGTCAGCTGCAGAACCAGGAACAGAATCCAGGCCTCTGCCCACGGTTCTACAAACCAAACCATAATGCCTCTTGTTAAAATTAGTTACAGGTATTACCCATCACTCTGAGTCGCCCTACCATTTTTAAATGGTTTTTAAAATCAGATTCTCACTTTCAGCTGTCTTCCCCTGTTGCTATTCACATACAGACATAATCTGACTGTCTAAGAAAAACAGCGTAACTGATGTGAAGTATCAGAGGGGTAGCCATGTTAGTCTGGGTCTCTAAAAGCAGCATAGAGTCCTGTGGCACCTTATAGACTAACAGACATATTAGAGCATGAACTTTTGTGGGTGACCAGATGTCCTGATTTTATAGGGACAGTCCTGAATATTTGGGGCTTTTTTTCATCTATAGGTTCCTATTACCCCCCCACTCCCTGTCCCGAGTTTTCATACTTGCTATCTGGTCAGCCTACCAAATAAGTGGGTATTCACCCACGAAAGCGCGTGCTCCAATACGTCTGTTAGTCTAAAGATGCCACAGGACTCTTCACTGCTTTTAGCATAATTGATGATACACAGAGTAAACCAACTGAAAACTGAGGAAAATGGTGGCTCTAATCTTCTAACATTTTCAGGTGTTACTTTCAGGAATAATTGGCTTTAAAAAAACTCAGGCAGGTGTGTTTTTTGTTCCTTCTGAACTCAGCAGAATTAGAACTGTGAAATGTTTATAACAGCATGAACTGTAAGAAGACCACTTCTACTACGTAACATGAGCAGCCAATATAAACAAAATAAAAACCTTTGCACTTTCAACAGCATTTATATGTTGCAATATATATAAAACGGGCACCTATCCACATTCTCTAATAGTGACATTACTTAAAGATACCCCACAGGGTTCAATTCCCAACTCTACTACAAGCTTCCTGTGTGACAAATCACTTAGGCTAAAATTATTAAAGGTATTTAGGCATTGGTGCTCTCAGTGTTGAAACATGTAACTGATTATGGAATTTTTAACTCCTAAGCCCCTAAATCACCTTTGAGATTAGGCTTCTCTATCAATGAAGTGTTTGCAATAATGACTAAATACTTTTTTAAAAAAATGTGAACCTTACTCAGAGAGGTTATGTCTATACTGGAGCTGGGAGCAAGCCTCCGAGGCCGCATAGACAGAGTCACGCTTGTGGGGCTTTGGCTAGCACACTGTTATTTTTAGTGCACAAGTTGTGGCTCTGGCAGAGACTAGGGCTAGCCACCCAAACTCGGAATGTCAGGTGGGCTTGGGAGCCCAAGCTGCAATGTTCACGCTACTATTTTTAGCATGAGCCTTGCAAGGGCTGAGTCTGTCTACTCATGCTACATGGCACACTTCCAACTGAAAAGCAGACATAGGTTGTGAGCCTCAGTTCTCAATCTGTAAAATTGGGATAATACTTGCTTACTTCACAGACATGTTCGGAGGATAAATCAGTTTAAAAATTGAATGGCATTTTTCAGATCTACTGATGAAGTGTCCCATAAGAGCCAGGTATTATAATATTACCCCATCCTCTTCAACCAATTCCCCACCCTCAGAATTACAGTTCTCCCCTTCTCTCACCCATCTATAGTTTCAAATGCCTGGGCAGAGATTTTTGTGTGTATAATGTGTCTTGAAGGTTTTCAGGTTTGGGCTAGTTTGGACCAAAAGTGGAAGACTGAATTGCAAAGCCATGCTACCCTTGCAAGGAACACCCAGCCAGGATCACCTTCTCACTTATACCAATGGTGGAATTCTTCCCAATATCCTCATAGATATCATCATGAGCAAGAGTGATGAGATGGAATACTGCACAAAGTTGTGGGTTTTTTTGTGTTTTTTGTTTTTTCTTCTCCAGAACGGAACCCATTAAACATCACAACATCCTTTTGAGGTGAATAAGTATAGATGAGTAAACAGAGTCCCAGAGAGACTATGACAGAAGCTAATGGAAGACGTGAGATTAGAACTAAAGAGCTAATTCTTAGTTTTAGGCTATAAATTACTCAACACTTCATCTTATCATCCTGTGTGATGAACTGGAGATGGGAACTTTCTCTTATTATGAACTGAAATGACCATAAGAGACAGCTTGGTTCAATGATATAGCATGAAAGACTTCCTTCAGTCATCTACACAAATCCATAGTTTCCTGAATGATGCACACCACTACCTTTAATAAAAAAACTTCCACTGTAAGATCCATATATTAATGGTGGGAAATAGTGTGGTGGTTTTTTGTTTTGTTTATGTAACCAGGTCACAAGAACTAAATGAAAAGGAAAGAGGTTTTCTTTTAGCAAATATGAATTGTCTCTAAAGATACAATTAGCTGAGATAGAAAAGAAATCTTACGCAAGGCAAGAAATAGGTCAGCTCAGCTAAGGTTTTCTATTGTACTGACAGCTGGCTGAGTCTATATATATATGCTAGATATATAGGTTCTAATGATTTATTGTTCTGTCTTTTTATCTGTTGTACAACAATGTGGAGAAAGCACTATAAGAGCCACAACTTGGGAGGGAGGGTTTTTTACTTACAGATTCCATCGGGGACTTGAGTACAACTATGATGTCACATTATCCCCACCCAAGTACAAGAAGAAATATTGATAATTATCTCTGAACATGGTGAAAAGCATCACTGGTAAGAGGAAGAATTACTTGTCTGATCTTACTATGTGTGCCAGTTAAATATCATTTTTTGACAAGACAAAAAGAGCTTTCATCAGTCCGTGTACAATATTTTATTTTATAACTAATTCCAGAGTGGAGAGAGAGCCCAGCTTATAAAAGAGCAAGAGGCTACTGCTAATGGAGGAAAAGTCTGAACTCCATTTTCTAAGGGTAGAAAAAGGTATTGGGGCCTGATTAACTCATTGAATACTCTGGGTTTATAACAATGTAATTCCACTGAAGTCAGTGGAATTATTTCTCATTCTCTCTGGTGTAAGTGAGATGTTTAGAGAATAACATATTAAGGGCCAGTATCCACATAAATTGGATTAACTTCTCTGAAGCCAGTGCATCTATACCAATGTATACCCACCGAGAATCTGGGCTCTATTGTCCATTTTTACAGTTTGCTGTCACAGACTGTGTCTGTTTGCTGTGAAATAAGATATTTTTATTCATCTGTGAAGCTGGATGGTTTTTAAAATAAAGTGAACAAATGAGGGAAAGCTGAATATCTAAATTAAGGCAAGGAGGGGGAATTCTTTACAAATGAACTTTTAACTCTGATTTTTAAATAAAGACCATTAGAAATTCAATATTCTCCAAGACTGCTTTCTTGAGTAACTTATTTTTTTTATAAATGAGGTGATGGCTCTTTAACCTTTGCATTCTTGGAAGGTTGCATGGATGTGGTGCAGTGTTCTGACTATTAGCTTGAATGAAGATCCCTTATGATATACATGTGTCTTAACAGCTTGATAGTTCAGAGCAGGATTTATGAGCCAGGGCCAGATTTCCCCCTCCCTCTCAGTAAACAGAAGGGGCTCAAAGTCCAGTAGGGAGGTCTGCAGAAAAATGAGGAGTGTAACTTATGCTGAACCTTCTATTTGTCCCTAACTCTTCAGATCTCAAGCTAGAGAGCCACTCTGTGGCTCTGGAATCAATGAATGGTTTGAGATGTATCATGCATCACTTCCTCAAAGACACCGCAATAAAACTCTACCTAGGTAAATGCTGAAGGATCCAGCACAAGTATAGAGGCTTTTCCTCTCTGTACTACGGAATTGTCCCTTTAAAGGGTTTTTTTTGGGGAGAGAGGAGCAGCAGGAACAATCTCAAACATATCTACACTATAACTATACTGATAAGGAGCTGGAATAGAGTTGCAGAGACACATGGCCTCTGAAGATCCTCCAAGAACTTATTTGAATCAAGGGTTGTGAGGGGGAGAGGAAGCTAATCCTCTTCTCTCTTCCTTCTGCAGAGGTAGATAAACTTCTCATGATCAGTACAGGGAATGATATTCGCCCTGATTTCCTTGGTCTTCACCAGAATACTTTTCAGACTTCAATAATTCTCTTAAGTCACGGTTGTCCACTCTGAGCCACTGGTTGTCTATTTTTGACATGCATTAAACACATGTGAAGCAGAATGAGTTGTTCTGTAGACAGTACCTTCTTTGGAAAGTCAGCAATCACTAGTTATACAACCTGAGAGTCTTTTTTAGATGGCAACAATTTCAGTCTCTGCTAACGAAACTCTTTTTTTTTCTTTTTTTTTTCTTTTTGACTCTGCAATCAAGAGAAGACTTTCTGGTCCATTACCCTGATCCATGTGTTGCTGATGGGTTTTTTTCCCTCTTATTTTGAGCATGTCTTGTGAGATTTCTAGTCCATTTCTACTGATCAATGAAGTTCAGATAATAGAACAACATGTAGCTAAAGATTAGCAATGGACAAACCACAATATCAGAGACACAAGGTGGGTGAGAGCATATATTTTTATTAAACCAACTTCTATTGATGGAAGAGACAACTCTTTGAGCTACAGAGTTCTTCAGGTCTGGAAAGGTAATCAATGTCACAGCTAAATACAAGGTGGAACAGACTATTAACTATAGGAGTTAACACATGTTGAAAGGACCAGTCAAAATGAAGTGAATCATTAACACCTCTGCAGTCATAGGATGAAGGAGGATTAGTGGGTTATAGACTGTTGTAAAGAGACAAAAGACCAATATCTCAAGTCTGTCTTGTTTCACCCCCATAGATGATGTTGGGATATCTAGCACACTGGATGTAATACATGACACATTGTGACAGGCATGTGTAGGACCCATAGATCTTCAAAGTGTGCTGTGATGAGGTATTGATCATTGTAGCAGTGGAGATATGTCTGCAGGTTTGCATGTATAGTTCTGGCAGGATCTGGTGCTGCTTCGATTTGGTGTGAGTTGGTCAGTGCAAAGCTTGCTTTCAATGATGAGCTTGGCGCAGTCGGGGATTGTTTGCAGGCCAGAAGGTGGGGAGGGGGAAAGATTTGTTTCAGGATAAGCTCCCCATCAAGTATGAGTTTTAATGGTTTGTTTGCCTGATGATACCCCATACTGGTTCCCATGTGGGGTGGTAGGTGACAACTACGGGTGTGTTGTTAGTGGCTTTTTTTCCCCTGCACTGAAGTAGGTTCTCTTGGAGTATTTGGGTGGCCTGCTTCATTATGTGATCCACTTCTCTGGTGGAGCGTCTTCAGGTGTGTATCCCAACCTTTCTTCTCAAAACATAGTCTCTGGTATCTGATTGCCTGACTGCACATGACAGGTTTTTTTGGTGTGTTTTGGGTGGCTCTGGATCTGTGAAGATATGTGGGGTGATCTATGGGTTTCTTGTGTATATAGTTGGGGTTAAGGCTCAATTGTTGAGGCTGATCAGGTGTCCAGAAAGTTGAATCTGGTATAAGTGTTCTAGAGAGAGTTTGATAGGTGGTGGTTGAAGTTGTGGTGGAAATCTGAGGGAGTTTAAGCCATTTGTTCAGAGGATGTAAATATCATTGTATCTCAGATATATCATTAGTTTCATGGTGCATTTGTCCAAAAATTCTTCCTCGGGATAGCCCATGAAGAGGTTGGAATATTGGGAAGCCCTCCTACTACCCAGGTCTGTTCCTGTGCTTTGGACAAAGTGTTGGTTGTTGAATGCAAAGTTTGTTATGGGTAAGGTTTTGCTGTGTGGCTTTAAATAAAGTATTCATACATTTAGTTACTAATCTGAACCTTTTCAGTCTAGCAGACTCTCCTTGAAATGCCAGGAGAATAGGCTTCCTTGTAAAACTTCCAATACTTCCTGCTCCCAGTAAAGCTGAAAATGTTGCAAGACCAGTCTCTCTCATGATATTTTGGCATCTTTACATCTATTTCCAAGTAGATCCAGGATATGAAAAAGAGCATAAGAATGGAAAGAAATGAGGAAAAAGCTTTCCATTCTCCCCTATCCATCAAAAAAGATTGGTCTTAAATTTTGAAGTCTTTGGAGAGATATGGTGCAAAGAGTCACAGGTTTGGGTCAGTTCTGAAGATCTTGATGAGTTTGTGTATCCCTAATGCTAGTATCAGTATCTCCTCTGATGCTATTGGCCTTGAATGTTATCTTTTAGTGGAATATCAGCATATTTTATTTAGACTTGTGCACATTAATTTCTTCTGTTACATTTTAAGAGTGTACCAGGTTTTCTCACCAGTTTCATAAGGACTAGTTGCACTGACTTGTTATATTATATGGTACAAGCCTTACCAGCCTTTTCTTTTCCTCCTCCTCAGGTTTGTCTGTTTTTTATCACAGTATTTTTCTTGCATGAAGCTCTTAACATGCCATTTTTATTTCAGGTTTTAAATGTCTAGCATACCTTCTTGGTGTACCTCATAAAACACTTTAAAATGTGTACACAATTACAACTGACTTGAAAAAAACTATTCAAAACCACTACAAAATTCATAGATTTAAAAGAACTTAAAAATTTGCACTTTATTTCTGCTTTGTGTCAAGCTTAATTTCCAGCCATTGGCTCTTGTTATACTTTTTTCTGCTAAATTGAAGAGCCCTTGTCATGGGAAATATAGCTACCACACTGGTGAGAGTTTCCAGGAAGGCCCTGTGGGTTATATGTAGTAGAGAGGAGGCCTTTAAAAAAGGAGGAACCAGCAGTCAGCAGTGAGGGAAGGAGCAGGAGAGCCTTAAGCAGGAGATTGCTGTAAGGACTTCTGGAGCCACAGAAGGAACTCCTAGCCAGTAGTCCTGGAGCCCTATGGAGCATTCAGTGAACTCCCAGGGTAAGCTAGAGGCTTAAGAAGTTCCTCAAAGGGCAAAGGCCTCTTGAAAGTAATAAGGAGATGAGGCCTCTGCTGGAAACACCCAGTGCAAATAACTTGGTGTGGTCAGTTCTCATACCGTATGGGTGAGAAACCCCAGGGGACTTTCTTTTACAAGCCTCTGGCTATCAGCCTAAGAGTACCTGCAGGCTAAGACGACTTCTATGTCTACACTAGCACTTTTGTCAGTAACACATCCCTGACTGACACAAGCACTGGTCTGGACAGTGGAGAGAGTCTCCTGCCAACATAACTACCGCTGCTCATTGTGGGTGGTTTAATTATGCCAGCAGGAGAGCGCTCTCTCACTGGCACAGAGTGGCTACACGGGAGACCTTATAGCAGCATAGCTTTAATGGTACAGCTGTGCCGCTGCAAGATCTATGGTGTAGACCTAGTCATTGTCTGCAATCATGTCACGGCTTAACCTTCTGTTTGATAACTTAAGTGCACTGAGCTGCTTTAGTCTTGCACTGTAAAGCAGGATTCCAACCCTCAAATTATTTTTGTAGCTCTTCTCTGAACCCTTCCCAATTTATCAATATCCTTTTAAAGTATGGACACCAGAACTGGAGACAGTAATCTAGTAATGGTCTCATTAGTGTTGTACAACACCTTCCTACTTCTAATGATACTACCCTACATCCAGTGATTTCACATGTTCTTGTAGCCATTGCATTGCGCTAGGAGCTCATATCAGTTGGTTAGGCAACAGGACTTTTCCGAGTCACTGCTTTCCAAACATTCCATGAGTGTGCGCTATATTCTTGGTTCCTAGATGTAAGAACTTGCATTTTACTGTATTGAAATACATGTTGCTCAAGTGAGGCCAATGTACCACGTGATCTAGATCTGAGTAGCACTGACACGTCCTATCATTGTTTGCCAGCCCAACAATTTTTAGTGTCCTTGGCAAACTTTATCAACAATTTTATATTTTCTTCAAGACTATTGATAAAGATATTGAATAGTGATGGATCAAGAACAGATTCCTGTAAGGCTCCTTCAGAAATGCTCCATTGGATGAAGACAGTTATCTTTGTCAACCAAATTCCTAATTTCATTTTAAAGTGTTTGTTTGACAAGGCCTATTCTCCATAAAATCATGCATTAAGTATGCAATCACCCTTTTAATTCTTTACTGATTACATCCTTAATTAACCTACCCATGATTTTGACATGGAAATGGATAGGGAGAAAAAGAAGCTGTGGTGGCAGAGTAACCTTTCCCAGATCTCCCACTATCTGTTTTTGTGGCATTTCATTCTGCTTGCTATGCAGAGCTATGTGTAAATCACACAATCTAGCCCTGAGTGTATTATGTCTTTCTCATAATACACTGTGCTAATGATGATAATCTGGATTTCTAAAATTAAAAGCCACTTTTAGGTTGTGGGGTTTTTTTGTCCAAAATCTTTGATTCTCCTCCCACCCCCCAGATTCACATTGACATTTTTATCTACACAAAACCCCCTTTCTGTTTCAACACATTGCACTAGTTTTGTTTTTCTGCAGACTGAAGTTGCCAGTTGCTGATGACATATGTTACCACATATGTAATGAAAGACGCTGCTTATCTGCATCATTTATAATTACTTTGAGTGAAAATGTCTAGTGTGTTTGAAAGTCATTATATTGATTGATTGAAACTCACAGACCTATACTGTGCTTGTCTAAAATCCCCATTTAAAGAATCATCATTCTCTATTTACATTGATTGACTATGAGTCAGTAGGCTGTATTAGATTTCCCCTGAAAAGAACCTGGCACAAACCTTTGGTATGTAATCAATTTAGGTATCAGACATCAGATTTTTATTGGCAATTACCGTGGTGACACCCATTATCTTTCTGGCTGCAACAATATGGTGTACAGTTCTGCATGCCATGTCATACCAGCCCAGAATAACTGGTAATGACAACTTGTCTGGCTTCAAAGTGATTGTTTTAGCTCCCCTTGAAGTATAAAATACATGTATCACTATAGCAGCAAATCAGGTAATTGACTAAAAATAAGTAACTTTTCACCAATTATAGACTGAAACAGGTAATAGGTAGCAGGTTGGAAGATGTTGCATTTATCTTGTCAGTAATAATCATACTGATAAAAGTTTATTGTATGCATGTATCATTTTCATTTGAATATGCTATATAACTCTGAGAACACCTTGTTTGATTTCCCTGACTCAATACTGCTGTGCTCTTTGTAATCAGAGGTATAGTGCTGCTAAAGAAGTGCTCAGCTAATAGTAAATTCCAGATAGTGGAATAAAATAATCAGCATTAAAATTCTTAATGTATATGTACTGTGGGACCAGGAAATCCAAGATGTGTGTGTTCTGATTAAAAATACAACACAATATTAATCTAATAGACCTAGGAACAAAAAATAAGGCTGCTCAAAATTGTACCTTATGAATCAAAACATAAGGTAGTAGTTATTTGAGTAACCTTTCAAGTGAAAGAATCCAAAGGCCCTTTGATTAAACTATTTCTTTTGTATATTTGCAATGACTGACATGCAGCTATTTCTGGGGAGAAATGTGGGAAGTATTAAATGTTATTATAATACAAGGATGCATCATAGTTTAGGATTGGAGATGAAATAAGGGAGGTGTATTCAAGTGAAAATTCAGGAGACATTTAGTATAGGTGGTTGAGTAATATTCCGCTGAATACAAAATGATTAATCTTTGACTTGCATTTATGAACCCATCTCATTGTTTACTTGTCTGTTCAGTTTTCTAAAATATACAAATGAACAAATGGCAGGTTAGAGTACTCATCAATGATCTGATGTTAATATTAGGTATTCAGGCTTCAAAATTGGACATATATTCTCTCTACATACTTTACCCTAAATATATGCTGTCATGATTAAATGCATCATATTCTATATTGAACATGTGTAGTCAGCTGAATTGTTGTCATGTTGTGGGTGCAATTCAGACCAGTAAGAGGCTGTGTCACCACTTACAATCCTGAATGTTTCTGCTGCTTGTGGCTCCTTGCCTGGAACATACACACAGCCAGCATGCACTCCAAATTCTGTACAGCTGATTCAACCACTTTGAATCCAACAACCCAATGCCAGCAGTCATCACACACACATTCTTGTCTTAGACTTGGTTAAGGTTAACAGGTGACCCAACATACCCCAGTCCCAAACTTTCCCAAACCTGTGTATTCTGCAATGTCCATCCTTCTCCTGCAACATTCAGACGAATAATGAGGTCTCTTTGTCTCCAAAGAGACAAATCCCACATCTTATCCTCTGAAGCTGTGCCAATCAACATTTTAATCCAACACGGCATGGTTGAGAATAACATTAAAACAAATTTATTAATGCAAGAATGTAGTATTTTAAGTGAGATCAAATATAAGAGATAAAGTTAAAATGGTTATACGCAATTAAAATTAAACCATTTCTAGTGACTAAAATTTATTCTAGCAAGGTGATAGCTTTTCTCACCCACATTGTTCAAGCAAGATGGCTGACTCCTTCCCCTTGGTCAGGATCTCCTCCAGAAGCCCGGGCTGGTTCCATTATTTTCTTGGATGAAAGGGAACTTGGGGTTCTGGCCAGTCTCTTCTTATAATCCAGTGAATCTTTGAAATGAATACTTTGAGGGGTAAGCTTTTGAATAAACTTTTTTCTTCTGGTTGTGAGGAAGCAGACATGGAGTTTGGTTGTGAAGAAAGCACCTGGCTGCTGTTTTACCCTTCCTCCCCCTGCCTCATCCCAGGGTGTTTGGGAAAATGTAAATTGTTGTGTTTCCTGCAAGCTTTTCCCCTTGTTAGTTTGGTCCTGTTTACTACTTTTATGTAAATTGAGGTAAACCCAGGGCCGGTGCTTCCATTTAGGTGACCTAGGCAGTCGCCTAGGGTGCCAGGATTTGGGGGGCAGCACTTTGCCATCCTCGGCTGCGGAGGGTCCTTCCACGCTCTGGGTCATCGGTGGCAATTCTGCGGCGGGTCCTTCACTCGCTCCGGGACCCGCTGCTGAAGCGCCCCGAAGACCAGGATCACAGAAAGACCCCCCCCCCACCGCCGGATTGCCGCCAACGACCGGGGCGCGGAAGGACCCCCGCCTAGGGCGCCAAAAACCCTGGCGGCCCTCCTGGGTAAACCCTACATTCCTCTGTTTAGGACAGACCTGTTTAACACAATTACCTAGGCTAGACTGTCTGGTCTTGAACTTGTATGATGTTACTAGCACAGGGGAAATTAGCAACATTATATAGAAAGTTATTTCGTACATTTTATTGACCATTGAGGAGTGAGTTGTACAAAATATGCCTTGTGAGGTATCATGTGACAAGATTATTATAATGATGAGTAGGATGTTAGTATGGGGGAGCTTAGTGTCATAATTATGCAAACTAGTTTACCCTTTGTGAAAAAGGATTCAAATATGGCATCATTGAATTCATTCATTTTATTGTAGTTTTCAACCAGTTTATTGGAGTTTACCAAGTCTGTCTGATTAAACTTCATAATAGTAGAGAAGTTACATGGAATATTTTAATGACTACAAGTGTTCATGACCCTTCAGCTGAAAGACAACATCTCAGTCAGCAAATTGCCAACTAACTCAGTACAGAGACTTTGGCTCAGAGGGAAGTGTGTCACACCGAATCACTAGCATCACATACTTGAACACCTAGATGTTCTTGGGAATCTCTCTTCCAGCAGCTGACCTGGTCTAATACTGCTTAGTTATTAATACTCTAAAGGGTCAAAGCATATAGCTTACAAATTATGACACCACCCTTCAAACTACATTAATTCCCCACATTTGCTAAATTCCATTCTCCATGATCCAAACTCCTGCAGTCAAACCGTGGATATTTTTATGCTACTGAAGTATACAACTGTTTCATAAAAACAAGAATACCATATACTACGTGCTAAAATCAGGAAGGTGAGAGACAGTGGAACCAAACTTTTCAGAATTTCACCCACCAAAATGTATGAATGTTTGTACGACTAATGTGTAAATCCAATTGCCTTGTCCATGTGACCAGCATAAATTTATACAAATATTAAATGTCTAATTAGGCCATCTACACACTGAATTACTCCTTTTCTGAAGAGGCAAAGTTCTCTGGAATAAGAGTTTAGTCAAAGTCCCCTCATAGTTCTGGATTTAGCTGGCAGCTGAAAAGAGTACTAGGAGGCAGCATGCAATTACTTGGACACCACATGTAACATAGGGTAATTTCTTATGTGGAGGATAACTGTGATCTATAAACCATTCTATAGGATCTCTAGCAATATAGAGATGGTAGACAGCATCAGCAGCTGAATGCAAGAAAATGCATGGGATCTGTTTAACTGCCTATTCGTGCCCTCATCTAGAGGATCTACAGGTGTAGCATTGCCTTTTGTTGCAAAGGAGAATTTTCAAAAGCAGCTAATGACAAAGAATTCCACTTTTCTTTGCTATCCACATGAGAAGCTGGGAGGAGTTTTCCAGGAGGAAGAAAACAGACTGGTGCAGTTCAAGTAACTTTTAGTGGTGAATAGCTTTTGGAAGAAGATAGCCATCTCAAAAGTCACTTGAAGTTCATCCTGCTCCTCGAAGGACAGAGAATGAGGGGTAGTTTTTTAGCTGCTCAATGATATTTTACATACTAAGAGGTCTTCAAAGAAGAAGTGCTTATGTCAGTCAAAATACAACATGAAACTTCACCCAAAGACAGCCTTCATCAAAGAGGTTGAGCTCAGGTTGCTTCAGATTAGGGCAGATAAGATTTCAGAAAAACTTAATTAGTACCTGAGAAACTTTTTTTTTTTTTTTTTTTTTTTGAGTTTCTTAGGAGAGTCCCACCAGAAAAAAACATTTTCTGGTGGGACAGAGGGAGTAAAGAAGATTTTGAATAGCATGCTTTCCTCCTCTGCTTCTGACAAGTCTAACCTGTAAGAGGGTTAGTTGGTTTGTACTTAGTCTAGAGCTTTGTGGTAGCATCAGAGAGAAGGAAAGAAAGTGAAGGGGAAAATGATGTATTCAAAGTATGCTCTAGTTTGAGAAGATGATAACATGGTTTTGAGGCTCTGGGTGAATTGGAGTCTGGAAGTTTTTGCCATCCCAGACAAAACCTTACAGGAGGGGTGGAGCAGTTTTGGCCTGAAATCCAGAGAGAGGTGATCAAATTGCCTAATCACAAGAGGAAATGCTTATAATGGCTGTAATTAAAACTTCAGAATGTTATGTACTCAAGCCTTGTTTCTTTGCTGAAAGCCTTTCAGTACAGAATTGATGCTCCAGAATGTAATACTTTAGAGACAAAAATATTTATTTGAAGTTGCCAGTCTGAAAACACTAGATGGCAGTGTGAAAGATGATGATTTTTTTGATTAGTTGTCTGCTCAGGGCTTCCATTAGGCCCTTTGAAGTCACCAACTCGGAATGCAAATACAATATGTAACTGGTAAAGCATAAGCAACTTCTCTTACATTAGCTAGCTAAGGTGCAGAGAGCTGCCTCCTTTCAAAAGGAGATTTAGTACATTTTAAGCCTGATTATACTGCTTTTACAAAGGGACACAAGTGTAAATTATGTTTTGTTTGTTTTTTAAAAAAAACAAGCCTTGAAGTGGGTGTAAATTTGTTCATTGGAGTCTGTTTGGTGCATGTAGTTTTCTAACTTCAATGGTCCCTTTCTGCACAAAATGGAGGGACAAGGGAAGAGAGGCTGTGATGGGCCATCCACTATTAAGTACTTTAGATCCTGGGAAGAGTTCAGTTCACAATACAGTATAAAGAGAACTGTGACATGGGATACTGCTTCTGAACCTGAGTTAATATATCACCTACTGGCAGGCTGCACACAGTTAACATTAAAAGAGCGCCTCAACTGTCTGATTCAGATCAGAATCTATATCTATTTGTCCATTTTATGAAGCTTTTCTTTTTTAAGGCACAAGCACCTACCACAAGACATCACTGCAAAGATCAATGATATTTGTCAACGCACAATAGCGGATACCAATCCAGGTTGACCGCATCATTAGGTGTTATTGAACTGTACTGATGAGGTGGGATGACACTATATATATTGGATGAAATATTTTGTGGCACAATCTCAGCTGTGAAGATCACTGTAAAGGCGCAAGAGTGCTCTGGATTTGGAAAATTAAGACCATTTTCTTTTTTCACTACAGGAAATTTAAGACCTGGTGGTACAAGTATCACTTGATATACTGATTTTTCTGGATTATTTTAGGTGGCTCTTGGCTTTGAGAAAAGCTTGCCAAAGGTATGAAACTTCAAACAGACCTAGGAACTTCTCATGGAGAGATGCCATCCTCCATCTTCAGTTTAATTGCAAATAAATATATTCAATGAGCCTCTATGAGGACCTCATACTTGAGTTCCATGTTCTAAATATGTTCCTGTGGTTCTAGGCCCTGGCTGAATCCAAATGCCAAACTGGCCTATTTACATTACTAGACTGATCTAAATATAGCTCAAGGTCATGAAAATGTAGCACACATGCTGATGGTGTGAGTCTTCTACCATTTTGGAGCTGGAACCTCACAAGAACAGCTCAGATGAGGCCAGCACCATTGACTCAGACCTGGTGTTACATAGTATTTTCTGAATCCAAAGCTATGGCAGCTAGTCTTGGTTTCCCAGGCAGTTTCAGGAAATAAATCAATGGGGATGTAGCACACCTGTCTGATTAAACTATTGGTACAAACAAGAGTGTTGTTACCCCAAAATGCTTGTTTTTATTGAAACTATAGCACCTACCTAAAATAACAATAGTCTAGAGCACCCCACATATAGTTACCCAAAGTCTGAGATGGTGTCAAGTGGTCAGCTGCAAGTTTCCAGTGACCAGCTTTCCTGGGGAGCTGGATGTTCATCTCTTAGCTCATCAGGTTTCTTAAAAGAAAGCACATAACTCATCATAACCCCTAGTGGGTTAACAATTTCCTTAGCAAAATAACTCCCAGCAATAAGCTTACGGTCATAGATATCCAGATCCATGGTCAGTCATCAACACTTCCTTCTGTTCTCATGAATGACACTTTCTCTCTCCTTATTAGCAACACTGCAGCTCTTTGTCTGCTTAAGAAAAAAATCAAATTAGTCCTGATGATGTGGTGGTCTTGTTTCCAGCTAATGGTGGGCTGAGTACACAAAATGGCTGTGGTTATGTCAAGTCCAGTTCTCTCATAGCACCGGATTCAAAATGTTGGATCTGGTTCAGCCTTTGCCCGGAATTCTGAATCATAACTAAAGCTAAGGTTTTTGTCATGGTTATTGTTTTAATAAATCATGGATAATGACAGGCACTACACAAACTTACGGAAGCTGCAACCTGTCTGTGATTTTTCTACCGCAAATCCATGGTTTCGCCTGCCACCATGGTGGATGGGGGCTGCCAGGGTTCCCCCTCCACCTGCAGCAGCTGGAAGCTGCAGAGGGGGCCTCCACCCAGGGTGGTTGGGAGCTGCAGGATGACCGTTTTTCCCAAGAGAAAATGAGACAGCCCCAGATGCTCACCCGAGGCATCCCTTCCTGCCCCCCCGCTTCCCCTAACAAGGCTGTTGTCCATTGGGGGAACCTTTAGGAGGACCCTTTGTCGCCTGTGGCTGGAACCTTGCAGGGAGCCACCTGAGGATACTGTTGCCTGTTGCTGCTGTTGACAGAACCCTGCCAGGACCCTGTTAGCTGCCAGCTCCAGTCCTGCAGCCCCTGGTTCTGAAGCAGAAGCTGCAACTTCTGGAGACCTCTGTGACAAAAACATAGCCTTAATCATAACCTAAATCCTTGATTTCTTGACCTATCTATAATGGTAGCATTAAGACATCCAGCAAAATGGTAAATACTATCACATCCTCCTAACTGCAGTCTTGGGTATATAATAGTTTAAGGAGTTTACATCTGCTAGTATCTTCTTCATTACTACATTTTCAGCCCATGAACTGTATCAAGTCAATGGGGCCATGACACAATTTCAGTGACTCAGATTATTGCAAACAAAAGATAGAGATGATCACCTGAGTGTGATATTCATTGTTTTTAAGTTAAGATGTGCTTATTGTTTAAAAAAAATCCAAGTTCAGAAAAATCTTAGTTATGTTTGAAAATTCAATTATTTAAATATTATGGATAAAACAGAAAAAAATAAATTTCCTGATTAGAATGTTATACAAATGTGCTTGTCGATGAGCCTTGTAAGAAGTGGAGGACGGCTATGGCAGAGCACTACCATTTCTATTTCCTGCCCCCAATATGCTTGTTATGTCAGAGTGGAGGGGAGCTGGGTCAGGGAAGTTTTCTGGATAGAAAATCTGGCTAATCATCTCCTGAATACTGGTCAGTGTGTATGTAGTGTATCTCAAACACATGCTGTAAAAAGACAGACTTGCCCTATGCTATTAGAATCTGCTCTGAATATGGGACAGTGTGTAGTTATACTGTCCTGGGAACTGAAAGGGAAGTAGATTTCAACTCGGAGAACCACAATCTACTTTCTGGTTCCCCGTTGCCAGGCGTGGGGAAGAAACATATACCAGCCCTATGCAATGTATATCTCCTAGGAACTCCAGCACTGTTGAATTGGCTGTCACAACAGAGGGAATAGAACCAAGCTTCTGCTTCTTCCCTGCCCCTTCTCACTCACTCTGTACCCATATGCATGTGGGAATGTGGGGATGGAGTAGCCCCTCTGAGGCTGGATGGATAGGTGGCACAGGGGAATAAAGGGGTATCTCAAACCTCCTTACTCCCTTGTATTGATGCAAAAAATGGTCCAGAATTTGTCACATAACAAGTATATCTCATGTTTGAAGCATTTTCTTCCCAAGAATTTCATGGAAAAAATACTTTCCACCAGTAAGTAGCACACAACTCATTCACTGCTGCATATTCATGGGCTTTCCTTAGGTACTCTGACTCTCAACTTTCCATTGGTCACAGCTTTTTTCTTTTACCTTAAACCTAGAGCACTCAAGTCATATAGATATTATACTTTTTCTTTTTTGTTTTAATTTGAATTGTCCAATTTAGGCCATTGTCATAAAGTATCGGATGACTCTACTTAGAGGTCTGGTTTGCCTCTAGTAACTTAATTTTTATTAGATTTTTTTCCCCTTTATCTCTAACAGTGAATCCTCGTGCGTGTGTGTGTGTGTGTGTGTTTGTGGCCTATGGTGGTAGAGATACCACAAGATCTTACTTGACATGTTATGTCTTTTTTGTACATGGGTCCATAAATATCAAGAACAGCATAAGACTGCTGCACCACAAATCAGTGTTTTCTTTTTACAAAACAGGAATCTTTTTGAGGGTAGGTAGGGAACGGAGGAAAAGAAGGTGATGAGAAGGAAATTCTCTTCTCCTCCCGCCCCCCCGCTTCCTCCCTCCCCATCATGTAGAGTGCTTCAGGGCCTGATCATGCCCTATAGAAGCCAGTGGCAGTATGCATTGATTTCGGTGGGAAGGATTAAACTCTTAGATTCTAGAATTTACAAACACACCAATCTGTGTTTAGCTCGAAAGTCCTCTGTTCTCAGAGGAATTCCTATATTGAAACTGCAACATGATGAGGAATCAAACACATTATCAAATTTTAAAAAACACCTGTGGAGACTAAAGGCCCAGAAATCTGGAGATCTTAAACAAATGATGAAATGCTGTCATTTACACATTTGATGCATATTTTAATAAAAACATAGGAACAGCCATACTGGATCAGACCAAATGTCCCTCTAGCCCAATATCCTGTATTCCGACAGTGGCCAATGCTATGTGCCCCAGAGGGATTGAACAGAACACATACTCATCAAATGATCCATCCCGTCACCCATTCCCAGCTTCTGGCAGACAGAGGTTAGGGACACCATCCCTGCCCATCCCGGCTAATAGCCATTGATAGATCTATCCTCCATGAACTTATCTAGTTCTTTTTTGAATCCTGCATAGTCTTGGCCTCTGGCAAGGAGTTCACAAGATTGACTGTGTGTTAGGTGGAGGGCGGGGAAATTAGGCCTGCTGATTTAATTGCAGTTAACTCGCACGTTTAACTAAAAAAATATATCACAATTAAAAAATTTAATTGCAGTTTTAATCACTCTCATACAATAGAACACCAATTGAAATTTATTAAATATTTGGATGTTTTTCTATATTTTCATATATATTGTATTCTATGTTGTAATTGAAATCAGTGTATATTATTTTTGATAAATATTTGCACTGTAAAAATGATAGACAAAAGAAATTAGTATTTTTCAGTTCACCTCGTAAATACTGTAGTGCAATCTTTTTGTCGTGAAAGTGCCAGCTTACAAATGTAGGGTTTTTTTTGTTGCATAACTTCACTCAAAAACAAAACAATGTAAAACTTCAGAGCCTACAAGTCCTCTCATTCAGAAAGTGAGAACAGGCATTTGCAAGACACTTTTTTAGGTGCCATTACAAGGTATATATGTGCCAGATATACTAAACATTCTTATGCTCCTTCATGCTTTGACCATCATTCCAGAGGACATGCTTCCATGCTGATGACGCTTGTTTAAAAAAACCAAAAATGTTAATTAAATTTGTGACTGAACTCCTTTGAGGAGATTTGTATGTCCTCAGCTCTGTTTCCCCCATATTCTGCCATATATTTCATGATATAGCAGTCTCAGATGATGACTTACCACATGTTGTTCATTTTAACACTTTCACAGCAGATCTGACAAAAAACAAAGAAGGGACCAATGTGATATTTCTAAAGATGTCAGAGAGATTGGCTGAAAAAGAAGTAGGACTGAGTGGACTTTCAGGCTCTAAAATTTTGCATTTTTATTTTTGAATGCAGTTTTTGGTACATATTTTTACATTTGTACTTTCAACTTTCACTACAGTACATGTATTAGGTGAATAGAAAAATACTATTTCTTTTTTTTACAGTGCAAATGCTCGTTATCAAAATAAATATACAATGGCACTTTACACTTTGTATTCTCTGTAATTAAAATCAATATTTGAAAATGTAGAAAACATGAAAAATTATTTAAATAAATGGTATTCTATTACTGTTTAACAGTGCAATTAATCACAATTAATTTTTAATCACCTGATAGTCCTGGAAAAATACTTCCTTTTGTTTGTTCTAAACCTGTTGCCTATTAATTTCATTTGGTGACCCCTAGTTCTTGTGTTAGGAGGAGGAGTAAATAAAACTTCCTTATTTACTTTCTCCACACCAGTCATGATTTTATAGACTTCTATCATAGCCCCCCTTAGTTGTCTCTTTTCTCTCCTCATATGGAAGGTATTCTATACACCACTTATCATTTTTGTTGCTCTTTTTTGAACCTTTTCCAATTCCAATGCATCTTTTTTGAGATGGGGTGACCACATCTATGAGCACTGTTCAAGGTTGGCATACCATGGATTTATATAGAGGAAATATGATCTTTTCTCTCTTATTATCTATCCCTTTCTTAATGCCTCCAAACATTCTGTTTGCTTTTTTGACTGCCTTTGCACATTGAGTGGATGTTTTCAGAGTACTACCCGGAATGACTCCAAGATCTTTCTTGAGTGGTAACAGATAATTTAGACCCTATAATTTTATATCTATAGTTGGGATTATGTTTTCCAATGTGCATTACTTTGCATTTAGCAACATTTAATTTTATCTGCCATTTTGTTGTCCAGTCACCCAGTTGTTTTAAACTTCTTTTGTAGCTCTTTGCAGCCTGCCTGAGACTTAACTATCTTGAGTAGTTTTGTGTCATTTGGGTGTGAAATGTTTAATTTCAGCTTCACTAAGATTTAAAGGAACCTAAATAACTAGTACAAGTAGAGAGACAATGTGTGTGAGGTAATATCTCTATTTATTGTACTGACACTTCCTGTCTCTCGTGTGTGTGTGTGTGTGTGTATATCTGAGTCAGTAAAATAAATACTTTTAATAACCAATTAGTTCTTTAATTCCTTGTGAAGATTAAATTCAGGCTGAAGTCACTTGTAAATTTTGTCACCTCACTGTTTACCCCTTTTCCCAGATCATTTATGAATATGTTGTATAGGACTGGCTCAGTACGGACCCCTGGGGGACACCACTATTTACCTCTCTCCATTCTGAAAACTGACCATTTTATTCTTACCCTTTATTTCCTGTCTTTTAAGCAGTTACCAATCCATGAGAGGACCTTCCCTTTGATCACTTGACAGCTTATTTTGCTTAAGAGTCTTTGGTGAGGGACCTTTTCAAAGTCTTTCTGAAAATCTAAGTACACTATATCCAGCTGATCTAACAGTTGTCTGTAACCTATCATTTAACAGTACTGCAATTTCACATTTGAGTTCTTTCAGAACTCTTGGGTGAATACCATCTGGTCCTGTTAACTTATTACTGTTTAATTTATCAATTTGTTTCAAAACCTCCTCTACTGAGACTTCAATCTGGGACAGTTCCTCAGATTTGTCATCTAAAAAGAGTGGCTCAGGTTTGGGACTCTCCCTCACATCCTCAGTCATGAAGATTGATGCAAAGAATTAATTTAATTTCTCCGCAATGACCTTATCGTCCTTGAGTGCTCCTTTAGCATCTCGATCGTCCAGTGGCCACATTGGTTGTTTAGCAGGCTCCCTGCTTTTGATGTACTTTAAAAAATTGCTTTTTCTTTTTGAGTCTTTGCCTAATTGTTCTTCATATTCTTTTTTTTGCCTTCCTAGTTATACTTTTACTCTTAATTTACCAGAGTTTATGCTCCTTTCTATTTTTCTCACTAGGATTTAACTTCCACTT
Source organism: Gopherus flavomarginatus (assembly GCF_025201925.1). NCBI lineage: Eukaryota > Metazoa > Chordata > Testudines > Testudinidae > Gopherus > Gopherus flavomarginatus. The sequence goes on from NC_066619.1 coordinate 109,916,575, forward strand.
TTTAAAGGATGCCTTTTTGTCTCCCACTGCTTCTTTTACTTTGTTGTTTAGCCATCGTGGCACTTTTTTGGTTCTCTTACTATTTTTTTTTTATTTGAGGTATACAATTAAGTTGACCCTTTGTTATGATATCTTTATAAAGTTTCCCTGCAGCTTGTAGGGATTTCACTTTTGGCACCTTACCTTTTAATTTCTGTTTCACTAACTTCCCTCTTTCTGAAATTAAATATAATAGTGTTGGGCTGGTGTGGTGTTTTTCCTTGCCACCAGGATGTTAAATTTAATTATGTTAAGGTCACTACTATCGAGCAGTCCAGCTATATTCACCTCTTGGACCAGATCCTGTGGTCCACTTAGGACTAAATCAAGTATTGTCTCTCCCCTTATGGGTTCCAAGAAGCAGTCATTTATTTTTCTACTCTCACTACAGTCATAATTGCTTTGCTATTGTGATAGGAGGTGTGTGTGCATGTGTGAAATGTTTAATTTCAGCTTCACTAGGATTTAAAGGAACCTAAATATCTAGTACAAGTAGAGAGACAATGTGGGTAAGGCACTATCTATATTTATTGTACTGACACTTTCTGTCTCTCTCGTGTGTGTGTGTATCTGAGTCAGTAAAATAAATACTTTTAATAACCAATTAGTCCTCTAACTCCTCATGAAGCTTAAATTCAGGCTGATGTCAAGTGCCTAGTGTTCTTGTTTTTTGAAAATATTATTAGCTGGAAATATAGCACATATCTTAAACTTCAGCATCCACTAAAGGAGGGTGAATGAGGAGCCCAGATACAACAGTGAGGGCACTGGGAATAGGGAAATGCTCAGTCTTAGCCAAACCTGGGGCACCTGGCATTGGCCACTGTCGGAAGACAGGATACTAAGCTATGTGGACCTTTGATCTGACCCTGTATGGCCATTCTTATGTTCTTAAACCAAGGAGAACACCATGTTAATTCCCAGGGCCAGATTTAGGATGTGCTGGGCTCGATTCCAAAGAGCTACCACAGAAATGCTGCCAAAGACAGCGGCAATTTGGTGGCAGCTCAATCGGTTGCAGCTGTTTTCGGCAGCACTTCAGCAAAGCACGCGGGGCCCTCTTAGGCACAGGGCCTGATTGCTGGAAATCGGGGGAATCTCCCTAAAGTGGGCCCTGTTCATGCCATTAATATGTTACAGAGCCTGCAGGAGCCAGAGGCAGGAGGAGCTTATCAGCTGTCTCCTTCCAGGGGGAAAAGGGGTCTCTCTGGTCCCTGATTGCTAGGATCAGAGCAGCAGTCTTGAGGCCCTGCTTGCTGTGCTTGGCCCTTCTGGTGCCATAGCCACAGCTCCAACTGCTGCTGCTCATAGGGACTGTGAGACACTCTACCCCAGACATACCCTTTAGTCTCTATGCTTGTGCCATACAGTGGAGATGCCTATCTGAAAGCACAGAGATTTGGACTGTTAGTCCATAAAAAGCATCCCACCTCCACTGTTTAAGTCTCCATATTTGCCACAATGGATTCAGACTTCCAAATGGAAGCCTAAGAGAGAGAGTACACACAACTTCAGGAGCCTCCTAAAGCAGCAGGTTTCAAATTGTGGGTTGGGACCCCAAAGTGGGGTCACCAAACCTGGCTTAGACTTGCTGGGGCTTGAGGCTGAAGCCTGAGTTCCACTGCCCAAAGCCAAAGCCTGAGGGCTTCAGCCCTGGGCAGCAGGACCTAGGTTGCAGACCCCCTGCCTGGGGTTGAAGTCCTTAAGTTTCAGCTTTGGCCTCTCTGCCTGGAGTGGTGGAGCTTGGGCTTTGGCCTCCGCACCCAGGGCAGTGGGGTTTGGGTGGGCTCAGGCTTTAGTCCCCTCCTACTGGGGTCATGAAGTAAATTTTCTTGTCAGAAGAGGGTCACTTTACAATGAAGTTTGAGAACACCTGTCCTAAAGGAAATGGAGTAACATGACAGGTCTGCAGAATGGTAGTTTATTGATAAATCTGATGGCATTTTCCCTTTAACTTTATTTTACTGTTGTCTCCTCTATCCCATTCTACAGTGCTTGTCATTTCTCCTGTCATCAACAGGCCCATTTATAATGAAAGCTCCCTGGACAGGGACCTCGTATTCTTATGTCTGCACAGTGCCAAGCACGCCAATGATGCTATTTGAATCATAATTCCAGTATCAATAGAGAGAACCACAGTTCTATCTACATCCCTCCATTTGCACAGAGAATACTTTATTGAGCTATCTAATCACCAAGGTAGACACGAATCCTGTATTGAGCTTGGGCATTTCTTAGTTAAGAAATTCCTGGTTACATAGAACCATCTACTAAATTGTGTAAGGAATTCACCAATTAAATTAGTTTTTAAACCTATACAAAGGTTTTTACGCTGGCATATAATTGTGCAGATACAAATGACACCTCCATTGTGTGCTCTATAAATATGCTTACACAAATCACAGAGTTGTGTGTACACATGTCTATATAGGAATCTATCTTGACATGTATGCTCATATGGAAAGTTTATGTATGGACGTTGGTGGTCTCCATCCAAAGTTATTGTAACTGGCTCCACTAAAAGGTGTCATTGACAGCAATAACACAAGTTCCCTAGATGTTTGGAAACATGGTGAGTGTATCATGAATGTAGCAGCAAGTACAATAGATGCTCCAAGCTCTCAGTGTGTTCTCCAAAACACACTCACGAGTCAAATAAATAAGGGGATTAAAAGCTGCAAATATGCTATGCACAGTTTCTTAGTATTTAGAATCAAAAAAATTGATTCAGCAGTTGCTAATTCATTATCTAGAGCAGTGGTGGGCAACGTGTGGCCCATCAGGGTAATCTGCTTCTGGGCCACGAGACATTTTGCTGATGTTGACCCTCTGCAGGTGTGGCCCCCTGCAGCCCCCAGAGGCCCAATGGGAGCTGCAGGGAAGCAGTAGCCAGCACATTCCTGAGGCCTGCTGCTTTCTGCAGCTCCAATTGCTGGGAAGGTTGGCAGCAGGTTGTCTACCACTGATCTAAAGGCTGTCCAATAAGATAACAAGACCTCAGGGTAACTCTTCTGAGATACTCTACAGGTCTGTGTCCTCCTGCTGTGGCTATTGCTACACTCCTGCCATCAATTGAATATCTTGGCTCAGCACTCAGACCCTCCAGCCCCAATTTTCAGGCTCTTTCTGGTGTGCTGCTGCTGCTCCTGTAATGCAGCCTTTGGCTTTCTCCAGAGCTGCTTTCCTCACTTGACCTCAGATAGTACATCCTTTTCCTATTCTGAAGGAATTATGGAACTGTTTACTTGCTATTAGTTGATCTAAGTGGTAACAGTACCCAGTAATGAGCCATCGGATTCATTACATGCTTTTGCATTTCTGGGTAGCCTACTAACATCCTGAAAAGCAATCACTGGATGGCATTCAGTCCCACTGCTAGTTCTGCACCCTCTTCCTCTTAATTAATTTCCATATTCCCAAGGATTTTTCAGAGTTTTATCCTATTTGAACACGCTCACTGGTCCTTCTGCTGACCGCTAAATTGACCTTTACGTTGTTCCGGGGTTTGGTCAATCAACAGAGAACTTTGCCCTGGTGTTTCTCTTATCCTATTTGGCTTTCTTGAATTACATCCCTGAAGGGTGCCTAGTGATTTCTGAGAATTCAATAATTTTATACAAATTTCCTAAGAAGGTTGGGGGCCTTTTATTGTTGGCTATAGGTGTCATAACCTTAGTCCCAGATTTGGACCTTAGCGTCCAAAATATGGGGGTTAGCATGAAAACCTCCAAGCTTAGCTACCAGCTTGGACCTGGTACTTGCTGCCACCACCCAAAAAATTAGAGTGTTTTGGGGCACTCTGGTCCCCCTGAAAAACCTTCCCTGGGGACCCCAAGACCCAAATCCCTTGAGTCTTACAACAAAGGGAAATAATCCTTTTTCCCTTCCCCCCTCCAGGTGCTCCTGGAGAGATACACAGACACAAGCTCTGTGAAACTACACAGAGTGACTCCCCCTCTCTGTTCCCAGTCCTGGAAACCAAAAGCACTTTCCTATTCCCCCAGAGGGAATGCAAAATCAGGCTAGCAAATCCAACACACAGATCGCCCCCTGATTTCTTCCTCCCACCAATTCCCTGGTGAGTACAGACTCAATTTCCCTGAAGTAAAGAAAAAACTCCAACAGGTCTTAAAAGAAAGCTTTATATAAAAAGAAAGAAAAATACATACAAATGGTCTCTCTGTATTAAGGTGATAAAATACAGGGTCGATTGCTTAAAAGAATATTGAATAAACAGCCTTATTCAAAAAGAATACAAATCAAAGCACTCCAGCACTTATATTCATGCAAATACCAAAGAAAAGAAACCATATAACTTACTATCTGATCTCTTTGTCCTTACACTTAGAAACAGAAGACTAGAAAGTAGAAACTACTTCTCCAAAGCTCAGAGAAAGCAGGCAGACAGACAAAAGACTCAGACACAAACTTCCCTCCACCCAGAGTTGAAAAAATCCGGTTTCCTGATTGGTCCTCTGGTCAAGTGCTTCAGGTGAAAGAGACATCAACCCTTAGCTATCTGTTTATGACACGCCCCCCAAATTGCAGACAGTGGGGAAGCTCACTGGCGGCAATTTCCTTCTAGAACTTGAAAATAAACAGATTAATGCAACACATGCACCTTTACATATACTACTAAGTATATAACTAACAGACTTCTACATTTTAAGAACACTTTTTAACTACTGAATTCTGGGAAACTCTCATGGGAGAGTGCATCAGCAACTTTATTAGAAGCTCCTGTGATGTGTTGAATTTTAAAATCAAAATTTTGGAGAGCTAAACTCCAACGAAGAAGTTTCTTGTTGTTCCCCTTGGCAGTATGAAGCCACTTTAGTGCAGCATGGTCAGTTTGTAGTTGGAACCGCCGTCCCCAAACATATGGGCTTAGCTTTTCCAGGGCGTACACAATGGCATAGCATTCCTTTTCACTGACTGACCAGTGACTTTCCCTCTCAGACAGTTTCTTACTGAGAAACACGACAGGATGGAAGTTGTGATCTGTTGCTTTCTGCATGAGCACTGCTCCTATACCACGCTCAGATGCATCTGTGGTTACTAGGAATGGCTTGTCAAAGTCCGGGGCCCTGAGCACAGGGTCAGACATGAGCATCGCCTTAAGCTGGGTAAAGGCCTTTTGACACTCATCAGTCCACTTAACTGCATTTGGCTGGGTCTTTTTGGTCAGGTCGGTCAATGGGGCAGCGATTTGGCTGTAGTGTGGTACAAATCGCCTGTAGTATCCGGCCAAGCCTAAGAAGGATTGGACCTGCTTCTTGGACCGTGGGACAGGCCACTTTTGGATAGCATCCACCTTGGCCTGTAGGGGGTTTATGGTTCCTCGACCCACCTGGTGCCCCAGGTAAGTCACTTTGTTTTGGCCTATTTGACACTTTTTGGCCTTAACAGTTAGTCCTGCCTGCCTGATGCGCTCAAAGACCTTTTCCAGGTGTAGTAGGTGTTCGGGCCAGGAGTCTGAAAAAATGGCCACATCATCGAGGTAGGCAACTGCAAATTCTCCCAGTCCAGCTAGTAGACCATCTACCAGCCTCTGGAAGGTGGCGGGTGCATTTCGAAGGCCAAAAGGAAGGACATTGAATTCATACACCCCCGCATGGGTGACGAATGCTGACCTCTCCTTGGCAGGTTCATCTAGCGGTACTTGCCAGTACCCCTTGGTTAAGTCTATTGTAGAGATGAACTGGGCACGTCCCAACTTCTCCAATAGCTCATCGGTGCGTGGCATTGGATAGTTGTCCGGACGAGTTACCGCATTTAGCTTACGGTAGTCCACGCAAAAGCGTATTTCCCCATCTGGTTTGGGTACCAGAACCACTGGAGATGCCCATGCACTGGTAGATGAGCGGATTATACCCATCTGTAGCATGTTCTGGATCTCCCGTTCTATAGCAGCTTGGGCATGAGGAGACACCCGGTAGGGTGGGGTTCTGATTGGGTGAGCATTACCTGTATCAATGGAGTGGTATGCCCGTTCAGTCCATCCTGGGGTGGCTGAGAACAATGGGGCGAAGCTAGTGCACAGCTCCTTGATTTGTCGCCGCTGCAGACGTTCCAGGGTGGTTGAGAGGTTCACCTCTTCCACGCCACCGTCTTTTTTCCTGTTGTAGTAGACACCGTCAGGCCACTCAGCATCATCTCCCTGGACTGTAAACTGACAAACCTGTAAGTCTCTGGAATAGAAAGGCTTGAGAGAATTAACATGGTACACTTTAGGCTTTAGTGAGGAATTGGGAAATGCTATGAGGTAGTTTACAGCTCCCAGGCGCTTTTGGACCGTGAATGGCCTAGTTCTGCACCCTCTTCCTCTTAATTAATTTCCATATTCCCAAGGATTTTTCAGAGTTTTATCCTATTTGAACACGCTCACTGGTCCTTCTGCTGACCGCTAAATTGACCTTTACGTTGTTCCGGGGTTTGGTCAATCAACAGAGAACTTTGCCCTGGTGTTTCTCTTATCCTATTTGGCTTTCTTGAATTACATCCCTGAAGGGTGCCTAGTGATTTCTGAGAATTCAATAACTTTATACAAATTTCCTAAGAAGGTTGGGGGCCTTTTATTGTTGGCTATAGGCCATTAGCCAAAATCTAAATCCAACAGACAGAGTAGCCTGGGCTTTAGCTTGAAAGTTAAAACCTAACTGATGTTTTGCCTGAATTAAAATCCAGTTGTCATCCCTAATCTTTGTGTTCTTATGTTGTGCTTCAATTTGTTTTCCTTCCACATATGCATATATCATGCCAATGCATGCTGTAGAAAGCCCAGAATAAAGGTCTATTATGCATATTTCATATTAGATCAATAATTATCTTTCTGTTTTCAAACTCATCATTTTTACTCTTAATTTTATCACTTGTTCATAACCAAATTATAGTAGTCCATTGTACTTCCACTCAATTTTTGATCTTGCTGTTTTGTCCACAATATACTCCAGAATTAGCAACACAGACATAATTTCCGTTTTTGAATGGAGACATGCTGTACATTCTGCTGCTAATTCTGATGGAAACACCTGAAGGAAGCATATATATTTTGGTACTACATGCACTACTTATCTTCAGAAAGTTTCCAGGAAACAAAACAAAACAAAAAAACTTTACCTGAATCTTTAAATTAAATTTGATTAACATATCTTTTTGTAGCAAATGTGTTTAACAACATAATCAACATACTTTTTTTGAACACTATTTAAAAAAATAACAGGTTTAAAATTATGGATGTTCTGGAAACAAATGTGTTGATTTGATCTGTTTTGTTTTTAGCATCAGCCGTGTTGTGTGCTGTTTCAAAATAGATGGTGCCATAAGATAAGCATATGCTGTTTCACGTCTTGCACTGCAAGTGCTGCAGCACATACCTGTATAATGTTCCACTTGAAACGCAGAGAAGCAATTTTTCTTAAATACTTTATTTAAGGCAAGATTTTAGATCCCTAGCTCACGATGATGAGCACTTGCTGATGTAAGTAGACCCACTGACGTTACTCCTTATGAATAAATGCTTTACTAGAGGAGTAAGGGTAGTACCATCTAGGCCTTAGCTTCAAAATTTTGTTATTTGGCACAAATACACACATTTTAGCACCCATATTTGTTACTTGACATGTTTGCAGGGAATTAGTTCTCCACATTTTATTTTCCCCAGAGGCTTACTATGATTTTTTTTTTTTTTTTACTAAAGAGTTAAGAAAATCAGTTTCTGTCTAGGCACATCACTTACACTAGTTCTCTTCCATATAAAATCTAATACTTTAGGTATGAATTCAGGAAAAGATAGCAATGTGTATATACGAATTGTATAATTTTATTTGTAGAACTGTTGAGCAATTGTGTTTTCCATCTTTTCTCTGAAAATTCCAAGGCTTTTTGGGGGATGGGGTCTATATGGGTGAGGGAGGGGCGACCTGTCTCTGCTGCACCCAACCCTAACAAGTTCCCTCCTGGAGGGATCTGGGAAGACAGTTTCCTTTAACAAAAGTCCAAAAGGCTTTAATGAAAATTTGTCTCCTCAACACAGAACTCATATAGGCTTTCTTGTGGGTCCTCCAGCTTCAACAGGAAAATTCCCCAATAATTCAGCATCTCAGAAACCTGTCCCAGGGCATGGCTCTTACTTTAGAGCCTGAGTGAACAAGAAAGGTTCCTACACAGTCTCTCTCATCAGCTTGCTGCTGCCCCGCCCAACCTGACTGCCTTGCAAATTCGAGTGTCCATCCCTCTTTCTCCCCCAACTAACTCCCAAACTGCTTCAGCTCTTTTATAAGGGATCAGCTGCTTATGGTTCCTTCACTGCATCAGGTGTCTCTGGTTGTGGACATAGTTCATTTAGCCTGTTCCAGGCTTTAAATCTCATGTGGGGCAGCTCTGAATCCTTCTCACTCCTCTGCTCTCATATCTCTTCCCACCCCCCACTCCTACTTCTCTTTTGAGTGTACCTTTCAGGACACAGACACTGGGGCTTGCCAAATTTGTCCTGGACAGAAGGGTTCTGCATTCTGATGGTTCTTGACAGGACTAGTTTCTAGACGAAAACAGAAAGTACTCATAAGGTAAAGTACCAACAGATAACATGAGCATTTGAATCTTTCATCATCTGGAGCCATTAGAGCTCCACATGCTGAGTGACAAGGAGAAAGGAAGATGCACAGGTAGTAGCACAGGGCTTTCACAACCCAGTATATCTCTAGACACTCCTTCCCAAAGACTTAATACCATGTTTAATGGTCCAGGACTTTCCTACTCACATACAGAAGAGAATGTTCCTGACAGTGGAACTCCTGGGGAAATACTGCTCCCAGGGCCCAGTGTGAGGCATCTGTGTGTAAAATAAATTGTTGGGTTTTTTTGTGAAAAATCAGGGCTAAATAGTATCAGTTTGTTACAGAGAATCTGTTTAATTTCTTGGAATCCCCAGCGACACTGTGGGGAGCTAGTGACATGACAAGGAGTTGGGTTTTTTAACGAGATGGGAGAGGGGAGCTGCTGGCAAGGCAAATATGGGTACAAATTACCTGTAATAGCCTGCCAGCCCAAGAAATGCCCAAACAAGTGACTATTGGAATGGGTGTATTGGCTAGAGTTTCCACTTTGTCGACCAAGGGTTGGTCTTCATGATTCTCCACTAGATACCTTGCATAGGTGGTCTCCCACTTCCCTAATGTGTGTTTCTTTGGGTTTGTAGTTAAATAGCCTCAGTCCTTCAAGCCCTACAGGGTTCCTAAGTCCCTGAGGTAGGTAGGCTAGTCCTGGATGTAGACTACCACATCATGCAGGTAGGCCACTGCATAGGCCTGATAACATCTGGTTCAATAGTCTTTGAAAGGTGGCCAGACCTCTGTATAAATCAAAGAGCATATTAGTGAACTGAAATAGGCCCACAAGGGTTGAAAAGGCTATCTTGGAATGGGAATTTGGAGAAAGTAGGATATATCAATAACCCTTAGCTAAGTCTAATGCAGAAATGTATTGGGCTTGGCCAAACCAATTGAGCAGATCATTAACTCGGGACATAGGGTAATCATTGAAGTCAGAGTTCATGTTTAACTGTGGTTTCCCAGAGTCTTGGTTTCAAGGATCAGCCAGGAGATGGCCAAATCGCAGAGCCATTGGATGGCCCATAGGTTCCTTGCAGAACTTCCTACTATAGACTTCTGGAGAGAGTCCAAGCCAATTCAATATGGCATCCTTCAAAAAGGAATAGGACTGGGCTTCATCTGCATTTAGGATTCTGTACGCAGCCTGGGTCTCCCTGGGTAAGGAAGGGGTCTGATAGGTGGCTCAGGAGCTCCTCTTCCAGCTGGTGATGGTTGCCACTCTCTCAAATGTTGTCAGAAAGGCTTCAGTGTCATTAAAATTGGTCAATTTGGTTAAGATAGGTCTTGAGAGAACCTCAACAGGGAACACCCACATAGGAGCACTCTGTGAACCTTGTGCAAGCAACCTGGCCACATCAGCCTGGAACGGCTGATTTCATTCCCGTTTGGCCAGCTCGGCCTCCTGCATGCACTGCTGGGGGGCTAGTAAGGCCTCGTGGACCTGATAATTTTACTCCCTCTTGGCCTTTTGCTGCTGTATCATGAATCACACAATTTCCGGCATAATATCTCTTTGAGGAGAGGAGGCTTAAGTCCCATCTGGGGTGTCAAAATGTGGAAAGCAAGGGAGGCATGACCTGTCTCCTCCCCACATAACCCCACCATCTCTCTTCCTGGAAGGATCTGAGCAGATGGTTTCTTTTAATAAAAGTCCAAAAAGCTTTAATGGAAGTTTTATCTCAATACACAGCCTGGACAGGGTTCTTTCTGGGGGAAAGGGTCCCCAAACAAAAAGGGTAATTCTACCATCACTCAGTGTCCCAAAAATCTGTTCCAGGGCATTGCTCTTACTTGCTCACTCAGGCTCGGGGGGAAAAAGATTCCTACACAATCTTTCTCATTGGCATACTGCTGTCCTCCCCAACCTGACAATATTGCAACTTCTGAGTATCCATCCCCTTTCTCTGCCCCTACCCCCAGGAACTGCTTCAGCTCTCTTATAGGGAATAAACTGCTTAAGGTTTCTTTCCTGCATCAGGTATCTTTGGTAGGATCATTTAGCAAGTCCATGCCATGTTTTGGGTCTCCTGCAGGGCATCTCCCTTGCTCTGTCACAGGGAGGAGGTGGGAATAAAAACCAAAAGTGTCCACTTTTAATGAAATTGTTCTGTCCAAAAAATAGTTTCAAAAGAGAATTTTGCACAAGCTCTATTTATTTGCAGTTATATTTTAACTCCTGAGACAGTATTATTTTCTATTCAGTTTCTTTAATTTAAAGTCAATGTGGTATATTTTAAGTGAATATAGGTGATTTACACACCATCTTGATCTGAGAGAGTTGAATTGAGCATTGAATTGAGACACACAGTGAATCCACATACAAAGAGTTTTCTAATAAAGAGACTGATGACCCAGGCACATAAATTGGGGTATGGTTAAAAATGATTATACCCTCCATTTTATTTGTATGTGGAAATATATAATGCCCAGTTCCGTTGTGCTGCCAATAATTAATCTATTTGATATGTCTAGAAAAATCCCTTTGGCCTCTGCCTAACCCTATTCACCTATCTTTTGATTGTGAGCTCACTAGGGCAGGAACCATCCCTTGTATTATATATGGAAAGTAAATAGCATATTGCTGGTATTACTATAAAATAAATAATTGTGTGGGTTGGTGAATATTATGGGGAGAGTTGCCAAAAATTGTGCCCCTGCTATCCAAGCCTAAACAGTTGCAAGCCAGCTACTAAACACATTATGAAACATCATTGGGTAGATTCTCAGATGCTAGTTGCAGGCCTCATAGGGTTTATCAGCTTTAACAAAGGAATGTTTTACAGCACAACCTCTAGATATTTTCTTGTGTCACTTAATGGGGAAAGCCACATGGCATGAGGGAAAGTACATGAAGCCTTTGGCATTTTGGGGTGGGTATCTATAAGGCCTCTTCAACTTTCCTCTCTTGATTATACCCACAGTCTGGCTGAAAACAAAGCTAATGATGGATGTATACAGCATTTAAATGAACCATGGCTATGAATGGAGCTGAATCACAAGCAAACAAGCTAAAATTAGTAGCTCAATGCCAAGGGCAACATTTTGCTTGGATGATGTGATAAAGACAGACACATCCCATTCTAACTTTCTGTTCTTAGTCTAAATTTTGTCTACTAAATAAATTACTAGTGTCATCATCAATATAATCTCTGTTACTATATTTGCTTCAGCAGCAGCTGCACCATTAATTCTGCCCCTTTTTGGCTGCATCCTTCTGCTTGTCGTCCAATTTGACTCTGGCACTTCTCCATGGAAAAGCACATTTCGGAGATACAGGACCTTGAAATCTGGTGGTATTACGTGTTGTGTGTGCAGTGGATAGTTTAAATGTCAGTGCCATGGTTTTCTGTCTTAACTGTAGAGACTAACTGGAGTCCAAGGGAGAAAAAGGTGCCTTTGGATCTGTTTCCCTCTTTCTATCTGTTTTTCACAGAAGAAACATCAGGGTCTCTGTTGGGTTTGAGGATTCTTATTAGATTCATTGTCCCTTGGTCTTTCTCCATTCAGTGTGATTTATTTTGTATCCTCACTTAGATTTGGAGTCAAGTAGCAGTCATAAGTTTGTAACGCTGGATCTTTTAAATGTTAGAGGAAGTTGCAGGGAAATGGTAACATTGAAATAAAGTGGGTTTTTTTATATAATGCTTTGCAGTTAAACAAAGTCTTTCATCATCAAAGAACTTTGCAAACAGTAATTACTCAGCACTCCTTAATGTACTTAAAAATTGCTATAAAAAGTTAATGAAGGCATGGAGGGCCTGATCCAGTTCCCATTGAATGAAAAGCTCCCACTGACTTTAATGGGAGTTGGATCAAGCCTGAAATGGTTAAGTCTCTTGTCCAAAATAGAAGAGCAGTGTTTCACAAACTGATTTGCCATTTTTTCCTAATTAAGAGACTGTTAAACCAGGCTTAAAAATCACCTGGGTATTATGTGTGTTGTCTGTTGCTGCCAGGCTTAGAGCTTCTTTGTGCCCTCTACTCCAAGAAGATGCTTTCAGCAGAGAGAATTCCCTGTGGCAGAAGCCCTCAGCAGGAAGTATCTCAGCTGAAAGCCCCCTGCAGGTGCAGAAAGCACACAGAGGTGCCCAGTGCCACCAGACTGGCAGTCACAGTGGCAAAAGCACTAGCAGATAGGGGAAGAGGGCTGAGGAAGAGGTAAATGTGTCTTGTCTTTATGGTGGAATGACTTTTATTGAGCACTACGCCTACATGTAAAAAAATGCTCAACTGTCGGATTTTTGTGTCTTCCTATTACTGCAGAAAATCCAATCACAATACGTCACTTGTTTTCAAGTGCAAGTGAATATATGAAGCCAGGGATACTCCAAAGACACTTAGAAACCAAACACTTTGGATTCATAAACAGGAGCTTTGATTTTTTTTTCTTCCCCTTCAGAAACAAGAGGGATGAAAGTGGGGGGAGGGTGATGTCTAAAACAGCAACTGTTCCTCAAAAAAGTCTTAGAAGCATCCTATGTTGTGGCCATGCAAACTGGAAAATGCAAACAAGCACACGCCATTGGCTAGACTCTTCTTAGTTTCTGCAGAAATATTCTTGTAGAATTAAGATTGAGGAACAACAAGCCATGGCGTAATACTAACCATCAACACATGCGTGATCTTGCAGAAAACATCTAGGACTAGTTTGTAGATATAGAGTCAATATTATGCACTGCAACTTGATGAATTCACAGACATGGCCCACATGGTTAAGCTTTTGTGTTTTATAAGATTTATAAAAGCAGGTATTGTAGTAGAAGAATTCTTCTTTAATAGGCTCATTCTTCTCACTTAAAATCTTAATCTGTGTTTGAATATGCTCAAAACTCCATATTTTCAATTTAGAGTTGTAAACACCTGGATCAGATGAGATTATCAAGACTTTATGTAGTTGAATAAAATCACACTGTCTGAGCTCTAATATTCCGCTTTAAACTAGCATCCTGAGTCAGTAAAAATAAAAATGTATTGGGTTGTGGGGAGCCACCAAGTATTAAAACCTCTGTGAGGGACCCATAGTACTAAAAAGTTCAGGAATCACAGACATAAAGAATAGAATGAATGATAGAGCAGGAAATAGAACCCAAGAGTGCTATCATCCATTCTCCTACTCTAACAACTTTGAAAACGGGAGGGAATATACTAAATCTGCTGTCCGCCCATTTGTAACATTCTCTGTAGCCCAACATATACCATCTCCCCAACAACAGTACTGTTTGACACATCTCCCTCCACTTTTGTTGACTCTAAAAGTAAGGAAGTAAAATGCTGCTGCAATTACAGTGTAAAATTCAGTTTGAAGTCCAGCCTAGAGGTGTATGAAACTGCTAATTTTCATTTGTTTTAAATACCCATAATAATTTCACTTATTTCTTCCAAGCAAAACAGTTTATTACTGCAAATATGGGGCGATTTCACTGTGAGCAAATTACAAATCTATCACAGAGACTAATTCTGCAATTTCACTAAAAATATTTTAGTAAAATATCATTTCCCATTTGTGAAATATAATTTTTAAGCCCCAGATTGCTATTTGCTTTTGTGTAAAACTATGAGGAATTGGAGACAAAACTGTACATTTTTTCATGTTGTTTTTCAACAAGGGTGAGGAGTCTTAAATTTTAAACAGGAAATCAAGTTTCTTAGCTGTGTTATTTCTAAAGCCTTTGTCCACCTCAAACTATTGGGGCTTGGCACAAAATTTAGGATGAACCTAAATCTAAAACTCAGACCCAACTTTGTGGAAACTAGTATCTAGAACTGAACTTTGAGGTTCAGATGCATCTCGTATTATGTATTTGTGTTACAGTAGTTTCCAGGCCATATGCTTTGAGGCATTTGTCCCTCTGAATTGGCTGGGACCCAAGGTGGCTTCCCTTGGCTCCCTGGCAGTGCAGTTCACAGCTCCGTTCTATGCTAACAGGGTATTGTCTTGGCTGCAGCAGCCCTAGGGAACCCCAGAGGGAGTTTCATATAACCCCAAGATGTATTATTGTTTCTGAGATTCTCCACGGGAAGATGATTACTCTGCCCTATGGTCCATCCAGTCTCCACCTTTTCTTCCAGCATAAGATCCCAGGTGGAAGAAGAAGCCTCAAAAGGTATGTAGGAGTGGGTGAGCTATCTGTGCATAAATCTGAGGGGAGTATAATCTGGCCTTGTCATTTAGGGGACAGTGGCTGTTTTGTTTTCTATTACTTAAATCAATAGTCAGATCCTCAGCTTGGGTAAATCTTGTATATCCATAGAAGTCAAATTTATCCTAATCTGGCCTTGTCATTTAGGGGACAGTGGCTGTTTTGTTTTCTATTACTTAAATCAATAGTCAGATCCTCAGCTTGGGTAAATCTTGTATATCCATAGAAGTCAAATTTATCCTAACTGGGGATATGTCCCATAGAACTATAAAAAACATACCAATCAATACAGCTTGCACAAGTGTTTTAAAACAAAGCCATTCCTGTTACTGTTCTGGTTGCTGGGCAAGGAACCATGCTGAAGCTATCTGCTGATAAGGAAGTTTATTCGTGTAACCATTGACTGGCTCTCCCCCTGGAAACTAGCCTCTGCATATCTAGGGTAGGCTTGGAACAAAGTAGTTCCTATGAAGAGAAGGATCGCAACAGTTAACTGTGTATACTGAAGGCATACTTCATATTATGGAGACAAAAATCATTCACTGTAATATTTTTCTTTTTAATTGCATGGAAAGGAATACTGGTTTCCAGAGATTGATGCTAAAATTAATCCTGTAAACAATCAATCTGAACTGAGTTAAGCACCAAACGGACAGGAAAAATAATAAATTGTTTCAAGAGTATTGCTCCATCTTCTTTAGCTACAATCATTTAGAAGGAGTTTATGGTACATGCTCTGTTTAGGTTGGAGCTAAAGCAATTATCACGACAAGAAGATAGATTTGATAAAAACAGCAGTAGCTGACAAATGATTACACTTTCAACTGATTCTCTTATAGACCATTTAGTTTAAATGCTGAACAAGCTGTAGATTTAATACACAGTAGTTGTACGCTGTCATTTTGACTGCTTACATTAAAAATGCTTTGTTAGCCATGACTCGTTTACTTAAACAGAGCTGAGGATACAGTGAACTCACTGTCCTTTTACTTCTGATTATTTGCAATATTATCGTTATTGTATGGGCTTGAGCTACTGTCATTGCTATGCCAGAACATCATGATCCTGGTGGTAGAAATTGCCACAATTTCATATTTTATTTACTATATATCCTACCATAACTGTCTAAAACTTTCAGTAATGAGCTCTACTTGCATAAAGTATATCATATTGTTATGCAGTGCTTTCCATCTTCTTATTTATTTGTAGTCACTTAAGTCTTCCATTATTGCCATGCTCTGGAGAGACAAATTATCCTCTTGCTACAAGCTGAAAGTTTAGGGCATTTGACCAACCCCTCAGGAGGAATCAGGGTCAGAGTGAGAATTACAACTCTAGAATGGTGAGGGTTCCAAAAAAGGATTAAGGCATTTTCCCTAACCCGGTAAGTGATTCCAGTAGGTGGACTGAGATGGTTTCCTAGTTTTTGCAACCCTGTTGAAGAAAGCAAACCTGGCCCCATGAACACCTTTTTGAAAACTGGGGGAAGGAGTGACCAGCTCCCTGATAAACCTTCTAAAAGGGAGATTATCTACATAAAGTCCCCTGGATACCACAGGGGAGCCAAAGTAGGAGCAGTCACAAGGAAATAGCAAAGATGACTTTCTTTTAAACACTGAATGAGGAACTTTATTAGAATAAGGGAAACAGTGTTATTCTTAAAGCTGCTCAGCCTTTTGGTACAGGAGTGCAAGAGGTGTATCTGCATATATGTCTGTAGCTAATACAGCTTCATCCATGAGCATATGAGTATAAGTAGGTAGGTTCAATGGAAACATTGACAGACTTTGAAAACAACTTCCTGCTTATCCAGCTCTTAACAAGGTATCATATAGCTTCTGTCTAAAGTCTTCCTCCACCACTTCTACCTGGAATGTCTTAGTTGGTTTCTTAGAGAGACAAGGTAAGAAAGGTACTATCTTTTATTGGACCAACTTCTGATATGAGACAAAGCTTAGGTAAGGCTGAAGAAGAGCTCTGTGTAAGCTCAAAAGCTTGTGTCTCGTCAGAAGATGTTGGTCCAATAAAATATATTTCCTTATTCATCTGAACTCTCTCTCTCCTGGCACCAACACTGCTACATGAACATTAGCTGGGTTGTGTCATGGCAGAAGGATCTTAAGAAGTGAATGAAATGATGGGAGGCTTTGTCAACCAGTTGAGAAGAAACTCCTACTATAAGGACCAGAATGGAGGTGAGAGGGAGAAGCATAGAAAGCAGGTAAATAGGACGCCTTTGGCAGAGCAGAGGGAGTAGATAGGGAGAAGGCAATAAGAGACTAGGCTGGATAAGTACAGAAAATAACAATTGTAAAAGGCCATGGTGGTGAGGAGAGCACTTCCTGTTAACAGAGTTGGCAATAGGTCATGGGGACCTGTTTCATTACCCTACTCTTCTAAGGATGACTAAAAGAAGAACATGGAGCTATAAAATGCGGAGGGAAGGACTACACAAGGGAAGCAGGAAGTAAGAGAACAAGCTACAAGGAGAAAGACAATGTGAGGGAATGGAAAGAAGGAGAAACAATCAGAAGCAGTGTAGGTTTCAGCATTGAAGTACTTGGGTCCCCGAGACAATGATTCTCAGGTGAAATATACTTATCCCCATGTGCCAGCTACTCACAGCTGTATATTATTCACCTTACATATTAAGAATCAGTACAGTGGAGTGTGGGGAGCGTAAGCTGCTTTAGTGTTCCATACAAGGAAATAAACATTCCTGAAGGGACTTCATGAAGACCATGGGAAATTCAAAAAACGGTGAACTCAGTGGGGCTTTTTCCAAGTTCTTCTTTATAAGCACATGTGAAGCCAATGAGGTTTGGAGACTAAAAAGGTGAAATGCTGGCCCCTCTGAAATCAGTGCCAAAACTCCCACTGACTTCAGGGGCCAGGATTTCTCCTCTAGTGCCTAATGCCAGTTTGACAGACAGTCATCGCTGGAAAAGAGAGGAAGCAAACGTTGGCTATTTGGAAAGCAGTGACAGGAAGAAATGTTTATTGAAAATTAAGGGGAGCAGTGGGGGCAAAAAACCTAACTGCTTCAAGATTGAGCTTGGTAAGTTTATGGAGAGGATGGCATGTAGTCAATCTGTGACTGCTAGTAGCAAGTACCTCCACCAGCAGGTGATGGGACATTACATGGGGAGGGCTCTGAGTTACTGCAGAGAATTCTTTCCCAGGCGTCTGGCAGGTGGGTCATGCTTACACACTCAGAATATTTGGGGTCAGGAAGGAATTTTTCCCCTGGGTCAGATTGGCAGAGTATTTGGGGAGTGGGGTTGTGTCTTCCTCTGCAGTATGAGGCTTGGGTCACTTGCAGGTTTCAACTAGTGTAGATGGTGAGTATTTTGTAACTTGAAGTCTTAAAATCATGACTTGAGGACTTCAGTAACTCAGCCAGCGGTTAGGGGTCTAACTTAGGCGAGTGGGTGACATTCTGTGGCTTACAATGTGCGGGAGGTCAGACTAGGTGATCATGATGGCCCCTTCTGACCTGAAAGTCTGAGCTGGAAAAGTCTGGCACTTTGTTCAACTGAATGTTGTCTCAATCATTGTAATCAGAAATTGTTCAATGGTACTTTTTTTTTTTCCTACTTGAAAACATCTGGGTGTGACTGACTTTAAAGGGCATATTTTAAAACAATGAGCAAAATAGTTTAAAAGAAGGCTGAAGGGCAAAGTAGAAAACTGTAAATTTATAATCAGCCTAGAGGCTATTTCTGAATACCATATCTGAGATACAAGTGGTTTGTATGGTTCTGAGAAGAAAAAAAGTGCAGAAATCAAAAAGGGAGAGTAAGAACTGCATGGATAAAGACTGAGGTACAGATTGTATTAAGATTTAGAAAAACTTTTAAAATGTGTCATCCAAGTCCAGTCACAAGTAGATTGGAAAACAGCTTATTAGAGCTGAAATTCAAAATGGAAAATATGAAATAAAGATATGAAAAATAAAATTAAAAACCCTCCAATGAGTTCAAGATAAATAACTAAAAATTCACAAAGTCATCACATGAAAGTTCAGGTTTCCATCAAGATGTGAGGGAGCACTTTAAGAAGTATCTGAGAATCTAAATTATTTTTTCCCCTTTTCTTTTTACCATAGATGATGAGGGGAGAAATTTCTATTTGTGGGGCAGTTTCCATGGTGTATCAGTGTGAGTTTGAGGGTAACTGGAGTCTCTAAGGAGGAAATTTCTGGAATAACTTTACATAACTGTGTGCACATTAGTAGCTTCCGGCAACCATTTTAATGGTGATGCAACAGGCTAACCCCACTGTCACTGTTACCTTAACTATGGTGTATAGTATAATGAAAACTCTGAAAGCCAAGGTGGCCCTGGATCCATTGCAATGCTTTTTGTATCAGTATTTACTGCGTTGTGAAGTTGCTGAGGGATTAGGGTATTTCATTATGTAATTAAACACACACAGAAAATCAAGGAAACAGCCAGATTACTCACAACAGATAGACACAAGAATAGTCATTGTAGGATGGGATTTTATTTCTGCCTTTTGGATTTCTCTGTGCAGAATAACAAAACCAATTTAGCATGCAAAGCAAGCTTAACTTTAGGTCTATTAATGGACAGATATTGAAAATAGCAAGGCAACTATATAATCTGTGTACAATTTTTCAGAATGAAAGGTTGAATGATACTTCTAGGAATGAGTTTTATTTTTTTTAATAGTGAACTGAAAAGGGAAATGTAAAGGTTGGCACTGGACACTCTGGGAATTTTCCTAATCTTTAAAAACTTTCTACAGCAAAATACAGCATGTGGAATTTTGTGTTTCTTTTGCTTCATCAAAATTCTTACTCTGTTTAGAAAAACAATAGGCCATGGCGGGGAGAATGATCTGGTTCACATGAATTTGAGACAGTATAATAAGTACATGAACTGTGAACAAAGTTTTTGCCCCAAACTATAAAAAGCTACTGTAGCAGTTGTGGGATATGCCCCAAGAATGACAGAATCACCATACTGGATCAGTTTATTGGTTCATCTCATCTTTCACAATCATTGGCCAATACTCAAAGCATTGAAGGATATAGGCTCATTCTCCCTTATAATTTACCTAGTCAATTATGCAAATCTATATAATATGGGAATTCCCTCATAATTCCACCCCCGGACAACAGTTTTATTCCCTGAAACATGAGATTTCATTTCTCTTTTTTTATTATTATCTTAGATTGCATGGCTATCAAAGTTCTTCACCAAGCTAAGTGAATTCTCTCTATCTCACATACACACACACACGTAATTTTTAGAACAAAGAACAAGCCTGTTAGATGAATGACAGCTTCTGATCTAGAATTTGAAAGCCTGGAGGGGCTTGTTCTCTTGAGCTCACCAGTGGGACAAACAGCATGCTGCAGCAATAATATTTTATCCAATTCAAAAATCTCTCAGTATACCTTACTCTGTATTGACTTTCAACATAATGTTTAAGGGAAGATTGGTTCATATGGCTCTTATTGCTTGTTTTATCACATTTCAAGTGGGGGAAAAATACTACATCTGTTTTGCAGGCTGTGTCCACAATTTATTCTACAACCATTTCTTTCATGATGTTAATAACTTTGTTTTGTACGTATGCACTTTGGCAAATTGTATAAACAATTTTTCCTAATTTTGGCTCTTTCTGCATGGCAAATTTAAATCATTTCGAGCACAGCTCAGTAGATGAATGGCCAGGTCGGGTTTCTCAATCTCGATGAAAACTAAGCTCATTAACTGCAAGAAACTGAATCAGCGCTGCCATACTTTTGATGTAGCACCTGTTCTTGTTTAATTGAATTGAATTTAATAGAAATGATCCAATCATTTTCCCACCTCCTGTTCACTCTTTTGCTTCTTCCCATAAAGACACAGCTTCCAGGAAATCTGTGTCGCTGACATGTCATAGAAGCATGCTCTTTTTCTTCAAATGCAGCTTTCAAGTCCTCAAAATGTACAATAGTTAATGCCTCATAACTTGCAAGATACATCCCTTGGACAGTGAATTTTGACAGTACAGTTCTCCATTGTACTGTGTGTTTGCAAATGGGAGAAATTCACTAAGGACTACATTATGATTCAGACTACATGCATGTGAAAGGAAATTAAGAGTAAAAAAATTTCCTTCTACCCCTGCTCAGGCCATCTAGATCGTGCATCTGGGGACACAGAAATAAGTGGAACTGCTCCATCCCCTTACTCCCTGCCTGGAAATGACAACTAGGGAATGGTAGAGCTTTGGCCACATCATCCCATGTGCTGGCCACAGTAGTTGAGATAGCATGGGAGTAGATGGATAAACATTTACTGCTGATACAGGCCAGGATTGGCTTAGGCCACAAGTCAATTACTCTCTCCTGGAAGAAAGGAGTAAGCAGAGAAATCAATGTGACTCAGAGATGTTCCTGAGTTACCAGACCCCTCTAGGTGATACAGTTAATGCACAAAACCTTGTTCAGGGCTTTGCCTCCAGTGAAATCTAGCTCTGTCTCTTGCTGAAAGATTTCAGCTGTGACAACTCAAAGTATCTTTGTACTTCAAAACACAGTTGAATGAAAACATTGTCACAGCTCTCCTGGTCCAGGAAAAATGTTACACTTCCATGATTTTGAGAAAATGTAAAAAATTGAGTAGGCTCAGTTCAAATGTCTATTTAGAAACACATTTTCTAGTTAACTGTGAATGCAGCTCTTCCGCTATAAGAAAACAAGAACATTTTACTTAAGGGAAAAAGCAACATTTCACCATAGGGATATATTGGAAAATTTTCTCTGATTATAATCAGTCATCCCTTCAGTTCACAGCAAAAATAACAAATTCAAAGAAGGGCCCAAAGATGCATTTAAATCTAACTTAACATCGGACATGGACTATCTGAGGATTGTAGCCTGTTCTTAAAGATTATTATTTCACTCTCTCTCACTGCTGTGATCCTAATTGCCGCTGTATGTTGGGTTTCCACCTGTATACTGTCATTTTGCAATTTGTTTTGATCATAGAATAATTCTGAAGAGGAATAGATGACTTGTTATGGCTACAAATAAAAAAAACTAACCATCTAAAAAATCAAAATTGCCTCAAATAAAATAACTTTTAAAATTCAAAAATGTTCTGACAGCTTACTTTAAGAAAAAATATAAAAAAGTTCCTCTCTGCTTTCTTGGTTGTGAACGAAAGTAGAAATTCTGAAATGCTACAAGAAAATATCTTCTCTTGATCCAGTATTTCCAGTCCATCATCAACCAGAAATGACTAGAAATGCCACAGTGGAGCCTGATTGCATGAGGGTTCCCCTCAATTTCTAGACAGGTAACATTGGATAAGTTGTAAAACACTATATCATCATCTAAACTGACCTAAAACTCAAAAATTTGAAATGGTGACCAATCACTGCTTTTCATTTGATCAAGTTTTTTGCATATTTAAATAAATATGGAATATTCTCAGAGGAAAAGGTTTTTCTGTCTCGCAAACATGTAATGCAGAATGGGCGACTCTAATATCACTGGCCTATAATACCACTACATTGGACAACAATCCAATGAAGGTTCACTTGTACCCATCAATACTTCATTAGGTTGAGTATTTATTTTGCTACCCTGATGATAACCAATAGGTCTGATGCCATAGTTCTTGCTATAAGAGTAGTGCTTGGTGTTGTGTATCTCTAAGTAAGCCAAGAAGCTTGAGAAAGGAAAAGGGGAAATGTACTGCCATGTTGATAAAAAAACACTGAGAAATGTGGTCATATACATGAACTAGGATGAAAGAAATTGACAAAGTTTAAATTAAATTTGAGGCAGAACTGGAGTCGCCTAACACTTTCAATTATAAGACCATGCTTTCAGTTGCTCATATTTTTACCTGACATGAACAATTAGGCATGAAATGTTTAATATTTGCTCTCTGTCTCAGACTGAAGTGGGTTGGAAAGTTTTGCCAAAAACTATTTCTGAAACAAAGTTTGGAAAATGACCTATTTTTTCCCCATGTTAAAAAAAAATATCAACCACCTATTTGAACAGATCAAGTATCTATAGGTTTTGGAGCAGGATCTTGAAACGTCACAGCAGGATAGTCCTGGGGTTAGATAGAGGCTTTTTGCTGACCTGGTGAAAACTCCCTCAGATTGGGCCAAATTATAAGATTCTGAAAATGGCTAAATACTTGTTAGAGGCTAGCTTGCATGCCTTTTTATTTTATCAAAACTTCTTCACCTACACCTAAAATAGATATTGTAATTCATTCCCCTCAAGAGATTTAATATTAAGAACACAAGAACGGCTATACTGGGTGAGACCAAAGGTCCATCTCACCCAGCATCCTATCTTCTGACAGTGGCCAATGCCAGATGCCCCAGAGGGAATGAACAGAACAGGTAATCATCAAGTGATCCATTCCCTGTTGCTCATTCCCAGTTTCTGACAGAGTCTAGGGACACCACCCCTGCCCATCCAGGCTAATAGCCATTGATGGACACATCCTCCATGAATTTATCTAGTTCTTTTTGAACCCTGTTATAGTCTTGGCCTTCACCACATCCTCTGTCAAAGAGTTCCATAGGCTGACTATGCATTGTGGGGGGGGAAAAAAAAACACTTTGTTTTGTTTGTTTTAAACCTGCAGCCGATTAATTTCATTTCATGACCCCTAGTTCTGGTGTTATGAGGAGTAAGTGATTCCTTGTTTACTTTCTCTACACCGGTCATGATTTTATAGACCTCAGTCATATCCCACACTTAGTCATCTCTTTTCCAAGCTGAAAAGTCCCAATCTGATTAATCTCTTCTCATATGGAGCCATTCTATACCCCAATCATTTTTGTTGCCCTTTATCTCATTGAAAATTTTTTTCTCCAGTCTCATTGATATTATGCTAATTGTTTATGTCCTTAAATAATTCTTTGCTTTACTAAATTAATAGTTACCTATCTGTCTAGTGAACAACAGCTATGAGGAACACTAAAGAAATAACTAGAGCTGTCCACAAAACAAAAATCCATTCCTTGGGGAGGTGGGGGGAATTATATTTTGAGAAGAGAAATCTACCCAGTACTGGGACAAATAGTAAAAACACAACTTTTTTTTACAGGAATGAATTTCTAGAAAAATGCCATTTCAGGAGAACTTAAATGGAAATTTTTGGTTGCACCTGCCAATCTGGAAGTCATTTCTTGATTCTCCTTTTCCCCTGCAGGCGCACAATAAAATTTACAAGGATCTTCCAGGTGGGCAGCCAAAGCAGCCATCATTTTAATTTTTCCTGACAGAAAATCAAAGATTTCCAGCAAAACTGAATTTTTCTTATGGCAAACTTCAATTTTGCAAAAAGGGCTCTTGTCATTGGAAAATTATTCCAGTGGAAAATTCCCAACTAGTTCTAGTAATAACTTCCCTAATGACCAATAGATATAAGAAGTGCTGACATTCGCTTTTGGTATCTTAGAAACCTAGTCATTTTGTACATCAAAATCTGTGGGAGTTATTCCTTGAATAAACTGATAGATGGATCACTGAGGTTAAGAGAGGTAAAGTACCAATTAGATGTTTCTTTTGGTAACTTTGAGTTTAATAAGTATCAAGTTTTAGTCTGTTACATATACCAATGTGTCTATTGTATACTGAGATTAATCCTCACAGCAAGCAATTGCAGATAAAGAAAGCACTCTTGCTCTAATGAATTTAAACCTTGTGCCGGGCCAACTCTAATTGAGCCTGCTCTTTAAGGGAAATCCTTTTCTTAATGATCCCTTCAAGCAGCTTAGAAGAAAATTCACATATATAGTCTTTCATGTATGAGTGCATGATAGAAGTTTAAGGAGTCACTTTCAATCATGTTTCTCTTCTAATATTATCACAGGGTTAACACACTTGTAAAGTTAACAAGATGTCTGACAATGCGCAACCTGCTGCTTCTGTTTAGCATCATTTAATTGGTAGCTTTTCTGTATTATTGATCTTCAAACTTATGCATTATCACACAGAAAGATCAGTATTTTATATTCCAGTGCTAGAAGTGTCCTGTAAATCTTACTCCCTTAGCATATACCATAAAGTGGTTTTGATATTATTTTATCTGATTAATACAAAACCTTGTACTGGCAGATGAAATTCAATGTTGATAAATAGAAAGTAAAGCATGTTGGAAAAACATAATCCTAACTATACTTAAAAATGATGGGCCTAAATTAGCTGTTAACACTCAAAAAAGATCTTGGAGTCATTGTGGATAGTTCTCTAATAACATCTGCTCAATGTGCTGCAGGAGTCAAAAAAGCTAATGTTAGGTGCTATTAGGAAATGGATTGATATTAAGACAGAAAATATCATAATGCCACTGTGTAAATCCATGGTATACCCACATCTTAAATACTGCATGCAGATCTGGTTACCCCATGTCACAAAAGATATATTGAAATTAGAAAGGTACAGAGGAGGGCAACCAGAATGATTAGGGGTATCTCTAAAATATGGCACAGATTTTGTATGAGGAGAGTAAAACAACTGGGACTTTCCAGCTTGGAAAAAAGATGACTAAAGGGGCTGGGGGGGGGCCATGACAGAAGTCTATAAAATGTTGACTGGTGTGGAGAAAGTGAACAAGGAAATGTTATTTACTTCTTCACATAACACAAGAACTACGGGTCACGCAATGAAATGAATAGGCAGCAGATTTAAAATAAACAAAGTGGAAGTACTTCACTCAGCGCACAGTCAATCTGTGGAACTTCTTGCCAAGGGATGTTGTGAAGACCAAAACTATAGAGGTTTTAAAAAAGAACTAGACAAGTTCCTGGAGAATAGGTGCATCAATGGCTATTAGTCAGGATAGGCAGGGATGCAACACCATGCTCTCACTGTCCCTAGCCAGAAACTGGGACAGGAGATGGATCACTTGATGATTACCTATTCTGTTCATTCCATCTGAAGCACCTGGAATTGGTCACTGTCAGAAGACAGGATACTGGGCTAGATGCACCATCGGTCTGACTTAGTATGGCTGTTCTTGTGTTCTCTCTCTCTCTAGCTTCAGGTAGATGTGACCATGAAAGGACAAGAACAGTTTTTAGAAATTTACATATATTAAAAATACATTAAATGAAAAGCTAGAAAAAATGTCCTAAACTACAAAACCTGCATCCCAATCTGACCTTCCACACAATTAAGGCTTTTTGAAGCTGATATTTTTGTTCACCCCATTATAGAGATAGGAGCCAGTCCTTAAGGGCTATTTTTTCCCAGACCACTGGCAGTTCACAAGCTATACTGCCTTTGAAGTAGCCCCAGGAGGAATTATCCTCCAAGACGCAGTGTCTCCTTTCCTGCAATCTTTCTGCAGAGGTGAGGTGAGTTCCTGCAGCCATTGGAAGGATGCTGTTTACTTCCCACTTGTGCCTGGCCACTCGCTCTGTACAGAGATTTTGTGGGTTGGGAGAGCACTGGCTCCACCCATTTCCTTCTACTCATTGCCCCTTCTTTTCAATTTTGTTCACATAAGTGTGTGGAGAGCAGGGTCTGTCTTCCTCCCTACACCCAGAAATAAGATCCATGTATTGGTAAATCTTACTTGGCCAAGCAGGGCACAATGAGAAGGGCCTTACTCTCCCTGCCAAACTGAGGGAGAAAGGGACACAATTTAGCCTTAAGTCTAGATCTGGCTCAATATTTCTGGAAAATTTTGTTGTGGAGACTCAGTACAGGAGTTTGTCAGGCCACCTCTAATATCAAAACAAGATGTTGCAAACAGATTGCACAGTTTTTCATTTAGTCTGACATGCTTGCACAAATGTAGGAGTCAATATTTGATCTCCATGCATGGTCTCAACTCCGTTTATTGTTAACAATAGAGCTATCAGAAGGAATATAGTGAGACAATATTCCACACCCACCTGCAACCCAACTAGTGGTGGAGGGAGAGCCCATTACATGAAGACGCTGCTCATTCCTTCCTACCCCTTTCCACACCTGACTATAACTTTTTGCGTTTTGTGTTCACTCTAATTTTTTACACAGTGCCAATATTGATTGTGATTATGTGACGGGCCAATTTAAAAAAACAATCAACTCTCTGTTCATCTTCCTGCTTATTGACTGAAATACAATACATGAGAATGTGATCTAAAAAAGAAGAAAAATGGCCTTAGATCATGCTTATTCTCCAAACTGATCTGGTTATTTGTTGTAAATAGAATCCTAAAACCATAGGATTATAAAGGACTGCAAGGGTCATCTAGTCTAAACCTCTGCTAAGATGCAGGATTTGTCGTGTCTAAACCATCCAAGACAGATGACTATCCAGCCCCTTTTTGAAAACCTCCAGTGAAGACAATTCCTTCACTAGGCAGTTTATCCCATGGAAGAGTTGGCATAATTTTAAATGACCAAACTGGAGAAGTTGAGTAAAGAATCTGTGTTTCCATATCTAATTACATTTGTATCTAATATTATAAATTTGTGTGAACTTGCATGTTGACTGATCCTAATGATCTTATCTGCTGGGATTCCTGAAGTACTATATAAGTGAAATACAGCAAACACACCTGGATAGATGTAATTAGAAGAAGGGGAAAACTAATTAAACATTGAACATAAAGAGAATGGTTTTTCTCTAATATGGGATTTCAAAGGCTCTAAGAGTTGTAATAATTTGCCGTTTTGCAAAAAAACAATATGATCCCCTCCCTGCCCCACAACCAAAGAGTGAGTATACAAGTTTAGCAAACAATAGAGGGGGTTCAAATTGGAATTGTACAAATCCAGTGCTCACAAACATTTATTTGAATTCTAAAAGGATAGTCTTGTGATTCGGGCACTGGATTGGTAATCTAAAGACCTGGCTTCAATTTGTGGTGCTGCCACTGACTTCTTGTCTGAACGTGGCACAGTCACTTAGGGTGGGATTTTCAAAAACATGTATAGGCTTTTACAAATGAACACAGTTAGGTGTCTAAAGTTACAGATACATGCTCAGACACTTGGAAAATCCAAATAAGCACCTAAGATGCTTAACTCCTATTTAGGCTCTCTTGTCAATCCAGCTAGCTGTCTGTCTGCAATGGGGTTTACATTCCTGAATCATTCAAGTGCTGTTGAAAATCCCACCTTTTAGTCTCTGTGCCCAGTTCCCCATACCCCTTGTGCTGCCTATGTTAGGACTAGGCAGAATTGCAGTCTCTGCAGTAAGTGGAACACCAGGAGTGTTCTGTCCCTGCTCAGAGAGCACACGGTGCCTCAAAGATATTAGGGGGCAGAGAGGAGGGAGGGGCATTGCCCCACCCATGTTTGCACCAAACTGACATGTTCCCATAAAGACAGAAACTGCTGGACTTAGACTGTTCCATCTGCATACTGGGTTCCTAAGAGAACTGTTTTATCTACCTGTGGCAGCTTTCCTCCCAGCTGCCCCCCTCATTCTGTGCTGCCTCATTCTGGCCTGTGGCTGACTGGCACAATTTAGCCCAAAGATATTTGTGAACAAACATAAGTATTTGCTGTTTGTTTGCTTTTCATCAGTCACTTATTCCCCGGTCATCTACTCAGGAAGCAGAAATGACAGCTCTCATTAATATTATTTTTATTTTATTTATTATGCTAATCTTTGTATTACAGTAGTGTCCAGAAGCATCAGTCAGGCAAGCACTTAAGCATGAGTTGACTGCTTTACACACACTGTCATGATCCCTGCCACATAGAGCATAAGAGATGAAAACATCATTCTCATATAAAAGATGAGGGAGGAAACTACCAGAAAGAATATCCTGTTATGATATACACTTGCAATTTTCTTCTTGATTATTATAGACAGTGAAAAGTCATATATCATTGTTTGCTCTCACTCTAGTCATCATAAATAGTCTGTTACTTCAGAGGTGGGACCTGAGAGGTTGTTGTGGCCTTATCAATTGGTTCAGGCAGAGTACTCCACACCTAGTGGACAGTGCAGATAGAGATACAAGTATGTTTGTGAGAATTTGCCAAATGGTTGGATGAAGCTGACAGGGCTGAAGAGTCAATGGGCATGCAGTAAGTAGCAAGAGTAGATGAGTACTTATGGATTGTGAAGGACTTTGAAGGTTAAGGACAAGACGCTTGAACTTGATGTGATGAAGCAAGAGGAACTCATGGAGGAATTCAAATTTGGGTGTGTGACAGGGTCAGAGGGCCCATCAAAGAAGAGTAACTCTGTTTTGTATATGCTGTGTGATTTGAGTGACCAGTCACGCAACCTGAAAAGTGAATGCTTGAAGAAAGCAGTTGTCAGACAACCCATGAGCTGAAAATCGTTAATCAGAATTGTGCTCATGCTCAACAAATACATTCATTTGAAATCCCAAATGATTTGTGAACAGAACAGATTACATTTGTTGGATTTTCTGCTTTACAACTAATCAGTTGACCGGCTTTAATATAACTGCATTATGATATAGTCTTCTGGAGAAATAATCTATATCCTCATAGAAAATGGAGGTTTTGTTTTAAACCTCCCCTACTATGGAAGATGACTGTTTTGTTTCCTTATGTGATGGGGAGTTTTAGTTATGTCACTGAGGAATAAAAGGAATATGGGTATCAACAGACAGCCTGACTGGTGTGACTAGAAACTGAATAATCTCTCATCAGAAACATGTAAAATTTCTGAGCATCAAAAATGAGATGATTAAGGCAGTGCATATATTTTCTCCCTAATGAGAAACTATTTAATGAGCTTTACTTGTTTTTCCAAGCCAGTAGAGTCACACTGGGAACATTCCCTACCCTACTGCTTAGATGAAGTGTGCCAAAACTTTCTGGGGTACTTTCCAAGGCTTACCATCATAAAAAATAATGTATATTTCCTAATCATGGAAGAAAAGAAAAATCAACCTTTTTCATCTGGCTCTACTCTGATTTTATTTTTCAGTGTCTGTACTTTTCAGTATACAGAAGTGGTGGGCAACCTGCGGATCTCAGGCCACCACACGCAGCCCATCAGGGTAATCCGCTGGCGGGCCATGAGACAGTTTGTTTACATTGACTGTCCGCAGGCAAGGCTGCCCTCAGCTCCCAGTGGCTGTGGTTCACCATTCCTGGCCAATGGGAGATGCGGGAAGCAGCAGCCAGCACATTGCTGCGGCCCATGCTGCTTCCCACAGCTCCCATTGGCCTGCAATAGCGAACCATGGCCTCTGGTAGCTGTGGGCAGTCATACCTGCAGATGGTCAATGTAAACAAACTGTCTCGTGGCCCGCCAGCAGATTATCCTGACGGGCTGCAGGTTGCCCACCTCTGGCAGACAGCATGTTATTTGTTTGTCCACATATTTATCAGGAGGTCAGTAATACTGCACATGGATTGTTTGATTCATCATCTTTTTTCATTGTCATCCATCAGCCCAGCAGAGACACTGGAAGCAAAATAAAATCTTGCCACTACTTTCTGAATCGAACGAAGCTGGTACATCTTTAAATCTTTTTGTTCTCTGTCATTCACCATTTTATCCAGTGCATCCTAAGTCTTCCTCTATTTCTAGTTCCTTGAACTCAAATATGTATCCCCATATATCTTTCTCAGGTCTATTCTTAAGACATATCCAAAAGATCACAGTCATCTTTTCTTGGATATCCTTAAACAACTTTATTTCTTTACCTAGCTATTTCTGTACCACTTCACTTTTTTTAGTCGTGAAACCTTAGTTAATTCACTTCTGCAGTCAATAATCTTTCATTTATTGACTTTCCTCATACACCAATATTCCTACTTGTGATTTATAGTGACATCTTATTTTAAGAAAAAAATGGATTGATACAAATATGATTTTTTCTTAAATAGTGATTTCTTTATTATTACTTACATTTGAATTCTAACATGGCTGTTTAATAGACTCAGATATTTCTTTAAATTTTTTCCTCTTGATGAATTCATTCTTTGGACTGTATAAACCCTTCCCAAGTATGTCTCATAATAGGTTTCCCACCACACACTGTTGTATTATTCTCATCTCTTAAATATGTGATTAAGGACCAGATTCATCAAAGAAATGAGGTATAAATTTTTTTTGGTTTATAAAATTCCATTCATTTATTAAAATTTTAACACAAGCCTTTGATTTAAAAATAATGTTTTAACAAGCAGTTATCTGCATTATCAGCTTTGACTAATATTAGTTGTCTTAATATTAGGGCTGTCAATTAATCACAGCTAACTCACATGATTAACTCTAATTGTGATTAAAAATTAATCCTGATTAATCGCAGTTTTAATTGCACTGTTAAGCAATAGAATACCAATTGAAATGTATTAAATAGCTTGGATGTTTTTCTAGGTTTTCAAATATATTGATTTCAATTACAACACAGAATACAAAGTGTGAAGTGATCACTTTATATTATTTTTATTACAAATATTTGCATTGCAAAAATGATAATCAAAGAAATAGTATTTTTCTATTCACCTCATACAAGTACTGTAGTGCAATCACTGTATCGTGAAAGGGCAACTTACAAATATATATATTTTTTGTTATGCACCCAAAGACAAAACAATGTAAAACTTCAGAGCCTACAAATTCACTCAGTCCTACTTCTTGTTCAGACAATCACCAAGACAAACAAGTTTATTTACATTTACGGGAGATAATGCTGCTGGCTTCTTATTTACAATGTCACCTGAAAGTAAGAACAGATATTTGCATGGGACTCTTCTAGCCAGCATTGCAAGGTATTTATACACCAGATATGCTAAACATTCGTATGCCCCTTCATGCTTTGTCCATCATTCCAGAGGACGTGCTTCCATGCTAATGACACTCATTTGAAAAATAATGCATTAATTAAATTTGTGACTGAACTTGGTGAGGGAGAATTGTATGTCTCCTCCTCTGTTTTACTGGCATTCTGCCGTATACTGCATGTTACAGCAGTCTCAGATGATGACACAGCACATGTTTTTTTAAGAACATTTTCATTGCAGATTTTACAAAATGCAAAGAAGGTACCAAGGTGAGATTTCTAAAGAGAGCTACAGCACTCAACTCAAGGTTTAAGAATCTGAACTGCCTTCCAGAATCTGAGAGGAACAAGGTGTGGTGCATGTTTTCGGAAGTCTTTAAAAGAGCAATACTCAGATGTGGAAACTACAGAATCCAAACCAGCAAAAAAGATGCTGATGACATCTGACTCAGATGATAAAAGGGAACATGCATCAGTCTGCACTGCTTTGGACCATTTTAGAGCAGAACCCCTCATTAGCATGGAAGTATGTCCTCTGGAATGGTGGTTGAAGCATAAATGGACATATGAATCTTTAACTTATCTAGCACATAAATACCTTGCAACATCAGCTACAACAGTGTCATGTAAACACCTGTTCTCACCTTCAGGTGTCATTGTAAACAGGAAGCTTTATCTCCTGCAAATGTAAACAAATGTATTTTTCTGAGCGATTGGCTGAACAAGAAGTAGGACTGTGTGGAATTGTAGGCTCTGAAGTTTTACATTGTTTTATTTCTGAATGCAGTTATTTTTATATATAATTCTACATTTGTAAGGTCAACTTTCATGATAAAAAGATTGCACTACAGTACTTGTATGTGGTGAACTGAAAAATACCATTTCTTTTGTTTTAATAGCACAAATATTTTTAATAATAAATTAAATATAAAGTGAGCACTTTGCACTTTGTGTTCTGTATTGTAATTGAAATCAATATATTTGAAAATGTAGAAAACATCCAAAATATTTAAATAAATGGTATTCTATTATTGTTTAACAGTGTGATTAATCTTGATTAATTTTTTTAATCACTTGATTGCCCTACTTAATAATGATCATTGGAAAATATTTAAACTTTCTTTTCAGTATTTTGTAATGAAAATTGAGACAGAATGTTTTAGGAATCTCTGGTCCATTTATATTCTACAAATAAAACTATTGACTGCTTAGCACCTTTCTCCCAAGAAGAATAGCTACCTTAGCTGTTTACATGGCTGACGTTATCATTGGGTGTAAACACCTCACAGTTTTTAGTGTAGGGAAGGAAGATTTAGCACATGGGTAACTGAGGCAGAAACTAAGTGATGTTCCCAAGTCATGCAGGGAATTGAATCAGGAAATCCTGAGTCCAGGCTTGTGCCCTAAATACTGGATTATTCTTCCCCTCAATAATGAAGGTATGGCCCAATGGTGCTAGGTGCTGAACATTTTGTCTAAGATTTTCAAAGGGTCTAAAAAGTTATTTTTGTTTACTTTCCATGGGAATTGGACACTTAACTCCATTGGTCCACTCTGAAAATATCCGCCTCTGCCCCCATCCAGCTATTTAAGCATGTATGTAGCTCGACTAAAGTCAACAGCATCATGAATATTCTCAAGCGTAAAGCATATTCATTTTAAATTACAGGTGGTCAGAAATTTTCTAGAAATTATTTTCCAAAGGAAAATGGATTTTTTTCTGCAAGAAAATGTTTCTTTTTTGATTTTTTCCATTGGAAAATTGTTCTCATCTCTCCAGCTCCTCCACAGCCCATCTGATGGACTTCTGGGGAGCCCAGTCTTCCAGGCTCCTCAGTTCTGGAGCAGTCCACTAAGAGGACTGTTCTGAAATCTAGGCTTCTTGTCTCCCCAGAAACCCTGGGAGCTGCCTGATTCCCTGCCTGGGTGGTTGGCAGGCTCCAGGCTGACCAGGAAACCTTTGAACTGGGTCCAAAATGTTGAAATGAAATGTCATTTTTGATTTTTTTTAAATGACATTTTGGAATTCTTGCTCCACAGAAAATATTGAAAATTTTATTTTTGGTTCTGATTCAGAATGAATTTTTTTTTAAATGGAATTCCAGTTTCCCAACCAGCTCTAATTTTAACATTTTGCAGGATCAAGGCTGGATTGCTGAGCACCTTGTAGAATCAGAACTAGAAGGTTTCTATGCAGATGCACATTGTAATTAAAAAGAAATTCAGGGTCAGTTGCTGCACAGCCCACCTGCAGCTACTAATTGGATTGGAATAGCAACTGCAGTCCCTCTGTGCCAATTGTGCAGGATACTGTAGTCACTGGATCTATATTAATTCAGCACCGCAACTTCTCCCTGCCACACTCTCAATGGTCAGTGAGGGATAAGCACAGCTGCCTTTTCCACTGTGCATAGGAAATGCACTGGCATCCTTGTGTGAGAACTCATTTAGCAAACACACCATGCATTTACATTGTGTTGCCATGGTCCTCTGCGCCTACCTGAATTTCACCTTGGATTCATTGGGTTTTGTGACTTTTACCCATCACAAGGAAGACCCAAGTAAGATGCTCACCTCCCACATTTTGGCACTCTGACAGGTGTGCATATGGCTATGATGTAATGTGATTATCCAAGTATTTGAATATGAGATGTCTTATCTAGGTGTCTATGATGGGACATTGAGCCTGGTATGTCAGCTAAAGAGGTTGCAGCTCATTTCACTTTCACGTTTGAAATAATTAAAAATCTCAAATGAGGGGCTTCCTGTTGAATAGTATTGAAGAATACTATGCTAACTCTCTTGACTTTCTGCTGCAATTCCTATTATTTTGTTTATCTTTCCTAGTCCTGCTTCTTCTACCCTATCATTTCATAAACTTTTGTTAACGAGCAAACTAATAACTGGCTGAATACTGTTCAGCATCTACACAATTCAGTATGTCAGATCCAATTTAACTCAGAAATACTCCTGCTAGAGCTGTCATAAAACGGCTAGCTTAGTACATAAAGGTAGTAATAATAAAACTACCTAATGAATAAGAAATGTAGAATGTGCTGTTCATTTTTAAACAGCATATAATTGAATATATTCAGTTACACAGTATAATGTAATGTTGCAAGACAGATATTAAGTCTTACAATTTCAAGTGTGTTTAAAACATGTAATTGTTTTCCCTTTGCTTAACGTGCTAAATTTACTAGTAATATTGTAGGTCAATGGGCATATTATGTTGTGACTTTTGTATAAGTTTCTCATTATAATGAGACCCTAAAGGGGGTTACATAGTTATTTTCACTTTGTCAGTAGCAATGAAAAATAAGTATAATATTTTAGGAATAGTTCAAGGAAATTTTTAACATCAAGGATAAAATCCTGGCCCCACAGAAGTCAATGGAAGTTTTGTTCTTGATTTCAGTGGGGCCAGGACTTTATGCCAGGGGATTAATTGATCGTGAAGTTGATTCTGATGGTCTACATTTAGAAGATACATCGGAGCTGTGGGCCTTATGGACTCATTTTTAAAAGGGAGCCCTGAAGTCAGTGTGTATTTTTGCAGCTATATTTCAGCACATAAAATCAGTGTTCCAGTCTAGTGAGGTGCTGAACAACTTGAAGTTACTTGGAGTTGATGGCACTCAGCCCCTCTCAGGTGATGTTTACTGTTTTGGCAGACTCATTCCCAGGGATCTGCACATTCAATGAATAAGTAAGTATCTGTCAAGGTATTTACCTGGACAAAGTCTGTTTTACACATTTAATGTGGTTATTGCATATACCAAGTGAATCGCATTGAGGAGCACATTTCTAATCAGTAGAGCCTTTTCTGTTTTCCTCCCTTCCTGAAGATTGCTGCTGAACTCCCCTTATGGTTCTTTTCAGACTCTTTAGTCCTTCCTTTTTCTGCTTGCTACTTCATGATAAAAGAACAAAGTCTGCCCAAGCTCTAACACAATTCTTAAAATGAGTTCCTGGAGAGCTGGGTGGCTAAATCTCATACAAGTCTTTGAAAACCGAGCAGTGTTTGACATACAGCACACTTTGTGGTTCTAGCTTGATCCAGTTTGAATCTTAGTTGGTGAGCAAAGGACAGCCCAGCCAATCTTAAATACCTTGGTGGAACATGTGGTTGGATGAAAGAATTATACTGGTATCATAGTCCCAGACTATTAACACTACATGCCATTAATACTTTAGTCATATTTAGGCAACGAATCATTATAGTAATTATTCCTTTTTATGTTTAAAGAAGGGAATAGTCTCCCCAGTTTTAAATATCATGCTGAGGGCCTTTCTCATGTTCTACAGTCAGCTATTACAAACCCAGTAAATTTGCATAAATGCTGCATGTGAATATTTTAAATGTATAATTTGAACAATGCAGAATTTTAAGATCCAAATCCCATATAATTAGGATGACACTTGAAATACCTTTAACTTCAAGTTCTGCATGTGCATACATTATCATGAGTTAATTTAAAATCATTTGTTTAGGCAAGACATGCTATATAGGAGAGACAAAATTCAGATGATAAAGGTTAGAGAAAGAGGCAATAACATTGTGATATACATAAATGGGCTCATACAGGGATGGCCTCATCCTGCTTCAGGTGAGGTCAACAAAAATTTTGTAATTAACCTCAGTGGAAACAGGATTGGTTTCATAAAGCCTTAATACTTATTAATTCAGTCATACTTGTCCATACTAGAACTACATATTTAAAATATCTTTGTCCATGTGCTTTCACATATGTATTATGTTTCTAATTCATAGCATTGGACACCTTTTCTTTATGAGTGCAGCTGTATAGGTAATGAGTTAGACTGGAATTAATAGCAGTACATCCTACAGGATAGAGGAGAATATTTGTGTTGTGAGCCTCATTGTATCATCCAAAGCTTCTTTAGAAAAAATGACCGATCTCAAAATACATGAAGTGATAATGATCTGAGAAATGTACTCAGTTCTTAATTTTGGATCGAAGACCCTATGTACTCTTATCCTCAGAGCATTAAAAGAATTGGAAAAAGCAAAGTCATACATTTCAGCAACTATGCTGACTCGTCAGCAGTAGGTCTGGAATCTTTCCCAAGGCAGCTACGTAGGTGAGACACCACTCTGTGCCCAGGTGCTTTCCTAATACTTTCTCAAGTCCTATTCAGAAATGTGTAATCTGCAGCCATTTCATAACCGAAGAACATGAAACAAAACATTTCAGTTTTCGGTTTAGCATTGCAGATAAGTATATCTGTGAAGTGGCTGACAGAACTTGTGACCCCAGCACCCCAACATTCACTGTTGTCATGTAATTAGGATCTGCTTTGTATACAGTAGGCCTTGTGAGGTATCATTCTAAAAGCCTTGATCTGCTAGACATTAATATCTCGTGTGTGTGTGACATTATGAAGTTTGGCTATGTATGTGTTACTGAAACATGTGAGGTTGAAAACATCCACAAGCAGCCTTTCAGGTGTGACAGTAAAAAGGCCAAACAATGTTAATGGCTTATTGAGGAAATGCACACAAGCACAAGAATTACCCTAGGGGCTGTGTACAGTAGAAACTTCCCAGAGATAGCACTACACAATAGGAACTGTTGGACCCAGGTCACAGTAGAGAAGCTTTCCAGCAAGTGGGAAGAAGATATAAAAGGAGGAAATGATGACAATATTGTCTCACTCCCCCTACAACGCCACATCTGGACACACCTGAGGAACAAAGACTGAACAGTGGGAAGTGATAGTCCCAGGCCAGAGGGATTTCTAGCCTACTTATGAAAACCAAAAAAAACTCAGGGCAGCTTGTGCCTTAAAAATCTGCCAGCCTGTTTATCACTCAGGGTGAGAATTGGCTAATTCATATCCTACCTATCTAGTGTGTTAAGATCAGTTTTTATTTACTAGGTAATCTGCTTTGATCTGTTTGCTTAGAATCACTTAAAATCTATTCTTCTGTAGTTAATAAGTGTATTTTATGATTTAATCCAAACCAGGGTGCATTTGACTAAAGTGTCTGAGAAAAGTCTCAGCTTGGTTACAAGTGTGCATGGTCCTCTTCACATCGAGGAAGAGGTGGACCAGGTGTTATACTGGCCAGATTTGACCACGTCAGGACAGCACTGCTCTGGGGTCTCAGGCTGGAAAGCTGGTGGTTAGAGAGCCTGCATTTTACTGCACTTGGGTGTGTCCCTACCCATATGAATGCTAATGAAAGTGCAGGTTGATGAGCTTTGCAGTTTGCCACAGCAGTACAGTTAAAGGGAGCCCAGGCTGATAGGCCAGGTCCAGGTGGCACCACGGGGGGAACCAGTCACAGAACTCATTCTCCATTTTTGGCTCCAGATGGTCATTGTCAAGTCAACAGAACTGCAATATTTTATGCCAGCAGAGGATCTGGTCTTAAGCAGCTGCACAAAACTAATCTGGAAGATTAGTATCCTCTAACACCATCAGTTTTCTAAATTAGGGCTATATTATCTCATCCTTACTTATGCTGAAAAGTATTCAGTGGGGCTATTCATGAAGAAATATATTGTTCCATGTGAGGATGACACAATCTATACCTTAATTATAAAATCTCCTGGATCCACTCAAAGCTTACAAATAAAGTGGGAACCTTAAAAAAAATCAGATTTTGGCAAGTTATAAAGCAGAGTATTATGCAATAATTAGGTTCTGCTTTCCTTAATCAGCCATTGTAAAAGGTATTTACCCCACCCACCTTGTCCCTTTCATATCCTGGGACTGCTACAGCTACAACTACACTGCATATATGGTTAAGGTCTGTAAGATTTTTGCCCTAAGACTGTAGTTTTTCCTCTGTGCTAAGACTGAGAAACATGTGGTATCTCAGATAACACTCTGTTGTGGCAGTTGGCTGAGTTCCCAGTTGACAGGTGTTAATATCACAAAAATGTCACCTCAAAAGAGGGGTCATCTCAAAAGGGAGGATTATGAATGTACACAACTTCTCACTTCTACAAGGGTAGCTCCTACCAGTCAAACATTAATCATATGGATGTGTTTCTGTAGGAAATGTTGTACTGTGATGTCTATGCAGTCTGTTAGGGACTTAAATTTCTAGAGCAGTCAATATTAATCATTCATATGCACTATCATTAAAAAAAGACAATTGTGTTTAAAAACATATTTCTATACCACTTAAAGAGTTGGAAGAAAAAGTGTTAGGAATATAGATTTTAATATATAGTCTGATTTGTTTGAGTTGAATGGAATTATTATCAGAATGATAAGGCATCTTGAACTTGACTAATGGAGAGAACACAGCTAAAAAAGCAGTTCTGAGACTGGTGTCATAGTGGGAGTTGTGGAGAATGTTTCTTGAAATTTAACTTAAGAAATCCTGGAGATGGAAGATGATCTGTATTTTGCTATTCTTGCCATATAATACCAAAATAAACTTAACTACAGAAGTCTTAGATACCAAAAATAAGGTCAACTGAATGTTTTCCACCTTTTCTTTCTTAACCTCATTCAAGGGACCAAATTCAGGAAAGCAGAGCAT
Source organism: Gopherus flavomarginatus (assembly GCF_025201925.1). NCBI lineage: Eukaryota > Metazoa > Chordata > Testudines > Testudinidae > Gopherus > Gopherus flavomarginatus. Next base: position 109,955,604 of record NC_066619.1, read on the forward strand.
ACACCTACGGAGGATATGGAAGTCTGAGGAGGATGTAGGATCAAATACTTTAAATATGGTACTCTATGGATGGTGTTTTGGGGCATACCACTGTGAAAACAGGTTCTTGAATCTGGAACAATGAATCCAAGATGCAGCACTGGGACACAGCAGTGAACAAACCAGTTCCTGTAGCTAGGGCAATGACTCTGGTATTTTCTTCACTTAATGGAACCACTGAAGCTAGAGATACTAACCATCTGTTGGGGTCACTCAGCCTATCTCCCTGGCAATGCAGGATAAGTCCCTACAGTGCAATTCCAAGTGCAGTATCACAAAGTGAATGGTTGCAGGATCTCAGACCAGTATTCTCCTCATAATTTAATTTCTATTGATTTCAAATTAAAAAAAAAACAATAACAACAAAAACTAGCACTAGTCAAATAAAATTGCTAATTTTTTTTTACTGACAACCCCCATCCTTTTTTTAAAATAAACTTCTTTTGTGTGTGGAAAAAAATTAATTTGGAATTTCCCATTTTTTAATAAAAAAGCCTAATTATTTTGTTGTTGAAAAATAAAGTTTTACCTAAAAGCATTTTGGCTTTTGGTTTCAAAACTGACTTTTTGGTCAAAACTAGGTAATATCTGCAAAGAAGAAAAATTAAGGGGAAAAAAAAAGAAAACCTTATTAGTTTCTTTTGAAAAATTTGATGGAAAATACTTACCATTTTCCAATTAGCTTGAGTAGTAATATAAACTTTTATTTCTGTTCATGTTTCAGAAAGTTACATAAAATATTAGAATCTAGATTGTTGTCCAACTCTTGTTATAAGACTAAAGGGGTGAGAACTGGCAGATACATATACAAAGATTTAGTGAAATTCATTAATCTTAAATGGCAATCTTTATGTTCTTCCCCCTCTCCAAGGATATTCATACTTCAGACATTAAAAGTAACATGCACCTTTAATAAAACATTTACACCATGTAATAGGATTTTCAGTTCAATGCATAAAAATGCAGTCATAGACCTCAAAACCTATCTGTGAGGATATTGGAGAATGAAGTTCCCCTGAGGCTACCAATAGCTCGTTTGCTTTTTTTGTGGATTTTTTTGTTTTGTTTTTAAATGGAGTATGACAATGGCCTCTAAAATGTGGCACTGAGGGCTTCCAGCTATTATGCATCATTCAGAGACTAAGATGTGGATGAGAAATTCAGCATTTTAAATAGAGACCTTCTCATCACCAGGCAGGGGCTTAACTAACAAGACAAAGGTTGACAAGTTTGGTGCTTAGATCTATTCAATTATCTATCACTGTTGTAAATTGTTGTATTATCCTGTGAGAATTTTACAGGCCAATAGTTACAAAGGTAACCTCTTTCCAAAGATTCCTGTTAAACAATGTATGGAAACTATTCTGTAACAGAGCGTGAGCTTCAGCTGGAACAAAAATGTTATTTTAAGTATGTGATGAGAAGGCCTGGATGACTCCTGGAGATGGTTTTTAAGATATAGAACTAATAGATAGGTAACCATGTCACAAAAGCTGTCACCACAACTGTATGTTTATCTTTCAGGTATCTCAGTCTGTTATCTTTCATGAGCACTGCATTTGCTTTATATTCTTTGGGAATTATCTGCACAGAGAAAAAGTAGTTAATGAAAAAAGATGGACCCTAGGTTGATGTCCTCCAAAATAAACACTTTTTTCATCAGGTTGAACTAAATCTTTTAATTGTTCTGCAAAGCACAGCTACAGAGATGTTGTTGTTGTTGTTGTTATTATTATTTATGATTATCTATCAAATATATATGATAGAGCATTAATGAGGATGATATAAAGAAAAGAAATGGAATTTATTTTGAGCCTAAATAAATAACATTTTGGGTTATTGCTCACTGCTCCTAATGAAGAACACCAGGTTCTTAGAGAGAGAATTTCCCGTGGATTGTGTAGATTGTTAGAAATATGGTAAGTGTCACTGATGTGTAGTTGTCTTCCGTGGAAGAGATGTGGGATATTGGCATCCTCATTGTTAAGCAGCAGGGATAGTAGTTGCAAACTCTGAGGTACACAAACTTCCCAAAAATATTCTGCAAGGAACACTGTAGAGCTTGTATGCTCCATGAATACTCCTGTGGAACATACACACTTCGCATGGACTCTGGCAGAGCTTGTAAATGCCTAGATCTCATAAACATTTGGGACATGCTGGAAGACTAACTTCTTTCCTGCTACAGAACATTCTTCTCCAATCCCTGTCCACATACTGATCCGCTACTGACGTTACTACTGAGCAGCTCCATACCAAGGGGAGCAGTTGCAGTTAAATTAACAAAGAAAAAATTACTAGGGATATTACTCTTTGTGCTTCTCTTCTCTGTATGACACTGTATATTACATTCAAATTTCTATGAGTAATTCTTCTGAGACTGCTGGCTGCAAGTGTATATCATCAGGATAATTAGAGATCTCAGCAGGTATTTCTTTGGATGTGAAAACTACACTGGTAATTTTACAACTTGAAATCACCTATATCATTTTGTTTTACTCTGTTTGTATATTCAGTCCTGAAACTGGCTCTAAGGGATTCTGGATAGATGAATCAGATCCTGATTACTCCTGGGTTTGGGATCCAAAACTGCAGAATGAAAAACCCTTTAGCTTCAAGACTGGGAAGAAGAATATACCCAAGAGCACTGTTCCTGGGTGTTTCCTTCCAGCAGGCCCCATCCCTGTCTCTTTCTTCCTCTCACTTCATCACTCCATACGCCACCCCAACTCTCTGTGGAAAAACACTGAATATATGGTTGAAAATATGTCCAAAAGCAATGTAAAAGCATATGCTTGGATCCACCACTCAATAGGACAAAGATCTCAGTAGTGCTTCCATCCTATCTTGATAAGAATATCCACAATCAGAACTGATTTCCCCAAGTGTATTTCATTTGCTCCTAGAGAAATTCTGTCTCTGATCCTCTATCTATTTTATAGGCAGACAAAATTAAAGTCTTCCAGCTCCTGTAGCATGGGCCCGTCCCTGCTATATTGCTACTGAGCTGCTTCCTTCCCCCAGATAGCTTCAGGAACATTTTATAATGTGCCAGAGCACTCTGGCAGAGAATGAACCAGGAAGACGCAGAAAGACAGTAACAATTTCTGAACTATCAAAAATCTTTGCTGAAAGATTGACTTGGGTTGCTTCTGTCCTTTTCTTTCTAAGCCATTTCATGAGTCCCATCATTAACTGCACAGTCCTTGGTTTCTATAGGACTGAGTTTCAAAGACTGTGCCCAATATTGGATAAATTAAAAAGAGAATATTTAAAAATTTGCTATTAGTCATTTTATAGTTCATAGACAGTAATTCTTTAAAGTGGTTATTTTAAGTCTGTCTGACTGCAGGCAATGGCCTTATGTAACCTGTATCTAATAATAATAGGGATGTGCAAAGTGATAAAAGATTGTTTTTTATTTGGCTTCTGATTTTTCATTTTGAGGTTCCAGGTCAATCAGGACCAACCTGAACATATTTAAAGGTGGGGTTTTTTACTTTGTCTTTTTATTTTAATTTCTTTTATCTTCAATACATTATCTCCTGGTGCCTCTAATGAGCGTCAGTTATGATTGTCACCTTACACTTGTTTTTCCCTTCACAGAGAAGAACATCACTGTAGATTTTTTTCTTAATATCCTCATTTACTACTTATTAGAGCGAGTACAATATGTTCCCTTTCACTGTGTATTTATTTTACAGAGATGTGAATTAATCATATTAGGAATCATTACTTAGTTGGTTTTTTTAAACTGGTCAACAGATGTTTTTCAATGCAATCACCAAAATATGTGGATGAATATATAATATATCAAGGGCTAGATGGGATCTTTAAGATACAACCCCTTGGTAGAGAATTGCAGATGTGCAACATACCATTATGAGGTTCCTTTCACAAGGAGCAACATGTATTTCTAAACAAACAATAATGGGCTAGACCTGGATACTGACAAGACTTACATATGGGCTTAATTTTTTTCATGGTGAGTAGCCCCAGTGAAGTCAATGAACAGCTTGAGACTCTGCTGTGCTTCTAAAAACTTGTAGCTCACCTGGAAGAGAGGCAAAGGTGACTCGGCAGTCTTTGCAAGCGCCTGATCTTATTTGCTGCATATCTGTTGGCAAAACACAGAGAGCCCTGGGGTCTATCTGAGGCCAGGTCTACACTCAAAAGTTAAGTTGACCTAGCTACATCGCTGAGGTTAATACTCCTAAGGGATGAAGTTAAGCTGACCTAACCCCTGGTGTAGACAGCACTAGGTAATTGACAGAATTCTGTCAATCTAGCTACTGCCTCTCAGGAAGATGGATTAGTTATGCTGATAACAAAACCCCTCCTATCATTGAGTGAGTGTCTACAATGAAGTGATGCAGCTGTTGTATTTCAAGTGTAGACAAGCCTTAAGGTTTAGTAGCGTCTTTGGGGCAGCCCCATAAGCTGAAGTGCTCCCCAAACTTTTCATAGCCTGATGTTCTATGGATCCCATGCCTGTCCCTAATATGCTCATAATGCCATTGTTCCTGAGGGCAATTTCAATGGTTGCATTGAGAGAATCCTTCTCCTACCAAGCTTTTAGAGCCTATTTATATTACTACAGTTCTCTTACCCAGTGTGAAAAGGCCAGAGCAGGGGTCAGGCTCTCACCCACAGACTGTGAAGTTAAGCACAAGCAAGTCTTTGTAGGATTGGGGTCCTAGTTCCTAATTTTAAAATCTACCCTGAGTAAGAGGCAGTTAATACATGTACTGCCTCAGTCTACCCTTTGTGCCAGCCCTTGATCAGCAGCAAATTACTTACCCCTGTGAGCCAATTCAGATCTTCTGACTGGTGCTTTTGGGGGTGTATGTGGGAGAAGCTGTGGCTAATTCTCACTCCCTGCTCACTTACATATGGAGGAAGTAGCAGCTCCATTTCAAACCAATTATACACTCACACACACTTTTTGCATTTGCATTTGAAAATGTGAAAATAGGTTATTTTGAAACTTTCTTTCCCAAAAAGCTTTTCAAAGAAATTCAGAGAAATTTGTCTAACCTAATCCTTTCCTGTAAACTGTTTTGATTTTTTTATGAATTGGCATTTTCTGATTAAAAAAAAAAAGCTTTTAATCAAAAATGTCGTGACCAGCTCTCATAATAGTTCTATCAGCATTTGAGATTCCTTTACTTTTGTTCAAATTCACTCAGCATTGATAATAGTAGAAAGTTTCTGATCTAATTAGAACCATAGAATCATGACGTACCATACAAAATAAGTAAGACAATGTACTCTGTTCTGTATGAATTCAAAAAATTAAGAATACCTCACAGAATAATTACAGTACCACATATCTTTTATCAACTGTGATGTTAACATATCCAGTGGGAGTGACTGATATCTTGTTTTTTATTTTATTTTTTTAAATCCCACTCATAAAACAGTCCTATAATTCACCGATGACTGAACTGCTATATCTTATGAGTTATATGGCTTTCTTCCCTTCACTTTGATAGAAAAATCTATATTTGTAGCTTATCTAACTATATTTATAGCTTACCTAACCTCCTTAGTAAGCATCACATAATTACAAAGAGCTTAGAAACAAGCAGTAAGTCCTAAGTGCAGCAAATTGGTTGCAGTCATTATTTAGGAGGCTATATCATACAAAATGCTTCAGACCATTGGTGGTTAAAGGAACACAAGCACTCAGTAAGAGATTATGGAACCACTATTGATAGCTGCTATTTTTTCCTTATTTGCCATTAAATTTTCCATTTGGCTATTTACTCAGGAATCTCAGGAGATGTTAGCAAATAGCCAGCCTGACTTTTTGAACTAAATTACAAATCTTATCTAAAACTGTGAATAACTGTAGGATTTACCAGCTTATCCTAAGATCTGCCTCTATGATCAGTATCACCACCAAAATGTGGCATGGCCAGCATACGGCTCAAGATGGATGGTTCACAAGGGAAGATGGTATTCACAGTGGCATTGAAAATACAGCTGTAGTCCTCCATCTTAATGAAGACAACACGCTCATTGATTTCACCTGAATTTAAGGAAATTTTCCTACAAAAGGACTGAATTATTAGTGTTAATGATTTTACCAAATTTTCATGGCCAAAATGCATGCCTTGGTTCTGTAAATAGTAGACATTCCCTTCAGCTACAGGAGATGGCCACAGAGCTGTTTGCCAGTCTTCATGTAAACCTTTTGTCTGGTTTTGGTTCAAATGGGTTTGCATACCCTGAAAGGTACTCCACATTTTTATGTTAGAATTGACACACAAACTCAAAGCGAAACTCAGCTGAAACTGCTTAGTTTCATTTAGTTAAACATAGAATGAAACAGGTTCTCTCAAAGCTATACCAAGGATAGTAAAGTTAACAAACTGGGCTGACTCTTGCTTTTGTAAAAAATATTTGAAACAAGGCAATTTCTCTGATTTGGAGCTTGAGTGAACATCTGAAATCCTATCATGCTCAAGATGTTGGAAGTATCCTAACCTGTCTGTTGAGTGGTCTGAATTTTTAGCTGGCAAAAATAAAGACCTTTTATCAGACAAGTGAAAAGGACAATGGTACATTTGCTGCAGGAGGAGGCTGGCTGTAGTCAGGAGATGAAGGGTTTGTCTAAGGAAGAGGCATAGCAACAGTGGTCAGTCTTTCTCCATGGCATAGTATCAGGATATTTGTGACCTAACCACTCAATTGCTGAAAATGTTGTACATTTTTAAAAGACAGCTGAAAATGCACAATAGCCGGGTGGGACTATGTCTTTCTATGCATTTGTACAGCACTATGTACAGTGGAAAATTGCTACAATGCAAAAATACATAATGCCATTTGTAATCTTCAAATTGCTCTCTGCATCCTCTACTTGTCCAGAATGAAGGTTTATTTCCTTTGAAAATACACAAAGGTAAAGAGATTTTGAGTGATCTTCTCTATTCATGTCATCTTTTCTTTTTCTAGGGTTCAAAAAGCACCATTTTATATCGATCTATCCTGGAGCGTTAGTATATCTGAAAACAAAAACCCAGTACTATTGCTTCTTTGTATAATGTGCTTCTACAATTACAAAACCTTCCATATAGCTGGCCAAACAAAAGAAAAATAAAGGATTTCTTTTTTTGCCCTGTTCATAAATAAACAATTTTATTTGGATGTCCTGATGTCAATCTGTTGAGAAAGAAAGGGCACCTAGTGTAAGTAATCTAAACACTTCAGAAACATACTGAAGTACCACACACTCAAGCATCAAGGCATATTAGTGATACTCAAATGCTTCTGTTGACTGCATTGTACATTGTTAGCATTCAGGGATGTTGCTTTGGGAGAATATGTACTCATAAACATGCAAGTTGAAATGTCAACATAGAACAGTGTAACAATTTTACAGATGACTAGAGTTCCCCAGTGTCAAGAATGTATAACTGAAAATTATTCCTGCTAATTTGCCTGTTACCAATCAAATGTCTGGTAGAATAAAATAACCATTTGTTTGTTCACTTATTTCAAGGTAAATGTTTGTAAAGATATGGCCCAGATTTTTAGCTCCTATATCTTCATCGAAGGGAAAGGGGCTATACTGATTTATGCTAGCAGAGAATCTCTCCCAGTGTTTTATAGTTGAAATTTTCTGCTTACTTATTTTTATTTTTATTCTGAGTTTTTTTTATTTAGCACTTGCAGCTGTATGTGACATTTACAGACACATAAGAGGACAAGGTCCCAGTGCTGAGACATTCACAATTTACAGTCTGATCCAGTCCTTATTCAAATGGATAGCAAGACTTCATTGTGCGGGTTAGTTCAGGCCCTAAACAATGTCACGTTAAGTCACATTTTGTTAGCTGAAAAGTATTGAACAAAGACAGGAATTTGCCTAACCCAGAAAACAGGGATTATGGTGCTACACCTAGCTATTTGAGATGGTTAGGACTTGCACAAGAGAGTGACTTTATGAGGTGATTGTCTTCTCTCTTACACCAGGCTGACAACCATGTATAGTAACTTTGATTTACCCTGGTGCGAAGAGACTTTTTATTGTAGTTGGCTTAACATTTTTGAGGGACATGTAGGCGGTAGACCTCAATATTGGTTTGAAAATGATTAAAATAATACATTATAATAATTGTAATAATAAAGTAATGTAATTACAAATTTGCTTGCACCTTTCAGTGACTCTTGAAATACAATTATTTTCATACTCTTGGTGTTTGGAGAATATGATGGTTCGTGTGTGTGTTTTGGTTGCTTTTTCTATGAAATATTCAAGTTAATTAGAAAATTCCATAAGTGGAGACCATGGTGCTTCATGGGGAAATGTCGTCTAATCTTGGACCCTGACGCATAGGGAAGAATGGGAGAAGAGTCACTCAGACTGTGGCAGCATTCCTAATCAAACTATTTCACCTTTTGGTAGAAATATTTGTGGTTTTGTGCTTAAATATTTTGTATTTTGATTTTTTTTGCCAAAAACTCATTTTCCCTGAAAATTATTGACCATCTGTACTAATAGATACCTTTTCTCCTTTAGCTTCATGCTTCTACAGTTCTAAATAGTGCACATGATACTCCAGTGAAATGGAGTGGAAATTTTTGGTCAGGGGACTAATCCACCCTTATAGAAAGTAATATGGTTTCTTTAATGTCCACACAGAGTAGACAGGAACTCTTGTTCTACGGTATCATCTGAAAGATCTGCACAAAGTAAACTGCAGGGAACTCAGCAGATCTATCTCAAGAAGAAGGACTGATGTGATCTTACTTGACACAGAGTGCTCCAGTTTTGCCCACCATGCTAACACTTGCTATTTTTCAATTTCTCCATTATTAATTGTCTTTATTTAAGCCAGTTTTATAGCTTCAAAGATTGTTTTAGCATATATCAGCCAGAGCTTTTTCCTGGGACTAATGATTTTTCTGCTATCACACTGATTTTTTTCTGATTTGATTTTTGTTGATTTCTTTTTCCATCTGGAACCATGTATCCATTGAGGCCATGCTCAAGTCACACAGGGAAAGTCTGGTCCTTACAGGAGACTGACCATAAAGCTGAAGTTTATTTTGATCAGTAACACTATTATGAGTAGTAATAATAATTAGTAGTAGTAGTAGTAATCCAGTAGTGCTTAGAGGCCCCAACAAACCATACGGAACATTGTTCTAGGTGCTGCACAAACATGTAGTAAAACACAACCGCTGCCCAAAGAGCTTATAAACTAGACAAGATAGACAAATGTGGAAGAAAGGAAGGTTTATTATACCTGTGTGTGCAAATTTATAATTCACTATGTGGGCTGTTGGATGATTTAAGCTTAAAGTTTATTTCTGCAAATGTTTATGCAATAAAACTCACATGAAAGTTTATGAAAAGCGAACAAAAAAAGACATGAGCTCAAACCTTTTTTTTTTTTCAGATTTGAGTGAATATTCATGGAATTATTTTTTATGCTGTATTCTCCCAACTTCATGTATTTCTTAGTGCAAATTATTCACTGTGAGGCCACCTAGATACTGATTAGAGGTGCTGAGTTTTTACAGCTCCCATTCATTGAACTCTGAAAACCAGGTCAAAGGCTCTGTGGCCTAGATCGTGTCTCTAGACACCACCCAAAGCAAGGAGTTGAATGAAAACTGTATCAACCCTAGAGTGACCTTGGGGGACATTGTGGCTAAGCAACATACCTCAGGTCAGTTCCTTGCCTGAGACTCCTTTGCTCCATAGAGGTAATAATTTCTTGCTGGCCTACACCAGCAGTAAGTTACAACACTTCCACAGCGGCTCAGTTGTACAGGCCAGCTAATGAAATCAAACCAAGGACCCACTCATTCCTGGCCCTTCTCTGCCTACCTGCTCCCAAGGTTTGGTTTTGTCCATGCAAGAGCAGTAAGGGAGGTCTCAGACCCAGGCAGAATTTGTCCTTCAGTTTTTAAAAGAGTGCATTCAAACTTTCATGCATGCTAAATTAGTCATGGTACCACTGAGGTACATAAATGAAAAACTGTGGCTTTCTTAATTATGCAAGTTTCCTGTTTTAAATTATAATTAGAATGTAATTTCATGATGTAGGCCCTCCTTGTCTAATTTTCATCAGAATATAATTTAACACGATGATGCTTTTGCCCTGTATTGGCTTGCGAATAATGACAAAGGCAATTTGAATAATTTTCTTCCTGAAGTTGGTAGGATTCTACACATTTTTTAATAAGAACAATTAAATGTGAAAGCTTTATAATAACTATTTCTGAGGGGCTTTTAGGCAGTGATTATGGAATGTATAGCATTCCTGGCAGACATTTCTGCTCTAGTTTCTGTGAAAAGGTCGCCTTAGTTGAATCCTGCAGAAAATGACATTCTTAGCTAATGAGCATCCAAAAGCATGTCCTTGTTTTTCTCAATTAGTAGTTTCTATTCAGTGGTCACCACCTATGTAGTGAATCCCTATGGGTTTCTTACAAATCCTTTTGGCAAAAATAAATGACCCACGTGATTTCACATGAACAAGCAGTTCCCCAGAACTGTTATATATATCAAGCAGCTTTAATAATCTGTCTTGGGAAAACTCTAATTGGTTTTGAATACATTAGAATGAAGTTAACATTTATACTTGAATCTAATGTGCTGCATTTAATTTCACTAACTTTTATTCTAATATTATAGTCAGGACAAAATAGATACTCCTGCTTTTGTTTTCACACTTGCTGAGAAATTACTGGAGTACAATGAGTTTAGAGTTTTGAATCTATGTATAGTCTTTATCACCTTTCTTTTCCTATTATGATTACTATTAGTAGTAGTAGTATTTATTATGTAACAGTCACTTTTGTTGAGGGATATACTTTAACATTTTAGAACTTGCAAGAAAACATACAAGTGTAAATGCAAAGCACACATTTTTTCTGAGTGCCTAAGGATCTATTCTCCAACTAGCACACACAGTTTATTGGTACAGTCTAGGCACTGAATTTTGAAAACCCATTCCTGAAAATCTAAGGGATAATAGTGGGAAAAAATGCATTTTCTAGTATTTATTAAGGAATACAATAAATGTATATATTTTTCTGTCCTCTATTAGATGGCACATAGGTGCTACACTCCCAACCAAATAGTTAATGCAAAGAAAACAGTAGTAAAGTATTAACTACTTGAAGCAAATTTTCTAGACACAAATAGTCTACAAAAGGTTTCTTCATGTGCATTATTGTTGTCATTTATTATTCATAGACCTTTCTCTCTGGTATCTCCTGGATATTCTGTCACTGTGGAACACCTCAAAAAATGAGCTTCTCATCTTTCCCCCTTAAATCATCTCACTTTTTCAGATTCTCATGCTATCGTGAGCTATCCTACCAGTCATCCAAGCCTGCAACCTTGGGGTCAACTTGGATCCATCCTGTGTCTTATCAGTTTTAGTTTTTGACAAATTCTGTTGCTTCCACCATTATAACAGGGAAAGAAAATGGGAGAATCAGGCAAAAGAAGTGGGTAGACTATAAAGCCAGAAAGGAGAGTTGGAGGAGCCTAAAGCCTTGAGCACTAGAACAAGGAGCTTGAATTTGATGGAGAAAGTGACAGAGGCAGTAGAAGGGATGTGACATAGTCAGAGGAGCAACAGGAATAGGAGATTATTTTCAGTGCTGTGCTCTAGATGGATGAGAAAGGGAAGGGGAGAAGAATTGGGGAGAGAGAGGAGGAGGTTTCAGTCGTCAAGATACTAGCAGAAAGGACAAAAAAGAAAGAAGTCTAGGTCACTTTAGGAATGGTATAAATGGAGAAGCAGCATGATTTGGTGACATCCTGGAGTGGAGGGAGAAGCTGAAAATCACATGATAGAAAGGATAGTTGAGTTGCTCCAGAGCATTATAAAGACCATTAGTGTAAATGAGAATTAGGTCCAAGCAATTCAGTTTTTGACCTATTTAGTTAAAGTGGCAGGGCATACAAGAGGACTGTTCATCCATGAGACTCAACACCATGGACAAACTAATACATGTTAACAAATAACAGAATAAACCACTTTCATACCCACAACCACAGGGGTAAATGAGAATGACATGTCATCACGTGCACCCTAGCTTTTTCTCTTTTGTTGATGTCCCCATCAGTGCACCTATAGAGATAATGCCTTCTCACAACTCTTTCTACCCAGCTTTTCATGTGGTTGTACCTATTTTCACAGAGGATCTGTCAGGAACTCAGCTGGCTCAAGGTATGGTTGGCTGGCAACCCAATGAGATAAACAGCTGGACCCTATAAGCTCTCACTAGCTGACTGTGCTTCCTGATTGGACAGACAAGCCAATGGGTCTTCATTTAAGAGCTGTAGCAACAGCAGTACAATGGCTGTTCAATGCATTCTATGCCTGCAGCTGTTCCAGATCTGCTGTTTGTACTGGTCCTTGGTCCAACTCACACCTGTTCCCTGCACCCCCAGTCTCTACTGTTCACTGAACCCCCTGACTCCTGGTCCTGATCATGGCTAGTCTCCTGAGCACAAATCCAGTTCTGCTCTGGCTTCAACCACAACTCTACTTCCACTATTTGGTTCTTCTCTGACCACTAGGCCTGATTCCAATTCTGACCAATAGATCACACTATCTGCACCCAATGTGAGACAGGATTACTGGAAGTGGGCGGTGGAGTTTGTATTTTCTATACATAGAGGGAATCCCTTCCAAGTTCCACAGAGTGTTTAGAAGAACTACTAAGGTCTGGAGGGGAAAAACCACAGCTACAGGAAACTGAAAGAGAAGAGAGCATTCCCATTAGACAAGCGTCACATGTTTTAAAAAGGAGGCCCAAAAGTCTCATCCCCCAAAAAACACCTGTGTGCCTCTGCAACTGCTCATGAAAGTCAGGTAATTGCACATATATCCTGAGTAGTTAGATGCCAAACTATCCATTTGAGGGTTCAGTTATCCAAATTCCCAGTTTCAGTTGGAGTAATTACAGAGTGCATGCATTTTTAAGAATGTATTAGTGGACTCTTAGCTTTTAGAAATATGACCTTTGGTGTCTTATGGAATCAGTCTTAAAACATAATACCAGCACAGAAGCCATAAGTGTTTCGAGTCTTCTTATCCAACCAATTAGACAAATATTGTCAGATAACTAGTCTTTTCTCTCTCCTTCTCTTTATTATTGAAGCTTTTCATCCTTCCTGGACACTTTTGGTATAGCTTCTGCAGCTCTGGAAATGCTCTTACTCTTAACATGTGAATTATAATTTGAAATATTTTTGTCTTCTGTTGCAGATATGTTTTGTAAGGCAATATACACTGTAATAAAACATTCTTGTTTCTTTTGTCTCAAAGTCCCAATAAAAGGAAGTTGATGGTGATTTTCATTTTAATTGAAAATACGATTGTTCTGGATCCACTTTCATGTCCTCTTGTTTTATTATGATTTGCCCAATAGTAAACATAACAGTTGTAGGAGTCAGGACTATTAGCATCCTTATTTTTACTGAGAATATCTTTATAGTATAAGATACCCTCACCTATATTCCTGACCAGCATTATCAATTTAATGGTTTCTACTTCCCATGGGTTTTTTTTTTCAACCTTACTGCCTCCTGATTTTGTCAAACATAAAAAGAAAATAATGTTTGCTTTCAAGAAACTTTCTGATCCCACATCTACTGATTTTGACACTGAAAGGGGAGAGCAGCAATCTCCAGTGATATCTAGATCCTGTGTTTCATTTTGAGGGGAAGTAGAAAAGTACACCAGATAAACCAAGAGAGCTTCCTGAAGTGTATTAGATGATTTGCATACTTGAGTCCTAAGCTTGGAATCATCCTAACTATACAGTGATACAACGGATCAAAATGGACCCCCTTCAAACTGCCTGCTGATAACAACTCTTCCAATTACCAATAGAGAGGAATTACAAGTTTAATTTGTAATGCCACTCATATAGTACAAGCTAATATCATGTGATAAATATGATAGTTTAGCCTCATAATACAGTTATACTGACTGTGCCAGATTCTTAGCTGATGTAGATCAGTGTAATTCCATTGAGGTCAATGGAGCTGTACATTTTGGACAAAATTTGAGAGTGCTTTTGGGTCTTCACTCCCAAGTTTGTGGTTAGAACAAGGACTGGTCACAATATTTCGGTAAAAAACAATTTTTGGGTTTTCAGCCTAATAAATGATTGTGCAAAAAGTCTATATTCCACAGAGAATTTTGATTTTTTTCTCAAAAAGCAGAAAATTAAAGCAGTTTGGGAGATGTAGTACAGCCAGGGAGACTGTCCCACAGAGGAGAATAAGGACATGAAGCACTTGAATGACCACTCTCATGAAGTACTGCTGCAGCATTTCTGCATAATGGTTTTTGGTTTTCAGGAAAAGTTTTTCAATTTTCAAAAAATCTAAATTTTCTGTATGAAAAATTATCATTTTCTTGCTGGTTCTATATAGAACTGCTCTTGAGGGTAAGAAACAGAAACAGTTGAAAAAGCCTTGTGGATGGCGGGAAGCAGTAGATGGGATATCTCAGCTTTAGTAAGGCTTTTGATTGTGTCTCACATGACTGGCTCTTAAGCAAGGTAGGAAAATATAGCCTAGACAAACCTACTATAAAGTGGGTGCACAATTGGTTGGAAAAACATACTTAGAGAATAGTTATGGTTCACAGTCAGTCTGGAACGGCATATCAAATGGGGTCCTGCAGACTTCTCTCAGGTCTGGGTTTATTCAATATCTTCATAAATAACTTAGATAAGGTCATAGAGAGTACGCTTACAAAGTTTGTGGAGATACCAACCTGGGAGGGGTTGCAAGCACTTTGAAAAACAGAATTATAAATCAAAATGATCTTGACAATCTAGAGAAATGGTCTGAAATAAATAGGATGAAATTCTATAAGGACAAATGCAAAGTACTACATTTAGGAAAGAATAATCACTTGCCCAAATACAAAATTGGCAATGATTCTCTAGGAAGGAGTATTGTGGAAAAGGACTTGGGGGTTAAAGTGGATCACAGACTAAATAGGAGTCAACAATGTAAGATTGGTGGGGAAAAAAGGAAATATCATTCTTGGATCTATTAGCAGAAATGTTGTAAGCAAGACACAATAACTAATTCTTCCACTCTACTCATCACTGATAAGGCCTCAACCGGAGTTCTGTGTCCAGTTTTAGGCACCTCACTTTGGGAAAGATGCAGACAAATTGGAGAAAGTCCAGAGGAGAATGCCAAAAATGATTAAAGGTCTAGAAAATATGATCTAAGAGGAAAGATTGAAAAACATGTTTGTTTTGTCTGGAGAAGAAAAGACTGAGGGGAGACATGATAAAAGTCTTCAAGTATATAAAAGGTAGTTATACAGAGAAAGGTAATAAATTGTTCTCCTTAACCACTGAAGACAAGACAAGAAGTAATGGGTTTTCAGCAAAGGAAATAATTTAGGTTAGACATTAGGAAAAGCTTCTTAACTGTAAGGGTGGTTAAGCAATGGAACAAATTAGCTAGGGAGGATGTGGATTTTCCATCACTGTAAGTTTTTAAGAACAGATTAGAAAAACATCTGTCAAGGATGGTGTAGATAATACTTAGTCCTGTCTGAGTAAAAGGGACTGGACTAGATGACCTAATGAGGTCCCTTCTAGTCCCATATTTTTATGATTCTATGAGCTGCTATCATGAGAGTATCTGCTGGGTATGCTGCAAGAAAAAAATAGCTGATCACAAAACAGGTCAGCTCATCTGGTGACAGGAGTTCATTTGAAAGGCATGGTTATCACCCTCAATAAAATTTGCCACATGCCTTCAGTAACTAAAGAACATTACCTGATATCTGCAGTCTTCAGGTATTTACTTTAGCACATAGAGTGAAATATATGGAATGCTGCCCATTGGTATATAATGTTATCTATTTAACTAAGGCAATCTTCTATATGATTTACAGGGTGACCACAGTATATAGTTCATCTATTGTCTCCAATTCCTAAGATACTATAAGTGTGTATGCTAGAAAATTGATATCTCTTCAGTCCTTTTTCAGTTTCCAATGGCTTAGAGTGAGGACCGAACTTTTAAGGAAATGATGGAGAACTGTTTGAAAATGACAGGGCAAAGATTATTTTACATGGGATAGCACTCCACAATGGTTATTTATTGTCCAAAACCTACACAAGCATGTAATCATATAGTTGTGTCATACTGTACGTTCTTTACGGGATCATTGCTGAAATATGGGACAACCTATGTGTATTGACTTGATATGGGCACAGAACATTAAGCATGACGTCCAACTGGGGATATGAAGGGAAAATTATAGCACCTATGTGACAGAATTTCTTCAAAGGGGAACATTTTCTTGTTTTACTGTTCTGGGTATCTAAAAGCTGGGTTTGTTGGCACGTGACACAAAGAACAGGAATGTTGGAATCCAGAAGAAATCTCTTCAGTTTATTTATCTGTCATTGTATTTCTAATGTGGCCATCTCCATTGTGTTAAGGCACCCATAATAACTCTTTCCAGTTGTATAGTGCAACCCATCTGAGAATCTCAAGTACTTTACAAACATTCATAAAGTAACCCTTACAAGACCACAGTATGTTAGGGAAGTATTTTGAGTCCAGATTTAAAGATGAGGCGATTGAGGTGCCGAAAACTTAAAAATTACCCCAGAAGGGTGTCAGAGCTTGATGTAGAATTCAGACACAATTGTGACTGAACCACAAGATCATCCTTCCAACCCACCCTTCTATATACAAAAACCTCAGATGTGCTCCCTTATGTAACATTTATGGAACAATAACACTTAAAACATTTATTCAATTTTAAATGATTCTGTGGCTTTTGAAAGATTCCCTATACTTAAAATGGAAAATGCAAGTAGTATCTCTCAAAATGAAAGACGTTTCTTAAGTGCAAACATTGTAAAAAGCAAAATGGCCCAGATTCAGCATAAGCTGCAGCATTGAGTAAGCTATTGTGCTCCAAGACTCTGGTAATTTCATAGAAATAGCTATGCAAATTTGTAGTCAGTGGCTAAGCATTACACCATTGTATTATGAACAGACATTTCCCAAGCCAGAAAAAGTGAAGATTCTAGCAATAGCATGGAGCTGAGGTCATGTTGTGTAAATATACTGGAAAAGTTCCTTTTTGCTTTTGGAGGAAGTCAGTTTCACTTTTATTTGACAACATAAATACTTCCATAACATCAAGATATCATTCAGTAAAGACAATCTTTGTGCATACTCTTTAATAGGAAGCTCTAGCAATTTTTTGTCATTAAGGTTAGTCTAATTAGGTCAAGTCTTTCATCTGTATTTTGCTTTCCAGAGTCCAGAGGTTCCCATAACTTTAATTAGTCTATGCATACTGTCACAGGCCACAGAACTGAGGACGCAAAGGTGATGAATATCCATGGAATAAAACAGAGCACGCTGAAACCTCTTGGCCAGTTTTCATAAGGTGGGCACAAAAATGTTCACTGGATGTCTTTTTTGGAAATGAAGCTAGATTGTCCCCATCTTCTCATTTTCTTCTAGACTGATGTAAATCTTGAGGGGGGGGGGTGTCCAGTCACTTTGCCCTGTATGTTTTTTTTCCAAAGTACCATAATAATAAAATAATAAATAATGCAATGAATGTAAAATCTAATAAATAGCCTTGTTTTCATCGAGTCTTACTAGTTTATTCCATTCTGGTATTTAGGGCCTGATGGGAAGAAAAAAGAGGGAGATACATATCTTGGCTCAGAGCATCTCTCCCCTGTAGAAAAATCCATGAATGGGGGGCCTCTAAGGAAGGAAGTGGAAGTGTCTGTAAGTATTCCCTCAGGGAGTTTCTCCTTCTCACTCGGTTGGTTGATAAGATGTTTGGACATCTATGGAATAGGTTCTGCACTCCCACTTCTAAACTTGGCTGAATCTTAGGAATCCATAGGAGTATGAGGCTATCTGCTCAGAGTTCTTGTGCCTCCACATAGGCTTGGGCCACTTGCACACCCAGTTTTTTAGTAGCATGGCTCTAATGAAACTGTTTGCCTTTGCTCACATCAAAGAGGTTGTTATCTAAGATCTTGGGCTAGCTGAGGGCCAACAATGATTATTTTGTGAGTTACATTGTCTTAGTTTTGTGTTGGTGTTTCTGACTGGTAGTGACATCTCTTTCCTCAAATTAACCCTGTCAAAGAGAAGCTTTGTCCCTAACTCCCATCCCCCAATCAAGTTTTTTGGAGTTAACTTTTTTTCCCCAGCTTTGTGTATATGCTTTGCTTTGTTTTCTAGCCGTCACTGTTTGATCTACAACTCAGTTGTTACTTTCTGGCCTTCTGTTTTAAAGATGGAACACTGAGCTCTCAATCTGATGGTTATTTGTTTGTATCACCTCTTCCTGACATCAATAGGTAGCACATTTGCAAAGATGAAGCTCAGTTTCCCCACTTCTCATTATGATATTGGAGGCCTAGGTTGTAAGAACAGAGTTAAAAGGAGATGCATGGGAGGCTGAGGGGTGATTGCTTCATTCTAGGTAGGCTGGTGCTATGGGCAGCAGGAAGACAGGGAAAGGCAGGACAGCACAAAAAATCATTTCTGCTCAACCAAGCAAGTTATAGGTAAGCAGTGGCCATGTAAGCAGCCTTCATCCATCTCACATGGACACTCCCCATTGTGGGTTTTCCTGAAGAAAATGAAGATTGCTTGGAGGGACTAGATAGGTGAAACAGAAGAGGTATAAGTAACAAAGAAAAAGGGTTACACAAGCAAAAGTTACATTCTGAAGCTATTGTACTGTCAGTGTGGGGTTATTTCTCTCAATCTGACTGCATGTCTATGAAATGGAAAAGGCAAGTTTACAGTTTAAGTTTAAAAGCCCAACAGTAACTGCTGATCTCTCTACATCATTATTTTACAAGGCCTAAGCCAGGCCCAGAATAGAAAAAGGACAAGGTAAATAGTGCTGAACCTCAAACTAGGCTTTCGTCTTAATTTTTTGTCTGCTTAGTTACTAGTAAATCCCTTTCTATCTCCTTCTCATTTCTAATGTAATTCATTATCTCATGTGTTTTGGTTCCTGTAACCCTGATGGGTTAGATTCCAATAGTTTCTGACAAATTTCCACTTTCATTTATTGGGGATAAATGCTCCAGCATGCACACCAATGGAAATTAATTTAATCTAAATGCTCTTTGGCTCACTACCTGGAAATGTAAATACTCCTGTTGTAAATTTTGTTTCCAGCTGCCTTTTATTATTAGCAGTAGCTCAGGCTGGATTGCAGAAGAGCAGTAAGGCTCTAATGAAAAACCTGCTTTTTTCTCTATCAGGTTATCCTTGACTATTAACCACATCAGTGCATTAGCAGGTAAATCTATCTGCTCTCCAAATAGGCCTCCTCTAAAGCTAATGGCAAGAGATGGAAAGATGATCGTGTTTGATGAGGAAGATAAAGCCCCAGAATGCAGTCTATGAATGTTGATGAGTACTGTGTGCACCAAAGAAAGTAATTCTCTGTTTCAGGCACAGCACCAGGGAGCCAAATCCGGAGACAATATGCAATGAGGTGTGTGGTGACATATTAGAGCCCCACTTGGGGTCAGGGAAGGAAGGGGATAAATCTGGCTTGCCAGACAGGGGTTGTGCTTGGCAGTACCTCACAATAACTGCCAGAAATATCAAGCCTGGAATAAATATTTGAGGGAGGGAAGGTGATTTAAAGGGAGGAAAGAAGTCTGAAAGCCTGGCCTGCGGCGGGAGAGAGAGAGAATCTCTCATGCAGGCCAAGAAGGAGCTATACCAGTGTTGATTTTGTAATGAAAGAGGTACTAGGGTTCTAGAGGTGCAATTTTTTTACTTTCATAATTGACATGAGAAGCCCAGAGGTTCTGGAGCTATGAACTGCCAAGGTACTGGGGCTCAGCCCTGGCAAGCTCTCGCACAAATTAAGCGCTGCATCCAGGCCCTTGCATGGCTAACTTAGATTAGGCCAAGCAGAAGTGGGATATGGGACCCTTTGCACATGTTCTCTGCTGTCTGTATAAACAGTCCTGCCTTGCTGCCTCTGCTCCTGTTTCTCTAGGACCCGTAAAGGTCAGGGAGGAGTTTCTGAGTTCAGAAACTGGGCTGGTATGATGAGGGGTGGGGTTCTGACCTAGAAGGTGCATTTGTCAGGAGGGTAGATGGACTGAAGTGTTTAAATTGCATGCATGATGGTGAATGTGAGTCATTGTGGGGATTAGTGGAGTGCAGAGGTAAAGCATGGAGAAAAGCTCCTCGTCCTATCACTGGCTAGGCAAGCAGTGCTCCCCTACAAACAGACTGAGGTGTCAACAGTGGAGATTTTGGAACAAACTGATAAATTAAAAAGTAATAAGTCACCAGGACCAGGAGGCATTCACCCAAGAGTTCTGAAGGAACTCAAATATTAATTTGCAGAACTACTAACTGTGGTATGTAACTTATTGCTTAAATCAGCTTCTATACTAGATCACTGGCAGATAGCTAACGCAAAGCCAATTTTTAAAAGAGGTGTCCGTGTTGATCCTGATAATTATAGTCTGGTAAGCCTAACTTCAGTACCAGGCAAATTGGTTGAAACTAGGGCTGTCAATTAATAGCAGTTAACACCTGAGATGAACTGAAAACAAAATTAACATGTTAATTTTTGTAATGCCTTAATTGCATACCTCTAGGCAGGAAGGGAGGCATAAGCACTAGGGGACTGAAGTCCTATCCTACAGCTCTAGTGAAGCCCCAACCCAGCCCTCTACTTTGGAGCCTGAGCGAGGCTGAAGCCCTGAGCCCCTGGGGCTGAAGGTAGGGGATCACAATTTTTTCTAGTGGGAGGCGGGGTCACCATTTGTTTTTAAGTCCAAATGGGATCACCAGCACAAAAGGTTTGAGAAACACTGCCATAGAGAACAGGGGCCTGGTGAGCTCAGCCTGCTTGCACCAGCCTTTCCGCCCCTGCTGCAGGCCCAGTCCCTGAGGCAAAATCCACCCTCCCTTGCAAACAAGGGCTCACACAACTGAAGAGAGTTATGTGAAAATAATATAGTTCTACATTTGTAAGTTCAACTTTCATAACAAAGAGATTTGCACTCGTATGAGGTGAATTAAAATATTATTTCTTTTGTTTATCTTTCTTACATTGCAAATATATATAATCAAAAATAATAATGTAAAATGACCACTGTACACTTTGTATTCCATGTTGTAATTGAAATCAAACTATTGATATCTGCTCCCCTGCCACTAAGTGACACCTGTGCTGGCACCGCTCTGTGCTTGCCCGAGACTTGCAGCTTGGGGGCACAATGACATCCCCTGCCCCCAAACTAATCTCATGTTTAAAACTGTGGGGGACCATGGCCCCTTTGCCCCCCCTCCAGTTCTAGCACCAGGGAGTCATGGGTTAAGAGGGAAGGTCCTCTCATGGATCAGTTACCAATTAAAAGATAGGAAACAAAGTATAGTTTTGAGAGTGGAGAGGTGGTCCTCTACCTCTACCTCTACCTCTACCGTCTGTACTGGAACCAGTGCTGTCCAACATATTCATAAATGATCTGTAGAAAAGGCATAAAAAGTGAGGTGGCAAAGTCTGCAGATAATACAAAATTACCCAAGATAGTTAAGTCCAATGTTCACTGCCAAGAGTTACAAAGGGATCTCACAAAACTTGAAATTCAATGTTGATAAATGCAAAGTAATGCACATTGTAAAACATAATGCCAACTATACATACAAAATGATGGGGTCTAAATTAGCTATTACCACTCAAGAATGATATCTTGGTGTCATTGTGGATAGTCCCCTGAAAACATCTGCTCAATGCGCAGCAGCAGTCAGAAAAACTAACAATAGTAGGAACTATTAGGAAAGGGATAGATAATAAGGCAGAAAGTATAATGCCACTATATAAATCCAAGGTAAGGTACACTCATACCTTGAATACTGCATGTAGTTCTGGTCACCCCATCTCAAAAAAAGATATATTATAATTGGAAAAGATCAACAAAAATGATTAGGGGGATGAAACAATTTCCGTACGAGGAGAGATTAAAAAGACTGGAATTGTTCAGCTTCGACAAGCAACAACTAAGGGGGAATATGATAGAGGTTTATAAAATCATGAATGGTGTGGACAAAGTGAATAAGGAAGAGGCATTTGCCCCTTCACATGTCACAAAAATCAGGGGACACCCAATGAAATTAATAGGCAGTAGGTTTAAAATAAACAAAAGGAAATACTACTTCACACAACACAGTCAACCTGTGGAACACATTGCCAGGGGATATTGTGAAGGCCAAAGTATAACTGGGTTCAAAAAAGAATTAGATAAATTCATGGAGGATAAGTCCATTAATGTTTATTAGCCAAGATGGTTGAGGTGCACACTCAAGCTCTAGGTGTCCCTAAATCTCTGACTGCCAGAAGCTGGGACTCAAAGACAGCATATGGATCACTCAATACATTGCCCTGTTCTGTTTAATCTCTCTGGAGCACCTGGCATTGGCCACTGTTGGAAGACAGAATATTGGGTTAGATAGACCCATTGTTCTGACCCAGTATGGCCATTCTTATGTTTTTTATGTTCTCCTTAGCTGGTGTGTGTGAAAGCTAGATTGGGAGTGGGAGAGAGACTGGAAGAAAACAGCAAAAGGTTCACAGAACCTATCCTTTGTTTAAAATGTCCCAGATGACCATTGTGAAAGAGGAAGGGTGATTGGAGATGGAAGACTTTGATCCTTTTTGTTCCCATTACATCAATTGGTAAAGAGAGGGAGAGACAGGTAGTGATGGAGAAGCCAATGAACCTGTAGCCCAACTGTTTAGTTTGGGCATCAACTGCCACTTTGTCCAAACCTTCTTTGGCCACTTTCTGTGTTTTGAAATTGAAAACCACACCCAAAGACTCCAATACCCTACTTTACATATTATCTCCATAATTCACATATTTTTAGGTTTTGGCTTTAAATCCATCTAACTTTTGTTTAATTTGTGAAATGCACTTTGACGCCTAACTATTTCTTGTCCTTTGATTCTCTTCAGCCAACAAACTGGAATTTAAAAAAACAAAAAATCTTCCTGAAATAAATTGAAAACTAAGATCCTCTTAAGTGAGAAGGCAACGCTTTAAACCAATGCACATTATAAATGAATTTACTGAATTAAATTCAGGTAGTAAAAGCTATTACACTCTCTCAGGCAGGGCAAAGCTAATTTTATTACACTAATAACATCGGCATCATTTATAACACATTAAGTAATGATGCTACATGACTGAAATTGTAGAAAGTATCTTTAGGAACCATGTGATTGGGAACTGGTCATCTGTGTCTATACTTTTTCAATGGGAAATTTAACCAGATATTTAAATAGTGTCTACCTCTCTGGGTAAATTAGGTTGATTTGAACATTTAGTGCCCATTTAAGCATGAAAGTATGCCAACTGCAGTTAAGATAAATCTTTCAGCTTTTTGGCTAAGCATGTGGGAAAAACATCTTACCTCCCCTCTGAAAAGCTAGAAGCTAGTCTAGAAATATGTTGAGTTATCTGGAATATGGACATTCCAAAACATTTGTCTAAGAACCCTTTTTTGTACTCTTAAGGTATTCTCTCAGCTTTATATTTACAAAATAATTATGGTATCCAGGACTAGCAGTTGAAAAGGATACACTTTTATGTACAGGGAAAGATGGTAGTATTTTTAAAATTCATTGAGCAGAGAACTGGTAGCCCACTCTGCACTATTTCCAACAAATGACATTTCAAAGCTATCTCTAAAACTTTTGCACATAAACTATTGAGTGGAAATGGGGCTTGGACACCTGCATTCTACTACTCTAATCACTGGACTCCCTCAAATTCTGCAATAATCTTGCTTGCTCCTAGCTTTGGACATCACTCCTATCTTTGGATTCTTCACCGACTCCTTATTGTTCTGCACATCTTATTCAAAAGTTTTCTTCTTATCATCCCAATGCCTTTATTGCACAGCCCCTGCCTACATTTCTGATCTGATTTACTTCTATGTGTCCCTGTATCCCCCCCGTGACACTAATGACAAGAGCCTTAATACTCCTTTCTTCTCCTCCTCCTCTCCCCTCCCCAGGGGCACTGTCCCATCGTCCATGTTGCATCTGGAATACTTTCCCTAAAGCTGTTCATCCTGATTTCTCCATTCAGATCTGTCCTAAAATCTGACTGCTGCCACCGTGCTTACAATACATCAGGGCCGCCCAGAGGATTCAGGGGGCCTGGGGCAAAGTGGGGGAGCTGTGGCACTTGTACTCACCCTGTGGCTGTCCAGGTCTTTCGCGGCAGGGGGGCCCTTCAGTCACTCCATATCTTCGGCAGCACCGAAGGGCCCCCTGCCGCCAAAATGCAGGCTGAACACCCGGATTGCAGCCAGGCCAGGGCTCATGGGGTCCCTGTGGGAACCAGGGTCTGGGGCAAATTGCCCCACTTGCCCCCCCGTGGGTGACCCTGCAATACATGAAGGAAGAAGAAAGGTTTTAACTACTCAAACAGGGGGCAAGAGAACCACCAGGATGTTTACATGCCCGCCTGAGTAACAATATGATCTTACTGCCACCCTCACTTTTCCACCACTCTCTTCTTGTCATTTATGAACATCATATTTGTATCTTATCAAATTTAGATTGAACACTTTGGGGGAGGGATTGTTTCTTATGTTGTGAAGAGCCTATCACTCAATTAATAACAAGATCTTTTATTTTTCAGTGCTTTGTTCTGTGCATTTTGACTCCATTTTGTCATTGACAGTACTATAGGCTACTATAGAACCTCTGACATTTCTCAGCGAGATCCTTGTTTAAAAAGCACTTAGAGCAGAAGAGGCAGGAATATTTAGACAGCTGTTTTCTAGCAATTTATTTATGCAATGTAGGCAGTTTGCATACACGTTTGCTGTTTGTGAAACACCATCCTTTGTTACATACACCTTCCTTTGATAATTCGGACATCAGCACAGCTGGAAACCTGGCAGGGTGAAGAACTAAAAAAAAAATCAGTTTCTGCAGTAACGTGTTTGAATGCAAAAACGACACACGTTTACCGGAGTAGACGTTACTCAAATGTATAGTCAGACAGAAGTCATTCACAGCTATATTAAACAAAAGGTAATCACTGTTACTCGCATAAAAATAGCAACTGCACACCTCATGCAATTTCATTTGTGACATCTTCATCAGGTAGCACGCTGATATTTTCACCATGTGGTAATTAAGGTGAGGTTTGGTACTAAACCATAGTTACCACATCCACGTAAAAATAGTCCCCTATGTGACTCATGGTATACGCCATAATTAGCATTCATTGGGTCATATTATCACCCAATGGAACCAGTTATGCTTCAAGTAAAATCAACAACAACATTTCCACAGACAAAAGTGTAATAATGATACGAGTACACAAATGTGTTGCAAAGTATTGGACTCAATCCTGCTCCAATTGAAATCAAATATATATACTATTTTACTATTAGGGTGTTCTTTCAGCTTCATATTTACAAAATAATTATTGTATCCAGGACTAACAGTTGGGATGGGGCAACTTGGGGGAGCATCTAGACTCAAGCTATTAATATGAAGAAACATATGCCTTCTAAACATATATCTGTTTATTTATCTTTAAGTAGATCATAAAACTGTATCTGTAGCCAATAGTCCCAGAGAGAGAATTGTTCATTACGCTGGCAAAATGTGAATACTGCATAGTATCTCTGTATCCCTTCTATCAAATTAAATTGCCATTGTTATGTTTTTGAACTGAGCTTTGGATATTCATCTTTATATTGCAAAGAAGAGATCTATCCATTTGATATTTACTTTTTCATACCACAAATTATAAAAATTCTGTTTGCAGTGGCTGAAAGAAAAAAAAAGAATGTGAGTGGGGAAATCATTCACATTCAAAGTAATTCCCAAACTTATTTTCTTTTCTACATAAATTGGAAAGAATTTCTTAATTGCTTTAGTTTAGAGCCCAAGTCAGTAACATAAGATAGGCCAGTTTCCCAGCTGATGTAAATTGGTGTAGCTCCATGGATTTACATCAGCTAAGGATCTGGCCCTGTATGTTGAAATGTAAACAAAAATTATTGCATATTCTTTCTTCTTTTTCTGTAATTCAATTGTATTGTGATAGCACCCATAGGCTTCCCAGTTCTGCTAGGCAGTACACAGCGATAACAAGTTTGTTCCTGCTCTGAAAGAGTTTACAGTGTCAGTACCTTACTGGTCACTACCTGAGCTCATGGTTCCCTGATAGTCTTGAAACTGTTGATAACTATTCATTTATTTGTATGCAGTGCCATCACTGTGGCACCTAGATGCTGTAACAACTTAACAGTCTGCCCGAAAATAGATTCAACTAGTTGGAATTAATAAACTGCAGATCTAGAAAGATGGTTACTCAAAGGTCTGTGTAAACAAATACGCCTTGTTCCAGGGGCTCTAGAAGAAATTGTATAGTGGGTGTGCTGAGAGCTATTGAACCAAACTGTAAACCCTGTATATGATGGAAACTACTTCAAGCCAGGGGGTGCTGCCGCACACCTAGCACTCCTAGTTCCAGCACCTAAGCCTTGTTCTTTGCCAAAAAGCTTGTTACACTAAAGCTATGTTGATCCACTAGAAGTGATCAGCATTACTTCAGTCTTATCCAAACTGAGATTTAACAAGTTTAATATCATGCATGTCCTACTTTGCTATATCCTATGAGAGCAGTGGGATGGTAGAATCCAGTTTTCATGCAAAGGGGATGTAGAACTGAGTGTCACATGCATATTGTTGTCCTAAATCCCACTCCTCAGTATACAGCAGCTTCTAATATACATTGAACAAGGGGGCACCACTAATACTTAAAATTCAGCTGCAAATATTTATTCAACAATTAACACTAAAAATACATAAAAACATAATTTGTTGATATTCTTCAACTAGCTATAATTATTAATCACTATGGGGCTAAGTTCATACTCTAGATGCAAGAAAAGCTCCTTTTGATTTCAGTGAGGGATTTTCAAGTGGAAGGAGTATGTAGCTGGGTTCATAGCATGCTTACAAGGGGAATATTTTGCTTCTATTCCACACCAAATTGTTTTTGTACCTATCGAGTTTTAATTAAAACAATTATTTGTATTGAACTATACTGCAATTACTCTTTTGGGCTGGGGCCATCTGTGTGTTCTGTACATTTGCACAGTGCCTAGCACAATGAGGCTAAGGTCTCTAGGTTCTAATACAATACAAATATAGATAATATCAGGCATTTACTTAATAAACTTTAGGGAGATAGTAATGATCATAAAAGCAATGAATACAGGTTGTATACTGTAGATGATGATTTTACTGAAAATGGATCCACCATATTATACCCACACAAAAAGAACCTGCATGAACCTTCCCCCAAACCATTAGGTTATGTGCTTGTCTCTTTAAATCTTTTCTTAAGTTCCCTTGAATAGGATTCTGTAGCTCACCAGCAAATCTGGGAGAGCAGACTTCAGTGTGGGCTGCTGCTATGGGGAAGAATCAGAGAATGAGACTGCCTCTTTTATGTGTGTTTTTTTCCATTTAAAAAAAGGTTGGAACCTCCACAGAAGGAGAGACCAGACACAGAATTGAACCAAATCCCCAAAGGAGGAGGCTGCAAAATTGTCAGCAGTTAGGGGTGACTCTTGGGGCCCAGTTAGTGCAGATCAGCCCCAAGATATGGGGACCTCCTGGTCTCATGCTGAGCATAGATAGCTCTTAGTAGGCACTCGAGAATGTATAATATTGCCACATAAAAGCATTAGAGGGGGAAATAAACCCTCTGCTATGCTTTGCTTTAAAGGTAAACCGATTAACCAGTAGCTTACAGTAAAATAATCACACAAAAAGTTATAATTCCTAGGATATAGTTAGGGAATAAAAAAAATTAAGTAAAAACCATTTGGGTGGTTCTTCCTATTTAATGTTGAGTAAAACTGCTACAGAACAAGAGCTGATGGCTTTCTGACTACGTCTCATTTTGCTGTAATACTGAATCTGTCACCATCTATTGTTTCTTTCTTTACAAAATCAGCTCTGATATTCCAAAGCTCATGTAGTTGTAAGGCTTATTTTTCTCACCCTCAGCAGTAATTTGTATGAACTATAGCAAATGATTAAATCCACCAGCAATCAAGAAAATCCAGGCTGAAGGGCTACACTGGTTGTGATGTTCTAATATATTAAAAATAAATGTTGTAAATCAAAATTTCCCACTGTGCACTTCTCTCTGTCTGTAGAGCCTCATTGCCCATGTAACCAAAGGAGTAACTAGACTATCTGCAACAAGGGGAGAAGAGCTAAAAATGGGACACGGCCAGAGGATGGAACTTTGGGTTCTTTTCCTAGCTCTGTCATATGAATAGCTGGATATGTTAATGAAGACCAAATTTCCAGTGAGCAAATGACCACCTGAGAGAGCAAAACTGTATATCTAAATGCCACCCACCTACATCAATGGGAGGGGTAATTTGATGGGGCTGGCAGTGAAAGGGGGACTGTAGCAGGGTGGTCACCCTGCTTCGGTCCTGAAGGGGTTAAAGCAACCCTGGAGAGGGCTGCAGCTGGGAAAAGGGAGGCTGATGGGGAAAGCAGCCACAGCTGCTTATAAGAGGGCAGTGGACCAGAAGCTAACACATACACCCTCTCTCTAGCATATTGAGAGAGAAGGGCCTGGCAGCTTGGAAGATGAGAAGGGTACCTGAGGTACAGGAGTGCTGGGGAAGGGCAGAGGGAGCTGGGGAGCTCCAGCCAGGAAAAACCCCAGACTGTAGGCTTTGCTAAAAGGGCCAAATAGGGTACTAGGGCTGCAGAGGGGCAGGCCAGAGAGAGGCAAAGGCAGCAGATCCTAACCCCCTTGCCAATGATAAGTGATTTACAGACTGCAGTCAGCCCCAGGGAGTGGGAGCTAGATGATGACTGGCAGCAGCCACTGAGACTAGGTGAGTTTAGAGGGTTGGGGGTTCCCCTGGGAGGGGAGACCCAGATGGGGGAGGGTGTACTGTGGTGGCCAGAACCTCTGGGCAAAGGGCACTGGGGTCTGGGAGGGACATGGAGGCTGGCAGCAGGTGAGACACTGGCCTGCAGAGGGTGCTCTGGGCTGGAAAAGCTAATTCCCAGGATGACCAGTAGGAGGCACCACGCCAGTGAGTCTTCGCCCTCACCACAGGGACAGTTACAGTAGCAAGGTAGGGAGGATCTTGCCCAGAGACAATAGGTAGCTCTTCTCATGGGAGTCTCTGGCAGCCATTAGTCCTCTGAGGGAGAGAGTGCTGACTGGCCAGCATTCCCCAGGTCCCAGGATTTTACAGGGACAGATGCAGTGAATAGGTGCACAGGACTGATTAAAACATTGCTGATCTTGATTACTGATGATCCATTTTTTTCTGACTTTACACTTAATCACAGGGGTTGTACATATGCCAAACAATGTTTGGTGTTAAGAAAGTCAGAATTCATAACTTTTGTACTTCCTCTAATACTTCAACTAATCTATTCACTCCATCCAGTTTCAGAAACCCATAGATTGGGTACAGCCTTAGCTTTAGTGTTTTGTGTTTTGTATATTTATTTAGCTAATGACAAAGGTTGAGATGATTAAAAAGAAGTATAAGGCATTTAGACATCTCCTTTCCATTAATTATAATGGGAAAGAGGTGTCTAAAGCCTCTTGACTGCTTTGATAATCTCAGCCAATATTCCAACAAGAAAAGGCTGAAGAAATTTAATTTCATATTCTCTTCAGTCCTACTTCCTTCATTCACAGTCAGCCTGTTCACAAGCATCCTGTTTCATCATCTCATCACATGATCGTTTTTTTCTTTATATTGATAACCTGCTTATAGTTGATAGAGTTGAGTCTTAGCCTATGACCAGTGAGGCACATGTCATGCCATTACATAGCTTTTTGTGTGTGATTGCTTTAACAAATATAACCACCATGATCAGCAGTACCTGTGCTGCTGAACAAGCCTTCTGAGTCCCCAACACTGCTGACCATCTCACTCAGTAATTCCAGTCACTGAAGAAACACAGAGTAACGTGTATATAATGATAAGGGAATGGGAGAAATTCACTGTTACTTGTCAGGGAGGATTTTCCACCATCAGCATTAGCCATATAATATAGTGGCAGTAGAGGGCAATGAATGTGAACAGAAGTGAGAGCAATCAGCAAGCTTTCATTCAATGAGATGGAAGAGCCTGTCAAAGACACAAACAACTAATCAGTTGCCAATGCTGATTGATGTCCCAGCCAGCATTCAAATCTATCATAGTGACCAAGAAATGCTTACTGTTTACCCAGTGGATGGATAAACTGGAAGTAATATATGGCAGTTTAGCAAATACATCATTAATTCTGCTTAATGTGGGGGCTAAAGTTTAAATCTTTTTCTAAACAGCAACCTCTCCCTTCAGAAAAGAAAAAAAAAGAAAAAAAATGCTATAGTTGACTAGGCAATAATGATGTTTTTTTTTTTACAAGTTACAAATTTTCTGCGTTGGGTTTTATTACAGTCTCTACCTCACAATTGTCACTTACCATTAAATCTATCAGGGAATTTATTAACATGTTAATTAAAATGGCTGAAGGAGATAAGAAGTGATGTACTAGCTGAGGCAGAGGATTGCTTTTTGGCATTCCTTTCTGGTGTTGTATTCTATTCCACCTCCCCTCTCCTCACATATCCACCACCACCCTTGACTTTGCATTCCTTTTTTTCTTGCAGTGAGATGCGAGTTTAAAATGCAGACATGGAGTTAATTGGATTTTATTATGGCTTGGCTTTTTATTAATTGCAGGGCATGCCACAGAATGGCTTCTAAAATTTCACATTTTGCACCAATCAGTATCAAAGTGAGTACCTCTTGGCACATGTAGTTGTCAAGCAATAATTCAGGGCATAATTAAGGGAAACATTGAGGGCTATATTGAAGTAAATTAAAACAGACTCAGGACTGAATGTGATGAAGTAAGCAGTCTACCAACTCCCCAGACAAAAAAGAGGCTTGTTTTCCTCCTCCGAATCATCAAGACAGAAGGGGTTAATACGTTCTCTTTAAGGTCTTCATCTACTATATCTGGAATAACTGACGTGCTGGGATGAACTAAATGCTGAAATCTGGGAGGATATGGGGGAACTCTCAGGAATCCGATTTCAAAAGGTTTTACAATTTGTTAGTAGAGTCTGTTTCATTTCAGACATTACTGCTGAGGGACTAAAGATAATGCACCGTTAATACACAAGTAATGGTGTGATTCATGATTTGTATCATATAGTATCAAAAATTATGTATCTAAACTATAAGAATAAATATGTAAACATTCTCTTTTGCTTAATATATCTCATCCTTAGGACTTTATGTACCAAAAGCACTGTTAATGATGCACAACTTCAAAGAACGTTTAAACAATGCATGCACTTTCCTAGAGTTGTTAAGGAAAAAGGCTGAGAATAAGATTATGTTTTGCTTAACTTTTCAAAGCTACGTTTCTGGAAAAGAAACCCTGTATCCTACTTGCAATATAACCTACAGAAGAAGTAGAATCTCATATTAAGAGAAGGTGAGTGGGGTTTGGGATTTGGTCCCCAATGTGGATTAGAATTTTGTGATTATAATCAGGGGCCAACCTGAATGGAGCAGTTTACAGGTTGGGAATCCTTGGGGGTTAACATTAAGTCCTAAACCACATTTAGGCACTAGAATGAATGTGGCTTGATTTTCAGATGTAACAAGTAACAGTGAGGCCCATTTAAGTCAATGTAAAGTGCAGGACCTCAGAACCTTTGAAAATCAGGATTTTTTTTTAAACTCAGGTATTACTGTCTGTTAGATTCATACTTGTGCTCCAGATCACATCACAGCATGCAGATTGGCTGGTGAGATACTACACTGGCAGAGACCATTGTAAATAGCACGAATGTTTCATGGAAAGATTCAAAAGCTCCATATTTGAATTTTATTAAAATTCTCAAAATGTGAATATAAAATGTTAATAATTTGGTTTATGAAAACTCTTGAATAAACCTTAAACAAGAATAATTATGCAAAAATACTATAAAACGTGTCCACATTCCAAAATATTAAACTGTTTTTCAAACATGTCTTTGATGGTTTCTTTAAGGCCTATGAAAGCAGATAATCAAGTCAAAATCAACAAAACGAGCTTCAGAGGATAAAAGTAAAGCAATGGCCTAAGAAATTATATTTATCAGGTTATTGTTTTGAATGGCGTTCATTGCCCTGGGTCCCAGTTTTGGAGTGGAAGTTAATATTGCTCTACAATCTTCCGTCTAAACGGCAAACTACAATTTCAAATATAGGGGCTCGCTCAGAGCAGTAATCTTTTTTCTCTCTTCTTTTCCGAACATGCTTATTTTATCAAAGTTTGACTAATCCCTAGCATTTTGTGTATAGATGAGAGGCTGATGGGAAAAAAACTTAGTGCACATTCATTCTATTCATCCAAATTTCTGGCTGCATGGCTGCTCTCAATATAAAGATATAGAGGCCTTCAGATACCTCTGGTTTTACTACAGGGTGTTTCATTTACATTGCACTTAGAACAGGCTGACTTAGATTCAATTTTGAGTCCCATAGTGCTCCAGGAAGTTAGCATGGCTTAAAATAATGAATTCTTTTTAAGTCTGAAAAAACTTGAAAGTAAGTGTAGTTCCCATAATGAAAGTGATAAAAAATCATCCACATTCAAGTCCCTTGATCAGGTTAAAAAAAATATCACCTGATGGGACTTCAACTTTATCTAGCCAGATTTTGGCAGTAGCTGGTTAGACACACACGTGCTCTGCAATAGTTAATCAGTCCTAAAAATGGATTAACTTTGAATTTGAGTCATCTGCACAACTACAGATCACTAGTAACTGAGGGCAGATTGTAGTCTAAATTCTCTACTTTGACTCACCACTCAGATCGATTCATTGATTAAAATAATCTTCCACATCTCAGGTTCCAGCCAAATAAACTGGATATCCAGGTGTAAATTGAAGAAGATATACTTCAGCTTTCAAGATCTCAGTCTGTGTGTCAGTTGTGCTGGAACAGGTTTTTAGAGTGGGGGTGCTACGCTGCACTCCTCTTACATCTGTCTGTACCCCTCACTGCTCCCTAGAGCTGGGGCTGGGAGCAGGGTTAGGGTTAGGCTCTGAGGGGGGGAATGCAGAAAGAGGTAAGGCAGCGGAGGCTGGGGCCACAGCTAGAGGTGAATGCGGAGCCCTGGGTGTGGGGCTGGCAGCCAGGACCCTGCATGTGGGGTCGGTGACCGGCGCCTGCTGGGTCTGGCAGTAGAATCCCAGCGTGCGGTAGAACCGTGAGGCTGGCAACGGGGCAGGACCCTGGGGCTGACAGCAGATTCCCAGGGCCCTGTCTGCTGGGCGGGACCCCGGGCTGATGGCTGAGACCCCACATGAGGGGCTGGTGGCCAGGACCACGGGGCTGGCAGCAGAGCCCATGGGTGCAGGGCTGGCTGCCAAGCACCCATGGCCAAGCAAGACTTGGGGCCAGCAGTGGAGCCTCTGGGCAGCAGCGGGGATGGCAGCTGGGACCCTGGGCGGCAGGGGCACGGGACCAGCAGCCAGGATGCTGGACACAACCCACACTTCTACTTCCTGCGCCTATGCTGTGTGTCAACCTGTGGAGTCCTTTGGAGAAATGGTACTAGGGCGACCAGATGTCCTGATTTTTCGGTCTTTTCTTATATAGGGTCCTATTATCCCCCGCCCCCATACCAATTTTTCACATTTGCTGTCTGGTCACCCTAAATGGTGCTAATATTGCAAGCTGTGTGGTAGGGACATATTTTATGTCCTAAAAGCCAGATTTTGATATATTCGCTTATGTATATGTAATACCTTACTCCAGGATTCATCCCACTGATATCAATGGGACTCCTTCTGGAGTAAGGTACTCACGAGCGCTCTTGTGCGTAAAGAATCTGCAGATCAACATTCTATAGATGCAGTTGTAGGTCCAAAAACCATTTCAAGTTCTCCTTTGTGATGTTGTGGATATCATCCGATTCATGTTTGAATCCATATTAGAGGCCCTGTGATATATTGTGTTTACTGGTTTGGATGTTCTAGGCGCAGTCACAAAAGTAGACGCACCTTCCGTGGTTTGTTTGGATGTGACTCAATGTGGTCCAAAGTCTGCATGGCAGGTCTAAATTGGGAGGGCAGCTTGTTGGAGCAGTAACAATGTGCTTCTTTGGAATGGTAGATGAGGTCCACACACTTTGCCATTCCCTGGCTGAATCCCAAGACATGAGGTGGTCATGTGTGACCCATAAGGGTTTTCTTAATTTTAGACCATAACCTGCCTCATGGGAAGTTCTGGGAAGTGTTTGGTATGTTTAAGGTCTCGTGCTATGCCTATATCTCAACAGATAGTTGGATGTTTGTGTTTGCTAAGACAGAAAGCTGCAGCAGAGGTGCTGATGTTGAAATTCCCATGATGATACACATGGTCTGATTCAGCTCCCTATACATGAGCGGGGTATGGGAACTTCTTGTTCACATCAGTACACTGTACTCTCTAACTGAGTAAACCAGGGCCAAGGCCTATGTTCATAGCACTGGGACAGTTGATCCCCATTTTGTTTCTGCTAACTTTTGAATAATGTTGATGTGAGTCTTCACTGTAGTGGCTACTTCCTTGAGATGGTCATGAAAGGTGAGTGCATGGTCAAGAATGAGACAGAGTTATATTGGCTTTGGGCCATAACAGTTTCACCACAAAACTCAACACTTAGAGTGTTTTGTGCAATTCTGTTGTCAAAGTGGAAAGTAGAGACTACCAATTTTCTCAAATTTTGTCTCAGCCACCACTTAGGATCCTCCATGATCTTAAGGTCAGATGTAAGGGTCACTTCAAGTTCTTTAAAACTACAAGCCTGAGTTGCAAGCACCAAATCATCAGCACATTCAAACGTCTTTGCTATCGTTTCAGGCATATCACTTGTGTATATATTGAAGCATGTTGGAGTGTGTACAGTGCCTTGTGGCAGCCCATTATTCAAAGTGCATGGCGTGCTGGTTTAACCTTCAAGGTATAGGTGCATCCTTCGGCTGCTAAGTATGGTGTTCAGCAGCCTGAGAAGATGCACATAGCGGATCACTTTGGCATGTTTCAGAGGCAGACCGTCTCTCCAGACTGTGTCATATGCAGCTGACAGATTCATGGAAGCAGTACCAGTCTTGAGTTTTTTGTTGGAATCCAGCCTCGATGTTTGTTATGAGGGCCAGGAAAAGGTCACAGCAACTTCTATGCAGTCAAAAAACATCTTATTCCTAGGGTAGGCTGGTGTCCACAGTGGTTTGGTTCACAATCATACACTCTATCACCTAGTAGGTGGTGCTCAAGAGGAAGGTTTGCATATAAATGGAAGGCTGTGGGTCTTCCAGGCTTTAGGATTGCAATGACATTGGTTTCTTTCCACATCCAGGGGATTTCACTGGTCTCCAGGATATTGGTGAAAAGCTGCATCATCCATTTCTGTGCCAGTGGACCCAGGTTATATAGGAACTCAGGATAAACAGTACCTTTTCCTGCTGCTTTTCCCAATTTCATGCATTGTTCTCTTTATTTGGGAACAGTCCAGACCATTGTGACTATAGAGTGTATGTGGACATCACCTACCGGAGTTGATGTTGGACTTCTCTACAATACTGTTTGTCCACTGGCCGTTTTGATGTCCACAAAAGTTTAGCAGTGATGGCTGAACCTTCACCATTGACCTAGTGGCATATTTGAGATTTTGCAGTTTCCAGGAACATCTGCTCAAGTGTGTGAACTTCACACTACTCATGATAAGCAAGGCTATCAGAATCTTGATCTAAATTCATTTTAATTATTATTATCCTCTTCGTTTATATAAGAAATCTAAATGTACTTATTTATTGAACCCAGAACCTCTGAATTATATCTTAAAATTCATAAATTTTATTTCCCTTTAACTTTATTCACATTTCAATATAATTATCCTGTGGGAATGCTTATTGCAATTCATTCATTATAATAATAATAATAATTATTATTATTATTCACCACCATATGCGAACATTTCTTTCTTTTTATTTTCCATGTGCAAGTGAGCCACTATATTAAAAAAAAAAAAGAACCTATGGAAATATCAGTAATTTACGTTTTTCAATGTACAAAATTAATTAAAAAATTGCCATAATTAAAGATGTTTGGCATTCTCATAGACTAGTGTTATTAACCTTACACATTTTTTCTTATATTTCACAGCATTTAATAAGAATAAGATAATTATATGCCAGCTGACAGGTTGCATACAGTTGTGTCATTGTAATTTATGGATACATTCTTTAAAAAAATCCAGATTGCTATTTTCATTTTTGGAGGTTTCACTAGGGGCTAATCCTGATTCACAACCAAGGAGTTGTGAAAAGTTAGTGCCCTTAACTTTGGGCCTTATCATCCCCTGCTGTGGAAAAAACTGTTAGGATGAGACAAAGGGTCTGCTAGAAATTCTATTTTCCACTCTCTTATTTGGAGGAAAGAGGGCTTCTTTCTTTTTAATGTCCAGCCTCATCTTGAGAACAGAAGGAATATTCTGGAAAGTATGTGGAGTACCATAGGCTCACAACCAGGGTGCATGATCATAAGTCTTTGGGTTGTATTAGGAAGAGTCAGCATTTCCTAGTTGCTCCCTGTGCTTCCATCCTTTTGGTTGATAATATAGCTATCTCAGAGCCACGAAGCAATTGCTTGCCCTCAAGCATCTGCACTGTATCCTCACAAAGGAAATTCACCAGGATTATGGAGGATCATACAAAATACCTCAGCTGTTCATCTGGTTCAGCATGCCCCCTATCAGCCTAGAGAGCATCAATCCCACAATGGTATTATGCCACAGCTTCCACAGGCTCAATGGCAGAGGACAGCGTGTCTCAGAGCTGATGCCCCCAGTAAAATACACCACTGGCTTTTGTTGTCCTATACCTACACACTTGAAGTTGCTTATGTGAGGGAAGGATGTACGATGTCACTGGACTGGAACATAAAAACCGGGGTTCAGTTCTTGGCTCACTCACTGACTTTTTGTGTGACCTTAGGCAACCCACTTAATCTACTCTGGTCCTCCATACTCCATCTGTAAAATAGATATGAGTCAACAGTGATACTGTTGCAAAAAAAAGCAAACGTGATTCTGGGATGCATTAACAGGTGTGTTGTAAACAAGACATGAGAAGTCATTCTTCCGCTTTACTCTGCGCTGAAGGCTGAAGGAGATGTCATCAGGAGGAGGGAGAAAACTTGTTCACCTTAGCCTCCAATGATAGAACAAGAAGCAATGGGCTTAAACTGCAGCAAGGGAGATTTAGGTTGGACATTAGGAAAAAGTTCCTAACTGTCAGGGTAGTTAAACACTGGAATAGATTGCCTAGGGAAGTTGTGGAATCTCCATCTCTGGAGATATTTAAGAGTAGATTAGATAAATGTCTCTTAGGGATGGTCTAGACAGTGTTTGGTCCTGCCATGAGGGCAGGGGACTGGACTCGATGACCTCTCGAGGTCCCTTCCAGTCCTAGAGTCTATGAGTCTATGAGTCTATAAGGTGAACAAGTTTTCTCCCTCCTCCTGATGACACCCTTTTAGATACCTGAAAACTGCTATCATGTCCCCTTCTCAGTCTTCTCTTTTCCAAACTAAACAAACCCAATTGTTTCAGCCTTCCTTCACAGGTCATGTTCTCAAGACTTTTAATCATTCTCGTTGCTCTTCTCTGGACCCTCTCCAATTTCTCCACATCTTTCTTGAAATGCGGTGCCCAGAACTGGACACAATACTCCAGTTGAGGCCTAACCAGCGCAGAGTAAAGCAGAAGAATGACTTCTCGTGTCTTGTTTACAACACACTTGTTAATGCATCCCAGAATCACGTTTGCTTTTTTTGCAACAGTATCACACTGTTGACTCATATTAAGCTTGTAGTCTACTATGACCCCTAGATCTCTTTCTGCCATACTCCTTCCTAGACAGTCTCTTCCCATTCTGTATGTGTGAAACTGATTGTTCCTTCCTAAGTGAAGCACTTTGCATTTATCTTTATTGAACTTCATCCTGTTTACCTCAGACCATTTCTCCAATTTGTCCAGATCATTTTGAATTTTGACCCTGTCCTCCAAAGCAGTTGCAATCCCTCCCAGTTTGGTATCGTCTGCAAACTTAATAAGCGTACTTTTTATGCCAACATCTAAATGGTTGATGAAGATATTGAACAGAGCCGGTCCCCAAAAAAAACCCTTGAGGAACCCCACTTGTTATACCTTTCCAGCAGGATTGGGAGCCATTAATGATTAGTCTCTGAGTATGGTTATCCAGCCAGTTATGCACCCACCTTATAGTAGCGCCATCTAAATTGTCCTTTGCTAGTTTATCTATAAGAATATCATGCGAGACCATATCAAATGCCTTACTAAAGTCTAGGTATATCACATTCATCACTTTTCCCTTATCCACAAGGCTCGTTGTCCTATCAAAGAAAGCTATCAGATTGTTTTGACACGATTCGTTCTTTACAAATCCATGCTGGCTATTCCCTATCACCTTACCACCTTCCAAGTGTTTGCAGATGATTTCTTTAATTACTTGCTCCATTATCTTCCCTGGCACAGAAGTTAAACTAACTGGTCTGTAGTTTCCTGGGTTGTTTTTATTTCTCTTTTTATAGTTGGGCACTATATTTGCCCTTTTCAAGTCTTCTGAAATCTCCCCCATCTCCCATGATTTCCCAAAGATAATAGCTAGAGGCTCAGATACCTCCTCTATTAATTCCTTGAGTATTCTAGGATGCATTTCATCAGGCCCTGGTGACTTGCAGGCATCTAACTTTTCTAAGTGATTTTTTACTTGCTCTTTTTTTATTTTATCTTCTAAACCTACCCTCTTCCCGTTAACATTCACTATATTAGACATTCCTTCAGACTTCTCAGTGAAGACCGAAACAAAGAAGTCATTAAGCATCTCTGCCATTTCCAAGTCTCCCGTTACTGTTTCCCCCTCCTCACTGAGCAGTGGGCCTACCCTGTCCTTGGTCTTCCTCTTGCTTCTAATGTATTGATAAAAAGTCTTCTTGTTTCCCTTTATTCCCATAGCTAGTTTGAGCTCATTTTGTGCCTTTGCCTTTCTAATCTTGCCTCTGCATTCCTGTGTTATTTGCCTATATTCGTCCTTTGTAATCTGACCTAGTTTCCATTTTTTATATGACGCCTTTTTATTTTGTAGGTCACGCAAGATCTCGTGGTTAAGCCAAGGTGGTCTTTTGCCACATTTTCTATCTTTCCTAACCATCAGAATAGCTTGCTTTTGGGCCCTTAATAGTGTCCCTTTGAAAAACTGCCAACTCTCCTCAGTTGTTTTTCCCCTCAGTCTTGATTCCCATGGGACCTTACCTATCAGCTCTCTAAGCTTACCAAAATCCACCTTCCTGAAATCCATTGTCTCTATTTTGCTGTACTCCCTTCTACCCTTCCTTAGAATTGAAAACTCTATGATTTCATGATCACTTTCACCCAAGCTTCCTTCTACTTTCAAATTCTCAACGAGTTCCTCCCTATTTGTTAAAATCAAGTCTAGAACAGCTTCCCTCTTAGTAGCTTTTTCAACTTTCTGAAATAAAAAGTTGTCTGCAATGCAGTCCAGGAACTTATTGGATAGTCTGTGTCCCGCGGTGTTATTTTCTCAACATATATCTGGATAGTTGAAGTCCCCCATCGCCACCAAATCTTGGGCTTTGGATGATTTTGTTAGTTGTTTGAAAAAAGCCTCATCCACCTCTTCCACCTGATTAGGTGGCCTGTAGTAGACTCCCAGCACGACATCACCCGTGTTTTTTACCCCTTTTAGCCTAACCCAAAGACTCTCAACACTTCCATCTCCTATGTCCATCTCCACCTCAGTCCAAGTGTGTACATTTTTAATATATAAGGCAACACCCCCTCCCTTTTTCCTCTGTCTATCCTTCCTGAGCAAACTATACCCATCCACACCAACATTCCAGTCGTGTGTATTATCCCATCAAGTTTCAGTAATGCCAACAATGTCATAGTTGTATTTATTTATTAGCACTTCCAGTTCTTCCTGCTTATTACCCATACTTCTTGCATTTGTATATAGGCATCTAAGATACTGGTTTGATCTTGCCTCCCAGCTTTGCCCTGACCCTCCTTTCTCTCTGCCATTATAGCCCGTGCTCCCTCCTGTTTCTGACCCATCTCCCAGGTCTTGTTCCCCACTTATCTGTGGGGTTTGCTCACCTGTCCCCGTCGAACCTAGTTTAAAGCCCTCCTTACCAGGTTAGCCAGTCTGTGCGCAAATAAGGCCTTTCCCCTCCTCAAAAGGTGAACGCCATCTCTGCCTAGCAGTCCTTCCTCGAATAGCATCCCATGGTCGAGGAAGCCAAAGCCCTCCTGGCGATGCCATCTTCGCAGCCAGGCATTCACCTCCACGATGCATCTGTCTCTGCCCGGGCCCTTACCTTTGACAGGAAGAATAGAAGAGAATACCACCTGCGCTCCAAACTCCTTAACCCGTACTCCCAGAGCCCTGTAGTCACTCTTGATCTGCTCAGTGTCACACCTCATAGTATCATTTGTGCCCACATGGATGAGTAGCATGGGGTAGTAGTCAGAAGGCCGGATAATCCTCGACAATGCCTTTGTAACATCTCGGATACGGGCCCCTGGCAGGCAGCATACCTCCCGGGATGAACGGTCAGGGCGACAGATGGGTGTCTCCGTCCCCCTCAGCAGAGAGTCTCCAACCACCATTACCCTACGTTTCTTATTATCAGTGGTGGCAGCAGACCTCCCAGCCTTAGGGGTATGAGGCTTCCCCTCCTTAACTGTTGGGGGTGATTCCTTCTCTCCTGTATCAAGAAGAGCATAACCACATTATCTATTGGCATAAGCATTATCTATTACCACAGCAGGAGGGTTCACAGCAGGGGTGGAGCACTGCCTGCTGCCAGAAGTAACCAGTTGCCAGTGTCCACCCTGAGCCATCTCCTCCTCCACTGGTGTGTCAGTAGTCCTGTGAACTGGGACAGCTACGTCAGCTGTCTCAACATGGATACTGTCCAGGAATTGCTCATGGATACAGATGTTCGTCGGCCTAGCCACCTCCTCCTGTAGCTCTCCCACCTGCTACCTGAGAGATTCCACCAGTAGGCACCTTTCACATTGGATGCCACCTCGAGCCTGGATATCAGTAAGTGGAAATTGCAAGTTAAAGTCTTTGCAAACCCACACAAGTATCTGGGTAAAAGCATCCATGCTTTGGTGCCCTGTCTGGCTACAGGCGCAGGTGGAAGAGACAGAAGCAGTGCTGCCACAGATGTTGCGGGTCCTCCTTACCATCGTAAGCCTCCCTCTGTCAAATTCTCTCAAACTCCCATCTGCAGCTCCCTGTCCGCTCTGCTCTGCTTTAAACAGAAAGGTTTTGGATGTGGCTTGCACTCACCTGCACTCATCTGTATGTAACTCTACTGGTACATTTTCTCTCTTGACCACTAATACTTTGTAGGCTTTCTGAAGCTCTTTAATCAAAGTTATTTAGAAATCTAGTAGCTGCATCCAAATATTTTCCTTTAGAAATGAATTTTATTTTATATATATATCCTATATACCTCTTTTACTAGGATTTTGTTTAATTACATTATTAAAATTGATTAATTTCATAAAAACATTGTTTTCTAAAATGAACTAGATATATAAAACACTTATTTTTTCCACAGTTACTAGATTTTGTAAATTATTTAATAACGTTATTTAAAAATGTACTAACTGCATAAAAATTATTTTTGCTAAAAAAGCATGATTATATGTCTGTAATAACATTTCTTTATTCCTCTGCCCTTAAGACTTTATTTAGAACTGCACTGAATGTGTAAAAACAGCTTTTCATCTTAAAAATGAGAAAAAAAACATGAGTTATATTTATTCCTTTAGTTCTAATGCTTCCACTAAGGATGAATTAAATAATTTTTAAAAATAAACCAGTGTTTTATTTAAATGGCTACCAGGACCAAAAAAATGCACATGTCCAAATATGAGACAAAGGGCCAGGACATAAAGCAAAAAGAGAGTGTGGAATCCTGACAAAAAGTATTTGATGAGAAAAAGTATAGAGTTAAAATGACCGATAGTGTGGTAGTATATCACACCTGCAATCTGCCTGGTTAAGCCTTCCCCA
This sequence comes from Gopherus flavomarginatus, assembly GCF_025201925.1. Taxonomy (NCBI): domain Eukaryota; kingdom Metazoa; phylum Chordata; order Testudines; family Testudinidae; genus Gopherus; species Gopherus flavomarginatus. The sequence goes on from NC_066619.1 coordinate 109,997,904, forward strand.
TCTAAAACATGTAGATGCCATTTATCTACAGTGAGAGAGAAACAACAGGACTTTGAGAAGAGACAAAATGCAGAGCATACAGCATTGGCACAATTTGACCGTGGAGCCTTAACGGGCATATTTAATGCTCTTCCATCTCTACTGCAGTAGTAAGCATCCTCTGCCTCCCATGAGACTTGACAAAGGTGGTTAACCTTCTTCCTGCCCATTAAACAGTCTTCTGCAGCTGACCAGTTTAGGATCCCAGTGGCACAGTATACTTGCAGGCACAGTAAGTTTTTTCTGGCTGACTGATCCTGAAGTAAAAACTGGTATCTTGCAGCTGATTTTGCTAGGACTGTAGAGATCAGATTACTTGGCTGGAGTGGAAATCAATGGCTATTTTTACCAAAACTCCACAAAAATGCTCTCAGTCTGCAATCAAATCACAATCTAAAAGCCCCTTGCAGATTAGTTTTATTGGGTGGATTTATGTAGAACTGATGACATTTTGTCAAAGAATATACAACGCCTCTTTTCGCTCAAAACTGCTGCACAGTTTTGTTGATAGTTGCCAAAAAGCAACAGATGTCTGAGCAGTCATCAGTTTCACAAAGTTATTATTTAAGTATATGTTCTCAATACCCATTTTAACTGAAAATTCCAATACCCTTGATTTTTATAATTACCCCTGTCCAAATTAGGGTTGCCAACTTTCCAATTTCTGGAAACTGGACACCCCTGCTCCGCCCTGCCCCCTGAAGCCCTGCCTCCTGCTGCACCCCCATCCACCAAGGCCCCACCCTCCACTCACTCCTCTTTGCCCCCCACCTTGCTCCCAGCCCGGGGATGGCTGCACTATCCCCACCCCACCAGTAGGGGCGGAGGAAGCTCTCTCCTCTCACTGCGCCTTCCCCGCCCCAAGCACATTCGGCCCCTGTCCCCAGCAGCTGGGCCCAGGAGACATAGGCACCAGCTTCCTCTGTGTCTGGGGGGTGCTCAATCCCCTTCTCTGCCCCAGGCCCCGCCTCCCCCTGACCCCTTCCCCCAAGCCCCCATCTCTTCCTCGCCTCGTCCCACCCAGTTCTGCCCCCACCCCTGAGTGCGCCCCACCCCTACTCCTCCCTCTTCCTCCCAGAGCCTTCTGCGCACTGCGAAACAGCTTATTGCTGTGGAGGACTGACACTGGGAAGGAGCTGATCAGCAAGACCGCTGGCACTGGGGGAGGTGGGGAGCTGCCTGATGGTGGGTGCTAAGCACCCACTAAATTTTTTTCCATAGGTGCTACAGCCCTGGAGCACCCACAGAATCAGCGCCTATGCCAAGATGGTGGCAGCCTGCCACCACCACCGCCTCACACAGCCAGTCTCTCTCTCTCAGGCAGCCCAGCTGCTTTGCTGGGCAGCTGGGCTCTCATGCCGACCCAGAGTGGAGCAGCTGGCAGGAGAAATGGGTGGGTCCCGCCCCTTCTGCTCCCTTGCACATTTCCGGCTCAGCCTCTGATCCTGGCAGCTGGACCTGGGCAGTAATGATCTGGCAGTGAAGGCTAATTTCCCATGGTTTCATGATGCTTTTCTATGGGAAAGAGACTGTCTGCTACCATGTACAGCACATAGCACCTTGGGGCTCTATCATTGGTTGGATGCTGCAAATTCTGCTCTTATACAAATAATTAATAGTACTACTGTACTAACAACAGTGGCACTAATTCCCTAAACCATTCATTACTCATTTCGGGCTAAACAGTGCAATCCTTACTCACACTGGTGAGTGCCTACATTTTATTGTCTTCAGTGGAAAGGCTTGTGGGAATGAATAAGGGATGCATAATCTAACCATTAGCAAGCAGAGATGGTCTAGTTTTTTAAATTATAGTCCATCATTATAAAACAACTTGTGTGCAGTGTAAATTAAACATTTCAAAAATATTATTTTCATCAAAGACAATTGTTAAAAATTGTCATATAATAATAGGATTGTATTAAGTGTTCAACACACATGCATCATAAATGTTATAAACATCCACATACATATATTCAAGAGAGTGCTTTCAGTCACCTTTGTAAATAGTATCTTCATGTTTTGTTTAGTGCTGCATTATGCTCTAATTCTTGCTTAATGCCATAAATGTCGCTGTTTGATGCTAAGCCTAGTTATTATGAATGATGTTTCTAATTATACTAATATAAACAATACAAACAGGAATATTGATGCTGTCAGCTGCCACTTTTGATACTCTGAGGCAAAAATGAAAGTCTAGCAAATAAAAAACATACTTCATTGATTATAGAGGTATGCCAGACTATTCAGAAATAATTGTACTAGCTCATGAACAATGGCACTGTCTGCTCTTACCTTGCTGTTTGATTATAAATCAGATACCAGCACCTAATGGGTATCTGATCTGCTAGTAGATTTCCTTCATACTATGGTGTCAAGTTATATTAACTCTTCTTGTGATGAAATGTAGCTTCTACCATATGCTGACATATCACAGTGCAAGATGGTGAAGTGTCATAACCAACACATTGCAATGTGATCTGCCGCCCATGAAATGGGCTGCTTCAGAAAAACAATGTCAGTGCTAGAATACACTCTGACTTTTACAGGTACTAAATCCACTGAAGTGTATAAATAAAATGCCTTAAAATTATCTATAGCTTGCTCAGTTTTTCTGCCAGTATTAAACCATATGGCTAATTTTAGCTGCACTTTGGATAGAGTGCAGCTAACCTTACAATACTATAGCATTAAAATGGCAAGATTTTATTTTAGCCACTACAACAAACATTAGCTTTCAGCTGTTATAAGCTTATTTGTTAAGATTTTCATTAACCTTCTGGTATATACAGCTTCTGTATGACTGCGGACTGATAGCAAAAGTTCTTGCACATATTAAGCACGGTTATAAATCAGCGTAATGAGATAGCTATAATGTAGTCTGTCAGCGAACATAATATATATGTAGTTTTGGGAAAGAACATATTTAATATACATGCAATATATACTGTTTTTTCCCAGCAAAAATATATATATATAATGTTTGCTAACAGACTACATTATTGCTACCACAGTACACAGATTTATAATAGTGCTTAATAAGTGCTAGAGTTTTTGCTGTCAGTAATATGGTATGTAATATATGCCATTCTTGCCCAGCAAGATAGTGTGCCTGTAGACTGCAAATAGATTTGCACTAAAGCTGGTTTAGTGTGATTTTGCATCAGCATTTCCAACACAGAGAGTAGGAGTGATTTTTTTTTTATTTAAAAATTAGAAGCATTTTAACTGGGAGACAAAAAGGACCCAACACTGCAATTTTTAACTAACATGAATAGTTCTATCATGGAAGTCCAAATTGGCTGCATTTGGCTGAGCTGAAGGTAGCCCTAAGACATTTTATTTTGGTACTTTAAATGAGGTGTGAAATAAAGCAGCTCACTGTCTTGTTATTTAATTATCATAAGTATTTAATACAATGCAAAACTCTCAGAGGATGAGAAGTTTAGCCAGGCTGAATATTGTTGATCCCACTGACCCATTTAAAACAGTGTTTTCTCATACTCTGGAGCAAAGTAAATACAAACAATTAATGCATTAAATACAAAATGAAATTATTGTCTTCTTCCTTCAGAGGAAGATTACGTAATGGTTCAACTTGCTTATTAACGTCCTTCTATTTCCTTCTACTGAAGCCATAACATAAAGATTCCCCAAGCCCCCAACCAATATTATATGATATTTGGAATTTTTTCATAGCTTAATTTAAGTTTCGTCCAATTGTTTGAAAGACTGTCTGATCTGTATCGGATTAGTTAGGTTAAATTCTATGTAGTCATTAGTTTCTCTTTGGTCTGCTAGGTGGATCTGAATTCTGATTCAGCAGACTGCTGATCCTGATTTTTCCTTGTGTCTAAATTCTTTCCCCTAGCCTTAGTAAAGTAATAAAAGAATGGACTCTGTTCTCTAATATTCTCTGTTCCATTCATTTTAATTTAATAGTATCTCACTTGCTGTTTAACTTTATCATATTCTTGTTACCATTTTTGCTGAAGCATTTATTTATTTATTTATTACCTACATCTTATTTCTGTCCATATATTTAACTTCTACAGGATGCAGCTTAGCAAAAGGCAAGTTGTGAAGTATGTAAAGGTAGTATAAACTGCTTCTCCATCTCCATGGGCAGCTAAGTCCCATTCTGAAGTGCAGATAATTTGTAAAAACATGTCTCCTAGTAACATTAAATGGTGTACTTTTGAATGCAGTCACAATCTAGTTTAATGTAAAATACTGGAATATTCCTCTAATAAAGGACATAGCATAATGCCTAACAAGTGAATGGGAATGGACTCTGATTTACCATCTCACCCCTAAAGGTGGCCACACTAGTGTCAGGTTGAAACAATAGCAGAGCCTTAATAAACATAAGGTTCTCAGAGCTAACAATATGAGCATTTTTTTAAATAAATCAATAAGCTTTGCCCAACATACCAGATCAGAATAATATGATTCATTGCAGATTTTTCTTCTCTCCAGAGGACACAAATAAAAGAACCAATCCAATATAGTGCCTTTCATAATATACATGGAAATAAAACAAGGCAAATTTTTTTGTCTGAAACATTTTTTCAGTGAAAAATGAAGATACTGGTCAACTGGATCATTTTGTGAAGTTGTGCTGATTTCACCGAACTGTTTTTTCAAAAACAAATGAACAAACACATCTAAAAATTCAGAAAAAATAAAATTGTTTTATATTTAGATTTTCAAAACAAAATGTTTTGATTTTTCAATTCACGACTGTTGCATTTTGAAATTTCCTTCAATGTTTTTAATTAATAATACTTCAAAAAGCTTGACATTGAATTAAAGTGTCTAGTTTAAACCAAAATAATTTTTTGTCAACTTTTCAAATTGCGGATTATTTTTTCATAGTTACCAGTAAAACAGAAAATCAGTTATTTGCACGGGTCTGTATGGAAAGAGGTTACACATTCAGGGTTAAACTTTCATATGTGTTTGTGCCTGTTGCAGCCATCAGATCCTGCAATTATATTTGCAAATTTGGCATGTGCATGCTAAGTGTACACAAATGCTGGTTTAGGTGCCCAAATGTTGCTTTTGACTGTGCAGTTAGTATGCACATGTTTTTGTGAATGCCTGTGTTGTGGTTGCCTTTGTAAATGTGATCCTCAGTATTCAGTTCATTAAAAATTTCCAGCATGTGCGAAGAGTATTATACTTCTGTTACAATTACTTTTACAGTATATGATTGCTGATAAAGCATTTAAATTACATTGTTAATATGATTTACTCTGAAGATAACTATTGTTATAGTCAAGTGTGAGTATGGAATTGTAGCACAAAAATCATGTTTTAAAGCAATTATGACATTTGGCATGTTAATCGTAGGCCACGATGTATCCCTGTACACTGAGGGAAAACTATATACATAGAAGGGGCCAGATCTACCTCTTAGTATGTTTCACTCTGCAGTAATGGAAACCCCTACCTGGACCAATCAACAGGATTCCAATATAGGATGTGGAAGCAAGGGGAAGCCACAGCATTGCACTTGAGAGTTCATGTTCAGCTGATCAGCCACCATAACCCCCAAATTTGTGAAATCATTACACAGTCTAATAAACGTGGTAAGAAAAAAATCCCATTCAATATATTTTACAATATATTTACTCTCTTTAAACCACTTTCTCCTCATGATAGCCCCTGCACCCAAAAACAACTCCTTCCCTCTTCAAAGTTAGAGTCCTGCTTGGCAGAGAAGAGAGAGGTGGTTTTATCAGAGAGTCATTGATGGCATGCTGATTCTCAGAGTTGGCCCAGGCACTAACATGACATAGAGAAGCTACTGAGCTTGTGATGGTGGCATAAGATCTTCATAGACCCTCTGCCAGTGGAAGATAGGTATGGTGAAACTTATTGAACTGTGTACCCTTTAGATTCTGACTTATATCCTCACTCCTCCAATATACCCCCTATGCTATGAGTTGTGTCCAGCACAGAATTCCCATGTTGGCACATTTCTGACCAGATTATGACACCTTTGTGCATCTGAGTGTTGAAAAGGGGCCAGAAGTGTAGAGAGAACTTGACCCTCAGCATGTACACTTGAACAGCCCCTATCCCAGGGCATATTGGAGGGATGTATTTTTGGACAACATGAGGGAACAGGAGATGGCAGTGAAAACTTCCAGTCTGCTGGGACAAAATATCATTGCTAACAGCTACATGGTCAATCTGTCTCTCTTAAATTTCAGTAGAACTCTGTACCAGCTCTGACCTTACCAGAAATTTGTCATGAGTCTCAGAAATTCCATTCTCAGAAAGATCAGACAGTGCCATGAGAGGATGATAGAAGATGGACTGCCACAGGCGCATGCAGGAAAAAATAGTCTAGCAGAAAGTACAGTGAATTTCACAGCAGTGCTGCATGTATCATTTGAAAAACTAGAATGGAAAACAGAAGCCTGAGAGAAAAAAAAATCAGCTCTATCTCTTTGGACATTGGTGAGCTGAAGCAACAAGCATCAGAAACAGAAGATAATGCCCAGAAGACAAATGATTTCCAGCATAAATTAGAAATCTAACAGAAAACATGTAACATAAATGCTGAATAATTTGATGAACCAGAGTGGACACAAAAATTTCAAGACTTACAGAGACTCCTATTAGAACTTATTGCAAAAACAGATTAAAAAATAAAATAAGGTTTGTTCCAAAAAATTCTGCCAGAATTTTTAAAGCAGTGGGGTAAAATATACTGTAAGTGAAAGCCCCATGGCCAGAAGCTACAGAACAGAAAAAGCTCTCTACTCCGTCTATGAATGAAAGGGAAAAATGCTGCCTTACAGAGCTTCATTTGCATAGGCTTTCTACCCAGAATTCCTCTAGTGGCACTTAGACAGAATAACTATATATGAATTTGGATTTTCAGGGATGGTGAGTTTTCAGAGTGGCTCAGAGAAGGGAAAGAACTCTTACCTTATAACTCACTTCCAAGTAACTAGGATTCTGTTCAAGGGCTTTAAGTGCTCTTGGTTCCTCTGTTGTGGGGGACTTTGCTGCAAGAGACTATACAGACTGAGGCCTTCTCAGCAAGAGACAACATAGACTGAAGACGTCACTGAGAGAGCTGTTGCAGAGGAGTTCATAGCTAGAGGTGATGCAGAGGACAGCAGCACAGCCAAGTGAACACTAATGAGGCTTTTTCTACCCAGCACCGTAATAAACCTAAATCACTAAGCTAGTTAGGTGGCGGCACCTCAAGGCAACCAAGTCCCTTGAAATTGGAAGCAGATCTGCACAGATACATCTGGACAACTGCTACTTCCTGACCAGAGCTATGAGGGAGGTTGGTGGATCAAAGGGGTAGCGTGATCAAGGGACTACTACCCGTGTGATATTCTCACTGGAGGGTGCAAAGGGAGTTAGATGGACTACTGCTAAAGTTTACAGCAGGGGAGCATATTTTATCTTTATTTGCATATATATTCTATTGCTGTGTTTTCTCAAGTTTATGACTGCATTCCCATTCCCCCAATAAAGACTAGTCTCAGAGGACCTGCGAGTAGGGAAGGATGTGTTTAGTTTTTGGTGAGGGATAGAGATTGTTTAGTTATTTGCCAAGAGGGACCTTAGATATATTGAGCCCAGCCCATTTTTCTGCCTTTAACCACCTCTCAGAAGTGTTACATATGCAAAGTGTATAAAGCCTTCCACAGTGTACAGATTAAGTTCTCCCTTTTATATCCTGCTGCACTGACAAATATTAATAAGAAATCTACTCAACTGTCTCTCTGGCAACTCCTATATTTACCTGTTTCATTCAGTCTCTGGTTTTCCCAGGACTCTTTCAATTTCAGGAACCCTCTCCCAGGCTCCCAAGCAGCTGCCTGATTCTCTTGTCTTTCAGACAGCCTTTTGTGCTGCTGGGAGAAGGGGACTGAAATCTACTCAGAGGTTGTGTCTTCTAGCACACATGATCTTCTGGCTCTCCTTCCCCTGTGGAGCCACCCAAGATGACACAAAACAGCATAAAAATAGCATTATGTTTTCTTTCTCCTTTTTTTGGAGTGGGATTTTCAAAAGTACTCAGCTTTGGTCTAAATTTATTCCCCTCAAAATCAGTAACAGTTTGGCTGCAATCGGAGCAGAGATAGGGCAATGCTGAGAGCTCTTGAAAATCCCACCCTCACTTAACAGTTTATTTTGGTCTGAGAGGAAGCTGCTGGTATTTTCTCTGATGTGGCTGTAATTTTAATTATCTCAAAGTCACTAGAGCTCAAGATAGATTTCTCTCTATTTTTGAGTATTAATCTAAATAAATAATGAAAAATATGACTAATTTAGGTTTGTGTGATATGTGCTGATATTTTCCCATTATCAATGTAGAGAATACACTTATCACTCAGCGTCAAAAAAAGTAGACACCAGAACAGATTATTACTTTAAACAGCAGCATGAGGCAAGGATAGAAGATGAATTGCCACAGGCACATGCTGGTGGGGAGTGTGTGTGTGATAAGAGATTATTTCCTTGTCTCAGAGAATCTTCCTCCTGAATGTTGTTATGCAAACATTGGCAATATAGTACTAACAGATCATGTTCTTGTATAGATGGCTACACTCTGTGCTGTGTAGAGAAACCCATTTTAGTTAAACATACAATCTCTCAGTTTCCACTCTTTCCAGAGGCACCAGAGGATGATGCATTTTTTCCTCTTTAGCTTTTGACCAAATAATCAAGTCCTGGTACAATTAATCAGAAACAACAAGGGCTAGATTGGCTAAACAATTGTGTCAGATTATGATGGCATTCCTGGGATAGCTACCTCCATCTTGCCCATTAAAATGAGTTTTTCACAGCAGAGGGCCCCAATAAAAGAAAAATACAGTCTCTGGCTCCATTACCTTTCTCTGAGAACAGCCATGGGATCAGTGAGTGTACGGAGGAATTATTTGCATCTCTATGACCTGCCCCCACTCATCATGGGCCTAGTGCCTTGTTCCTAGTGCAGGGGTAGGCAACCTATGACATGGAAGGCGGCACGCGAGCTGATTTTCAATGGCACTCACACTGCCCAGGTCCTGGCCACCGGTCCGGTGGGCTCTGCATTTTAATTTAATGTTAAATGAAGCTTCTTAAACATTTTAGAAACCTTATTTACTTTACATACAACCATAGTTTAGTTCTATATTATAGACTTATAGGAAGAGACCTTCTAAAATATTAAAATGTATTACTGGCACGTGAAACCTTAAATTAGAGTGAATAAATGAAGACTCAGCACAGCACTTCTGACAGGTTGCTGACCCTGCCCTAGTGCCTTGGCCCATCCACTTCAACAGCACAGATCCCAGCTTTATGAGAGCCTGCCTAAAAGTCTTAGAATGATGTGGAGGAGACAGCTGACCTTTCCTTGCATGGGTAACGGGAGATTTGCATTTTGAGGGCTCTTTGAAATGTGAATTTCCAGGGCATAATTGGACTCAGGTAGATTAACAGTGGCCACACAGTGAAAAAATAACTGTCTTTGTATATACAGATGATCTATTAATCACAATAAGAAATAGATAGCTCTCAGTTTTCACTTAATTTAAAAACCATAAAAGACTTCAGCAACTTTTCTGAATATAGGGCAAATGCCAGTGTATCTGAAACTCTGTTCTGGTGGTGCCATCTCCCAATCAGTATCACAATTTCAGTTTAAAATGCCTCCAGGATGAATCACATAGCTGGGAATAGAAATACCTAACAACCTTAATATGGTGCAAAAGCAGAATATCACACCTTTAATCCAAACTATTCAAATGATTTAAATGCCGTAGGAGGATTGGTCTCCCTATCGCTGTACTGAAAAGAGCAAATATAATAAAAATGAATATGCGCCCCCTACTTCTATAACAATTTCAAATGTTCCCCCATGACATCAAAACCTATTTTTCCCCTAAATATTCCATAAAGCATTTTCAAAGTTTAATTGGACCAAGAAAAGACAACTCATATGATTTCAATACACAATTCATAGCATGAAAAAAGCACAGGAGGTTTTACTCTACCCCATTTAAATTAAATGTATTTCAGTATGAATCACAAAACATGAAGGTATTTCTGGGCAAAGAGAACAACAAATGGCAGGACAGAATACATGAACATATTTATTTTTTCTCAAATCAGAAACTAAGTATTCACTTCAAGTAACCAACAATTCTGTGACAGACACAATACTGATTGGAAACCATGTAAAAAAAAGAGAAGCTAAAATGTTATGGCCAATTCATAAAAAGTTATGTGAGACCTAAACTAACAAAACCACCTTTTTTTTATTTACAAACACAATGATTTGATAACAAAGAAATTCATTTCTTTTTTTAATTCCACTCCCTAATCCCATGGTTAGAAAATATTTTTGACCAGATGTCACCAAAAAATCTTCTCTTCTCTTTGTAAAATATAATATAAATTTATTTCCTCAGCTATAGCCAAACTATGAGAGTGGTTCTGAGACTTGCATCATCATGTAGAGAAAGAGGAATGCCTGATGAAAGGCTCACAAACTATGGACCAGATGAGTATATCCAGCCCCTTTGTACCACTCAGAGAAGTAAACCATCTTGATTCTGGTTGTAAATCGACAGCAGAGAAATCTTCTTGTAGAGGGGAATTCCCCTGCGTTCAATCCAGCAGAACTGATTTCTGTGCCAGCTGTCCCCTCACATCCCAGCACAGGGGATGGGGATGGGGATGGGGAAGAGCTAGGCTGTGCTCTGCTACACCAGTCCTCCACTTCTTTAAGGTCCTTAAGGTTTTCTGTTGGTGGTACCGGAAAGAGCAGCCCCTAAGATTCCACCTTGTCCTGTGCCAAGCAGAGCTTAAAGCAAGAGAGACTTGCTCCTGATATATCAGTTCTCTATAGTTAATGAATTACAGCAAATAAACAGTATACATTATTCAGAGAGGTTTCATTTCACCTCCTTTATACAACAGCATTTACAAAATCAGTCTGAACATTTGGAGAAAATGCTCTTAGACAAATTCAACTTTCTGTCACTCTCTGTGGTCTTGTCAAAACATTCAAAGTTTCTGGCATTTAATCTGCGAAAAGATAGGCAAAATATTTAACACTGTATTTTTACCAGAATCAAAGGCACCTTTACTGGGTATCACTTTACAGTAAATAGGAATATAGCACAACAAAAATGGAACAGTCTACTGTTCTTCCTTGATCTTGCAAATAACTATATTATTGAAATAAACAACTTCATCCACCTACTGTGGGCCAATTGGCTATCTCTACAAGACTTTCTAGAACAGATAACTAGCCATGGGCACTTTTAAAATAGAAATGGATTCCAGTGCTTGTGTGTTGTGATAAGGATCACCTAAGTGATGGCTTCTTGTTTGATTTAGGAGATTTTTCTTTTACTTGCAATAGCCTTCTTTCACTTTTACTGCTATCCTGAGAAGAACCCCATACAGCAGGGGTGGCCAACCTGTGGCTCTGGAGCCACATGCGGCTCTTCAGAAGTTAATATGTGGCTCCTTGTATAGGCACCAACCCTGGGGCTTGAGCTACAGGTGCCAACTTTCCAATGTGCTGGGTTATGCTCAGTGCTTAACCTCTGACTCTGCCACAGGCCGTGCCCCCACTCCACCTCTTCCCATCCCCTCCCCTGAGCCTGCCATGCCCTCGCTTCTCCCTCTCCCGCCCCCCCCAAGCCTCCTGTATGCCAAGAAACAGCTGACCGGGAGGTGCAGGGAGGCACTGATCAGCAGGGCTGCCGGTGGGTGGGAGGTGCTGGGAGCAGCGGCAGGGGGAGCTAATGGGGGGCTGCTGACATATTAGTGTGGCTTTCTGGCAATGTACACTGGTAAATTCTGGCTCCTTCTCAGGCTCAGGTTGGCCACCCCTGCCCTACAGCATTTCCCGGGGCTGGTCTGTCCCCATTACACTTTGGAGGGGTAACAAGTTAGGCTTACTGCCTCCTGAAAATCTCACCCTATCTTAAGTCATAAGAGTGGAAAACACCTTTTCTGTCCCAATAGTCTTCCTTCCCTGTTTTCTGTGTTGGGGTTGAAAAATCTTCCTCCTTCCTGATACTGCTGCTTCCACTGGACCCTTGATATATGCTCTTGATTGATGTTGATGCATACCACATTTTTAAAATAGCATGTTATAAGAGAAAGACTTATGTCTGTTATGTGTCTTGTGTCTGTTATAACTTATGTTATTATTTCATCTTTAAATGGAAAGGATTTCCTTTTTCTGCTGGAGTCAGCTGCCATTTTGAAGTCAGACTGACAAAGATTCTTACAGAATGGCACACTGCAAACTTTCAGCTGGAGACTGAGAACATGTAGGCCCATTGTGCTAGGCTCTGTATGTGCAGATAGCAAGTGAGATACCCTGCCCTGACATGTTCACAGTTGAAGGCCCTGATCTTCCAAAATAACCAGTTTCTCTCATCCTTCGGTATAGACCAAATGGCTATTACCGCCCTTCCAAGGCCCTTTGACTAAGAAAACACATACTAAGAGGGGTTGACTCACCTTGTTGGCATTCTTAACTAACTTCCAGTGTAACCCTAAGGATTAAAGCAGGTTCATAAGTCTGTTTGAACGTCTGACTGCACCAAAACAAAAGACTGCTTATTTCCCCCACTCTCCCTCTTAAGGATAAGAGGTGCCTCTTCCTGCTGATTACTACAGGAAATATAGTAGACAGATTTACTAGTGCAGTTTAGCAAGAGTCCCGAGAGAGAAAGAGAGAGATTTCTTCTCTTTTTTTTTAAAATAAGAAAGCATTCCAAAAGAAACAAAACATTATTATAGCACCCAAGTACCACCTGGTGTTATTTATCTTCCCAGTTTTCAGTCTCCTGCTGCATTAGATCTGTCCTCTGATGTAATGTGTTAGGCTATTTGCCTGCATAGTGCTCCTTCTGCTGTCTTCAACAAATCTTCCCATTTCCCATGTGATTTTCTTTGGTTAAAAACACCCTATAAGTACTTCATGTGGCATTATGATTTGTTGCAAAGGAGAAGACTAAACAGTGCTTGACCTCACATAATACTGTAGATCACCCTTGATTTAAAGTGGCAGTCTAAATTCTACACATTAGCCTGCATCACAACATTTTTAATATACCAATAAACCAGAGTTACTCCAAGGCAAACAGGTTTTTTTTCAGAAGCAACTTTCAGCATACAAATGTGAGTGTGTCTCAATAAAGTTATTGGCTCACAAATACATTGCAAGCCTTAGTTTCTGATACAATTTGATTTCTGTATGAATAATTCTCATTGGGAAAATCAAAACCATCTTATCAGGCAGATGTAGAGTGGAGATTTACAATTTGCTGAAATCATGTGCTCAAGGAGGTAAGAATAATGAAACTTTTAAGTCTCTTGAGGTCTAAGTTAAAAAGGATCATGTGTATATATACACAATTAAAAGGAAGTTAAAATGGAGACAATGATTAAAATGGATGTTTTGGCTATGCAGCTTTCTTTGCCTTGCAAAATAAAGTAAACCAAGGATAAAATTAGTTGTACTTTGATTTTGCTTTGCTTTATCACAGAACAGGGATGGCTTTTCTACAACAGAGTTGTTATAATCAGTGCCCCTAGAACCCTATGCTACTTCTGTGACTATTTTAGGGGCAAATTTGTGTGGCAAAAGTTATATATGAAATCTATGTGTTTTCTTCAGCACTGAAGCCTCTTCTACTTGCATGATCCTCTCTTGTACTCTTTTTTACTGTTGTGCTGCAGAATTCCAGAGACCCTGCCTACATCCTAATTTCTCTATATGAGTATTATTATTGTGCAAAATTGGTGAAAATGAGTCTACAACATTTTGCACTAAAATATTTATTTCTCACATCTTCAAAATGTTCTGCTCTATAATATTTGGCAAAAAAAATATTTTTGAATTTTTAAAAAGAATGTGAAAATGAATTTTTCAAACTTTAGAGCAAGCTTGTGATTAGAAATGGTCGCATATTTAGCTCTCCTTATCCCCAGTGTTACAAAACATTTTTGGACAAATGAGACCAGTCTTGAGATTACACAAATATAAAAGATCTCAAATTTTAGGTAATTTCTCCTGATCGTGTGGGTTTTTTTGTTTGTTTGTTTTTGTATTTTAATCTATATATATATAGAGGGACCATAATTTGTAATTTAACAAGTCATATTGTATTAAGGAAGTGTCAAAAGATTTACAATTAACTTGAACCTTTGCAGTTCTTCCTCCATGAATATCAAGGCTCTGATCCCACAACTGATTACATATGGGTATACTGCTGACTTCAGTGGAAATTCATGAGGGTGCAGGTGAATCCAATTGCAGGATCTAGTCCTAAGTATGCTTTTATCAAAATCTTGCCTCTTTCCTGATTCTGTCTCCCCTTTCTTTCTTTTTCCTTTCACTTTTCTAGCCTTTTGGTGAGTCTCTCCATTCTGTTCTTTGAAAACTTCTTTAAGATAAATTTTTGGAAATTTGAAGTAGAAGAGACAGAAAGAGAGTTAAAGCCAAATATTGCAGCAGTCTATTACAGAGTTAGTCCTGGATTCTGCAGCATCTTGGAAATTGAAAGTATTTGGCACAGCTACCAGATCATGGTAAAGTAAACTCCTTTCTTATATCATTTCTAGTGGGTTGGTTTTTTTTAATCTTTTCAGTCTGTTTGGTGAGGTAGAATCAATTGTAACTTATTTAAAAGGAATTGCCCTATGACCAAGAGCCCTCTTGTTTGCAAGCCAGCTAATTTTCTCTCTCTCTTCTAATCATCCCTCTTTTTGATGCAAAACTGTGTGTGGCTCCCTAGAGATTGTGTGTTCCTTATTGGAGAAGACTGTTAGATGTTTGGTTTTCTATGGTGAAGTTATAACTGTTTGAAAGTGGTTGTATTTATTTTTAAGAGCTTTGGAGCTCTATGGGTTTAGCATGTTGTATTAAAGGGCAGTCTATAGAAAGGCTGAGCATGGGGGTTCTCTTTTGGTTTGTTTAGTTTTGCTTTTGATAAAACCTAAGTACTTGTTGCTGTTGAAAGGACCTCTGAGGATGAAAAAAGAGAACTGAGAGTGTAACAAGCTAGGGGTTCTGAGTCCCAATGAGATACTTACAGTAGTTCCAGCTTCCAAGGGTTGTTAGAGTTGGGCAGGCAGAAAAGTCTCTTTGGGTTTTATTCTTTTTGTTATTTTTGTAAGATATCCATGTGAAGTATTTACCTAGAAGAGAATCTTGTTGGTGGGTTTGTTTTGTTTGTTTGTTTCAAACAAACTCTCAGGCCACCAGATTTTACTTATAGGTTCACAAACAAGCTGCCCTATAATTCCTAGCCAAACCGCTAGTACTGAGGACTATATGAACCATTTTTCAAGATGCTATTTACATAGGAAGGTCTGAGCTGATGGCCATTGGCAAGCCCACTGGCTATCATTTGGCACAGTGAATCATATTTTTAGTAGATAAGTAGGGCCCAAAATCCTGCAATTAATTACACTCCCAGTTTTGTACTTGTATCAGGGCAAACTCTAACAGTGGAGTGTAGTCAGAGATATAAATAGTAGGATTTGCAACAATAATTAATTGGGGCTGCAACAGTGTGTCTGCAAAATGAAGGCCAGCATTGAAAACATGCTCCATTGGGTTTATGTATCTTTCAAATTGCTGGACAGTGGTTAGGTAGTTGGTGCCCACTGCTTATCACAGTGACTCATGTTTTACTTAGACTTAAAGCTCTTGTGGACTGTGACAATCATCTTGTGTGTTTGTGTAGTGCCTGGTAAAATGAGAGCCCTTGCCTGTAGTTGCTACTGCAGTATAAATAAAAGATGAGGATGAAGAAGAGGATAGTAGTAACACATGAGAGGGAATGAGAAAATGATACCAGAGGTAATTTCCATTAAAACTTAACAATAGTGCTTTGCAAACTTTCAGGAGACATGCAGTCTCTGTGTCCACATCAAATTACCTTCTGACTGTCTCAAATTCCCTTGGTGGTTCCAGTTTGATATGCTGTCCTTTGCTTTCTAGCTGGAACTCTTGTGTAGTAGTGCCAGTACTTTATAAAGGCTGCCACTTTCCAAACCAAAGGGGGCTTAAATTTAATGGTAGGTACTGTGATCCCTACATACAATTTGTAATACTTACCATATGCTCAGGACTTCTGAATCAAGGAGCTACACTATATCAGTAGTTATTAACATTACTAGTTTGCGGGAGCCAGCTGAGCTGGGAACTCTTAGAGTTTAGTTTGTTTCTTTGAATCTGATTAAATCTTAAGGATCCAGTGTGATTTATAGGAATAATTTAGCATCTATGGATAAATACGTAGATTATTGATTGATCTATTCTTTCTACTTTATCACAGACATTTATCTTATGGACATTAAAGTATTTTAAAATCAAGGTGCCAAGACTATTCGGATTCACTGATAGGTGGAGTGAACTGCTTGTATTGTGAGTTAGATAGAAGTTTCATTCATTGAATGCAGCCCTGTGTGAAGCTTTTCTCCTGTTTCTTTTCCTTTGTTAGGATTCAAATGAACAAAATTATGTTTGAGTATTCAAAACGTGATCCAAGGAGACACTTCACAATTTGACAATTATGTGTAAGAAACAGGTGGAAATTTACAGTTTTTTGCATCAATAAAACCTTTTTGGTGCAAAATAATTGTTTTCCTTCTTCATGACTCCTTATTTCCTTGAAACATTTTATTTTTATCCATATCTTTAAAGGAAGAAAGGAGTCACAAAGAAGGGAAACAATTATTTTGCACCCAAAAAGTTTTATTATAAAAATATTTTATTTATGCTCAAACATGGAAGAGTATTGTTGTTCATTAGTTTTTTCCTGAAATAAAAATATTTTCAACATAACTCAAATTTTGTGATACTCAGAAATTATTATACAAGCAAAGTCATGAGGGTCAGATCTGGACAATTCCATACTCCCTAATTTTGGCCAGGACTTGAAGCATAATGCCCAAATAATGTGAGATAGATGACTCTTACAGTATTTCTGGCCTGGATCAAACCAGAGTGTGCTGGTAATCTTGTAAGTCTTTGATTTCTTCAGGTTTCTAACTTGTTTCCCCCAATGAATGTCTTGATATTTCATTGAAATCCATGGGCATGAATCTCTTAATTTCAGTGGTGCTCCATGGAGAGACAGGAATCTGACCACACACATCTCATTGTGGGATAAGGGCTTGTTAAGACTGGGACAACTTTCTGGTATCTGCACTTCTGAGTGATACCTGAACCTTACTCAGGTTTAAAACCTTTTGACGTTCATTCACCACTAACTCTGATGTGAACTACTTATTTCTTATTTTTTTTAAGTTGTTGTTACTATTGTTACTATTACGGAGCCTTCATAGAGTCTTGTTATGGATACTAGGAAGAATACACTATTTCTACAATAAGCAGCGTATATAATTATGAAATAAAAAAAACACACATTAATCCTGTGGAAAATATTCTTAAAGTTACAGTTTTCTTTCTCTGAAACGTAAAATATTTTTTCTTTCCATTTATAAAAGTAGCAATTTTCAAGACCTCTTTTCAAGTTATGAATATTTTAAAAAGACTCCCTCCCAGAGAGAGGAACAGCTTTACAACCAGCTGGCACAGGGTTATATTTGGCATATGGAGCCTAGATTCAGTGTTTAACTTAGAAGCCAAAAAATATCCCCCTAACAACAATGCTGTGTGTAGTACACGTTATTGGGGAACCCCTTAATGCAGACACTATGTAGCCAGCCTGGTAAACTACTAGCAACAGAATTCATGAAGCAGGAAACTTGAGTTCAGAACTTGTCCCTAAGATATTTTGAGTTGGCAGAGGTTAGGTTACACACACAGCCTCTAGGGTTGGAAGTAAGGGGGAAGGAAGATGAGAGAATGACTTATGGTGTTAATTTTAACAGCTATTACAACTTTTTTCTGTATATATCTGGTGTCTGTGAAAGCAGCTAAAAGCTGGTGTTCTCTATGCACATTACAAATACTTCGTGAACAGCAACAGTGCAAGTTTTCTCATAAAACTTACAGACTTCAGTGGGCCTGTGTGTGGTTCAGGGGTTCCCCTGCATGATTTGCTTTTGTAGGATCAGGGTTATAATATGCAACCTTAATAATTTTGGATTTAAATTAAACACTTTTTTTCCTATTTGGTAGATTAAGTATGGAGTAAACAAGCCATCCTTGAACATCTCAGTAGAGCTCAGCATGAAAAGGCTTCATAAAGTCATCTCTTTTCCACAATAAAAATTGAAATCCATACATCCTGAACAGTTGTGGTATGTAATAGTTGTGATTGTTTAGTTACCATTTTGAAGTGATCAAAGTCGACAATAGAACTTTGGAAAAAGGTTGATATGGAAGTGAACAGGGCCAGCTCCAGGCACCAGCGAAGGAAGCAGGTGCCTGGGGTAGCATTCCATCCGTTATTGGGGCAGCACGTCCAGGTCATCTTCGGCAGCAATTCAGCAGTGGGTCCTTCACTCCCTCTGTTCCTCTTCGGCGGCAGCTCAGTCGGGATTTTTTTTTCTTCACCGCTTGGGGCGGTAAAAAAGCTGGAGCTGGCCTTGGAAGTGAAACCATGTATATTCTGCTGTCTTTCTGAAAAAATTGGTTCAATTTACACTCTTGAGGTCTTTTCTATCAGAAATATCAATAAAATGACCAACGAAAGAAAAAAAATACTGAATCACATACCTTATTTACAGAATTTGGCCCAAATGTAACATACTAAATTTTTTAAAAAATGTTTCTCATGTATCAGTTTTAACTAACTGTACGCTGGAGGTATAGCTGGGTGAATACTATTAAAAATAAATATAGAACTGTTTCCTGAATAGGAAGATTTAAGGGAATATTCACAGTGAATCTTAGATACACAATTATGTATTTGCACCAAAATCCTGTTTCTGAAAGATACTCTTCCAGATAGGTAACATAAACATACCAGGTGTTCAGATGAAAGCTCTCATCTCACACATGCTTACATATGTGCTTAACTTCAATTATATCTGTAGTCCTGTTGACTTTAAATTTAAGAATATGAGTAGTTCCATTTAAGTCAAGCATGTATGTAAGTGTTTGCAGGATTGGGTCCTAATTATACTGATAGCTTGCAATGAGGTGCTCATGAGAAGTGCAAACCAAGAATTGTTATGAATAACAAATACATGTGAGAAAATTGCAATCAGTGCAGCGACAGCTCATGGAGAGTGAGAGGGATGAAATTTGACAAATTGTTATGAATTATTTCCTCGGCCCTAATTTGTATCTTTGTATCTCTAAGATTCATAAGATTAAGTTGGCCAAGAGGCTAGAGATGATTTGAAGTCAATATGCCACTCTAACGGCATGCACTGCAAACTGCTGTGCTATGATTCTTTGAACCAGCAAATACACCTTTGGGAAAAAGTCAAAACTTAAAAATGAGATCTCATTACTTGCTTAGTGGTGGTCACGATGTGCAAAGCTATTCCAGGCATTACTTCCCCCTGAAAGAGCTATAGTATCTTTATCTCTGAAAAGGGAACAATGGTTTTGCCCTATGTAATTTGGAACATTGTTAGTGTAGTTTCTTTAAGTCTGTGCAACCTGTCTCCAGGTGCCTTTTCATTATGGAAGGGCAAGACAGAATCTTTCCCTGGGCAGATATCTTACATTTGTATAAAAGCATAAGGAAGCCTTCATGGCAGCTGCAGTGCAAATAAATGGAAAAGCATCACTGCTTTTGGTCCTCAGCTAAGCTGCCCTTCAAAACCGGATCATGCAGTAAAGCTGTCATTACAAACTTGTAATCTCCTAAGGATGACTTGCCTCTTCTATTTATTTTCATGCATTAATATCTTAACAAGAAGAACTAGGTTTCTGAAATCTGGGGAAAACCTCTCTCTGTTAATATAAAATTTGCTATATTCTGTTCAACCATATTTTTTTTTTTACAACCGATAAGGTCAAAGAAACACTGTAGGGAATGTTTTCTGTAGCTTCCTCTTGCTACAATAAGACAATATGTTACTTGTTTCTCTATAATGCTTTGTCAAGTTTAAATATTTTAAAAAGTTATATAAACCCCTCCCATTTTTAGTTTTGAAAATAGAAACTGGAACTAACAGAACATTAGACAATAAGTTCCTATATTGCAATGCTGTTCACCTTGAAATGGAGCTTGAAAGTTTTGTCAGTATGAGGTGTATTCTGTAAACATGTCATAGGAGAGTGATCTGAAATATTCTGTTCTGCAGAAAAGTGTGTTTAGAGCTTCTATCTGTCACCGTATAGAAAACTGTTTCCTGGGAAAATGTAGCTGGTTATTATTGTGGGAACGCAATGGCCACTGAAGTAAGGTGATGTAGAAACTTTCCAATGCAGATCAATACTAGTAATTCATTTGGGTGGGGTATGAAATTTCCAAGGTTATTCCATTAAAGTTGAAAAGAGCTGGTTGCAGAAGAGAGAGGAATACACAAAAGATAATGTATATATGCAGGGTATAAAAATGCAGGACTTGTGGGAAAAGGAGTGGATAAAATATAAGGTGTCAAGGTCTCTTCC
The DNA here is from genome assembly GCF_025201925.1 of Gopherus flavomarginatus. Lineage (NCBI taxonomy): Eukaryota > Metazoa > Chordata > Testudines > Testudinidae > Gopherus > Gopherus flavomarginatus. Next base: position 110,018,491 of record NC_066619.1, read on the forward strand.
CCACTTTGAACTTTAGCATCCAAAAAGTGGGGACCTGCATGGACCCTTCTAAGCTTAATTCCTAACTTAGATCTGAGAACGCTGCCACCAGCCAAAAATATAGTGTTTGGCACACTTCCTGTTCCCCAAAAACCTTCCCTGGGGAACCCCAAACCCCTCAGGTCTTAAAACAAGGAGAAATAAACCATCCCCCCTCCTTTTCCCCTCCCCCCAGACTTTCCCCTCCCTGGGTTGCCTTGGGAAGCTATACAGATCCAAACTCCTTGGATCTTAAAACAAAGAAGAATTAACCATTCTCTTCCTTTTCCCACCCCCACCAATCCCTGGTGAGTTTAGACTCAATCCCTTGGATTCCAAAACAAGGAAAAATCAATCAGGTTCTTTAAAAGAGAGCTTTTAATAAAAGAAAGAAAAAGCAAAAATTATCTCTGTAAAATCAGGATGTAAAATGCTTTACAGGATATTCAGAGTCATATACCCTAGAGGGACTCTCCCCCCGCACCCCTTAGCCTGAGATTTAAAGTTACAGCAAACAGAGGTAAAAACCCTTCCAGCAAGAGACGTTTACAAGATAAGAAAACAAATATAAGACTAATCCACCTTTTCTGGCTAGTACTTACTATTTTGAAACATGAGAGACTGATTCAGAAAGATTGGAGAAAACCTGGGTGTAGGTCTGGTCCCTCTTAGCCCCAAGAGCGAACAGCGAACAAGACAAACAGCACAAACAAAGACTTCCCTCCACCAAGATTTGAAAGTATCTTGTCTCCCTATTGGTCCTCTGGTCAGGTATCAGCCAGGTTCACTGAGCTTCTTAACCCTTTACAGGTAAAAGAAACATTAACCCTTAACCATCTGTTTATGACATAGAGGTATAGGTGAGAAGAGCTCTTTGCTAGAGCAGAAGACATAGCTTCAATTCCCAACTCTACAATGGCTCACAGTGTGATGCTGGGGCAAATGGGAACCTCATGCTTCAGTTTCCCTTCCTGTAAATATTTTCAACCTCTGGTTGACAAATACTATACAGTATATAAATAAAATCATTTTAGTTTTATTTGTTCTTTTATTGTTCCACTAGCTTTGATTGCAGATTCAGTCTCTCTCTCTCTCTCACACACATATATGGAATTTCCCATATCAAAGTGTTAACTATGTAGACAGCAGATTATATGATTATGAAATAATATATTCTGAAGTGCAGAAGTACCACAGAGAACAAAGGACAATATGATGAGGCATGGAAGCCAAATCAGGTACTAGATCTCTTGTGTTTATGGCCGTTAAACCTTGTTTTTCCAGTTGGTTGTCATTCATTAATCCAGGTAAGCAAACATTAACAAGCTTCTTGCTGCTCTTAGAGCCAGATAGTCACAGGTCTTAAGGGATCTTAAGGGAAACTTGGCAAGTAAGTGCTTTTCTGCTCACCTTAAATATGGTTCAATAACAACTTATCCAGAGGGTTGTCGTGTTCCCTCCTAGAACATTGGTCCTGGGGTGTGGAATGTCTCTTGGCCAATGGAAAGCACATTTTTCAATTGCTTAAAAGAAGTTGTGAATCACCTGAAAGAGGAATTTTCATGCAGATGGGTTATCTTTCCAGTGTCTTTCGCTAGCAGATCAAAGAGCTGTGAAAACATTGACAGATATCGCTCTTTCATCTAAAAACAAGTTGCGTAAAAAGCTAGTGCCAGCATAACTGCTTCTCCTTAGGGCCTGAGCAAGCTTTGTAATTTGGAAGGTGAATGAGGAGCTTAGTCTGGGATGTAAGGCAATGGAAGACAAGTAGGTATTTTAAATCAAGTGCATCTTTAATGTTTACATTTATGAGTGTAATATGTAACGACATATATCTTATGATGTGCCTGAAAACAAGGCTGACCATTTTTATGATGATGTTTAGTACGTGAACTAATTATTTCTTAAATGCCATTTTTAGAATTACTTCTATCCTTCAGTAACTTTATAAAAATACTGTTAAACTCCCTTATCATTAAAGCTATGATGGCTAATCATTTAGAAAGCTGGAAACTACTGGGGAAGGTGCAAATATGATTTTGTCAGAGGGTGGAATTTTCAGGACTGCTTACTGCTGGCCTGACTCTGTTCTCATTGAAGCAAAAAGGAGCTGTACCATTGGTTTCAGTGGGAGCAGGGCTAGGCCCGTGCTTGAACACTTACGAAAATCCCATCCTTACAGCAGTTTTATAGTATTGAATCTCCAAAAAAAGAGCCACATGATGAGTATTTCTGTTTGGAAAAACAGCAAATAGGTTCAGGTTTATGCTTCCAGAGCAGTGGTAATGCAGACTGTTTTCAATAACAATAGCCCTCCTGAGTGCACAGCACCCTCTCCCGGGGCCCATTACTTCTGCTTCTGTCAGGAAAAATCTGTGCCCAGATGGGTCACACTGGAATTAAGTGTACCCCTGACCTCTAGACCCCATCCTGAAATAAAACTCCACAGCTCCTGTTTTAGAGGATTGCAAAGCAGCCCCTCTTCAACTTTTTGATCCCTGCCAGGAGCACCCTCTGCTGTATGTAGGGTTTCTGAGGGGTGGATAGGCACAAGACCAGGACAGAATTAAGTATAATAATATCTAGCTCTTGTTGGGAATTTCATTATTCTTTGCTGCATGTTTCAGTGCATTGCAATGTGAATATAGCAACTGCAGTTGCTGGGAACCTCAGGTTATAATAAAGTTATTGTCTGGGGCAAGAGGGCAGGGAAAAGGCCTTAGAGAAAAGGATCCACCGCCTTGCATTACATGTGCTACAGCAAAACCTTCACCTGTTTGTCTGCCATTTCAAAGACTGTGACTGTGAAATAGAGTGGTAACACCAGTTGGTTTTCATCGTGGCACAATAACTCATCATTATATTGTGTAGTACTGCCACTTCCTACTGCGAGGAACTATTAACAAGAATGGCTCACAGTGCTGCAATGTTACACTGGATTAAAATTAACCCATGTCACATCTGTTTGGTTTCTGAGGCATGTCACACGAGCATACAATGGGGATTGTGTGAACTCCCTGACTGGATGGCTTCCATTATCTCATAGACACTGTGGGGAAGGAGCTGTTAGAAAAGGGGTCAAATAAACACCATGCAAAAAGCAGCAGTTAAAAATATTGCTTTTGGCAGCACAAAATGTCTACAAAGGAATCCTGTTCTTCCTAGAGCCATGACAAATTTCCGGCAGAAACCCTATGCATGATCTATATCACACGGTGCAGAAATGCACATAGGGCTAACTAGTCAGAGCAGCTTTTGTACTGTGAGTGTAAAAGCAGCAATTGTGTGCCTATTAACATTCATGTAAAGTGCAGTTATTCTGTGACCAATATGTCATCATGGGGTTCTGTGCTTACAGGCTTTCAATTTCTTTCAGATCCAATTTTGCTCAGTTTACCATTTTTAAAAAAAATTCTAATTTCCAGCCCTGTGATCTGAATGTCCAGCAAAGTTCTTTTTGGCTCCAATGTTAATTAAGCACAATATAAAGAAAAGTCTATTGATGAGGCATGAGCTCAATTATATTTATTCTCACAGGCCTGTATAGGCTCCGTAATGCTCACCCAGGAACGAAGAACAATTGAGTGGGGGGGGGGGGTTGTTTGTTTGAAAGGCATCCTTATCTTTTCTGGGAAGAAATGTTGTGCTTAACAATATACTGCCAATGTCACAGTTTCAGGGTTACTGCCCCTTTGAAGCCGCTCACCCACCTGCAATCAGATCGGAGGCCTCTAGTCTTTATCTCCCTATGGGCAGGAACCAGCATCTCTTCTTTCTTCAGACTGGAGTTTTTAGGCTGCAGGCCCCTGCTCTGTACTGTGACAATCCCAAGAAGGTTTGACAAAGGTCCAGTCCCCTACTCTTTAGTTTCTCTCCAGGGACAATAATGGTGTTTTTACCAGTGACCACACAGGTCTTCCAAAGAAAAAACATTTTATTCAAAGACAAAAGCCTATGGAGAAAATATAAAATAATAATAAAAAAAAAATCTAAATGCACAGTGAACGTACCAGAATTGCTCATCTTTCTTATGGGGAAGTGGGTAGGCCAAAGTAAGGGATTGGGGTCCCACTGGAACCAAAGGGTCATGTCCATTTGCTGAATTAAAAGGAATATCCTAAGTCTATTTAAACTCATTCTTTTATACCAGAAGTCTTGCTTTGTCCCCCAGCCCCAAATGAACAAGTAAACCAGTTCCTCTCCATATTCCATGAGAGGTCTAGTTTAAAAGGGCACCTTGGGATTTTGCATTAATCCTTTCTTGTGATTTCAGATCTGCAAGGAATCCCCCACCTCACCTTACCCCCTACGATTTGGGAAAACATACAAATATACATAATCTGTATTGGTACAGAGGTCTAAAGAGGAAAACTTGTACCATCTTGCACCTATGGGATAAATCTGACCTCAAAATGCACTTTACAACCAATCTGTAAATTGTAATGCTTTGATCCTCATTTACTACAAGGCATGCTAAGGAGATATGGATGCAGAGATACATGTCATATATGGCATAAATGGAAAATTTTTATTTCCCATAGAAAGAGCTAGATTGTACTGCTATAACCTGTCATATGTAATATTTTACATCATTATAAATCCAGTTGTTATTGCTGATCTATACTGTTGTAAGTGTGGAGAATGTAAGGTTTGTGTTTCATTACCTTCTCTTACAGTTGTGTAAATCAGGAATAATTTCATTGGAGTTACATTAGTAGAAATAGAGGGGGATTTACTGACCTTTACCTGTCAGTTTCATTTGTATAGTCTAGCACTTTGGTATGCTGTAGCTATACAGTCAAACAAGCCCTTATTTAATAACTTTTGTGCAGAATTGGAGTACCAATAATTAATTACACATGGGGAGCTGTGGCCCCAGTTTAACTAGCAAGTTTAATGTATGCCAAACTTTTAACACTTGTGCCTTTCATAAACAGCATTGCCACTCTAATTTGTGATTAGTGTGCTGAATATTATTGTGGTAGAGTAGCAATGAACTTTCTTGAGTCCAATGGCATCATGCAAAATTATGGATACTAGATATACATTTTGTTAGAGGAAAAAGGACTTTTAAAATGTAGAGTCTGTTTGTGGGATAAAAAAATTACCATGCAAATTGTGTATGGAGGAGAAAGGAATTACAGTGGAATGTGCTTTAGAAATGGAGGAAAAAAGTAGGTCACAAAAAGGAAAGAGAAGAAATAGACACTGGCTTTATGTGATAGGCAGTCTTATCATTTATTTAGTTTATAATTTATTTACAAGAGCATTCATGCATCAAAGACTGCACAGACTTGTTCAAAATGGATGGGGAGTAGATCTGACTGCACTCAAGAAACTGTTACAAGCCCATTCAGAAATCCTAATCATAGTATTAGCAGCTCAATTTCAATCTGTGAAGGAAGGTGAATCCTCTTCAGAGTGGTGGGAGGGGTAAAAAATGAGTTGAGCAACCATCTTCCCAACTGCTTCACTGAGCTGCCATGGCTCCCAGAATTGGTCAGTGCTGCCAGTAAGTGTAAATTCCTAGCCCTGGTGAATAGCAAAAATTACAAGATACAGTGACAGAAAAAGCACAAATTTTTTGTTTTAGTGTTCTATAGAATTTATAGTCTGTGTCTATATTTGACTTCAAATATGTTGTTCATTGGGGCCCTGATTCAGCAAAATACATAAGCACATACTTCAAAATAGATGCTTAAAGCCCCTTGAATTCAATGGGCTTTCAGAATATGCTTAAAGTATGTGCTTACTGTATTGTGATCAGTGGAACTCGAGTCAGAGGGCCTGTGTTTCCTGGATGGACTATTATAGATGGGCACCTAGGTACTAGGAGGAGTTAGCCTAGGGACAACTCACGCACGTGCACAGAGCCGTGCACAGGATTCAATAAAATCATTCTGCTTCGCTCTCAACTAATGAAACACATGAGTACTTTGCTGAACTGGGGCCTGGGACTATGACATTATCTTCAATAAAGAGTGTGTGATGGTGTGCTGGGGATATGGGGGATGGATTGCTCAGTGGTTTGAGCATTTATCCGCTCAACCCAGCATTGTGAGTTCAATCCTTGGGGGGGGCCATTTAGGGATCTAGGACAAAAAAATAGCTGGGGATTGGTCCTGCTTTTAGCAGGGGGTTGGACTAGATGACCTCCTGAGGTCCCTTCCAACCCTGATATTCTATGATCTACTACTCTTTGAGCTAAACCGCTTCAAAATGGCACCACTGCTTTAATTTTACCTCTGTATAAGGATTGCTGTCATAATATTGCTTCCGATTTAGCTGACATAGCTTAAGTTTTCCTGTATCCACCAAGCTCCATTTGTAATCATAATTCTGATGAAAATATTCCATACAACACTAAAAAAAATCTTGGCTCCCTAGAACGGTGCTATAGTGAAAGTGGAACAATACAACATATTGCCAGAGAAGCATTTTAGTTAAAAATATGCCAGCAATGACTCATCTCCTGCATCAGTTTGTAGAAGGATACTTCAAATAACTAAGTTTAAGCAGATACTCTGTTCCCAAAGCCTATTATGCTTTGATTCTAAATATATTTATATTCCATTTTCAATAATTTTGGAAAAATTATATGATGCTTGACTGGCAAAATGCATGATGCAAACTCATGACAATATTTAAAAAAATAAAATAGCTCTTTTCAATTTCTACATAAAGTGTGTTATCTAAAGCCAAGAGGCAATTAGGAAGAAGTGTCCTATATATTGCTATTTTGCTGTAGCAAGAAAATTGCAGTTTCCATTCCATCATTCCTCAACAAGCCCAGCAGTTTCCAGGAATTGAGCTATGCTCCTAGGGCTAGCCACTCACAATCTAGTCTTAAGGCAGCAGAGGGAGATGATGAGGTAAACAGCTTCATCCCCTTGATGGCTTTTAGGTGGTCCATGCCAGAACTGCAGCTCTACTGCTCAAAGGAGCACAGGGATTGCACTGGAGCAACTTTCCAGAAAGGGGAAAGGTCAGGGAATAGGTTGAACCAAATCACCACCTCCCTTGTGCTACATTCCTCGAAGAAGTATTGCAACTTGTTCCTATGCGCACACAATCAGGGAGCTTCAGCAATCACCATCACTTATGCAAGACAGTGACTTAGGGTTATCTTATGAAATTCAGCCACTAACTTCATTTCACAGTATTATAGCTGGTGATACATGTATAAGATTCTTAGAGGAAGATTCAGTAGTGAAGATAAGCAAGTAGACATTGATATAGTATATGTATGGGGATAGACTGCTTCCTGCTTTTTATCCAAGTGGCTGGCTTAATAGCACCTCTTGTTAGCTTTTTTTTCCCTTGGGAGAAATTAAAGCAATGGAAATCTTTATACTGATGTATCAGAATCTGGCTCTTATGAGATGAGGATGACAGCTTATCTGCTTTGTTTCATTGGTTGAGCCAGAACTGGCCTCACTCTTTCAATGTGTTCAAATGGGAGTCGTCTTGTCAGATAATGCCTTTAGCAGCACTCCTTATCACATACATTACAGGCATTTAAAGATTACTGTGTTGTGAAATATTTCTTTTCCTTGGACGGTGAGGAAGTCTTCAACTCAAAGAATGCACTCACTTCTACTAGTTACTTGTATGTTAATTCCCAGAAAATCAGGGAATTACAGTAGAAACCCATTGAATTGTTTCATCTTTCTAAATCTGGCATCCCCCAGCAGACCCAATCAGGGTTAATGTACAACCATGGCTGGTTCTCTTTGTGTAGCAGCACCGTTTTACAGAATTGTATCATAAGTAAAATCTATTAGCTTCGGAACTTTGCTTTCCCTTTTTGTTGATTGGTTTTTTCCTCTATTTTGATAATAGCTGAACAGTCATTTGTGAATAATGTTGCTAGAACTTTCCTAATTTAGCTCCAGATTATTCCACCATTACTGTCACTGAGTAGTGACTTTTATTTCAGTCATATTACTTAGCGTAAGTAAGCATGGCAGAATCTTTTAATGTCACAGTACTTGAAAGGAGTGCACTAATGGACCCAAGGGTGGGGGTCCTGGACTTGGATTCAGAAGACTTGTGTTCTGTTCCCAGCTCTGTTGCTGACTTTAGATAACTCCACTTCTTCTCCCGTTTTGTCTTGTCTATTGAAATTATAAGCTCTCTGGTACAGGGATCGTGTCTTTTTTTGTATCTGAAAAGCACCTAGCACAATAGGGCCCCGGTCCCTATTCTGGCTCCTAGATGCTAGTGTATTAATAGTGGTGGTGGTGATCATGATTCTTACATTTCAGTGGTCAGGCCTGGAGTTCAGATCTCTGTGGTCCTAGGCACTGATATGTTAGCTCTTGGCCTTAGAGCTGGAATGTGCTTTTCAAAACAAATCAGGCTGTTCCAGCTCTTGGTTTGGTTTCAGCATTTCCACTGATGTCTTAGTTTGTTTGTGTTGCTTTCTGATCTACTGCAATCTGTTAGACATTTGGGGCTACATTAAATAGCAAATGATGGCAAATGGACCAGGAGTTCTGTGAGTGTGCATCCTCTCAGTACAAGATTGAAGTCCACCCTGTGCTCTCAATATCCTTATCCCACTTTACACAACATAATAAATCATGTAAACTTCTGGAGCAGGATTTTTTTCTATTTATAACATAGAATTGTTCTCTATCCAAATTTATGTATCTCTCTAGAGCGTATGCCTCAGAGCCCTGCTTGTGTTTAACATTTTGTGATAGTGCTCGTTATTAGTGAGATAAATTTTATGCATTCTCTCCTGTGTCATGTACTGTATGTCTTTTATGTTTTAAATTATGTTAAAAATCAATCACTTTGTGCCTGGTATTAACTAATGCATTCGTCTCTTTTGCATGTCAGACTAGTCCTCTGTCCCATTTTGAACAGACCAGCTCTTATATTTATCCATTGGTAATTGAAAAAGGGGAGAGAGAGATGTTCTTCCTTTAAATTAGAGAAAGATCCATTCTCTTTGCCTGATTAAAGTTCCAAGTTGATACATTTCTCTGTAAGGCAGTAAGTCTCATTTATAAGAATGTGAATAAATGATTCTAGAAAAAATATCATATTTGTGCTTAATTGTTGTAAAGATAATTAAGAACTTTTTCCAACAATCCTCAACTCCTTTTCAGCTATATTATTTTTTGTTTGGTTGGGTTTGTTTGCTTGTTTTGTTTGTTTGTTTTTTAACTTCCTGCTTCTTTACCAAACAAAAAGGAATATATGAATGCACCTTTTTGTGTATGGACTGAGAGTGAAGATGTAAGTAAGTTACGGGTAAGCGATGACAGCATGTGTATATACCTTGTTGGGAGTTAATGTCTGTGGCAGGGTGCTGGCCGAAAAGCCCTTACTTGGCTCCTGCCATTCCAGCCCCAATCAAGGGGAATGGATTGGGGCTGGGTGAATAGCCTGGGGCTGGGTAAATAGCCTGGTGCCTGCCTGGTAACTGGACGCACCTGCAAGTCTTATTAACCAGGAGCTATAAAGGCTGAGAGGAAGCTGGGACAAGGGGGAAAGGGAAAGGCGCAGGCAGAAGTGGGAGCTGCCTAGTCTGTTGTTGGCCAGGCCTGTTGTAGGCAAAGTATCTGTGAAGCCTGTATATCAGGGGTCAGCAACCTTTGAGAAGTCATGTGCCAAGTCTTCATTTATTGACTATAATTCAAGGTTTCGCGTGCCAGTAATACATTTTACGTTTACAGGGGCTGGCAGGCGAACCCCCAGACCTGCAGCGCAAGTGGCAAATGAAACCCCAGCTCAGCCAGCTGACTGTCTAGGGTTCCGTCCACCGGATCCTGCCAGATGGGGTCCCGGCTGCCGGCTCCGCTCAGCTCGTTGCCAGCCCGGGGTTCCATTCATCCAGGCAGGCAGTGGGCTGAGCAGAGCTGGTGGCTGGGACCCCGACTAGCAGCAGAGTGCCACTAAAAATCAGTTCACGTGCCACAGGTTGCTGACCCCCGGGAACTGGCAGTGGGAAACCTTTTGAGAATAAAGAACACAGCCGTTGCACCAGGCTGAAGTGTCCCTGACTCATTGAAGGGGGGTGGGGGGACAGGGGAGCAGCATGAAACCCCGTTACAGTGTCTCAGCATCTCCACCATATGGAGATATTTGTTGTTGTTTAATTATTTAATTAATTTAATTATTAGGGACGAATCTATAAAATTTCCAGGCTGGAAATCTTACAACTAATTATGGTGTATCTTAAAATTTTCTCTGTAAGGAAATGGAAAGAACAAGAAGCAGCTGTTGCGGCTTCACTGGATTCACTATTCAAAAATTTAAAAAATCCTACTGTAAATTCATTAAAGGCTTTGCTATTCAACAGGCAACAATTGCCAGAAGACTAAGTAGATGACCTAATAAATGCTTTCCATCTCTAACTCCTTTGGGTTTTCTGCTTTTTCTAAAAATATGCAGATACATTTTCAAAAAAAAAAGCCCTAATTTTGGGTGCTGCTGGTGGGTGCTGGGCAAGATGAAATATCTTGGACCTGTCCTTCAGAGGTGTTGAGCACCTGCAGCTCCCATTGAATTCAGAGGCACCCACAATTAGAAGCTATTTTTTGAAAATGTTTAGCCACAGCTCTTACAACTTTAGACTTTCTAACCAGTGAGTTTATGCTGAAGGTTTTACTAATGAAGTATTGATTGTTGCTAATCTTAAGCAAGGCCATTGTCATAGAGCTGTGGAAACAAAGCATCAACTGGAGGGTCACCAATATTGAAATCAGGATGTCACTGTCATTGATCTGGGACTCATTAGGGTGCAGAGTAAACAGTACTGTGCCCACCAGCTGAGATGGATCACCATGTGCAGTTACAGCACTCAAAGCAGTTTGACTGCTTCCCACTGCGGAACTGATGCAGCTTCCTAAAGTGCGTTTCCAACAATAGAGAGATTCTTGGCCTGGGTGCATCGGTCTAGCATTACAAGGGATGTTCATCTAAAGGTTGTGAAAAATGTTTGTATTAACCCCATAAACCCTGTCCAAGCCATGTGATTTTAGGTTTAATCATGACACCAAAATTCTATGCGGTTAATTAGAAAGCTGTGGCAGGAACTAAGCAGGCCTTCCTTCCTCCTATAATAGCATCTATGATGCCTTTTTTATTATTATTTTAATATAGATGTTGCAATATCCTTGGGGAAGGAGGTACCCTCTCTCTCCTCTCAACACCTTCAAGAGTCAGCCAGTCCACAAGTTCAGGGGAAGAGAGGAGGCCCTCTGTCCCTCACACCCCATCCAGAGGAATGAAATGCACTGTGGTGGCACTTCCATTGGACCCAGAAGTCATGCTGTATTTCCTGTGTCACTTCCAGGTCGTCTCATCTCTTACCCCTTTGTAAGCACATGGGCTTCCCAGTGGCACTGCCTGCAACTCAAGGCCCTCATTTGAAGGATCTCTCATTGGCTCCTACTGACATTTATTGTGAGAAAATGTCAAGGCCACTTTGGAATTTTTCAGGCTCTTTTGATCCAGAGGATGAAAAGCAAAACTTTTACAGAAAAGAGAGATGAAAGGGAAGGGGCTTTTTCCACTTTGAATACCTGACTTTCCAGCATACACCCTTATGATGTCATTAACAGCTCCTCTAAGAATACCAGCACAGAACGGCTTGACTTTCCCCATTTCTGTGTCCCACTATTGCTGTCAAGACTAATAAAGCTGGGAGCAAATCTAGCAGGCACTCTCCTTCCATATTCTAATGATTTTACAACATTTTTCCTATTCTTTTTCATGGTGATAATAAAAACTATAAAAAATTATATCTGAATTTACATATAGTGCACATCTCTAAACATTTTGCAACCCAGACTGGGATTTGCAACACCATAACTTTAAAGTGAGAATGCATACCCTTTCATTGTTTTGGTTCCTAATTTATGCAACTATATGAAAAGTTATACACATTTGGAATGTGCTGGCTTTTTTGTTGTTAGAGAGTGTTGGCAGGTATACAAACTACGAACAAAGCTGGAATATGAGGAACAGAGCGAGGTCCCTCTGTGCACTAGTGGGTGAAGAATGGGCCTCAAGGGACAGAGTGAGAGGATCAGATGTTCTTATCCTCCCTTTCTAGGGAGCATGTTAGAACTACAGAGCTCATTGCATGCATCATTAGGACTGTCACAAGTGAACATGGGGTGGCTTCTTACTTGCTCTGTGTCTGAGAGGAAGGATGCTTCCCCCAGGGAATGAAGTAGTATGGAGCCTGATATTCAGGCTATGTGTTGCTGCCAACAGTTTGGGCCTCTGCATGTGTCTCTCCATCTCAAACTTTCAGTGACATCCAGAATGTTCAAATTCATTACACTCAAACTGGTACAAAATATCCAATAATTCACTCCTGTGCAATTATTGGGTTGTGTGTGGGTTTTTTGTTTTTTTTTTTAAATCTTTGACTTAAACAAACTATGGTAACAAGTCTCATGATGACTAATTGGAAATAATTATTTCTTAGAACAAATTAAGCAGGGGGAAAAAGATATTTAAAAAAAAAAGCTGTAGAATTACTGAGTAGGCGTACTCTGGTTGAGCAGCTGTGTCGTGAAGCCATTTAAATGCTTACTGTGAACTTACTATTCTGAGCACTCTTAGTGAAATACTCGTGTGTGATTTGAAACTTGCTCTTTCACATGAAACTCAGGATTAATTCTTTGTGATTCATGATACAGATTAATCATTTAATTTAATTATCAATTTATACTACTGCTTTTTCCGCTCCTCTGGCCCAAAAAGTGGACAAAATTGATAATGTGATTCTGTGATACTTTTCTAAAAGTGGCTTTGCATGTGTCTTTAACAGAGGAGGTAATTGTACACTCCATAAACTCCCTATTAGAGCATGTTGTCTATACCCTGGATGAAACACATGCCTGCTTCTTTGAGTTCCTGGTGCCAGTTATAATCTTCTTGATTAAATATATCACTCTATAAATAGAGATGGGCCTGAGTTGCAAAATTCAGGTCAAGATTTTGACCTCTCCCCTCCCCACCTAAATTTAAGGGAGACTTTCAAATATGGAGACTCTTGTTCCCTCCTTCCCCTCCCCAGATAATATTTCCTTAGAAACCTTAATAGGTTTCTGCAGGAGGAAAACTGGTCCTACAGGTATGTTTTAGAATAGATTAGAGACAATGTCCAGTAATGAAATTGAATTGATAATCTGGGTTATTACTACTAATGTTTTGTTACAGTAGTTGCTAGATATCCCAAATGAGGTTGAGCTCTTCCCCCTCCCCCCCACCCCCATTTTACCTGCTGTAAAAAGTAGTAGTAAGAGAATCCCTGCTCTGAAGAGTTTACAATTCAAACAGACAAGGCACACAGTCTTGGGAGAGAGGAAGTGGGGGTAATTCTTATTTTAAAGGATGGGATTGGAGATAGAAGCACATTTTTAACTGTCAAAGGTAACACAGGAAGTCTGCAGAGCCAGGAAATTTAGCTGAGTATCCTGGCTCCCAAAGCAGTGCCTTAACAGCATGTCATCTTCCTTAAATAGAGATCTGTCCAAAGGTTCGTCTATTGATCTCTGCTTACCATCACTAAAAAGTTTTTGCGGTGGTGGTGGTGTGTTGGTTATTTTTGGTTGGGGTTTGGGGAGGGCAGAGGTTCATATCTGACAACTTGGTTCAGGCCCATCTTTCCTTCTGTCACTTGAATCTCATAGAATAGTGGCGGAGAGTGAGGGTGGAACCCCAGTATGAATTTACTAGGAGACCAATAGTGTTGGACTCTAGAATTTGAGCTCTCCAGTAAGAACCCTGTAAATAGAACTACAGGCAAATGACTGCTGATTTCAGTGTTACTTAGCCATGCTTCTCATGGTGCTTCTAAAGAGCCCACTATACTCTGAGAGCAGTGTTGTGTTTTTTTAACTTCATCTCCAGTCAAAACCTCTAAGTAAGCAGAGCAAAGAAGAAAAAAAATACTGGAATGTTTAAATAGAGTGAAAGAATGTTTTCTCTCATCTAATTTAAAATATGACCTGACAACTTTTCTGCTTAATCCTGCTCTCAAGAGAATTGCTGTGTAAATTCTAGTAAATGCTAGTTAACGTTATAATTGTATATAATTAGTACTGAAAATGCAGAAATAGATGGGAACAGCATGTTTTGAATGTAAATTCTGTAGCACTGGGCAGTAATGTTATATCCTATACAGTATCCTTGTTATGCTGATGATTTTTCTTGATGTTTTCATTTTCTTTTGTACACAAATTACATAGATGAGTGTAATTATAAATCTTGTCTTGTAGATCAGGATCATAGCAAGATGCATTCTGTCCTCTGATACATATACATCCAATTTCCATCCACTTATTTGAGTGGCTGTTACATCTCATACCTGAGTTCCTAATCCAGTTCATAATGTCAGGGAATGAGCGGGCATCTTGGCAAAAGGAACTACTGAATTAAGAGTTAGATCTCCATTTGGTAACTAAATAGTAGGACTTGCTACATAGGAAAGAAGTATATTCTTAGTTGCATTGCTCAGTGTCCCATGTTTCAATTTGCTCCCTCTTGCCCTGATGATCCTATTGGCTTGTGCTAATGTGCATTATTGCGCTCACTCATATACACATGCATGCATGAATACAGAAGTAAACACTTAATTTTGCAATCTTAATGTATTTAAAAGTTAAGTTTGTCTGTAAAAACTCAAGTCCTCCAGTGCATATGCATGATACAGTCTTTAATTACATGATCACATACAACTCCCCCTTCCCTCCCCCAAGATCGTGATTCATTACACAGTATGAACAGCTATTCAAAACTTTGTTTTATCCTCTTTGTTCAATGTGTGTCCAAAGCCAGTTTTCTGCACACTATTCAAATCCTATTATGAAGACAGAATCACTCATTGCCTTTTAGGCTTTTCTGGGGGCACTTATCACTACAGTAAATCTCAGTGCTTCACAAACTTTAACTTACTTTTCATAACACTTTTGTGAGAGTTTGGGTGGTATCATCTCCATTTTACTGGTGGAGAACTGAGGCACAGAGTAAGGTCAAAAATAGCCACTATTTGGGGTGTCCAATCTGATACCGCTCCCCACCCCCTGGACCTGATTTTTGAGAGTACTAGCATTATATAACACAGTGCTCAAAGCATAGTCGCTCTTAACTTTATTTGTGGCACTTCTGCAAATCAAGTCTAGGATTTCAAATTGGGCACCCAGAAAATGAAGGACACCCAATTAACCTAAACTTTTCACAAGCAGTCATTAGTGACTTGCCCCACATCACATAGGAACTCTGTGATAGAGGCATGGTTTGATTCTTGCTTTTTTATAACTTCTGATTAGTTGACTTTGCAACCTTTAATCTGATAGAGAAATAGTAAGACTCTGGAATTTCATGTTCCATTCCAGGCTCTGGAGGAGAGAGTTCTCAAATAGGCACAATCTCTTCTGCTGGTTACCCTCAAGCCTCATCCTTTCTGCCTCATCCCCTCCAGTCCTGTCTCTTCCCACCTTCGCTGCTCCTTCCTGTTGAATTCTTTTTAATTAGCCAGTCTATTTCCATAACTCAGGCCTGATCAACACTAGCAAATTAGGTCAGTATAACTGTTGCTCAGTGATGTGAAAAATCCACACTCCTGAGCAATAGAGTTAAACTGACACTACCCCCAGTGTAGACATCACTAGGTTAATGTGACAATTCTCCCAACTACTGTTTCTCAGGGAGGTAAAGTGCCTGTACTAACAGGAGAAACCCTCCTGTCAGAGTAGGTAGCGTCTTCAGTGAAGCACTACATCATTACAGCTGCAGTGTTTGAAATATAGACAAGCCCTCTGTCCTAGGTCCAGCTTTTGTCCCCTCTGCATTTGAATCAGGCAGCTTGGTCCTCCAGATTGCCCGAGCTCAGGAGGAAAGCATGCTAATGGAACAGGAGAGACAAACTCCCTGGTGCTCAACACGTAGCAGCTGCAACTTCACAGAGAGTCCTGCTTGAGCATACCCACTGGAGAATCTTGAGGGAATTTAGCTGCAAAGCTGTAGCAAGTCTCTACTGCGTATATGTAAAACTGCAACTTTTGTCCCCAAAGCTTATAACTTGGATGAATTTGGACAAATTTGTGTGTGTTTTCATAGTGATAGCTAAAGCACATGCCTGACACACAGAACCACCCTCTGCCTAATTTCAAGTTTCTGCTCTCAAACATGGGGGCACTGGAGCTTCTCAAAGAAAAGATTGTTATTCCCATATTAAATATTTCTGGCAATCTGTAGTCTGATTCTCAGAAACAGCTGAACCTTTTGGCTGAAATTTTCCAGAACAAATCAGACTGAGGCAGACATCGAGTATGGATAATTTCAGCCTGAATGGTTAAAGTTTTGGCAAACAAGCAAGTGAAAACAACATTTTGCAATGGGAAGTGTCAGGTACCTTTAATAGGCAGTGCTATTTGCTACATCTATAATACATTATTAAATTTGCTAGTTTTATTCCCTAATGTAAATTCACTGAGATTAATATAATTACAGTAAAGATGATTTTGGACCAATGAAATTATTTTTGTAAGTCCAGTGGCAAATACAATTGCTAATAAATCCTTATTTTATCTAACTTCATTTATTAGCTTAAAGGAAATTGCAGACATAGTTTCACCTGGTGACTACCAAAGATATTGCAATACTGACTCCTTTTATGTGCATTGAAATAGCTTTTTTTCTAGTTCATATATTCTTACTGCTACATCATGACAAAGAGCACCACTGGACACAGGAAGTCAAGTTCTGTCCTCAGATGAATTGTCTTGAGCGCAATCCCACCTCCTTAAATCCCAAATACACACCATGAGGTTGCGACCTAGGGTAACAATTGACTCTAAAGGCCAAGTTTTCCATGATCCAGAACGTGCTTCTGGAATAGGCAAAGTAGAACAGAGCTCTGTCCCTTTGGAGAATTTGTCTCCACATCCTCTTCTTGTTCTGCATGTGCAGAAGTATTGCTGAAAGCATGCACAAAAAACCCGTTAAACTAATTTCTCATGTTTTTCCCCCATGCCTTTTTAATTGTCAGGTACTTCATTGAGTGAGTGATTGTCAGCATGTAGTTTCTGATCCTCTGGCCCTTATTCATTATAGAAGCTAATGGGCCCATAGTTAGTGTACCTGACAGACCCCTGGGATAATATTTAATTGACTGTGGAAATATGGTGGAAAAACATCTGATATAGACCTAGTTTTAAGGCTGTTATAACCTTAGTCCCAGATTTGGACCTTAGCGTCCAAAATATGGGGGTTAGCATGAAAACCTCCAAGCTTAGCCACCAGCCTGGACCTGGTACCTGCTGCCACCACCCAAAAAATTAGAGTGTTTTGGGGCACTCTGGTCCCCCTGAAAAACCTTCCCTGGGACCCCAAGACCCAAATTCCTTGAGTCTCACAACAAAGGGAAATAATCCTTTTTCCCTTCCCCCCTCCAGGTGCTCCTGAAGAGATACACAGACACAAGCTCTGTGAAACTACACAGAGGGACTCCCCCTCTCTGTTCCCAATCCTGAAAACAAAAAGTACTTTCCTATTCCCCCAGAGGGAATGCAAAATCAGGCTAGCAATCCAACACACAGATCTCCCCTTGACTTCTTCCTCCCACCAATTCCCTGGTGAGTACAGACTCAATTTCCCTGAAGTAAAGAAACTCCAACAGGTCTTAAAAGAAAGCTTTATATAAAAAGAAAGAAAAATACATCCAAATGTCTCTCTGTATTAAGATGATACAATACAGGGTCAATTGCTTAAAAGAATATTGAATAAACAGCCTTATTCAAAAAGAATACAAATCAAAGCACTCCAGCACTTATATTCATGCAAATACCAAAGAAAAGAAACCATAGAACTTACTATCTGATCTCTTTGTCCTTACACTTAGAAACAGAAGACTAGAAAGTAGAAAGTACTTCTCCAAAGCTCAGAGAAAGCAGGCAGACTCACAAAAGACTTAGACACTCAATTCCCTTCACCCAAAGTTGAAAAAATCCGGTTTCCTGATTGGTCCTCTGGTCAGGTGCTTCAGGTGAAAGAGACATTAACCCTTAGCTATCTGTTTATGACAAAGGCCAGTTTCATTCTTGCGCTTTAACCTTGTCATTCAGAAGCACAAGCATGCACAAGACCCAAGCAGTACTCAAGCCCCTTGTAAAACCTCTGTATAAGTAGAGATCAAGTAGTACACACAGTTTTGCAGTGATTTGCATTTCATTGTGTTATCATGTGGCTGTTTTAGTGTTGTATGTGCATTTAAATGGAATCCTTCTGCACAATGAAGCTGTGAAATTAATCTTTTTTCTCAATTCAGTGTTCCATCAAACACATTGAAAAATGGCTAGAGCTTAGTTATATCTTAATGCTGCACTAAAGTTGATCTTTCCATATTTATTGGTGTGCCCATACATGCCATACGTTCTAGCCATATATTGATAGTCTGTAAAGCCAACAATAGCCATGTGTCATAGTTCTCATGTTGTAGCATGCTGCTTTCCATGCTAAACACTCCTTTTTGTAGCAGCATTTGGTCCTATAATACAAGTATTTAGCTACAAGTACAATTCACATGCATCTGAGGAAGTGGGTATTCACCCACGAAAGCTCATGCTCCAAAACGTCTGTTAGTCTATAAGGTGCCACAGGATTCTTTGCTGCTTTTACAGATCCAGACTAACACGGCTACCCTCTGATACTTGAAATTCGACTTTAATCGCTTCCAAGGCTAGGTTTTTGTTTACTGGTCTTCAGAAATTAATCATTGTCGCTGCGTTGTTAAGAGAGAAATAATGAGACATTGATAAAGTGGCTACAATTTGTGCACAGTGTATAAAAATCAAATTATGCAGAACCAAATCAAGAGCTTAAAGATACTACTGCAGCAAGCTCCCTATCACTGATGTTGCAGAAGGTGAGAGCCAATGGTGCAATAAACATCTCTTTGATAATGCAAAATGAGAAGAATACTATATCTCTTTTTTTAATGCAGCTAGTAATGCGTTACTATGCATAAATCTCAACATGAGGTCTGAGAGAGTTATCCAAAGCAGCCCAGATTTCTATAGCTTACTTTGCTGTTATTAACGATGGAGTGTTTGTTAATGATGGAGTGGATCTTCTATAATTTACTTATTCACCACATATGTGAGGTAAATGGTTGTACTTGGCAAAAAGAGAAAACATGTACAAAAAGTTAGTTAAATTCTACAAATACTGGAACATTAGTAGTACATGACATGGCAGCAGTGGTAGCTTTATTATCCTAGAAGACCTCTTTACTTTCTGACCTACTGTTCTTACAAATGCAACTGTTCTATCAGTCCTGCTCCATCATATAATAGCCAATGGGGAAAAAAAGATAGATATTTCCTTCCTTCCCTCCCCAAACACATGAGTTATCTTTGATTTCCAGTTCCAAAATGGGCAACCCCAGATGTTCAAAAACCATAAGAAGGACCATCCTAAATCATTAGATTTATTTTTTTTAATGTCAGGTTCTTTTTATTTGCCTTCTGTTGGTTGAGCCTTCAGGGTTCAAGTTAACAAACTGCTCTCTGTAATCATGAGGGTAAAACCTGCTTTTTAGTGGAGTTGAGGGTTGGTTGGTGAGCAGGGACAAGTTCCTTAAATAAAGAGTCTCTCATGTGATCGTGTGACTCCAGGAGATGGGGTTTGGGATAAAACCACCAGAATCACTAGACTTTTGACCAAATGGAAAGAGCTGGCAACACTGAATCACTTGGTCATGTGCAAACAAATTACTCCAGCCTTACTTGCTTACACAGATTGTCTAGTCAGCAGTATATAGAGAGGAGAGTGTGTACAGGAAAGGAAAATGAACTGAAGATCTTACTTACATAATCCCCCACCTCCCTTTCCCTAACTGGGCTAGTTTGATTACATAAGGCCCGTACATTAAACTGTAAAATCTTCAGGACTGAGGCTGTGTCTTCCTGTTTTGTGTACATGGGTCCTAGCATATGGCGGATGAAAATCAAATACTTTTAATAATACTCACGAGCCCTGCACAAAACTGTATGGAAGATTCTCCTCTGTTTCTTTCACAGACTGATCTTGGGTCCATATTCAGAGAAAAGAGCAAGTTTCAGAGTATTGAACTCCAATTCTGGTTCCATTTGTCCATGCCCTGAAGTCCTTCTGCAAATGCCAGGCACAGAGCTACAATGGGTGATAGATTGATCTACTGTCAAGCAATCTGAGGCTTGTCAGGGCTTGTGAATCCCAGAAGGCCACCTATGTTTCCACTGCCCTAGATTGTATATCTCCCATTAATGGAAAGGGAAGAATCTCTTTTTTACAGAGTGGTTGATTTGCGTTGCTTGATTTAGTTGGCAAATGCCATCAGCAGACATTACTCTGGACATTTTAGGCTCTTGAGAAAAGCCTAAAGGAAAAAGGGAAAATATGATTGCATGGATTAGGTTTTTTTTATTTTAAAAGCTAATAGTTACTTATGTTGAATTGTAATTAGATCTAAATTGTTTCCCAATCCTATTTAGAGAGTTGTAAGCTCTCTCTGGTGAATTATAGATATGATTTTCCCCTGCAACCATCCATAGAGACTACTCTGGAATAAGCTATGACATCTATTTAATCTATGTATTTATGTCACACTCGCTGCCAAAATATGTGAGCAACTTACATATTCTAAAAGAAACACACATGTTCTTTTTCCCTCTGTAAGTGGAAATTGTGTGTGTATAGATGTACCTCAGAAGCTTATTTAGTGCCTGAACCAAAGTTCATAGACTTCAATGAGCTGTAGACCATAAGAGCGGCCATACTTGGTCATACCAAAGGTCCATCTAGCCCAGTATCCTGTCTTCTGACAGTGGCCAATGCTAGGTGCCACAGAGGGAATGAACAGAACAGGTAATCAAGTGATCCATCCCCTGTTGCCCATTCCCAGCTTCTGGCAAACAGAGGCTAGGGACACCATTCCTGCCCATCCTGGCTAATAGCCATTGATTGACCTATCCTCCATGAACTTATCTAGTTCTTTTAAAATAAATACAAGATTTAAAAAAAAAAATTCTGGTATACATCTATGGTATATGCAAGGCCTGTGATCATTCTGATCTCTTCTGTGAACTGATTACACAGTTCTGGGCCTACTGTCAAGACAGCTCCAGCTCCACCACCCACCAGTCTCCCTCTTTTTGGGTTTGAAATGTCATTGTTCCAGAGGTGCATAACTGAGACAAGCAGTCAGGAGACAAAGGTGAAGTGAGCCCATTTGCTTGCAGACAGGGCATTGGGGGCAGTTCCAACACTTTGAACGTGACAGGTACTCTGTGGGGAGGGGGTGGTGGAGAGAGAAGGAGAAGAGGACCATGGTGATGCTTGAAAGCAGTTGGAAACACTGGAAAAATTCTGGCTAACTCAGCTAAAATTGTCCCTTTGATTGCCAGCAAGTGTATGTTGACAGCTGCAGCTCTGTCACTGGTGATGTGGGCATCACTGAGGTGGCTGGATCTGTGACTCACCTTTACTGTACCTGTTTTCAAAAGGTTAACGCTAGCTACAGTGCTAAGAAACCTCTGGTTGTGCTTTTCTGTGAGACTGTGCCCAGCCTCTGGTCACTGTCCTCTTGTGTGCCCTCTCCTAGCCATACAGGACCAGGCATAATCAGCCCCGCCCACCACCCTAAGATAAGCAAGGAGTGTATTCTAGCCAAACATTGCAGTTCCTTATGAAAGAGAATTCCATGTGAATTAGTCACCTCGATCAAATGTCTGTCTGTCCTACAGGTCAGCCACAGGTTCCTCCAATTACATAAAGCAAAACTGGAATATTTCCCCCAAGCTATTTTTTTGTATAATGTAGATATGCAATAAATTGGAAAAATAAAAGCTTCAGCATTTTAAAGCTGACATGAGGTTATTTTCAACAATTTCCCCTAGTCTCCTTCCCAAAAGTACTGATGACACTGCCAGTATGGTAATAGACTACTTGCTTCTGCCTGATCCCCACAGTAGCATCAGAATTCATCGTACCCACAGGTAATTTTCCTCTCCTACCTGCACTTACAAGAAATGGTATTTCTCTGTTTGTAGCACATGCATCGTTTTTCCACAGTCACTTTACGATTACGTCTCTCTTCCTTGTGAAATAAGAAATATTGCCAACTCTGTATACAAGGCTATTTGGGGAGACAATTAGAATCCTGACTGAGTGACTGCAAATGGGTTGACTTCTAGCTTGTGGAATATGAAGAGTCTTGGATACTGATAGGGAGCATATAATTTTGTGTATTACTGTAGAGCTTAGAGGCCACAAGATGTACTAGGCACGATCTGTCTAGACACAGCCAGAAACAATCCCTACCACAAAGGATTTACAAACTAAATGGACAAGGCAGACAGAAGGTGAAAGAATGGGCAGAACCTTGGATCAACCCATAAGCACCGACTCTGTAGGTGATCTGGAGAGCAAGCACCCTCTTGGAAAAAGGGGAGTGCTCAGGACCTGCAGGGCTGAATTAATTTTTTGTGGGCCCTGGCAGCCTGACCTTGGCCATGCTTCCCACCTTTCTGAGGCCATGCCCCCACTCGTCCAAGGTCCCAGCCACCACTCACATGGAGAAGGAGGGAGTGGAGAGGAGCGAGCACCCACCAGCAAAAACCAAAGTCAGTGCCTGTGATCTATCTCTTCCCTCCTCCAATTCCTAACAGCAGCCACATGGTAGAATGTAAAGGAGAGGCACAGAGGTGATCTGACTTCCCCAGAATCACACAGCAGGTGAATGGAAGAGCCAGGAATAAACCCAGGTCTCCTGAGTCCCAGTTCAATGGCCTAACCGATTGATGAGAGGCAGCATATCTAACAAAAAAACAAGGCCTGAATTCTGGATCCAGATCTGTGCTCAATGAGTAAACTCCAATTCCATTTTTCTGTGTTTTGTTTGTTTTATGTCTGGCCATACATAGTGACGGGGAGGAGGCTACTCAAATACTACCCCCTCCACTGGTGAAAGTGCCAGGCGGAATCTGGCCTAGAGTTATTCATAATGAATACTTTTTAGGATCTGACCTGTTAAAATAATATGTTTGCATGGGACATATCTCCATCTCTACCTAAAATGGAGAACTGGAAAAAGCACTTAGGAACTGCATCCAAGGACTCCACAGGCTTTCCTTTGGGCACCCCTACCATATGCAAATAGAGTGACAGGAGAAAGCATATTACAATCTGACAGAATACAAAGGAATGTGATACCAGGCCAACTGGATTAGTTTTGGCTAACATTCCCTTTGCTTGCCCACGTGCTTAGAGAAGGGGTTACAAGAAATGGCTACAAATAAAGGAAAACAAGAGTGGGAAAGCAGGGGTACACATCCCAGGCCAGACAACTGGATTAAATTTCTCTCACGCACACCTGACCAGTCATCTATTTGTGTCATAAACAGATAGTTAAGGGTTAATGTCTCTTTTACCTGTAAAGGGTTAACAAGCTCAGTGAACCTGGCTGACACCTGACTAAAGGACCAATCGGGAGACAAGATACTTTCAAATCTTGGTGGAGGGAAGTCTTTGTTTTGTGCTGTTTGTTCTGTTCTTTGTTCTCTCTTGGGATTAAGAGAAGCCACACATGCAACCAGATTTCTCCAGTCCTACTGAAACAGTCTCTCAGGTTCAAGATAGTAAGTAATAGATAGAAAGCGGATTAGATTTATGTTTGTTTTCTTTATTTGCAAATGTGTATTTTGCTGGAAGGATATTTCACCTCTGTTTGCTGTAACTTAGACTTAGGCTGGGAGGGGGAGTCCCTCTGGTCTAGGTACAGCTGAGACCTTGTAAATATTTTTCCATCTTGATTTTACAGAGATAATTTTTACTTTTTTTCTTTCTTTAATTAAAAGCTTTTTTTCTTTTTAAGAACCTGATTTGATTTTGTCCTTGTGTAAGACCCAGGGGACTGGGTCTGAACTCACCAGGGATTGGTGGGGGAAAGGGGGGGGGAGATGAATTTCCTCTCTGATTTAAGATTCAAGGAGTTTGAATCACAGTATCTCTCCGGGTAACCCAGGGAGGGGAAAATCTGGGAGGGAAAAGGAAAGGGGAAGGGGAATGGTTTATTTCCCCTTGTTTTAAGACCTAGGGGGTTTGGGTCTTGGTCTCCCCAGGGAAGGTTTTGGGGGGGGACAAGGAGTGTACCAAACGCTATATTTTGGTTGGTGGCAGCACTACAAGATCTAAGCTAGGAATTAAGCTTAGAAGGGACATGTAGGTCCTCACTTTCTGGACGCTAAAGTTCAAAGTGGGAAAGAGACCCTGACAACTTGTAATTTAGATTCTTGTTTGTACTAAGTATTTATACAGCTACCACAATGGGGCTGTCATTCCAACTAGTGACTAGACACCATTGTAATATAAATAACAATACAGAGCTTTAGGAGGCTGACAACTCCATTTCTAGAGCCCAATAAAAATTTCTATCATAAGCTCCACTGTTTAGGGGAGAGAACTTTCTTGAGGGGGAGTTCAGAACCATCAGAAAACTCAACACCTTACAATCCAAGTGCAAGGTATGCTGCTTCAACCTATCTTTGCTAACATACACACACACACAACCCTATTCAAACAAAATGCTACACTGCGCACACACAGGAGAGGACTGAGCCATGTGACGGGTTAATCCCAGCACTAATTACGCTGGGGAAGTGCTCAGCTACTGTAGTAACAAAGGCGGTATAAATCTCTCCAGGATAGAAGAGAAATCCCATGTAAAGCAGAAGAAAATATGAGTGCTTCAGAACAGACTGTCAAGGATGTACATGGAAGGGAGCTCAGTCTTGAAAAAGACTATAATGGAACTGCTGAAAGAGAACTCCAGGACCTTTACTGTTCTGAAAGATTGGCAAAACTAGGTCTGCAGTTATTTGAAAAAGTGAGGGTGGATCTTGCTTTGGTCTGGTACACAACGGTGAAGGGAGTAGAGAAAAGATGTCCTGCAAGGCTATTTGAGCTAGTGACTATTTTAAGATCAAGGGGTACTAATTCGCAATAAGGAAGGAAAACTGAGGGGAATCTAGATGGAACTCATTTTTACAAAGAGCTCTGTAGTGCAGATGTTTCTGAAAGATTACAAGAATTGTAACCTAGTCCAGTCCCTTCACCTAATATGTCTCTTCTAGTGTGTGGTCTCTGTCTGAATGCTGTGTTCCCCTCCATGTGTCTTACACTATACCTAGTGCATTGTATCATGTCTACCGGTAGATGTCTTCTAGTGCATTAGGGATGACATTCACTCAGCCTGCACACCACTTAAGTCACACACAAGCCCTAAACAAGATTTTAGATGGATGAGGATTGGAACTGAGACTTTTGCACAAGCCTGCAAAACTGGTTGGAATGTAAGAAACCAGAATCTTATCTGGGTACACTGGTTACATACTGGTAGTCTGATACCTGTATCTGACCTCCCCAACACCCACATCACTCCTCCTTAACTCCATGAAAAAATTGGCAGCTAAATTCATATTCTTTGCCTGTGCATCTAACCATGTCTCCCTCCTCTCTTGGAATCCTTCTACTGACTCCTCCTTCTCCACAGCATCAAGTTCAGATTACTTGTCTTTTTCTTTAAGGTCCTAC
Source organism: Gopherus flavomarginatus (assembly GCF_025201925.1). Classification (NCBI taxonomy): domain Eukaryota; kingdom Metazoa; phylum Chordata; order Testudines; family Testudinidae; genus Gopherus; species Gopherus flavomarginatus. Next base: position 110,044,114 of record NC_066619.1, read on the forward strand.
ATAGCTCCACCCTTTCCCATTTATTTATCCTTGTCTCATCTTGCATCATCCCAGCCAGTAACACCATCCTCTATACCTCAGTCATCAACCATTCTCACTGCTGTCACCAGGTTTTCTACCACACTGCCCCCATAGTACAAACACCCTTCCTGGGCTTGTCTGCAGCACAGTTTCCCTTAATCAAGTTGCTTCTCAAGACCACATCCACAAACTTGACAAGAAATTAGCCAACTAAGACACACATTAGCTTTATTCTATAAACAAAAAACAATTATGGAAATAACCAGTTTGTTCCACCATACTATGCGTTATCCCTTGCTGAATTACTGCGTTATTTTACTGACTCCATCCCTATGTCTTCCCCAACTTCTCTCTACCTTTCATTCTGCTTGCCCCAGGAACCCGTCTTTCTAACTTGGGGAGGTTTTTAGTAAATGTATGTGCACACTAAACTCTAGGTAGACTCTAGGCCAGATTCTGCCTGGCACTTTCACCAGTGGAGTGGGAGTATTTTGAGTATAGATACTTACCTATCTCAGACTATAGTGCCTGCTGCAAACGGTTGAACTGCAACACTGATTCTGTGCATTTCAGTCATGTGGAGCAATTACAGTCCTGTGTGCATCAATATGTGTGTATCGAGTCTGTGAGAGGGATAACACTATATCAATGATAGATGGCATGGTAAGAAAATATTCTAATGTTGCTGCAGTAGCCCTTTAATATTCTTTTAAATATCTATTCTGGGTCAAGCTTGTTCTGCTCTTTGTGCTGATTCTGCTGGAGACTTACTTAGTGATAGGAGCAAAACTTACAAATAACTAACTAATTGAATCATAAGGGTGAAAGATGTGGTTCTTTATAAAGAACCACAACATTTTCAATTTCTCTGGTGAGTTTGGTATGCTGTTTTTAATTAAGCAGCACCTGGAAACTCCGATGAGCTTTTTAGGTAACTCATTTTTGAGTTTGCAATTTATGCCCTTTAGCCTTCCTTCCTGTGCAGTTCTAATTTTACCTAGCTTGACTCCTATTCAGGAGTAGCAGCACTGATGAACTACATAAAATAAAGTACCTCAATTTCCTGACACTCAAGGAAGCTTGTAGCCCCAAGCTCTGTTGCATAAAGGTTTCTAAAGACACTACATTTAAATGCAGATTTGACAGTTCACCTAGTTTGACTAAAATACACTTTTTTGTCCTTTGGCAGTATAGGAGATCGGAGCGTTAACCATGAAGACTTTCCTGAGAGCTGGCTTCAGTGCTCAATTTTTGAGAGGACTTTGTAATTAAAAACTATATATCCAGATGATCTAAGAGAAATAAGGCTAGAATATGCTGCAAGTACATTGAATTTCCTTTCTTGCCAGTAGAGGAAAAGCAGCTTTTGCATTCATGTAAAGGGCGATGACTAGAAAATCATCTTTCCCCTCTTCTCCCTAAAAATCAAACCCTCAGCTGTTCTCCAAGGTAACCGTGACACCCATCATGAGGAAAGTATGAATGGGGCTTAGGGGGCTTTTTGATACACAAATGGGCCTGCTTCTCTGTTACAGCAGTGTGAATCAAGAGTAGCTCTACTAAGTCAGTGAAGTTGCAGTGGTATAAAACTATTATTAGACGAGGAGACCCGCTAAAGGTGTAGGTTTTTTTTAATTTGTTCCAATGAAAACTATAACTATTACCAACTTTGTTTTAATCTTGGAAGTATTTTTAATTTGATGCAACTGTGAATTTATATTCTTTACTTAGAAGTTTCAATCCCCTTTTACATGGTTGTAAGAAAAGCAGATCCACCTCTACCAACAGGCTGCAACATGACAGGCGCATCTACCTCAGTTTTCTTCCTTCAGACTCCCTAGAAATAGCCCAAAGCACCCTTGTGGGGTTCATCTATTACCAAAGTCCTGTGCACATAAATCAAAACAAAAGTCCCACAACTATAGTGCAGAATTCCTCCAGTAGAGTCCAAGGAGAACACACAGCTCCAGCATACCTCCCTATACCTAGCTTCTCCAGAGCAGCTTTCTTTTATCCTTGTACCAGGACAACCCTCTGGTTTCAGCTCTTTGGCTCCAAAATCCATTAGGTATCTCCCTTTACTGCTTTCAGTCTTCAGCTCTCTCCAGCTTAGCACCAGCAGGTAACTCTCTCTCTGGTCCATCTGCCATCAGGCCTGGCTTGTAGAAGTCAGCCAACAAATCCCTCTTGCGGCTCTCCTTGTTTTCAGCCTTTTCTCAGGAAACACCTTCTGGGACTCCTTCCCTGATCTCTGGCAGCTTTCACCTACCCTTCCTAACTGAATTGGCTGTTCTGACTGGCTGGGACTCCCATTCAGTGGCTCTCTCCCTTGATCCTTTATAGCCCCCCCAGGTGCTGCCCCACACTCTTAATTGGTAAAATGGGAGCATCTGCATTGGCACAGGGCTGGACCTACTTCATTTACTATGGCCTACCACCTTGTGGTAATGGGCTTTAGTGTTTCTATTTTTTCTCTGAAATTCAGTGGTTTATGTGCAAATTATAACTGCTTTTCAAACTGAATATTTTATTTTTATTTTTTTATTTTAAAACAAAAGTAATTGCAAAGGCATTAGGTCTAACTTTTTCTCCCAGTTATAATTTTGAACCCCAAGAATGATCTCTAGCTAAATACAAGAAAACATATAAGCTGCACAACTGTATTATTTGGCTCATGCTACCTTTATTCAATTTCCTAGCAACGAATCTTGGGGGGAAGTTGGGGAAGAAATTAACTGACCATTCAAAATAGCTAAATGATTATTTTTGATGCTTTTTAAGATAACTAACTGAAATGTGGTTGTGAGATAACGTTCACAGATTTCTTTAAAATTTGGTTTAAAATCTATAAAGGGAAAATACATCATAGCTGCTATTGTTCTACACAACTCAACAGGGCATAGTGCTATATTCAGACTAATGAGCAAAGTTCCTGAATTCTCGAGCAGAGATCAAAGGGACTCAAAGGACTGAAATGATTCTTGGCCATTATACTAATAGTTGGAGTCGAATAGACTGGAATAAGTCTATTCACCACTTGTGATCTGCCCATATTTTTCCCCACTTTTGTTGTGCACATCTCACTTGCTGTATGCAGTTGAATCCTTTTTTAGGAATTGGCCCAAAGCTCATTGAAGTCAATGGAAGTCTTTGGAACAGGCCTACAGAGAAGCAATTTTTCATTTATATAATTTAACTGTAGAAGGGATTTCAACTGGGATGGGGGGAATTCACTGAAACAGAGTTTTCATTGTACTTTGCTATGGCCCAAATCCAGCTTTCATGGGACAACCAAAATATAGTCTATGTACTAGTGAATTCTGTGGGGCATTGGGAGGGAAGGAATTCTCCTGCCCAGACTAGGGTAGCTAAGTGGAACCATTTGTGGCCACTATTGCAGCCCTCCTGGTATGGTGCTGAAATCTTTCTTCTTTATGAACTGTTCCTTCCCTACCTTGTGGGGGAATAGCTAGGAGAATGCAGTAAGCATAAATCCTAGCAGCCAGGCCCAATCCCTAATGCTTTCCCTGCATGCCCCTTGTTTTCCCCAAAGAACTCCAGAACACTTTACAAGCTCATGCAGATTTTATATATAAATATAAAAAAATCACTTAATCCATGAAGTGAAATGTAGCTGCCTCTGGAATGATGCTCTTGATGACTTACAATGATGCAATACAGCAATTTAAGACAAAACATGAAGAAAACCATATCCAACCAAAACTGCAGAGGCAGTCTAGATAGTCAGAATGTAATCAACCCTAATACCCTAGGTAAATGCCACCTTGGGTAACAACCCTACTTTGATTGAGAAGTACCAGGGATCATTAAGTAGCTGGTAGCTGAAATTTGTCACCCAAAAGATATCATTTCTATCAGCACAGTGCATTCAAGCAACTTCATAGGGCAGTGCTTTACTATATTAATAATACAGAAGGATAAGTACAGGCTATTAAATCAGCAGTGCCACTTCCTGCATCATCCTAGCTCTTTCTTGGAGATCGGCTATCCAAGTAACTGACCCAACATGGCTCTGTTCAGCTTGTAAGTTTTGATGGGCTAACATTCCAAAACAGTATGGCTTCAGGCCCTTGCTGCATCAAGCTTTTATTTCCACAGTTTTTAATGGTTTCATGTGAACAGCTAATGAGCGACAAGACTACAGAACTGGTTTCCTATTGTCTGAGACCTTGTACAATGAAGATTGTTTAGAGATGCTAAAAATAGAAATATCCGGAAACAAAGATGACTTTATCAAGTGCTCATTTTAAATTTCCCAACCATACCAACTGAGCCTTCCTACACAAAATATATATTTGATTAATTCTACAAACCAAACCATATATTCAAATAGGTGAAAGCAAGAAAGAAACATTCGCTCCTTCCTGAAATTGCTTTGCATCTTTGTTCTGGACTGATATTTATATAAAAGACTTCTGTGTGAGAAAAGATTAGCTAAGGCTGGGAACATTTCTTTCCTGCTAAGAGGAGATTGCATGGTACAGTAAAATCAAAGGAGTTATTACTAAAAAAGTACAAGATAAGCAATTTTGATAACAAGTAGATGTGTAAATGTTTAATGCTTTGCATTGTTACATACGGTAGCAAAAACCAAGCCTGTGTAGTCTTGTGGCAGTGCCCTAGATTCCCTTGTCTTTGTTCTAGCCATGCATCTTTCAGAGCTCTCATGGGTGATTCTGTGATACTGAAGGGGAGTTGTGTGTGGGGGAAGAGGGAGGGAGATGCAATTCATTTCCATAGAAGAGTGGCATAGTAAGTGGTGTTTGTGTTTGTATGATGAACACATAGTGTGAAGCTTATTCAAAAGCAAAATACAGCATCTTGACACAATACCAAATCTTTTTACCAAAAGTGGGCCATATGTTTGTTCAAAGAAAAGACCAACCTCCTTTTTTAATGGAAAATATGCGTGTTAACATTCTAAAATGTTGTCACTTCAAGGCTATTTTCAGACTTCTTTCTCTAAGCCTTTCCTTTCTATGTTTTTGGTAGGCTTTCTCTCACTGCATCTTCCCCCTCCCCCGGAAATGGGTTCAGTAGTGCTGTTAAAGTATTTGACTAGTTATTCTAAATCTTAAACAATTACACAGCACCACTCTTACATGCAGGATGCCTACGAGACTAGCATTCCTTAATATGTTTAATGTACTGTTGGTCTAAAAAGACAGATTTTTTTCCCCTCAGTTATGTTGAGCAACTCAAAGCCCAATGGACTGGCTGGTACAAGGTAATAATAACTGAGTGTTAATTAATGTAATAACACCTTTTTGAAAATTATAGTGGCTTTCAACTGATTTGATTCTTTTAACATATTAATAAACTATCCTTTACATTTTTTGCTCAAAATATGCCAGGAATTCTATTTCCTAGCAAATGTATATTAATGTAGATGTTAAAGATGGATAATTTAAACTAATGCTGCAAAAATTACTAACATGCATTCCCTACAAATTGAGAAAAAAAAACTTAAAATATTAAATCTTATTTGAAATGAAAAGCCCCTAATAGAATAGATTTTGGAAAAGTGTGCACTTAAAACAATACTAAAACAAACCAGAAACTGTTCTTCCAATAGCGAATAACAAAAGTTATACATCCCAGGGGACTAATTAGGTGCATATAGCAATATTAAAAGACAGAGGGCACTCCGGTAGCATAAAACTACAAAAGGAAGTTGCTTTTCTAACACAAGATGACATACATATGAGAGAACCCAAAAGGGAAATGTTGAACAAAATCTTTCTTTGCTTCTTATTTGTGACTCATTTTCGTATGAGGTCACCTGTTATCTATGCTGGCCCTTTAATGTTAAGGGGAGGGGCTGGGGGGATGAATATACTAGTGCTCCAACTTTGAAATGATAATATGTTGCTTTAGCATTTGGTTAATATACGTTTGCTGCAAAATAGAATTCCTGGCATATTTTGAGCAAAAAATGTAAAGGATAGTTTATTAATATGTGCTATGAAAAGTACACAACAATCACTCAGTTGGAGTGTATCTGTTTGTAGGGCTGAGGGCAGAGGATTGCTACTACTGATGTTTGTTTTTTTTTTTTAAAGCAGATTGGAAACAATGAAATAAATGGCACATTGTTAATCATCCAATTCCATTCTCTGAATACCATTCCTATGTTATATTAATATAAGAAGCAAGGAGGCAATAGTTCCAAATGGATACTAAGACTGAGACTTGAGATCTGCGTTCTCTTCCCAGCTCTGTAACTGGTCAGCTGGATGACTTTGGGCAATTAATTTGACCACTCTGTAAAATGGAGATAAGACTTATCTAGTTTATAAAAAGTGACAAGGAATCCTGTGGCACCTTATAGACTAACAGAAGTATTGGAGCATGAGCTTTCGTGGGTGAATACCCAGTTCATCAAACCCACAAAAGCTCATAATCCAATACATCTGTTAGTCTGTAAAGTGCCATAGGACTCTGTCGCTTTTTTACAGATCCAGACTAACATGACTACCCCCTGATACTCGTTCACAGAGTTCTTGGACATCTACGGAGGGAAACTGCTCTACAAGAGTTAAGTATCATTGTTTACCCCAAGTGGATTAACTTCAATTCTTTAAGAATATTTGCTAATTCTCAGAGAAACCGCTTACGTGTTTAATTGATTACCTTCTTTTACTTAAAAAAAAAATCCAATGAAATAATCAACCATTCAATAGCTGATGTCTTTTATCAGGAGTCTTGAAGTCACTGGAGCTATGCCAATTTACACCAGCTGAAGATTCGGTCTTATATCTTGCCCTAACAAGGAATAGATTTCATAATTTGTAACTACCATACTGTGGGCCACATTCTGCACTGTGGGAGTAACTTGTATAGAGAGAACAAACTGTGGGAGCTGAGACTCATGGAGTTTTCAATGAACCAGAGTAGAGGGATCTATCTGCCTGCTGACCCTGCGTGGAAGAAGTCAGACATTTTGCTCTCAGAACCTGTGATTTCCCCCCCCCCACCCCAGGGATCACAGGGGCAAGGCCATGCTTTGCTTCCATTCTGCCTCCTGGCCCCTGAGAACCCCAGAGAGTATAATTTCTGCAAACACGAAGTGAAGGTAATTCCACAGCATAGAAATGGAAGTAGGACAGTTTAGTACAGCATTGAGCTGTTGTGTTTTGCACCAGCTTCCACTGATGATTTGAGGTGGGAGAACCTGGTGGAGCTTGCGTAACTCCCCTCAACTCTGGCCTGTCTTCTCTGCAGTAGGACCTTCCATTGGGACAGGATGAAGGAGGAAGTATTCTGCCTTTGTGGAAATCCCCTTTCCCCTTCCATCCCCACCACACTTGCTCATGCAGGCTTCTGTCTGTGAGTGGGCACGGAGAGGAGCATGGAACCCTTCTTAGACCATGCACTAAAATGTCAGGGATAGCACATGGTTTTAAGCTAAATTAATGTTTGGTTTGAATCAATCCCACTCTTCCCTTTCCTCTCTTCTTCTTGGTGATTTTTTGGGAAAGTGAGGTAGTCTGCATTTGATCAGCTAATAAGCCAACATGTTTATAGCAGGCATTTGGTGCTTGAATCATGTTGGTATCAACAAAGGGCATTTTTGAAAGGGTTATCAATATGAAAAACACAAAAATGAATTTTAAAAAGCATGAATGGAGAATCAATAACTTTCAGGTCTTTGATCTGCCATTCAGGTATACACTGCTGCAGGCTGAGGAAACAAGGAAAATGGCAAGCAGCAAAGACAAAGAGAAATAGCTTAAAATAAAATTTAGAGATTTCTTGGTTGTGGATGGGAAGCAAAGAGGACACGATTGTACCATAGAAATAGAGAATCTCCTTTCCTTACCTGGATCCTCTAATGAAACTGGCCCATAGTTATTAGACCATTTGCATGTGCAAGTTGGGTGACTGCACACGTAGCTGCCCATAAGCAGTTTCCAGGTCGATGTGAATAAAGATGAGGTTTAAACACTTTAGATAAATGAATACATTTTGTAACTGCATTTTAGGAAGAACTCAAATAGGAAAATTTGGCCTATCATTTTTATATCAGCATGCATAGACTGTCAGCAGTTATGAAGGTTTTTGTGAGATTTATGCATGCAGGATGCTAGCCAAAAATAAAATACATGCTATGTTATAAAGGCTATCCAGTCAGCTCTTCACAGGTCCATCAAACCTTCACATTGCAGGCGATGTGACCTAATGTCTGGCACAGTGTAGCAGGGCAACTTGGTCAGGGAAGCCAAGCAAATCTATCAACTGTCAGCCTGCCTCGAATGACCACTACTGCAACATGGAGTCTACTCTGTGATGTGATGTATTTTTACTTATAACACTAAGAAAGGAGTTGGTGAGGAAGAAAGAACACATATATTTCTTAAAATATCATAAATAAAACAAGCTTTTAAAATCTGTAAATCACTTCTGATTCATCTGGGGTGACTTTGAACCATTTTTATGCTCAGTTGTATGGTTTTTGTCTGGCAGATTAATTTTCAGAAATTCCAAAGAAACTGCTCTCCTATGACTAAATCTGGGACTTGGGATACCTATGCTGCTCCTCGCCTCTCCACAATGATATATGGCAACGTGGTTCTGTGTTCTAGGATGGAACCACCTAATGTGTATGTGGCATTCTGAATGAAGTAGGCAGGCAATTAGGAGAGTTAACTCATTTCTTCATTCAAGCAGATTATCAACATGTATTCCAGGCCAATTTTTTTTTTGTCCTTTCCCATCTTAAATTCCCTGGCTTTCTCAAATATGTATTGCATCTCCTCACTGCTGTGTTTTTTCACCAAACATTAATTACAAACAGTGGAATTAGGAATAGGCTGCCACTCCATTTCTTTGTGGTATTAACCAATAGATGGGCAATTTCATTAGGAGGAATACAAGGGACAACTATTATCTGCCCCTTTTAAATCCGTCCACCTAACTGTTTCCATGTCCTTACTCCCTAAACACCTATAGCTGCAAGTAGCAAATAACAGGTGAAGGTTGGACAGTCGCTATTGTCAAAAACATTTCAGATTCTATGAATTGGCTTTTTCTGACAAAACTTTGTGGCATAGGAAAATTTCCAACCAGCTCTGTTCCATTCACTATGAACTTCTGTATGGATTCCCTATGGAGTGCTGGGGAAAAGAAATTTTGCGGCTTCCGAGTCCTGATCTCCACAGAAGTTCTGCTGTGGGATTGAAGGAAAAGAGTGATGCTCCAGACAGCAATTTCCTCCAAACCTTTGCCCTCTAAATTATGTCTTTCCATCCCAAGAGGTAGATAATTTGACCCTTTGATCTTTTTTTCCTCCTTCACTGTCCTCCCATTGTTTTTGTTTCTAGCTTTCCTGCCACTACTTGTTTATCTCTCTCTAGTATCAACTAACTTTCCCCCTCATTTTTTTCAAGTCCCTCAAGTTCATGTATGTGTGGTTTCTTCCCCCTTTCCTTTACTGCTCTCACAAGCCAACCATCATGCTGGAGAGGAAGTGGTGTTCTAATTGTTTGAAATCATGGGATGACCTGAAATTTGGTCTTGGCTTTACTACTGACTCACTGTTGCCTCGTCAAATGTCAGGGTCTAAATTTGGATGCCTAAGCCACATTTAAACGCCAAAAATGTGGCCTGATTTATCCAGACTCTGACAACTCAGCAGCAACGAATTCAGCTGGCATTGTTGCCATGTATGCCAGTGTTCAGTTTGTCTCATCATGTTGGGAGCATCATCACTTCTATACAAAAGAGTAAAAGGATATTGTCAGACTAGTTAAAATGCTAAACAAAAGAATTGAAATGAACTTCTTAGGATTCAAGAAGTACCTGATTTTAAATATCTATACTGGAAAAAGGACAATGAGCAATAGGCTATGGGAGCATGCTACAGTGTTGTTTGTTTGTTTGTTTGTTTTAATTTTCAAATTATTACATTAGAGATTGGTCGAAGCAGAAACCTCAGATATTAACCTCCCCTAATCCTGAGATGTTACATTCTGGATCTGAATTTGGCAGCTTTGTAGATGCAGGCAAAAGACTATGCAAGCTGCATAGAGTACAAGTAGCAAGAAAAATACAAAGCCACTCTCTGTGTGTGTGTGTGTGTGTGTTTCTTTTTTTTTTTTTTAATTGTCTGATTTTTGTTTCAAGTGAATTTGGTGAACCGCCACTGTCAAATGATGCATTTTTTTGTTGGTTTGGGTTTTCCCTCCTCTTGAAACTAGTGAACACACAAAATTAATTGGTTTATCTGGCAATGTAATGTCTTTTTCAGTGCTCTAGCTATTAGTAACTTGATCATTGTGGATGGAGATTGAGGGTATAGCTGCAGCACTCAATAGAGCAGCAAGGTTTGGAACTCACTGCTGTTCTAGAAAATCAGTCTTCTCGTAAGTAGTGGAAGGCATTATTAGTTGAACTAGCTGTTCACTCTTCTGATGAAGGTCTCTAAAAGGTTTGTCTGCAATGAGATGCAGAAACAATAGAAATATCCGCACCATAGTCCGTCTGTATGCCAGCGTGTATTTCTCCATTGCCACACATACATATGTTCTCTGCTGATCTTCCACGTTAAATGGGAACACAACCCCGCCCTGTATCCACTTTGAGAGTTACTAATCTTGTGACAATTGTAGCATGGCTTTGCATGCTATTTAGAATAGCAGAGCAGTGGAACCTAGCAGAGGGGTTACTGTTGTGGACTGGGTCAGCGCAAGCCATTAGGCGACCTAGGCGGTTGCCTAGGGCACTAACATTTGGGGGGCAGTGACCGCGGTGGCCGGACCTTCCGCTGCCTCTGTAGGAGGCAGTATTTTGAGGGTGGGACCTTCCGCCTCCTAGGGCACCAAAAAAGCTGGAGACGCTCCTGGTTGTGGAGTGGGTAAGCATGCTGCCCATAGAAGAACCCCTGACTTGATTGCAGAAACAGGTATAAGGCCACCTATTTTGCCTTTTTTGAAAGAAGATTTCCATTAGTTTAGAGTGGATGGTTGCTGGGGCCTCTACTGCCACAAACATAGCATGAGACAGAGCCCACAGAGAGGAATGGGATATGGTGTGAAGGGAGATTTACAGCAAAAACTAGTGATAAAAGATAGTGGAATTTGAGAGGTTTCAAGAGTACAGATCTTTAGAGGAGCCTCAGATAAGTATCCAAGCATTGGTCTGTTGATACATCACTAACTGAAATGGTAATTGTGGTAATGAATCAATTATCATACTCCATAGTATTGTGTTTGTACTAGTGCAGATCTAACAGAGAGGGAGGGTGGTCCAGTGGGTCAGGCCTCCATATCAAAGAATCTTATGTCAAGTTCCTGCTCCACCACAGATTTCCTGTGGGACTTTGAACAGTCACTTATTTGTAAATTGTGGAGAATAGTATTTCTTATGTCCACTTGGGATTTGTGCGTGTTAATACATTAAAGCCTGTGAGGGGCATAGATGCTACAATAATAGGGAGCATACAGGTACTTCAGATAAAATGTTCATGTTAATACATTTAAACTTGGCTTTTCCACATGTCCACCTCAAGTACAATAAACTTTGGGGAGTCTGAAATCTGATTCAGGATCCTAACACACACTTTATTTATGGTCTTTAATGTTGTTCTGAGCTGAACCAAAACTCACATTCAAAACCTGCATTATGTTTCTCCTTAAGCAAGATATAGCTTTCCCAGATTAGTTTTTTGTGTAACTTTTTTTTTGTCATGAAAACTTCATGAACACAGTGAAGTGGTGACTTGACCCCAAAAGCACAGGCTGAGTAAGGATTTTACTATGGGCTTACTAAACTTGGTAACTGGCAACAATGCTATTGATTTGTCCAGTGCTAAAATTCTTTGTTTTGGAGTAGTCTATATAAAAGCTGCACACACAAGTAGGAAAGTTCATTCCTTAGTCTAGTCTCCAGGAATTTGAGTGTGAGAGCTGCCAATGCTGTAATGCTCCCATTAAGTGATAGTAGAATTCAGTTACTGTCAATCACACAAAGTATCTTTAAAGCCATCAGAAGTACCACATGATGTCATTAGACTCCTCCATAGTAAGACAAGTAAGGTGTTTTAAAGGTCTGATTCCTGATTTCCCTCGTTTATTCAATCAGTGGATTATACGGTCATAGAACTGGTGTAGTAGCATGGAGAATCAGACCAAAAATATAAAAAGAACTGAGAGTACTTAGAAGTGGTTCCCAGTAATTCCTATGAGCTTCTGAGATCAAGAGGTCAAGGTAGGATCTCTTTAAGTCTCATTAATGGGCCTCATTCTGCTCCCATTCAAGCCAGCAGGAGTATAGCCATTAATATCAATAGGATCAGGATGGAGCCTTGCCCACATACATCCCTTTCATTTGTAAGAGTGTCCTTATGAGCATGACCAAGCCTACCAGACATGTTTAGTAATTTAGTTTCCATTTTCTTTCCTGTGTGTTTGGCCCTGTAAACAGCATGGGGAAAATACTGTATTTTTCTTTAGCTGGTTCACATTTAAATGTATTTACTCTCAAGATGTCTAATAATTCTGCATTACTATGTAATTCTCAGAGTTGTTCTGGACATATTAGAGGAATGAACAAGATGGTCTGTGATTCAGAGACAGTTCTCAGGGGACCAAGAGAAGGCAGGAGGCTGCAAACTTGTATGATAACTTTCCAGGGCCCTTAAGGGTTACTTTCCAGGGCCCTTAAGGCTGTCATGTGGCCCAGTGCTAAATGGACATGAATCAGATGTTTATCTGTAACAAATAAGCACCCACAGAGGACTGTCACCATTGAAGGCACCAAAATCACCTGTCCTTTCAGGCACCACCTTGTCTATGTTTAGAACTTCTGATTTTTTGTTTTAACTGATTAACAACCCTGCCCCCTACTCCCCACCCCAAAAAATAAATTGGAATGGATCTAATAAGCACTGGACATGGTTACTTGTATCTAAAGGATTATCTGCACAGAGCACTAATGAAGACTACAGGAGGGGGTGTGATTTTTAAAGGGAACTGATGTTATGTGACGTTTTATGTATTAATTGGTCCCTGTAGACCCTGCTGGTGCACAATGAAGGTTTCCTTTGCTCTAATGCTTTACCTAACTACTTTAGTGTGCTCTTTGAAATAGTGCTATGTTAAAGGGCACTAAAGAACATTACGAAGAGATTACTCACATCTTGTACATACTGTAATGAGTAATGTATATGCCAGAAATCACTCATTACGGCAAATATAAAGAGAGAGAGAGCCAAACCCCTGACTTTATTTTTTTGGACATCTTCATAAAATGTAAATAGACAAAAATAAACCTAGAAAAATTAAATTTATAAATCCTGAAAAACTGAAGCCCTAACTATGCTTCGGAGCATGGATGGGCTCAGCAGCTCCACTGCCATAATGGAGTATGCACACATCAAGAGAACTATTCTATTGAAAGCAGACAGTGTTTTGTCAACTTTCAGTGTGGATTTTTCTTTTTAAACACTGCCTACCGCAGCAGTGCTGTCAGCTTTGCAGCTAGTGAAAAACTGACAGGGAGGTGTTGTGTGGGGTGGACTAAGGAAATGGTTTTCCTAGCAATGATAACCAATTAGTGATGCTTCTCCCACTCATGATGATAATAATTATTAGAAGTTTGGATAGCACTGGGAATTTAAGCGGATACAAAGCAAAGATTTTGTACTTGTTAAAACATGTTTCTTACAAAAAAGCAAAAAAAAAAAAACCCGGAACATATGTCTTAACATTTTCTTTCCCACACCTGCCAGACATCGAACCTCATGATTCCCCACACCAAAGCTCTAGAGGGCATGGACTCCAAGGAACTTTAAATCTCCCCTTGTCCTCTAACTTCCTCACATTCTCCAGACTGCACTTCGCTTTCTGCAGGAAATTCAGAAATCAGCATCCACTTTTCCCACTGGATCTGTATAGAAAAAGGCTTGTTCTCTATCAATGAGCACTCTCACTTTTTTGCAAATCCTAATTCAAAATTAAAATTTTCATTTCCATGGTTAGCTGTACATGCTGTAGTCTGGGAAAGCTCAATGTTTATATTTTAAATGCTTCACTATTACCTTCACTTTACTATTTCTTGTTCTAGTGATTGAAATATTATCAGTCTGTGACAGACCTCTCCAGAGTTGAAACAATCTTCACTCATCATGGAGCTGAGATAATTGCAACAGCCACCTGCTCAGCATCCTTCCCTGTGATGCTTGTTGAGATGCGATACTTGCCTGTTTCCGTGACCTCTGTTTGGCTATTTAGATAGAAGTGAAAAGAATAGTTGCATCTATTTCAGCAAGATATTGAAGAGAACTCTTACAATATGGATGAGTTCCACACACTCTGCCTTAGACTGCAGTCAACCCTCCAACGCTTAGCACAATATATAGCTTTTTGTTCTCACGAAAAGGCATGGAGCCCAAACTAAATGGTCCTTTCTAATATACCAATTGTTTGGGCTCTGGGCAATTCATAGCTGCTGATTGTCGTGAGTTTCCTTCTCGAGAACTAACAAATCTGAAGCTGGGAAATAAATTGAAAGAAAAGAAGTCTACCATTGGTTTGGGGTTTTTGAGTTATTCACACTGTATATACATCTAACCATTTCTCATTAATACAAATCTCTAAGAAATTGTAAAACAAATGTAAAAGTTTTACACTGTCGTACCTATTTGAGTGCATTGCTGGAAGAGTCTTTAGCTGAGACACCTGGTTCTGGTTGTCCAGCAATGCATATTTTTGTTTCCACAGTTAACTGTCCTATTTTAAACTTCTCACTTTTTTCTAAATAAAGAATTAAAAACAGGGCACATTGAACTTTTCTACTTTCAGCCAGATGTCCTATTGAAACCTTGGCAACCTGCCATAAATATAAAACAAAGTGGAAAAACTTCTTTAACATCTCTCTATCTCCTTTTGTGTCTTAGCTTAGCTCTGCTTTTAGCTGTAGTTCAATTTTCCTTTTTTAAGTGCTAACGTGTGAAGACTGAAGAAACTTCCTATTATCCATGTGATGTCACTGTTGTGTAGACACCAACTGTTGTTTTTCAGATGAATGGTATTTCCATATTTTGAAAAATCCCACAGTTAGTTCCTTACATGCTAATCTCTAAACAGTGAGTTCAGGCAGGGCTGTTTTGGACTGAAGAGTGGTGAGTGTGATGATCTCACGCAGCAAGATGACCAGGAAGTCTCTCTTTATGTTGCTAGATGTTTGAATAACAAACCATACTTAAGTGCCACCACAGGTGTGAAGGTAGTTAGTGATCAGACTCTAACTAGCAGTAGGAGTATAGATGTGTAGTACTCAGATAGATCCATGTATTAGAGGTGTGAGCAGAAGGAAGTATATGGTAAAAGTTGATCAGCCCTGATAATATTTAGTGGTCTGTTGTGAAACAGAAGTTGAGTGGATTACTTTCCTTGAGGGGAAAATCAGAGCTTGCTTTGCAATTTGTGAGCATCTATCCAGGCAAGAGCAAACACCTACAAACCTTCAAGCTATCCCTTTATGTCATGATGTTAGAAAGAGAGCCATGAATGGTCACCTTCTCCTCTGGAGGACTAAGATGACTGGACAGGCAATTAATTTGTAGGTACAATGATAACTTGATAGAGGAATACCTGGCTTGCAAGCATACTGGGGCCAAAATGAAAATCTGCCCATAATTGTTTATTATTTGTACTGAAATCATGCCTAGTGGGCCCCAATCAGGGAATGGATCCTGGTGTATTAGGCATTGTGCATTCACAGATGAAGATAGTACTTGCGCCAAAGAGGTTTACAATCTCAGTTGTACTACTCAATTGGTCTACCTTCTGTTGGTGAGAAAGACAAGCTTTCTAACTTACACAGAGTTCTTCTTCAGGTCTTCGGTGTGACAGCCAAATAGCAGGTGGAACAGATTGTCTAGCATAAGGAGTTAACACCATATTTCAAGGGACCAATCAAGGTGAAAATGTTCCATGTAAGCTCAAAAGATTGTCTCTCACCAACAGCAGTAGGTCCAATAAAAGGTATTACCTCACCCACTTTCTCTCTCTAGTGTCCTGGGACCAACACAGCAACACCACCACTACACAAACTATATGTTAATTTTATAACTTTTTTCCAATCAAAATGTCACGTATAGTTCAATATATCCAAAATATTTCAACAGGTCTTCAAATTCATTAAAAGGTGAAGTTTGCTCCCGGATAGTTAATGGGAAAACTGACTAAATTTGTTGAACAGACTGTTCATTTTGAAGAGTGCACCCAGCTCTAAAAGATTTGTCAATGTTTCTTGATGATTAAAATAAATCAATATCAGATTAACATATCAACCACTGGGGAGATGAAGGGCAGTTGAAAATTTACACCCTCTTTATGTGTATAAAGGGGCTTCAATGTAAGTGAGAATCAGATCCTACATATCCAAGATTAAATCTTCCAGCATTGTTTTAGCCCCCTCCCCACCTTACCAGCTACAAAGAAGAAAAAATCTTTTCCCATCACTCTCGCAGATACCGGTTCTCAAATTCTCCTGCCATATGTGCTGGGAACTTTTTTTTTATTTTACATAATCATCCAGTTTCACTGAGGGAAATCTGCCATCTGCCTAACCCTTTGCTATATATCTTGCTGCTTCACTTTTGAAGGGATTGGCTTCATTCTGATACACTGAAATAATTCCACACTTGGAGGCTTTGAAGGGGTTACTTCTGCCACTATGGGATGCTACAGAGAACCATGTTAGGATTCTTTAGAGTTTAAAATTCTCAGGTCATGAATACTGGCCTAAGGTTTATGTTCCTGGTTCAATTGTAATTTTCTTCCAGTGAGGGGGGAAAACAGACCGCAATACCTAAGTGGGTTCTATTATGCCAACAAAAGGATCAAAATAACAACCATAAGTGAAAGGGAGTTTGCACAAAAAATATGCAAAAACAGCACTAGTCTCAACAACAAAAAAAAAGATATACATAGACTTAGACAGGAATATCTTTTAGGGCATGAAGTGTAAAATCAACTAGATAGCAATGCAAGGAGCATTAACATATTAAAGTCTTTATTTTCAATTAAAACTACTAATGGAGCCTGCAAATTGTGAGGTTCCATTGTTCAGTTCCTACCCCTGAGAAGCACAGCTTCAAGGAGGATTTTCAGCGTCTCAAAACGCCATGCTGGAGGGCTGGCTGTACTGTGGTGACCCAGGGAGCCCAGGGGGACAGGAGCAGAGAAGGAGAACCAGGAGGTTTGAGCAGCTGCAGTTCTCCAATTAGTTCTAGAGAACAGTCAGACTGAAACCAGCTGCAGAATCCTTCCACCTGATATATGGGGAAAAAGCTCATTTACTGGTGCAAACTGTCCATATTTGGAATTTGGAAATACATCTTCTGCCTGAGGATCTTGCACTCTGCTCAGAGACACATGCCCACCTCCTGTAACTCCACGTGACTCCCTACGTGTGTACTAAAAATCTTGGGCTAGATCTCCAGTGTGGTTGAGGTACCATAAAAGTAGCTTCAGTCACATATTGGGCTGATTCTAGGACCAGCCAGATGTATCTAAGCCCCTACTTTCTGGCTGTCCGCAGTACCATGACATCATTCCTGCAGTCGAGAATTGCCAGGGCACAGTTGTCATAAACAGATAGCTAAGGGTTAATGTTCTTTTACCTGTAAAGGCTTAACACAGAGAACCAAACACCTGACCAGAGGATCAATCGGAAACAAGACTTTTTCAAATCTGGGTGGAGGGAAGTTTTGGGTGTGAGTTCTTTGTTCTTTGTCTTGGGTCTGTTCCTTCTCTCAGCTCTGAGAGTGATCTTTCTATCTCCTGGCTTTCTAATCTTCTGTTTCCAAGTTGTAAGTACAAGGATAGTAAGACAATAGGTTTATATTGTTTTTTTTTGTATTTACACGTGTGTAGTTGCTGGAATGTGTTAAATTGTATTCTTTTTGGATAAGGCTGTTTATTCATTTTTTCTTTTAAGCAATTGACCCTGTATATTGTCACCTTAGTACAGAGACTATTTTTAATGTCCTTTTTCTTTCTTTTTATATAAAACTTTCTTTTTAAGACCTGTTGGAGTTTTTCTTTAATGGGGACTCCAGGGAATTGAGTCTGCAGCTCACCAGGGGATTGGTGGGAGGAAGAAGTCAGGGGGAAAATCTCTTTGTGTTAGATTTACTAAGCCTGACTTTGCATACCCTCTGGGTGAGGGGGAAGAGAGATTAGATCTCTCTGTACTTGTGTTTCCAGGACTGGAAGCAGGGGATCTCCTAGGGTCGTCCAGGGAGGGGAGCCTGGGAGGAAGTAACAAGGAAACAAGGGGAGGGGGTTATTTCCCTTTGTTGTAGACTCAAGGCATCTGAGTCTGGGGGTCCCCCAGGGAAGGTTTTGGGGAGACTACAGTGAGCTAGGCACTGTATAATTCCTAGCTGGTGGCAGCGATATCAGGTCCAAGCTGGTAACTAAGCTTGGAGGTTTTCATGCTAACACCCATATTTTGGACGCTAAGGTCCAGATCTGGGAAGAAATGTTATGACAACAGTCCCTTCCTTCCCCTGATTCTCTGTCCCAGGAAACACTCCCCATGAGCAGGCTCTAGGCTACCTAGGATTTTTTCCCATGCTGCATCCTCAGATGGTTGTTGATTCAAAGTAATCCAGACGAGTTGGTAAACTAGATGCAAGCAAACAATATGTGTTTTTATCCAACTAAATGTAAACACATATATTTGGGAGCAAAGTACGTAGCCCATCCTTACAGGATTCTGTACAAGATTTGGAGACAAGGTGGATTATCAGCTGAAGAGGAGCTCCTAGTGTATGGCTGTGGTCAAAAGAGCTAATTGAATCCTGGGATGTAGAAACAGGGGAATCTTGAGTAGGAGTAAACAGGTTATTTTTCTTCTGTATTTGGCACTGGTGGGACTTCTGCTGTGTCCAGTTCTGGTACCCACAATTCAAGAAAGATATGAAATTGGAGAGGGTTCAGAGAAGAACCACAAAAATAAAGGTTTAGGAAACATACCTGGCTGTGAGAGACTCAGGTATCTTGATTTATTTAGCTAAAAAAGATGCTAAGGAGTGACTTAATTAGAGTCTATAAGTATCTAATTGGAGGAAATAATTGATAATGGCAACTAAATCTAGCAGAGAAACATATTAAAAGTTCCTGTGGCAGGAAGTTGAAGCTAGATAAATTCAGACTGGAAATAAGGTGTACATTTTTTTACATTGAGGGTAACAAGGGTTTTGACAATTTAAGAAGGGTCATGGTGGATTCTCCATCATGGACCATTTTAAAATCAAGATTGGATGTATTTTCTAGAAGATATGCTCAAGGATTTATAAAGGGTAAGTTTGATGTCTCTTACAGAAGATCAGACTAGGTGATTACAATGGTCTGTTTGGCCATGTAATTTATGGATATTATTAGTTTATTTATTATTAAAAACTGTTCCTGTGTTTATGGACACACATTTCAGCTTGGATTGCTCCTAAACTATTTACCACATTGTTGTGTGTCATACTCACTATTTTTTGAGTGATTTGATATTGGTATCTAGCACCTAGCATTGTTTCTGCTCCCTGACTGGAAAATGGAAACTTCAATAAATGGGAAGAGAGCTGAATAAGTCCCTTGGGGTGCAAACATTCATGTGAATTTATATTTATGACACAGAGCATATAAATATTTGCACAAGTAGCTGGAATACTTTCTCTTTCTGCCAAAAAAAAAACCTAAAAAACAAAACCAAAAAACCCACAATTGACGTATGTGTTGCTGGAAAGCATATGGAAAAGATCATGAAGATTGTCAAGGCAAAACTGTGTTTTTGTTTTGTTTTTTTTATCTCAATGCATGGTTTGAGAATCTCTTTATCAATATTTATCTAGCTTGCATGGTTCTCTATGTGCCACCCAGGTTAGCTCTAGTGGGTTGTATTTTGTACATATTTCTTTGACTGTTTCTTTAACACTTCAGCTGGAAAAAGCTCCATAAAATAGGGGGCCACCGACTTTGTAAGCATCCTATAGTATGCACCTGGGATGAATTGAGCCCATTAAATCTTATGAAATAATTGGAGTTGGACCAGGGATTAATTTGGCCCTCAGTGGTTGTCGTAGTCACACAGATGTAAAGGTATAGAAAAACCTAGAAATGCCCATGATGTTAATTAACTTGTATGGTGATCATGCTTTTAACTAATTTTGAGATTTATGATATTACTGTGTCTATATCTTATTATAGAGATTACACCTGGATATTTGTATTTCAACAAATCAAAAACACACTCATTCACCCATGAGGTCTAGAATGCCCTTCACCTATTGAACACTTGCTTTCAAGCAGCTGAAAGTTGGCCCAATTCAGTTGCAGGAACACTGGTTTCAGAATAAAATTGACACATACATTTGCAAACACGAACATGCATGCATTTTTCTCAGTATTCGTGGGTCTGTATTTAAATGGCAGGAGTCGGGTTGCAGTGCATGACTGCTCCTTAGGTTGACCAGTCAACAAATTTGAAAAATCAGGACAGGGGGTGGGGGGTAATAGGAGCCTATACAAGAAAAAGGCTAAAAAATCAGGACTGTCCCTATAAAATCGGCACATCTGGTCATCCTACTGCTCCTTCATCCACATCTTACTAGAATAGGGAAGGCTGCAATGTGACTAGTCATCTTTCATTTCAAACATTCTGTTCAATGGCAACACTGTTCTAAAAATGAAACCCTAACAAGATTAGAACTGAACAAAGTGTGTTACAGCACATATTAATGATTTGTCAAATGAAAAGTATTCCCTGCTTGGAGTGGTGGAAAATTAGTCGCTAACTACTAGTAAACATAAATAACCAATTTTTTTTATCACAGCTGGTTCTTAATGGCTGCACAACCCTCTTGCTATTTACCTAGTCTTTTTGAAAATGCCTGAAATATTTGGATTGTAAACTATTAAGTCTTCATAAGAATACCTCTTTATTAGACAGTTAACCATTCTCAGCTTTGCCTCAGGATGGATAACTAACAAACCAGTTGCTAATTACTTATAATGGCTGATTCCTTGGGAAATGTGACTTCTATAATGCATAATTTAACAATCTTGCCATACAATCTACTACTTTATTTTTTTTTAAAAACACAAATCTCATCTTTCCTGTTTGGGATGTAGGCTAAGATAAGGCATGTGTGAGCATGTTCAAGGGCCCTGCTAGTTCCCAGTAAACAAGGGGTTAACCTCAGCCTTGTATATTCTAAGGACTTCTGTGCTACAAATGGTTGCTTGGGGAGAGATAGAACAGAATGCCTTTGGAAAGTAAGGTCTTACATCCATGGCCATAGGAGCACCCAGCTATAGTGCTATCTGGGGCTTTTTCCTGCTTGTGTTAATTTATTTTGCTATCCCCGTTGAGTAAACTACTTTTGATTTAAAGAGTTGTTTTCTTAACCAGAAAATGTCACCTGAGGAAAAGATTTTCCTGACTGCAGCTGCATTTTTTCTTCTGCTGAGCCATTCCATCCGTTTATAACTTGTATTCAATCTTGGAATTTTTTTGGCTCAAATAGCTAAGTATCTTGTAAAATGCTGGGCAAACAGAGGAGGAAATTTTGAGTATTTTTGTATATAATCAAATATTATTATTATTATTATTATTTTATTTATTTATTATTTGCTGTGTTGGTTTTTATAACCTCTTTCATTTGTTTGAGAATATTCAGGTGAGCACATACTTATTGAAAGAATCTTTGTAGAAAGTATCCTGAATAATAGCATAAATAAACATTTGAGTGTATTTGCACCAAATCTATGTTTTTCTGGCATCATTATAGAAAGAAATAATTGACTAATTTTGAATAGTGAAGAAATTTGCTAAAATCATCACTCATTCACCTATAATTCACAGAAAACCTTTCTGCTCTTTCTAAATGTTAGGTCATCCAATCACAAAACACACTCAATATCATGCGAGTTATGAAACTAATTGTAAATATTCTTAGTGAGCAACTGACAGACAAGCCATGGGACAAAACTTTTTTGTTGTTTTTTAAACAAAGCATAAGCTGAGCAATAATGAATGATGCCACATCATACTTGTGAGCAAATAAGAGCTAAATTCCTAAAATAATTGTACAGTATAGTGAATAATTCAAGCTGTAACAGCTCTAATCCTGCATCAGTAAATTTAGCCCTCCCCTACAGTAACACTGAACAAATTTGGACTTGTGATGATGACAGACTTATTAGGATGACTCACTCCATCCAATCTTCTCCACCATGCACTTTTCAGAAAGATATTACTTTTGTATGTTTTAGGCAGATTGGATGCTTTTTCTTAAGCATGTTTATTTTCAATTCAATTTTTCTCCATGCTTACCTTTCTACTGCTTGTAAAGCTATTGCTTCGCAGACCTGATAAAGTAAATGAAAAATTGTTGTGGCTTGCCAGTTCTTTCAGTGATATCAAGATATATTTGAGCATCTCTAATTTTGGTTAGGTTTTGGTTTGCCAGGCAGGTACAATTAATAGTTTCACTAAAATCCAACTATTATAAAAAGAAATAACAATTAAGGTCTCATGTATAATGCTGTTAAATGGCTACTAGTGTAAAAGTGGATTTTATTTAAATTGCTGAATATTTGGGCTTCAAAAATTACACTATAATATTTAGACATCTTACTACCAAAATACAAAATATGAAATTTGCAACAGCCTGCTAAGAAGAGATTGGCTACCCTTTTTCTTACAGACACAATGAATGAGCGTTTGAAAAGCGAAGACTCCAATTAAGACTAGTCTGATTCTCTGAGTCCTGCAAGTGGGGTTGTATTCCCAGAACTCTTTTTTTTTTTTTTTTAAATCAGTCCAGTTATCTAGGTGGTTAAATTTAAACTTGGGTGCTAATGTTTAGATGCTCTTTTTGTAAAATAATAAACATCATTTGAGCCAGGATTATTAATAATTTGTCTTGCTTAACTATTTTTGGCTTAAAGAGTTGAGTTTTTTAAGCTAGGGAAGGAATAATAACTATTGTAATGTTTTATATATGAGTCATTTTCCTGACCTACCTTTTATCCAAATTTGAACTCTTTCTCTTTGGCTTCTCCTGCCTCTTTACCTGATATTGTGGAGTCATTTATTTTAGAACAGATATTTACATATGTGTATCATTTGCCCATTCTTCTCCCTGCTAATATTATTCATATACAAAATTCAAGTTGTATGGCTGATCTTGTATTAACCTTGAGTAACATCATCTTAAAGCTTAGTGGCCTGTAATGGGAGTATTTATATTGGGACATACCCCAAATGGAGATTAGCTGCAGTGGATTAATAGGGTGTTACAATGGTGTGGTTTCATCTGTACAAATATCCCCAGAATAGATAGGTCCTAAGTGACTGATTATTTTTAAGGCTTTTTTGCAAGAGCAGAACAGGATGTATGCTTTCCTTTTCCCTACCCAGCTTTTCCCATTAACCTCCCTGTTAATGTTTCCTTAGGGACTTTATTTTTCTTAATAGTGAAGTCTTGGACTGTGGAATGGTTTCACCATAGAGGTGGCTGAAGCTTGAGTAATTAAAACTAGACTGGAGAAAGCACCCAAGAATATACTTCAGAGAACAATGGAAGAGAATTGAAAAAGTTAAGCTACTATGTCTTTTTCATCTCTAATTTCAATGGCCATATCATGCCCTGGATCTGTTGCATTCAATTCCTGTTGATGCCACTGGGATTTTCTCTCAGATCCAGGGCATGATATGACTTTAAAATCCTGTGATCAAATCTTGCATTCGTGCTTCTTTAGCTTTATTCTTTGGTGTCCATCTCCATTGAGCCTTCCCCCTGCCAAGGTGGCCTCCTTGTTAGAGCAGCTCTTGCTGATCACGTGGATAAAATCCAGCTCAAAAGATTATGACACAGAAAACTGTCAGATTTGATCTTACTCTTTGCCTTCCTTGTGACACTCATTACAATGTGGAGAGGGACCGAAAATAAAAAATCAGCTTTGGGAATTTGGAGGCTGCCACTAAAGCTTTACTTGCAGAAGGTTAGACAAAACTACCTCATGAAAAACATTTTTCTTTTCTCTTTCACAACAACAAAAGGAAACGTCACTCTTTTTTACCCCCACCCCATCCCCTTTCACAGCAAAGAGAATGTTAGATTTCACCTCTCTGTCTCTCTCTCTCTGTGCACTTCACCCACATAAAGCCCAAATACAAGTTCTGTGCAGGTGAAGTGGAGTCACATTGTCATTCCTTGAGATGCTGGCTCATAACTATTAAGGCTGTTTGGCAAGGACACTTCTTCTGTCCTCCTTTGTGTGTGAAACCAAACAAGGAGAAAAGGGGAATGATGTTGCTTAGCAACAGATCTCTTTGGTCAGGTACTGTATGACTATGAGAGAGAGAAATCTGTGAATTTCAGTGGATTTAGGCTCTTTTTGAGACTTTTTATTTAGTTCCTCAGAATCTAGCCTTTCTTTTGTAAAACATTTTTACAGGGTCTAACTTGTCCAACATTCAAATAGCAACAGAGTGTTCAAATCACAACATCTGGTAAATATCAGTGAGCGTTAGCCTATTAAGGTCACTAAATTTAGTTGATATACTGTATCTTCTACAATATGTGCATAAATAAAAGATAGCTGAACAAAAATTGTCCTAACCTACAGAATCTCACGTTTTTCTCTTGAAAAATCTTTTTTTTCCTTTTTTTTTCATTTTGTGAATCCATAAACAACACAAGTAGGGTATGTATTTATTGCGTCTATATAAAGAGCTCCTTGTAATTCACAGGGTATTTAAGTTTTTTATACTTTTTAGTGGGATTTTCTTTCTTAAATGAAATGATAGTGAAAAAGATTCCTTCATGCTTATCAGGAGAATACTTCCTGTCTCTGGATCGCACTCACACCTGTAACAGAGGGAGTAATTGCCTTTCCTATGTAAAATATGACATTATTACTATATTGATACAATCCTTGTAAAAACCATCTGCAGCCTGGAAGTAACCATAGCAGCACAAAAAGCTCTAAAGTCAATGCTGTTGATTCTGGATGCAGAAGTAATGCTATTTAACACATTTACAGCAAGTCAAAAGTAATCCCACCATTGAATTAAATTGCATTTTTGAAATGTATAATAGTAACTTATTTTGCATCCTAGATATTTATGCACAAATAATATTCATAAGCCTGACTTTAAAGGCCAAAACATAATATTTTGTCATTTGAATATATGTCCATAGGGCCAAATGCAGACCCATTTGAGTTGGAATGTGATGGGGAAAACCACATTAACCTCAGTCTGTATTCTGCAGCATCCATGAAACAATGCATAGCTTCTCTCGTCAAGGAGTATACTGCATGAGAAACAGGCTGGTCTATGTGGGATTGTACATGCCCTGAGTCCAAGTCTAACCAAATGCTCCTGTGATAGATTATGTCAATTTCTTTCAATATCCTCGAAAACTTAATATAATAAGCTTTTAAGTATTTTTGCAGTCCACTGTATTAAATGCAAAGTTTATGTATTACTATGGGCTAGGGTTGTATGTAATCTCTCTAGGGGGATGATGTGATGCAACCCATGGGAAGTGTTATGTACTTCTGATTGTATTGTACAATGTGCCAGACAAGAATGGATGTTTGGAATAAGCAGTCAAGTGATTTGCCTGGGGATTTTCTAGGGGATAATTAATATAAATTCCCCATCTCCAGTTATGCAAATACCCATCCTTTTGAAGCTACACCCTGAGGAGTGAGCCATTATCTGTATGAGACCAACATCAAAGGCCCATGCTGTATAAAGGAAAAACTGAGCTATTCATATTTCTGCTAGTTCTGAGCTAGATATATTACAAACTTGAAAGTACAGGAAAACTCCTTTGTTGTGTCTGAAGGAATGACTTCTGCAAGAGCGCTGGTTGGAGTTCAGGAGTGATCTCTGGTAAGCTTATTAGCATGTATATAGACTCCTTTTTGTTTTTAACGGTCTCTCTAATGCTTTCACTTATGAATAAAAGTGCTTGCCTAGAAAGAGCTGTGCGGTAATTTGTAATGGCTAGCAATTACAGCTGTTCACAACCTTTAAAAAGAAAGACAAGCACAGATGCTGGCCTGTTAGGCAGTTTGGCTTGCTGGAGATATTACAATGTAGACAAGGAACTGCACTGGCTGGAAAACCCTCATCAGGAGGGAGAGACATGCAGGTCCCTACCCAAGAGATGTAATGGATCAGGAGCTTAGAGGGGTTATCTACCACAGAGGAGGTTACATATGCAGTTGTCCTGAACTATGGCAACTCCCTCCATGGAGAATCTGAAGAGTATCAATGCTGTAGATTTTAGGGTGCCAAAGAATGGGACTGTCTCTTTTCCTGTTAGTGAATGGAGGAATTTCCTGAGATTACCGCTTCCACATTCATGGCCAGCTCTTTGGAACAACAAAGTTGCTCTAACTATTGAAGTTTTTACTGTGAGCACACTGCACGCTTGTCTAGGACTTTGGGAGATTAGTGAGTACAGTATGGATACTCATGTAGTGCAGAAATAATAAAAGTTCATGGTTCTGTAATATGCTATCATACCTTTAGGTTTTTGATTTTTAGGCACTCCCCATAACGTAGGATTCAATAAATAAGTGGAAAAATTGGACAAATTTAGTGCATTACTGAGATATCTTATCAACTTGTAGGGCTTTAATAGTTTTCATCTTTCAATGTTTTACCTGAAGTCCATGTACCACAAATAGATATCTCTTTGCAAAGAAAAACAGATACGATTTATCAATCGAAGTTAGGGAAAAAACCACAACGGTTATACCAATTCCCTTGGTTCTAGTCAACTAGTGATTATTACTATAGAAAACGAGCAAACTCGGGATAAGAAAGTAATTAGCTTTATTCCCAATAGATGTAACTTAAGGAGATTGTGCAAGCCATTCATTTTTGGTAAATGGTTGTATATGATAATTTATGGGGATTGCTACAAGTAAATGGGATATTAAGATTATGTTCGAACAGGTGCTGGCTGGTAAACAGCTTCAGCATTGATCTGAACAGATTGCCTGGGACAAAAAATGCTCAAAGGGTTACAAATGTATCCATACTGTGTCTTTTCTGGCTCCACATTTCTTGGCTCCAGTAACTGTGCTGTTGAACAGTGCTGTGACAGAGGTGGACCATATGAAATAGATCTACACCTTAAGGCTCAGAGGATGGTTCCAGGGAAATCACACACTTTATTACACGTAAGCACAGTGAGATGAGCAATAGTGAAATTCTAATATGAAGCACCCATAAGATACAACTTATTCACGTAAATAGTATTTCAAGGAAATGATTTGGGTTTGTTTTGGTTTTTTTGGATGGCTAAGCAACAGTCAATATAATGTTTAGCTGTCTGACAGGGAAAAACAAATCTATGGAATTAAAATTAAGAGCAATATGCAACTGAGAAAAAGTCAGGTATTTTATAGTTGTAGAAGGAACTGCCTATGAGTATTGATGAGTAAGGTTATATAATTTAAGCACAATGGGGGAGTGAGCTAAAGACAAAGTGGCAGGGTTAATACGGATTCTCCTGCTTTTGTCTATTTATTTTTAATACCCCCACCACAGTTACAAATTTCTAGAAGCTAGAAGGCAGCCAGCTTTCAGCCTTAGCCTCAGCATTAGCTCTGCACTGCTGTACATCTACATGAGGGGTGTGTGTGTGTGTATATGTATGTATATGAGGTGGCAATAAAACAGGAGAGGGGAGAGATCCTTAGCTGGAGAGTAGCTCCACTGAAGTTTTAAGCTCGTAGTTTTTTTCTAAGGGAGATAAGCACCTCAATTCAATTTGAATTGGGTGCCCAATTCCCTTTGGCTCATTAGAAAATCCCTTCTGAAGTGTGTCCTTTCTGGGATTACCAAGGCTATTGAGTAATTGCTTTGCTATAGTATCTGTGACAAAGGGGAATAAAAAATCTTTCTGCTGGAGGTAGTGTGAAAAGGCAGATTCATTTGGGCAACCTTCCTGGTACCTGAGCAGTCATATTCTTTCTCATAACATCTCTGTGGCCTCTTTTTCTCGGTGCCTCTTTTGTACTGAGAAGCCCAAGCTGCAGAATGCTGAGCACAACTGTCAGAGTAATGTCAAGTGGAGAGATGCAGACACCGAGCTGAGTCAGCAGAGAAAGACAGAGAATTAAGGAAGGTGTTGCCTGCTAATGAAAAACAACTAATAGAGTATTGATCAAACATGCTGATCCAATAGTTTGTGTTCTCATTTTATGTTTTTTTTCTTTTTCTTCTTTTTTTTTTTACTACCTCTAATTGCAAAAGACTTTGAGCAGTATGAAAATATCAGGCCAGATCCTCAGATAGTGTAAATCAGCATGAGTCCATTGAAGGCAATAGTCTATTTACATCAGTTGAGGAGTTGACCCATTATTTCTTCCCCAAAACACTGATCCTTTCCCCTTCCAGTTTGACGAAAATATTTCTCTTGATTTAAATAGAAATTGACATGAGTTTGGCTTTCTCATTTCTTCATATATGTTCATCCTTGGAATGTGGTTAACTTGGGGTTCTGTAGTGGCTCTGCAGTGACAGCACAAAATCTTTTTTTTCTATATCTTTTTTTTTTAAAAAGCACCCTAGGTACTAGGCAGTTCTTTACAGAATCCATCTGACTATGATCTTTCCTTACTTTGGAGGAAGTTAACTCACCAAGCATCTACCATATGTATATTTCTTAAATATTTTAATGTCTTTTTATCTTTCAAGCTGGCATTGGAAAAAGATTGTAAAGAAACAGAAATGAAAAGGGGAAAATAATCTGTTAGTAAAACACAGCAAAACACAGTAACTTAAAGTTGCTATGGCCACCTGAATGCTATTGCAATATTTTTGAAGTCTTGCACAACCTACACTGGAAGCTAGATGTTGTATAATAAGGTAATTGGATTAGCATCGAGAAGATACTTACTGGAAGTGGCAAGCCTATGGAAATTCTTAATCACATGCTTTAGTGTCTTAGGTAATGTGACTCTTTGGGGTAAGATGCTAAGGCAGTAGAGCGGTTAGTCTATAAGTGATCATTGTGGCTAATCCAGCACTATACGTTGTAAATGGTGCTTCAGAACAGAGGGACGTTTTTGTTGTGGAAAGAAAATTCAGTACAGATTGGTTTATGGAGCTGGGATTAAAACCACAATATCCTTTCCATTTTACCATCGCTCTGGCCTTCATGTGACATGTCATGCCCAAAGGAAGACTTCTCTTCATTTACTTGTCATGAAGAGTATGTCGTTGAAACAAAACTTGTTGCATGGAGAAGCTTACACAATTCCCTGCTCTAGCCTCTCTGCTGGCTTCATCCTTCTCATGGATTTTCCCCACATGGGGGCAGAAGGGCCTGTGATATCTTTGTGTTGCTCCAGGTGCCTTTACCATGGTAATGGAACTTGTTGCTTAACTTCTATGGTCTAGAGGGGTATGAAGTCTAATTTAAGACAATATGGCTCACATTTTTAAAAAGTCCATATGTTTTTTTGCACATGCCCAGTGCTCATGCAGAGGTCAGATTTATTCACATGTAAAGGGTTGTGTTTGCTTCAATCTCTGATATATACAAGCATCAGATTTTGTGCATGTGTGCTAAAGTGTTCATGTACTTCTAAAATAGTGTGCATTTCTTGGCTGAGGCAGAGGCAAGCTGCTGAAACTGCATGTTGCAGGAACACTACATAAACTGGATTTGCTCCAATGCTTTCAGCTATTTCCCATCTCCAAGGCTAGAGTTCCTGGAATTAGTGGTAGATTCTATGTTCCTAACCACTAGTACCTGCTTAAGGGAATCTATTACAGGTGTCTGAAAATGTTATTTGGTCCTTCCACACCCAAAAATGTTTAGTGAGGCTTCTAGAGCCACTGGTAATTAATCTATTTGCTTTTCCTGTGGCCAGTCTGTATTCCAGTGCCTTTATAACAGTACTCTGTAAGAATAAGGGACTAAACTTCCAATTTGGACTCAAACCTCTGCCTGCTTCAGGCAACCTGGATGAACTTTGTGTTGGAGATGATAAACCACCTCTTGATGGCCCACTCTTCCCTACATTCACCCACCCTAGAATCTAGTAACAGATGCTTCATCAGCAGGCTGAGGCCTTTCCTCAGCAAAAAATTAAGGGGGTAATTGGACTTGCCGCATACTTCACTCAATATAAACGTAGAGTTATTCACTTTCTGAAGAGCATTATCTACGCTGCGCACGCCCTGGGGCACCCCTATAAACTTTGTGCTATCTCACTTGACCAAACTGGGGTGGGGGGAGAGGTTAGGGGGAGATCAGGTGCAAGTGGATGTCCAATCTGTCTGTACACATTTGAATGTTGACAAAGCAACAAATTCAACTCTGTCAGCTCAACACATTCCACAAATAGGCTGTGCTAGTTGACGCTTATCCAGAGCTAGCATTCTATGAGAAGAAGCTTCCAAGTCACTACGGGATTGATTCATCACCTCTCATAATTCTTGGTACCCTGAATTCGTTCTCTGATATCCCATGTAAGGAATGCAGCAGGAACAGATATACGTTTGTGGTGAGAAGAAAGTAACAAAACAAGCATATAACAAAGTATAGAAAGATTTCAGTCCATGAATCATAGAAGAATTCACTTGTGCAGTCTAAGTACCTAATCACCGACTGTTCAGCCACAGTAGTAACAGATGGTAACTGTAGCCATTAAATTATATGCTTCAGCTTTAGGCTTGATTTTTCCAGTGCTAGCAAACATGACATGTTAGTCAGAGCTGCCTCCTTATGTAAATTGGTAGGACTCTTGCTCCTGCACCTCCAAACTGCTCTTCAGGGAGCCATACTGTTACATAATGCCTCCCCACAGCCACATAATAGAAACTTTGGAGGCGATGATGCTGAAATGTAATGCTGCATTGGCTTTCACTTGGATAAGCTGTAGCATAACTGGATGGTGTGGAGGGGAGCATGCCATGGGGAAAATGTGGCTGCTTATTGGACCTCATCCTAAATGCAGTTCCCAAAAGCATGTGGGTCTCTCATCTTGCAGAGGGGCTTCTGAAGGCTCTTTGAGAGTGTGAAACGTTGTTGTGGTGTGTCTCTACTTCCTCACCCTGCTAACGACTAGCAGTTGTGGGGCCGTGATTGTTAAAATTTGCTTCTTTGTTCCCCTCCATCCAGTGAAGGGGTGGGGGGAGCATCTAGCACATAAAACTCTCTTTAGCGGCCATCATTTTTCTACAGCTTGTTTTGTTTGATCTCCTAGATTCTAAGGGACAATTGTGATCTAGTCTTACACTCTGTGTAACACAGGCCACCAAACTTCCCCAATTTTTTTCCCTAGAGCAGATCTTTTAGAAAAAACATCCAATCACACACAGGATATTTCTCAATATTGTAATTATTTCACAGGAAAGCTACAAAAATAAAAATAAAAGTTCTGAATGGCAGTTGTGTGCATATACTCAAGGTGATGGGATGTAAAGTCACCCTGTAACTGCATTTATTACAAAAAGCCTGCTGTCAGTGTTGCTTTTGTAATGAAACTCAAAAGTAGACACATTTCAAATAATGAGCGTTTCTACACAGATGCTGAAAACTGGAGTTGGGTGAAAACCAGGAAACACACCCAGAAAGTGTGCATTTTAATGTAAATATGAATATGGTTTGTCTGTGTTCACTTTTTAGTGAAAATGAGTAGACTTCAGATATACAAATGTTAAACAATCAGACTGTCAGTAATTGAGGCAGTGACAGAAAATTACAGACCAGCAAATGCAATGCCCTTGGTACATTTTATATGAGATACTGGTAGACACACAGCATCAGGATAAGGTTCCCAAAACCCTTTGGCAGAGCCCTGGCACAAAAGCAATTACTCAGGGAAATTACTTTGGGGGAGGGTTCCAAGATTAAAATTAAATGTAATCATTACAATTAACCTCACTTCCGTTAAATTTTCTAGGAAAGTTACCTCAGGCAAAATCAATATGGCTCGGAAAAGATAAGGTATAAGTTGCTCTAAAATGCTCTAGTTCTGCCTATCAACTGCCTCTCCCCAGCCCCAGTGACTTCTTCACGCCCTCCTTTTGATCATAAGAGTTCTACTGATCCATCTGAGGAACAGCAACTTTGCTGTCTAAGGATTTGTCCCACACTGATTACCCTCACTCTGCTCATAATGAATAGCATAAGAAAAATTGATGGTGGGGAATAAAATGATTTTGAATAGCCAAGAGACTAAACTGATCACTGCAACTTATTTACGTGGGTCAACAGTGACAATGGAAATAATGCTTTTTTACTGTTGAAAAAGACTGTAAATTTGCATCATACATGGGGTCTTCCCTCCTTACTGGCTTATCCATGGACCAATGGTGGCTTTACCTTCAATTTCAAAGATTTTCTTCCCTTGATTATAAGCTATAGTGTTCAGTTGCAAGTGCTATGGACAAAAGACAGTGGATGAAACAGGAAATGGAATAAAAAAATGTTAAAAATGAAATTTATAGTCATCAGAATGTGTATTAATAAAGTCTTAAGTGCATTGCCGAATTTTAGTCCACAAGCTGTATTGTGTTGAAAAGTAATGCTTGATTACGATCAGCCACAATGCAATCCATATAGTGATAGAATACTACTCTATTCTATGCAACAGAGACCTGTAATCTGAAAACTAGCAAGCTGCAGCTGATTGGTTTCAGTTTCCAGCAGGGAAATTTTCATCTCCTAATTGAACGGAAATTCATTTTTTCTTTTCCCCAACAATGAGCTACTGGAGCCCATGAACAGGACTCAAGGAGGCAATACTCAAAAAGCAAGGGGCAAGACAGAAGAAACTTAAAATTAATGGGGGAAAATGCAGCAATCCTCCTCCATTTAGTGACTTCAGATTAGTTTAGTTTTTACTGAAGGTTTCAATCATCCCTGAAGTCAGTGGATATCTTTAGTAATAGTGCAGTGGTATGTCTGTTTTCTCCCCCACACATAGGTAAAGTGATCATCACGGTTCTATAGAGAATATAACTGTCAGTGCATAACAGAGACTTCATTAGATATTTCATGAAGTCTTTGGCAAAGTTTTTGTTCAGTTGGGTATGGTTTTGGTATTAGTCTGCAGAGACTGACTGCCTAATTGATGGATTGTTCTGCCTTCAAACATTTTTGCTTATCCAGGTCCCTTCATTCAAACCTGTTTCTGTAGTTTAAAATATATAAACTCTACAAATAAAATGGTATTAGTCCCTTGCTT
The DNA here is from genome assembly GCF_025201925.1 of Gopherus flavomarginatus. NCBI lineage: Eukaryota > Metazoa > Chordata > Testudines > Testudinidae > Gopherus > Gopherus flavomarginatus. Next base: position 110,077,401 of record NC_066619.1, read on the forward strand.
GATGGAAATGGTAGAATTGCCAGTAATAATGCATAAAAGGCAGAGGTGTTCAATAAATATTTCTATTCTGTTTTGGAGGGGAAAACATGATGTGGCCTCATTGTGTGTTGGTGGTACTCTATTCCACTTTTATCTCTGGAGGATGTTAAACAGAAGCTACTTTTTTAAATCAGCGGGTCCAAATAATTTGCATTCAAGAGTTCTAAAAGAGCTGGCTGAGGATCTTGCTGGACTGTTGATTTTCAGTAAGACTTGGAGCACTGGGGAAGTTCCAGAAGACTGACAGAAAATTAATACTGTGCCCATTTTTAAAAAGGGGTAAATGGGATGATCCAGGTAAATTATAAGCCTGTCATCCCGACATTGATCCCGGGCAAAATAGTGGAGTGGAAGATACAGGCCTTGATTAATAATGAACTAAAGAAGGTAATGTAATTAATGCAAATCAACATGGACTTATGGGAAATATAACGTGTCATACTAACTTGATATTTTTTTAAATGAGATTACAAATTTGATTTAAAGGTGTGTGTGTGTGTGTGTGTGTGTGTTGCTGTAATTGACCATCTGTAAGGCATTTGACTTGGTGCCAAATAACATTTTGATTGAAACAAACCTACAGTGATATAAAATTGACATGGCACATATTAAATTAATTAAAAACTGGCTAACTGATAAGCCTCAAATGTAACTGTAAATGGGGAGTTGTCATTGAATGGATATGTTTCCAGTGGGGTCCTGAAGGGATTTGTTCTAGACCCTATGCTATTTAAGATTTGTTCTAGACCCTATGCTATTTAACATCTTTATCAATGACCTAGAAGGAAACATAAAATCATCACTGATAAAGTTTGCAGGGTGTGTGTGTGTGTGTGTGTGTGTGTGTGTGTGTGTGTGTGTATATATATATATAATAAAAAAAAGTGGATACACTTTTATGTGCATGTTTGCAGAAGACACGCAAATTGAGGCAGTAGCAAATAATGAAGAGGACAGGTCATTGATTCAAAGTGATCTGGATTTCTCGGTAAATGGGCACAGGTAAACAATATGCCTTTCAATACTGCAAAATATAAATGCATATATCTAGGAATGAAGACTATAGGCCATACATACAGGATAGGGGACTTTTATCCTATGAAGCAACGGCTCTGAAAAAGATTTAGGGGTTGTGGTGGATAATCAGCTGACCATAACCTCCCAGTCTGACACTGTGGCAAAAATGCTAATGCAATCCTGAGACTGGGGAGAATCAAGTAGGAGTAGAGATGTTTATTTCACTTCTGTATTTGGCACCAGTGTGATCACTTTTGAAATGCTATGTCCAATTTTGGAGTCCATGGTTGAAGAAGCACATTGATAAATTGAAGAGGATTCAAAGAAGATCCACAAAAATGATTAAAGGATTAGAAAACATACCTTATAGTGATACTCAAGGACATCAATCTATTTAGCTTAACAAAGAGAAGGTTAAAGGGTGACTTCATTACAGTCTATAAGTACTTACAGAGGGAACAAATATACAGTAATGGGCTCTTCAATCTAGGAGCAAAGTGTATAACAATCGGATGGCTGGAATTTTCAAACTAGACAAATTGAGACTGGAAATAAGGTGTAAATATTTAATGGTGACAGTAATTAACCATGGGAACAAATTACCCAGGATCATGGTGGATTCTCCATCATGGACATTTTTAAAATCATGATTGGATGTTTTTCAAAAGATTTGCTCTAGGAAAATGTTTTGGGCTTTCTGCAGTACAAACATAATATCAGAGTACCTTCCAATAGTACAGTCAGTAAGTGACTGACTAAAAGCTATCACGTGGTTCATTTTCCTTATAATTCTTGCCTCGGTGGGAGAACTGTGCGCAGTGGAACGTGTGTTGTTCGTGTGTGTGTGTATGTACAAAAAGTGGATAAACTTTTATGTGCATGTTTAGAGGAGGCAGATGGAAGAGGTGTACCTTGCACTTGAATGGAAGACAGTGAAGTTAATCATGCTCCTTAGCAGTTCAACTCACAATCTTGGAGTCCCCCACACCTGCGATAGCTCTTTCTTTTGGACAGATAATATTTACCTTGTATGGCAGAAATTCTATTGTGCCTGAGGACCACAGTTATCAACCAGTCATCCTGGAGTGTTAGGTGACCTTTTAGAGGGACCTAGCCCATTGACTGGTTTTGAAGATGAGGACCAAGACCTTGAACTAGACTATCTTCTATGGGAAGTCAAGCCACTATAGAGAAGAGAGGACAGGGTGTGATATGCTCACAGTAGTTGGGGATATTGCGGAGACATGCTCTATGTTCTGGGCTAGCTGGAATTTTCTACGGGCTGATCGGTTCATACTCATGTATAGCATTATTGTAGACATGAGATAACAAAAGTGTGTATAATCAAGGCCAAATTATTGTCCACTAGGATGGGACAAGTATCTTAGGCAACCAGAGATGGTAGAAAGCATTGTGTGATTTCCATCCCAATCAAAACCAGAAGATACTGTATATCTAAGTAGAAAACCTATTCTCAGGATGTCAAGGTTCCTTCCCCACTCTGAACTCTAGGGTGCAGATGTGGGGACCCACATGAAAGCCCCCTAAGATTATTCCTACCTAGTACTCTGCCACCACCAAGTGATTTAACAAGGAGCAGGGAAAGGATCACTTGGATTTCCTCTTCCCTCAAAATATCTCCCCAAGCTCTTACACTCCCTTTCCTGGGGAGGTTTAAGAATAATATCCTAACCAATTGGTTACAAAGTGATCAAAGACCCAAACCGCTAGGTCTTTGGACAATGGAAAAATCAGTCAGATTCTTAAAAGAATGATTTTACTAAAAACAAAAGGTGTTAAAATCAGGATGGAAAATTACTTTACAGGGTAATCGGATTAAAAGAGCCCAGAGGAACCCCCTCTATCCTTAGTTTCAAAGTTACAGCAAAACAGGGATACCTCCCTCTAGCAAAGGAACATTCAAGAGTTGAGAAAAACAAAGATAAACTAACATGCCTTGCCTGGCTGTTACTTACAAGTTTGAAATATGAGAGACTTGTTCAGAAAGATTTGGAGAGCATGGATTGATGTCCAGTCTCTCTTAGTCCCAAGAGCGAACAACACCAAAACAAAGACCATAAACAAAAGCCTTTCTCCCCACCTCCAAGATTTGAAAGTCTCTTGTCCCCTTATTGGTCCTTTGGGTCAGATGTCAGTTAGGTTACCTGAGCTTCTTAACCCTTTACAGATAAAAGGATTTTGGTGCCTCTGGCGAGGAGGAATTTTATAGTATTGTATACAGGAGAATTGTTACCCTTCCCTTCATAGTTATGACACAGGAGATTGCCAGTTAGGTTTGTAGGCACTAGAGTGATGGATGGTTATATAAACTACGCAAATATTTGGGTGTTCCTCGAAAATCGAACTAGACTTTTTTTATGCTTACTACTATTTTGTTTTACTGATTGGATGCCTGCAAGAATAGTAAACAAAGTGAGACCATTTGTTGATGTGCCTGGTGTAACATATCTAGTACAATTCCAGCATGTCTCTTCATCAACGCAGGCTGTCATGAATAAATCAAATTTGACTTTGTATTCTATGAAAAGCTAGTAAAGACAAGTTCAGGTCTTGGTCCTTATTGTCAATTTATTCAATGGCCTTGCCCCAGTGTATATATAGAAGATTTCCTAATGCTCCAGGATGAGGACTGTGATCAACAACTCTGATCCTCCTGGTACAGCAGAGGTTTGTACCATCTGAGTATATCTTGTCTGTTGAGAAGCCACCATTATCACAGGGCTGGTCCAAGACATAAACAAAGGACCATTATAAACCTTACCACCATCCACTCCACATGCAAGGCACATTTTTTGACCATGCCATTTCTAACCTAGATACATAGAAAAAATTGTGTGTGTGTGTGTATGTATATGTGTGTGTGTGTGTGTGTGTATGTGTGTGTATGTATGTATGTGTATATATATATATATATATATATATATATATATATATATATATAATTTTAAATCACCTCTAAAACAAAACACTCCAATGTACATACTTCTCCCTTTGGGGAGAGGAAGAGAGAATGAAAGAACAAATAACACAAATGTAAGGTACTCAGATACTGCAGTGATGAACACAGTATAAGAACCTATATAGAATAGAATAAAGAAAGTAAGGGATAAGAACCTAAGCCGAATGGAATAAAATAGAAATTAAAGGTCTGCTTGTTAGAAGTGATGAGCCCCACACCACCAACTGAAATAATAGGAATTGTGGAGCTCAGCACTTCTGAAAAGCAGGTCCTAGTTTGTTAAAATTATTTTAATACTGCAATCCTCCTCCAGAGCCCTTGTAAGTTCCCTCTCCTGCACTCTTAGACCCATAATTATCTGCTGAAACTTTTTGCAAACTGAGCCAGACTGTCTTTTAACATCCAATATATCTACATGATAGGTTGCAAGAATATATCTGGTGCTAACTCTAACCAGTTGGGGAAAGGCAGCCTTTTCTTTATTGTAGCTACTAGATCATCAAGTTATTTGTCTTATCTGTAGTGTCCTTTCTTGCCTTTAGGTCTCAGGCAAATGTAAATCAAAAGTGTTTTGAGTTATGGATCTCAATGATTCACAAGGTAAACTTGCAAACACAGCAGGGAAATATATGGTGTGCAAATTGCTTAAATGACATTGCTGCTATTACCTTAAATTATTGTTGCAGTAGATCTCCTTTTACAATATTTCAGCTTGATTATATCTTAAAACTTTTTTCCTTTCTCAAGATAAATATACTGCCTCCTATTTGCATACTTTTATTTTGTTAAGACTTTATGCATATTGAAGGACAGAACTCTTCATTTCAGAATGACCTGAAGTTTGTCTTTTTATGTCAGCATCTGTGTATGTTTAAAAGTGTTTTTCTAAATCCTCAAGTAATGCAATTTCTTAAACAGAATTACAGTGGGATTTGTCTGAAAATTTACATTCCGAAATTGCTAAAGATTTTCAACTTCAGAATAATTTTGGATTAAGCATAACGTGTGCCTAGATATCTACAGAATATTGCATTTCTCTCTGGTACTTACAAGCAAAAGTAATTTTATTAGCTATTGTATTCCTTGGTTTGTATTATGAAGCACTGTTCGTTTGTTTATTACAAGTGCTGAAAAGATGTTTTTTACAATTATTGTTACACAATTATTCTTTTCAGTATTTTCTCTCATGTAACAAATAGTACACAGCAAAAATCAGGGAAGATGATCACACAATATTCTTTTCTTGGAAAATTTGGTACTTAGGATGATAGCTGACTGCTGAAAAAAACATAGGGGAATTTTTTGTTCTCTGATCTGTACCATGTGTCTGATCTTTGGAGTAATTTATGAGTGAGAGAATTAAATTGACCTTGTGCAGGTTTGGACCTGCCTGAATTTCAGCATCCTCCAAAATATGTGAATCCTCCAGATCAGATACTTTTTAGCAATAAACTTTTTTCATTCAGAAAACAACAAAATAGAGAACAACAAAAATCAGGGCTCCATGAGAGAGTGTGGTGCGAGTTTGACAGTATGCCCCTTCGCTCTTCCAAAAGTTCTCTCTTCAAACTGCACAGTCCTTAGTGATTTAAAGATGCAGTACACAGAAAACAAAAGCATATGAAAAGTAGGTTGCCTACTTAAAGACACCACGTGCATGTCTCCAGAATCTCTTTTTTGTTGTTTGTGGTTAGTAATTACAAAAGGGACATACTTTGGACCAATATTTAAATTCCTTGTTTTGATACCAACATTTTCAAGAGGTTAAAATTTATTGCTGGTGAAATTAAAACTAACTCTAAATGGTATAATTTGTACTTGTTTGAGTCTCTTCTAATAATGGGGCATAAATTTCCTCAGCGTTTCCCTCAATGCAGTTGTAAACTTGTCTCCAGAAATTAATCAAGTCCTGATCGTTCTCCCATTGAAGACCATGAGAAAGCAAAAAACCTATTTGACTTCTAGTCCAATACACTTAAAATCCGATCTTATCTTTTTATCTGAGAACTCATCAGTACTCTGTCTCTGTAGCGTCTTGTGAGGTCATGAAGCCAAACACTTAGAGCAAGGCTAGGCTAGAATGTTTAGAGAGGTGCAGCTGCATTGCTGTAAGCTCTCTAATGTAGCCATTCTAAGGCCTGGTCCACACTACACAGTTAAATCGATTTAAACAGCATTAAATCGATTTAACTCTGTACCCGTCCACACTACAAGGCACTTTAAATCGATTTTAAGGGCTCTTAAAATCAATTTCTGTACTCCTCCCCAATGAGAGGAGTAACCCTAAAATCGATATTACTATATCAATTTAGGGTTAGTGTGGATGGAAATCGAAGTTATTGGTCTCATTCCTTTAATGTAGCTACCCAGAGTGCACGACTCCGGAAATTGATGGTAGCCTAGGACCATGGACGCACACCATCGAATTAATGTGCCCTAGTATGGACGCATAAAATCGATTTTAGTAATTTCGATTTTATGCTGTAGTGTAGACGTAGCCTAAGCTGCCAGCAGAGAGTTCTCGCATCAGCTTAACTACTCCAGACCCCATGAGAAGGTCTCTCACCAACATAGCACTGTCCACAACAGGGCTTATATCAGTGCAGTTTGTCGCTCAGTGGGGTGATTTATTCACACCCCTGAGTGACACTGGTTATGCTGACTATATAGTGTACACATAGCCTTAATTCCACCTGAGCAACTCCCTAGAAATCTGAATTGTATCTACAAGTCTTGTGATACAAGACTATATACAGTGTGGACTTCATTTTCAGTGATCACCTTCCATTGTGCTATGATCAATTACATACACAAATATTCTTAGTGCGATGTCTGTGTTTTTGCTGCAGTCCATGGCAGGTGGAAAAATAAAGCTGTGATTATTTGTGAACATTAAATTGCATCCACAAAAGCAGCATCTGGGTTGAGGTCAGCAAAAAGCAGTCACTATAGGCTAGATGTATGAAAAGTGTCTAGTACCAATGGAGCTTGATTCTAAGATTTCACAAAAGCCCTGCTCAGCAGCTCCTGCATCCTGCAGGTGCCTACAGTTGCTTAGTGCCCACAATTATGCATTAAAAGTTCCCTGGGCACTTAGGTTTCTGCCTTTGCACCTGTGCATTTCATTCCCACACCAGGCATTTGGATGCCTAAGCTCCAGAGCAATGCACAAACTAGGAAAAGATAGGTGTTTGCTTAACTCACTTCGGGAGGCCAATCCAGTAGCTGTGGCCAGGACAGACTGAGAGCCCTGCATCAGAATTCCCTGCAACCCAGTGGTTCTGGCACTTACCTGAGAGGTGGCAGATCACTGTTCAAATCTCTTCTCCCCTTTGGGCAGAGTGGGGACTTGAACCAAGGCCTCCCACATCCTAGAGGAGCACCCTAGATTTGTGAATCCAGAAAATACTTATAGGTTATATGGTGTTACTGACGTACTCGCTCCAAATCAATCTTCTCTTTCCCTTTATATTGTAGCCTGTACCTGTAGGTACAGGTATTTGCTAGGTAAGGCAGAGGTATAAAGCAAGGCAATAAAGCAATGATCCTACTGGTCTTGGGCCTGTAACACAATTGCTTAACTAAACAAGGCATCGGACCCCAAAAGCCTTGTCATAAGCAGCTAACCAGTAAGAAATCCTTGATCATAAATTATCGTCAGATAGCCATGCCCCAATTTCACAAGATATCCTAGGATAGAATGCTGCATGAAGTAAGTGTGTTAAAACTGCTGATACTCAGAAAATATATGCTGCAATGTACCAGTTAAAGTGGGTTAGAATATTTTGAGGATTTTGCAGACGCAAGGTGTCAGCAGTTGCCTGACCATGAAATGCCATTGTAACTGATGCACCTATATGCTGATGACCTTGAGGCAAAAGGACTAGTAACGTATGGGAGAAGTGCACCCCAACATTAGTAGTGTGAGGATATACAGATAAGGAAAAGGGGATAAAACCCCTACTGACTATGAATTAAGCAGAGTGGAGTCAGTATAACACATTATAAAAGTTGTCTCTCAGCCTGTGTGCTTGGGAGATGTCAGGATGATGACAACTGTTGATGGTGATGAGGAAGATGATGATGAGTCAGAAGACAATGACTAACACTTCAGGTTGTTCTACACGGGATGGTGTAAGTATATGGATGCCCATATGCTCTTTCTGTGTTATCTCTATCTACCTTGCTGGGCTGGAGTGTTTGTAACTTCTCTAACCATATTAATAAAATAAAATATAGAAGGATTTTTCCTAAATTTGAGTGTTAATCTGCACATTTGGGTACCCAACTGAACAGTAATTCTAATAATACTAAGCCTGATCTTGCGACTAGAATCTACCAAATCTGTGTTAATTGACAATTAATTTAGCGATATAATTAATACACAATCAATAGATGAACCAACAATGTGCTTCCTCCGTATTTCCACTTGTAAATAATGTGGGTTATGATTGAGAGTTCATCCATTACAGAGGTGTTAGAGTAGAGGTATGAGGCTAGTTAGATGGATAAGCATTAAGTTGATGATAGTTGAAAACACATGAGGAGGTAAGGTAGGTTCCTGACAACCTTAAAAAGTGAGGTGAGAGCTACTATCAAGTAGCAGCTAGGAATCCCAGTTGTTGAAACCACCTGTGGCCAAAACAGAGAGAGAGAGAAAGGGCTCCTGTTGATGATTAGCTTCCCTTAGGGGAATGGCAACCAATAAAAGCCCCTTGCACTTGTTTGTTTGTTCATCCCAGGATTATATTAGCTCTTTTGCCATAGCATCATACTGGAAGCTCATGTTCAGCTGATTATCCATCACAATCCCAAAATCTTTTTCAGAGTTACTGCTTCCCAGGATAGAGTCCCCCGTCCTGTAAGTATGCCTACATTCTTTTTTCTAGATGTACATGTTTATGTTTAGCTGATTTAAAATACATGGACTACTATGATTGCATGTACACTACCATGTCTTTGCTGAGATCAAAGTAGGATGCCAGATGACTACTGAATGGGATTGTGCATCTTTGGAATGGCAAGGGCGATGCAAATGATCCAAACATTTCAGAGCTTCACTCTGTTAAGACAGCCTCTCAGGGTCGGAGAGAGTTTTTTAGAGGCTAGGTTTAGGTGTGAGGTAGAGGAAAATAAAGGAGAGTAGCAACATGGCTTTAGGAAGGAAATGTTTACTATACACACAATAATTTGCAATGAGACAGACATTTGAAAGAATGATAAATGGGCAGCATACCTACCATGTAGCAATTACTGTTATTGAAGTCATATGACTTGGTTCTATAGGAGCTGGTGTTTGGAGTATTGAGAGGGATGGGAGAGGGACTGCAAGAAGTGCAGCTGATAGAGGAGCTGTGTCAAAGGTCAAGCGTTAACATGGTAACAATACCTGGAATTTGAGGGAGTTTTGAAGTGATGATGGGATTGAGACAAGGCAATATGCTGAGTCCACTTCTTTTCATCCTAGTTATGGAGTTAATTAGTAGGAGAACTGAGCCTGTGGAGACCCAGAGAAAACTAATATATGTTGAACCAACTGAACGTGATCTGGTCCTTTTGTCTGACAGCAAAGAGGAATTGGTAAATGTGGCACAGACAATCTCCGGGCAACCTAACAAGTGCATCTGAGTTACAGTAGGCTGCCTGAAAGGCTACCTCACCTGATTGGTTGGAAGAGTCAGCAGACTGGCTGTTAAGCCCAACAGGTGCAGCCGTTCAGTGGAAGCTCAAAGCATTTGCCCACAGCTGCAATAGTGCCTGCTATACCTGCCTTGCCTCACTCCAGGTAACTTGGTTCTGACTCTTGGCTCTGACCCTAGCCTTCCTGGCTATCAACTCCTGTTCTAACCATTAGGTCTGACTCCTACTCTGACCAGTAGGCACGATTGCTCACATCCCAATCATGTGAGAGTATCAGAGGGGACATCTTTTGAAAAGCATAGCTCAAAGGTAAACCCAAAAAGCCCTTGACATTATGCCAGTAAGGAAGAAGAGCTGTTGATTTAAAAAAAGCTGAATAAGAAGAATTAATTTGTGTACTTGGGAAGTATACTTACTGCTATTGTAGAGACATCTGGAGAATTAAAAAGATGACCTGAATGTGCATGGGTGGCAGTGGAAAAGGTGGCAGAAATAGAGTGGGACCAGAAATTAAGTAATGAAAGGAAAGGTGTATTCTGCCTTTGTTTGTCCCAGCCTGCTCTATGGTTTGGAAAGTGGATCTTACAGAGATGAAAGAAGAAAAAGATAAAGGTAGTTGAAAATAATATACTGAGGAGAATGGCAGGCAAGCAAAGGGTAGACAGAATGTGCATGAAAGGTGTTAGGAGGGAGATGAACTTGGGACTTTCAGTAATAGATAGGCCAGAGGATGCACATTAAAGACCAGTTGATCATATGATAAGAATGGAAGAACAATGATCAGCACAGAAAGCGTGGGAGAAAAGGACATAGAAAACGGAAGATATGATGGAAAGACTCTGTCAAGAGATATCCATAGAGAAAATGACTAGAACTCGGAGATCTATGAACCCACACTGTGGACTAGGAGTGGTGAAAAATCATGGGTACCTCTCAGCCCATGTAAACTGGAAAAGAAGTTGAGAAGTGAAATGAAGGAACTAATGGTGGTGAGGGCAGCACAGGAACCTACACGGATTAGAAATAGGATAATTTTTCTCTTTTTTTGATATTTTATGGTACTGGTCTAAATGGATTCAGGCCCAGGAGAGAGCCTTAGCTGGTATATCTGAACATGGCTCCATTGACTTCAATGGAGCTACACAGATTTATACCAACTGAGGATCTGGCTCAAGTACTGCAGTGGCATGTGAAAATGAGAAATAATTAACCTAAAACCAATAGTTTGGAATCAGCTTAAATTTTAGGTGAAAGTTCTGTTCTTCCATCCATCCCTACTAAAATTCTAGATATTTACAAATGATTCTTTACAAATATATTTTCTATAAAGTATTTGTGCTCCGAGAGCCCAGCCTGGGAGTTCTGATGTACTCATTACTCGGGGAAACCTCCCAGGAATATCACTGCAGGATGTGATCAAAAATACCTGCATTATTTTGCTGAACAAAGTAGAATCTGCTGTTGGTTTCTTGTAAGATAATGAGATTGTAGTAAAGACTGGAGATAAACCTATAAAAAATATAAAGATATGTTGATGAGTGGACCAATCATGTCCAAATCAGGCAATGAAAACTAGTAGGAAATATATGGGGCATACCTTTTCTGATGTATACAACATGGTGCCTCTTATCACTCTTCCCCCCACCCCTATTGACGTGAGAGACTTCTAAAACTTTAATTAATACAAAGACTAATCTGCATGCACAAGAATACTAAAACATCTGTATCATTTCTAAAGCTAAAAGACAGTATTTGCAACTGGAAGCATCCCATGATTTTGACGTCTGCTAAGGGAAAACATGGATTTCTTTTCTTGGATACTTCACTTTTTCATAAAAATATCCCTTTTGTCACTTTCCTGATCCTGCAATAACAGTTAACTCAGGAATGCTATTCCCAGCTCTGTACTGACATCAAAGCAACACTTGTACTGCGGGTGCAAAACCGAAGATATTTTGGTGTGATAATCACCAATCATTTAATTAACATGGTAAAATTCCTCTGAGACCAAGTCAAGGAGCTATCTAAGAGGAAGTAGTTTGTTAAATGCAAAGAGTTGTGCTAATTTTAGCTCCATTAAAAACAGGATTTTTTTTTTTTTATTGCAACCTGTCTGCCAAACTGTAAAGGACAAAACTTGTAAGGCGATATTTTATTTGACATTTATAAGAGGTTATTACAAATTAGAACTTAAAAATACACATTTAACTGCAAATTCACAACTTTTTAAATGATTATTAATTTTTTAAAATAGTTTACTTTTCAGTGTTTGTTTTTCATTTACATAGTTTAAACAGTGATGCTAGGCTGTCCGGTTTCACTTTGGGGCTATAATTTCACTTTTCTATTCCGTTTCCCTTGCAAAAAATGCCCTGTGCTGGGTTTCTAAGAATACAGAGGAATGCTTTGTTTGCTTTTTTGAAAAAAAGTTGTTAGTTTAATTTATAATTTTCTAAAAATTCAGATAATGGTTTTAATTCACTTTTTTCTTTAATATTTAGATTTTGATATTCCTTTTAAAATCAATTAACTACTTAACAGTATTGCCTCTGAAAAGCACATACTCTGATCCTGCAGCTCTCTCTCATGTGAGGCTATATCTTAACAATCTTTCTCCGCTTAAATCGGGGAAATAATGCAAATAGCTTCACCATTGCTAAGAGCATTCACAGCATTAAAATTGCTTGCTACTGTAGGTTTGGGAAAAACTTAACTTTTAAGTTGACGTAGCTACGTCAGTCAGGGTTGTGGAAAAAACTACATCTCTAACTGACTTAGCAAAGCTGCTCTATCCCCCAGTTTGGAGGCAGATGTGTCAAAGAAGGAATACTTCTGTCATCACAGCTAACTTTAGTTTGGGGAAGTGTTGGACCAAAAAATAATAATAAACCCTTCTGTTAGTGTAGTTTGACTCTATATCATGGGGTAGTGTTACGATAGCTATACCATCACAGATATGCCTGTATAGTCTCTGTAGTGTAGACACAGCCTTACTGTAGCAACGTACTGCCTGCCAGTAAAAGCAATGAAATTACTCACTTATTGCTCCCAAATACCTCTATTACATTTCTCTAATGATGTATTCTGTAATTTTGATAGGCCATGAAACAAGAAAAACATTTCAGGCATGATGAAGTTGGTGTGCATTTTGACTGGCTAAATAAGACAAGGCATTGTGTGTTGTTTCTTGCGTAATATAATTTGTTTAATTTCCCTTGGAAACTAGATATATTCTTAGGTGTCTGGGTGGCTGCAGGGAACCAGTCATTAGTTATGTTTAGGATAGCCCTTTGCAACAGCCGTTCCAAGTGGGGTTGGGGATGGACAGCACGTCAATGGGACCATAGCATGGAGTACAGGAGTGGAACAACAGAAACTCCTTGTCACGATGTGCTTAAAGCCCCAGATTGCCTTAATCTATTCCTGTCTACTACACCCACCCCTTTTTATGTTTCCAGCATGACTAATTTGCATCTAGTGACTAGTGTTCCCTCTAATTTTTCCCACCCATGTGCACAAGGAATTTTGTCAGGTGCACCAATATGGAGGTGATGCGTGACACATCATCTCCATGTGGTGGGGTGGGGCTGAGGGGTTCCGGGTGTGGGAGAAGGCTGAGGGCTGGGACAGGGAGTGAGGGCTCCAGTTGGGGGTGCAGGCTCTGGGGCTGGGATGTGGGGCTTGGGGTAAAGGTTGCCCTGGGGCTACGGCAAGGAGAAAGATCTCCCTGCAGCTCTCTCTCCCTGCAGCAGCACTTGGGCTGGGGCTGCGGGATAGGCACCTTTCCCATGGCCACAGCAGGTTGGGGCAAGGTTGGGTTGGAGCCCAGGGAGGGGCACATCTCCTGAGGCAGGTCTGAGTTGGGGCTGGGGGAGTTGGAGAGGAATCTCTCCCCACCGCAATCCTGAGCGCCTGTGCAGCGCTTCATAGAATGCTGTGCAGCTGTGCAGCTTAGAGGGAACTTAGCTAGTGACTGTCCTCCAATTGCCCTCCTCTGAGCTGGGAAGCAGCAGAGAGAAGTCAGGTAATGCTATGTTCTTCAGCCCAAACTCAAACAATTGGCATGGAGCACCAAGTAGGCCCTCAAAAGGAGCTTCGGTTCAGTGGACTGTGGGATGCTTGTGTCCAGGTTGGGAATGGTTATCCTAGCAGTGAATGGGCAAGCTGTTTGAATTCAGAGTGGGGAAAAGGAATGCTGGGTTGGTGTGGCAATCTATTTTTGTTTGCATGTAGGAGGGAAAATGGGCAGCGAAAGGCAAGCTTTTTGCAGAGGGACATAAGTATTCCATTTTAGTCCTTTACAATTAGCTCACGCAGAACTGAAAGTGAGATTTTCCTACTCCGTGAAGGGTTATTCTTCAGAGGCTTGATCTCAGGCTGCACTTTGGAGGGATTTTTTTAGTTTAGAGTAAGCGATGGGGAGGAAAAAAACCCATAAGTTTCTGTTTTGGTTTATTACTCTGTTCTGTACAGATTCTTATACTGTGTTCATCACAGATCTCAGACCTTGCTCATAACACTTGATGCAACCATTATCTCCAGCTACCATAAACTAGGAAACCCTACAAATAGAGATGAGCACACTCAACAGTGTCCAGATCCAGATGATGCCAAAGATAGAATTCAGTGCTCTTATCTTGTGGCAAATGACCCATTTCCAAGTCATTTCAAGAGCCCTATGAATTCTTGGGTCTCGTTCACAGGGACTTCATAGCAAGTGATGGCACGGAGACAGCAGCAAAGGTGAATGGATTCTGGTGAGGACCTGCCTACCCAGGTAAAACTGAATCACTAAGCTGTGTTTGGTAGTGGGTGGGGCAAGCATCTTTGTTGGAACTGGAGACAGACCTGCATTGAGACACTTGGACTACTGCAACTTGCTGATCCAAACTATGAGTGGGGTTTGGTGAATGGAATGGTGGTATATGTGACTGGGTGTATGAACCATACACTGCAAGTGAAGAGGTTAAAAAAACAACTCTAGGCCCATCCAGCCATACTTGCAGAACATGCTTTAAATGGAGAAGGGGCTTAAAAGGAAGCCAGACAGGTCAGAAGGGGGATGACGAGGCAGGGAGACGGACCTGCCCTGGGAACTCTTGAGAAGGAACATTGCAGCAGCTTCTCTAGGAAGAGAGGAGCCTACCTGCTGGGCCCGGATAGACTAAGGCTGCAGTTTTCTTCATTACTTTTTGGTTACAGACTGCAAAGCTTGGACCATAGAGTAGGGGATATGAAGTGGCCAAGGGAGGACAATTTTAAGTCACACTCAAGTCCCTGACCTTTATTAGCCCTCACAGGGCCCTAGGGCAGAGCCCAGTGGAATAGTGGGGTCCAGGCTCCCCTACCAACTCCGCTACACATTAAGAAGGAATAGCTCCCTAACCAGTAGACAATGAGTCCATCACGCGCCAAACTTTATAGTATAACCTAGGGATTATTACTAAGGCTGTCAATTGATCACAGTTAACTCACTATTAAACAATAGAATACCAACTGAAACTTATTAAATATTTTGGATGTTTTTCTACATTTTCAAATATATTGATTACAGTTGCAACACAGAATACAAAGTGTACAGTACTCACTTTATATTTTATTGCAAATATTTGCACTGTAAAAATGATAAACAAAAGAAATAGTATTTTTCAATTCACCTCGTACAAGTATCATAGTGCAATCTCTTTATTGTGAAAGCACAACTTACAAATGTAGATTGTTTTTTGTTACATAACTGCAGTCAAAAACAATGTAAAACTTTAGAGCCTACAAGTCCACTCAGTCCCATTTCTTGTTAAGCCAATTACTAAGAGAAACAAGTTGTTTACGTTTATGGGAGATAATGCTGCTGACTTCTTATTTACAATGTCACCTGCAAGTGAGAACAGGCGTTCGCATAGCACTTTTGTAGCCAGCATTGCAAGGTATTTATGTGCCAGATATGCTAAACATTCGTATGCCCCTTCATACTTTGGCCACCATTCCAGAGGACATGTTTCCATGCTGATGACACTTGTTTAAAAAAAAATGCATTATTTAAATTTGTGACTGAACTCCTTGGGGGAGAATTGCATGTCTTCTGCTCCCTGTTTTACCTACTTTCTGCCATATATTTCATGTTATATCAGTCTTGGATGATGACCCAGCACATGTTCATTTTCAGAACGCTTTCACTGAAGATTTGACAAAATGCAAAGAAGCTATCAATGTGATATTTCTAAAGACAGCTGCAGCACTCAACCCAAGGTTTAAGAATCTGAACAGCCATCCAAAATCTGATCAGGGTGGGGTATGGAGCATACTTTCAGAAGTTTTAAAAGAGCAACACTCCAATGCAAAAACTACAGAATCCGAACCACCAAAAAAGAAAATCAACCTTCTGCTGGTGGTATCTGACTCAGATGATGAAAATGAACGTGCTTTGGTCTGCCCTGCTTTGTATCGTTATCAAACAGAACCCATCATCAGCATGGACGCATGTCCTCTGGAGTGGTGGTTGAAGCATGAAGGGACATATGAATCTTTATCACATTTGGCATGTTAATGTCTTGCAATGCCGGCCACAACAGTGCCATGAGAATGCCTGTTCTCACTTTCAGTTAACATTGTGAACAAGAAGCAGGCAACATTATCTCCTGCAAATGTAAACAAATTTTTTTGTCTAAGTGATTGGCTGAACAAGAAGTAGCACTGAATGGATTTGTAGGCTCTAAAATTTTAGATTACTTTACTTTATTTTTGAATGCAGTTTGTTTTGTACATTCTACATTTGTAAGTTAAACTTTCATGACAAGGAGATTGCACTACAGTACTCATATTAAGTAAATTGAAAATACTATTTTATTTTTACAGTGAAAATTATAAAATAATACAAAGTGTACAGTGCTTGCTTTATATTCTGTTTTGTAATTGAAATCAATATATTTGAAAATGTGGAAAACATCCAAAAATATTTATGTAAATAGTATTCTATTGTTTAACAGCACAATTAATTTTTTTAATCACGTGATTAATTGCAATTAATTTTTTTAGTCACTTGACAGTCCTAATTGTTACCTGTGTTTCACCAACTTTGTCTGTGTTCCCTTTCCCCTAATTAAGATTTACCTGTTTGTAAACAGTCTTCGAGTGCTTGCAATTAAGGAAAGTTTGCCTGTACATGTGAACCCAGGGAGGATGCATTTTATTTTCACAGGTTTCTTGCTGGGACTCAAGCCTGTTTAGTTGTTTGTCAGTATTAAACCTGGCTCTTCTTGCTACCATTAACCACCTGGCAATTGAGTTACAGGCAGTTAATGTTGATTGGCATTAAACCTATCAAAATATGGGTGTCTGCCTAATATTATCTTTTTTCTATTCCAAGGCTTAGTGGGTGCCTTCAAGGCACAGCTCTGCTTCAGGGAGTTGCATCACAGGGGGAGCTTGCTGTAGGACTATGCCTCTTTGAAGCACTGTCTCAATGTTTATAGGTAGGTTTCCACCGAGTATACCACTCTTTAGCATGGCACAAGCCAATACCCCATGAGGTCTGTGGAGGCACTGGAGAAGGAGAGGCCATGGCCCAGCTTCTCTTCTTGTGGATGATGTGCACTCTTGGGAGAGAACGTGAGAGCCAGGCACAGTCCCAGTCTTTTCAATGTGCAAGGTATGCAAGGGTAAAGAATCCCTTACTGTCTCCCTCCCATCAGGCATCTGGACCTGGCTAAGTCACAGACTGGCCCTAACATGAAAAGTATCTGCCAGAGCTGAGGGAATCATTTTGGATAAAACCAGATCTGACTTGACTCATCTGCTGAGCTGTCACTCATCTGACTCCAGTGACAATGCTCATCACCATGAGTAAGGGACTGCTTTTGCAGTCTGACGCATTGATGACTTTCTTTGAAAGTTGAAAATCTGACTTTCACTTTGCTAATTACTTTGTGATTGTTGTGCTCCTCGGAGGTTCCTGGTGAAATATCATGAGGGAGGCTAATTCTTGTGCCAGTTCCAACTTCATGATAAAGCCCTAGAAGGGTTAAAAGTCTGTTGGGGAAAGGAAGTTCTAATCTGACGGAATTTCCAGGCCAGTTTTCATCAGTAGCTTTTTAGATGCAGAAAGTCCAGGGAGAAGGAGAGGTGATTGAGCACATTTCTCCTCATCACATTAATTTAGTTTACAGTGGGTTGTTATGGAAGGAAAGGTAATGGCAGGCCCAGGAGAACTATTTTCAGTGATCCATCTCTGGTGCACATGTGAGAGGAGGAATAAAATGCTGTCTAGACTGTTGACAGCTCCAGAGCAATGATGTTGAATGCTGCTTGCATTTCCTCTTACTTTTGTTCTGTTCCCATCAAATCTCTCAGACTAAAAACCCAGTCCTGTGGGGTCCTGAATGGGCACTGAGGGAACACATAACATTCTGTATGATCAACTTTGTTGGTATTTTAATGGAAGTCTTGGAAGAAACAGGGCTGGCTCTAGCCATTTCACTGCCCCAAGCACGGCGGCACGCTCTGCCACTCGCCGGTCCCACGACTCCAGTGGACCAGCGGACCCTCCGCAGGCACGCCTGCGGGAGGTCCATGGGAGCTGCCTGCCGCCCTCCCGGCAACCGGCAGAGCACCCTCCGCGGCATGCCGCCCCAAGCACTTGCTTGGCTCTCTGGGGCCTGGAGCTGGCCCTGGGAAGAAAATATAATGATGATACCTTTGGATGGGTAGCAACTGATTTTAAGGAGAGTAGGATAATGTTGAGTCAGTAGGTGGCACTCTTCCCTCATTGCTGACCAATGCCCAAACAGGGTTGTAATGAGTACTGTACTGCTAGATGTGCCATCCTTCTCTGGCAATGTAAATCCAGGATCCTGGCCACTTGAAGTCATGAAAGATCCCATGACACCTTTTGGAAGAGTACTAGTAATAATTTCCATAGCAAGAAAGATTTGATGGGGAAAAAAACAAAAATAAAAAATCACTCCCAAATACTTTCACATACAGGTTTTTTTATTTTCTAACCAACTCTAGTGACAACCTTGGTGTCTGGAAAAACTGCAGTTCAGCTAATTTCATTCTGACTTTCTCCTTCATTGCTTCATGCTTTAAACTGCTTTTTTGTTTCAGTGTTTTACCTAAGCAGTGTTGCTATTCACTACTTGACAGCTGTTCTGTGTGGGTGGAGAGTGAAATGATCTCTGTATATCCCTTACCTACCCTACAGAGATGTTGTAAGACTTAATTCAATTAGGATCACAAAGCTGTTTTGAGATTTTTGAATTAAAGGCATTACAGATGTCCCAAGTACTGTATGATTGTTTCCATTCTTTGCAGACCAAATTTGCATCGTAACCTTGTCTATGAATAGATGGGTTAGCAAAAAATTATCGTTGCTAATGCTGGTACAGATCCATCATTGATGGGTCAGGTATCAACAAGCTCCTGTGATTAGAGAAGCCATCTCACTTAGATCTGCTCTGAACAGGGCTAAACAATCTACTGTTAAACCCACAATGTCCATGGGAATTTTTTTCTATTCTTTTGCTCTCACCATTGTTATCAAGGTGGAGCTGCTCTGATGTTAGGAATGGTAGGAAGCTTTTATCAAAACACCTAAAATCCTGCCCTTACCTTTGGCCACTGAGAACTTACGCAGCTCAAGAGGAGGAGCAGAACAGGTGGCTTTGTGTCATCCTTGTAACTAGCCTGCGCTACACTGATCACTCAGCACAAGTTAGAGCAGCTGGTTTCAACTTGTGACCCCAACTGGCTGTTCAGCACCCATGATTACTGGGATAAAGGAATGCCTCATTTTACCCTGGCTGTGACCTTTTCTGCCTTCAGGGGTGGTCCAGGGAGTTCTACGGTGACATTAAATCACTAAAGGTTCCTCCTGTGCTGACTAAGCCCATTTTAGGGCAGCTTTGGATGCTTAACTGAAATGAATTTTTGAGACTTCATGACCAAGCATCAAAAGTGTTTTTTGTTTTTTGTATTTTTTTACTTGCCTGGAACACATTTTACTCATTGTGTTGTTAAACTTTACTTCACACCTAGTAGAAGCAAGTACAGTTGAGTTTGTTGGCTGTGGGTTCCCTAGTGATGGATTGCTATGTTGCCCTAAGGCAGGGGTATAAAACTCATTTGGAGGAGAGGGCTGGATTCCATGTTTAATTATGGTCTATTGTTCAGAACATAATTTCAGGAATTTGCATTCCCCTCAGCCCACAGCGGATCTCTCATGTACATTAGTGGGAGTTTTATACAAAGATCCAGGGGAGAATGCAGCCTCTACTTGTATCTTATCTTTTATTTATTATTTATTCAGTACTTTAGTGTCACATTCAGTACCGCTTGTTGAGTAAAATCTGCTCCCCTTCATATCACCATTACTTGTGCCTTGTCTCCCCTCTTCCTTCCCAATCTTTTTTCTATTTCTTGGTCTCTTCTGTTCTTCCTTCTGCATTTTCTTCCCTGAACCAGCTCCTAATTGCTGGGATTCTGTAAGAGAGACCTTTTCCATTCAGCTTAACCAGAGCACTTTGTCCAGTCCTGGGAGAACACCTCATCCAGTTCTCTGGGATCCAAAACATTCAGTTTAACTCCAGATTTTGTCTCTCCAGTATCTTTATTTGGCATACAGCAAATTGATGCTAAGTTGATCAGATTCAAACATAGGAGAGGTTGATGCAGGGTATATCACAGCTCCAAAGCTACACAGAAACAATTTCCTTTATATACTTTTACAAGTCTCATTGAATTTACTGTGTTACATCACATATTTTTGGATTGGATTAGTTACTTGGCAGGACCCAATCCTTGTGCAGAATTCTATGTCTATGCATTCTATGCAGTTGACCTACTCCCTTCCTCCTCTCTACAGTCCATTGTTCTTGTTAATAGTAAATGGTTCCCTGGGTGTTCTCCCTTTTATCTTAGCTGGCTCAGACATTCTTTTGTCTTAGCCTACTGATGTCTTTACTTATCATATTTAGCAAAAATGTTCTGTTTTTAACCTGATGCTCTGTTTATCTCCCTAATTCTATCTTCCAAGAAATGGGACCTCCCACCAGGTGTTAATTACTCATGTCATGCCAGGCTATACTAATTGCAACCCCTCAAGGTCTTCACCTTTCCTGTTTCATCTGCTAAAATGATCAGTAGTGGAATGTTAATGTTGTTGACGCTGAAATGTTGTCATTGGGCTACAGCGCTGATACTCCAGTGAAATTACTCAGGCCTGGGGAGTTCATGATACTGAGTCATTGTTTCAAACTGTCAACAGACTCAGGCAGACCTATCGGTTCACACTCAGTTCATGTTTAGAACATTATCTTTGCAGCAGTAAGAGCTAGAAGCTTAAGAACAACAAACAGATCCTGTGTGATCTTGATAATAGAAATGAAGAGTTGGAAGGAGCCTCGAGAGCTCATCTAGTTGACCCCCACTCTGAAGCAGGATCACGTATGCATACAGAATCCATGTCAGATGTTGGTCTAACATGTCATGTTACTTATAAACCTCCTGTGAGGCCAATTGCACACCATCCCTGGGAAATTTATTTCAATGCCTAACTCTTCTTAGGTTGTCTCTCCCCACCTATATCTGCTATCTAAACTAAATCTCCCTTGCTACAGATTAAGTCCATTACTACCTTCAGTGCACATGGAGAACAATTGATCACAGTCCTCTTTTTATAACAGCCCTTAACATATTTGAAGACTGTTATCAGGTCCCCTTGCAATCTTTTTTATCAAGATCAAACATACAGAGTTTTTTAAACCTTTCCTCATAAATTATGCTTTCTATATCTTTTATAATTAATATTGTATTGCATATAAATACATCATGTTGGCTGGTCCATCCCACCAGCTGTATGTTTGACACCCTTGAGCTAGGGATCACCATGACTAGCTAACACATTTTTTTAAATACATCTGTCTTTGTCTAAACTAGTTGCAAACTGGTATTTTAACAATGTCTGAATAAAACTTTGAGCAATGGCTGTTCTCAGATCAGACTCGCAAAACAAGTGAGACTGAGTGACAGTATTTAGAGCAATTTATTTACATCGCTAACCCGTCAAACAACATAGCATGATTAGCAATCCCTGCCTGCCCACAGGACTAGAGAATGTCAGCAGAGGGAAGGGGGGTGGCATGGCAGCTCTGGGGTACTCCAATAGAGCAATGTAGGGTAGGTTCCACAACATGCCTGGGTCAAAAAAATGTTGTAAGTCTCTCTGGTAACAGTACTTTCACTTGCAAATTTTAAAATACAGTATGTGATTTAAAAAAAACAACAACCAATTTCTCTACAAAGCACTTATTTATAAAATGCTGCTTCTCTTGGATTTTTCATCACTGTGCCGAGTAACAGCCCCAATAACATCACTCGCTACACACTCACCATTTTATATCCAGGCCATTTATTAGGTGAAATCTTGTTTGATAAAAGAAATAAACCTGTTTGTGGAATAGATTTAGTGTACACCAGGGTGATGAATTAGAGGTGTTCAAGCTCTCCAGTGTGTTCTATATTTCCTTGCCATTTAGCACATCTCTTAGGGAGGAAGAAACAAACAAACAAGAAATAGCACTCCCCTATCCCCATTCTTATGAAGGCAAATTGAATCCAAATAAAAATGTGGTACATAGATTAAAAAATGCTGAAGTAACTTTGCTTTTTTTAATTTTTTGCTCTCCCATTTCTAGATAATGCATCCTGCAAGACTAGTTTGTGTGGGTGTGATTGTCCTTCACCCCTAATTTTTGTCCACAAAGTCAAAATTAATTATTCACAATAGATGAAAAGGATTATTTTCAAAATTAGACACTGAACTGTAACTCATGAGATCTAAGTTCAGTTCCCAGGTCTGCCAGGGACTTCCTGGGTGAGTCAATTATGGAAAGATTTTAAAAAGTAGATAGCGTCCACAGTTGTGGCTAGAGTTTCTTGACTCCTAATTAGGCATCAAATAAGTTGACAGACTTTTCAATCGCATTGGGTTATGAAATCATCTGAAAATCTGGCTGTTTTTTTAACAGTGGGAGCTAATGGATATTGAGCTGATTTTGAAAATCAGTCCCTGCTGACAGATGCTGGGCCCTCAAATACCTGGCCTTGAGCTCTTTTGAAAACCTAGTCCCAAATTTCTGTGTCTCAGTTCCCCATTTATACAATGGGTTCATTAGTATTTCCCTTCTCCCACATTTGTTTAACTTAGCCTTCAAGGCTGTAAGACTTAATGATCAGGGACTCTCTCTTGCTATACATATGTACAACCCCAAGCACAATTGGGTTCTCATCTCAGCTGGTGACTCTCCAGGTACTACTATAATACCAGGACAAATTTAAACAAATGATAATGACTCTCTACCAATAAATACAGTGATTCGGTATTGACTACTCTTATAATTAAACTGTTTTGGTTGTAAAATCAAGCCCATAAATGAAGAAACTTTTAAAAGTCGAAGTTGCCCAAGCAGCCCTAGCTTGCACATCTTAGTATTGCCATAAAAAGTACAGGAACAGTGACACATTAAATGTTTTATACATAAAAAAGAACAGGAAATGTCTCTCATGCACTATTGTCAGAGCAACCTTAGCATTACCTGACTCTTCAGCATTATATTTTCAGCATTACATTTTCCATAAATATTCATTTGAATTTCAAATTGAATTGGCTTATATTGTTTGCATTCCTTATGAGCTCACCATCCACAGATGTTCTAGTGAATGAGTTGCTGGCAGATGTATTTGCAAAAAGCATGAATTTTAAGAGAAATGTGGAGATATTCATGGAAAGTGAACTTTTAATTCGTAAACATGAGTATCCCTACTAGAAACATGCCTTTTGAGAGCTAAATTTTTAATATTAGATTAATGTAAACGTCTTTGTATTTAAGTTCTTAAGATTTTTAAGAAACAAGAACCTCTGGAGGTAATCATCTTGCACAAGACAGTTAATTCACTGGCAGAATTGGCTTCACATTTATTCATCTGCACACTTTTCAAGTTCTATTGTTTTCACCTCCAGAAGGCGGCTTGAAATACTTTGACCCAACAAGTAGTTCTCTGGGGCTTTTAATTCTTTGACCCAAAATACAGTTTAACTCTTAACTTTAGATGAGGAGAATAATGATAGAGTCTTGAGATTTACCACCAAAAGGGGGGAATGAAAAGATGGAACCACTAAAGAATGTGCTTGAAAGAATGCTGAGCAATACTAGAAGAACACTAGGAAAGGAAAATTGAGGAGAAGAGAATGGTGATCACTACTTAATTATGCTACGTATTGCCCATTTATTAGCACATTTCTCATCTTGCTTCCATTGAAACTTAAATTTATATGGGATGAATGATGTCTGTCTTCATGGTGTATTAAACTTTTGCATGCATAGGAATACTAAAATAACACCCACTTGCCACTAGGTAGCTGCCTTAGGCACTGGACCCACAAAACACAGATCCATCAAAGTGATTTTTCCCATGTCTAAATTTCATAATTTGTTGTTAGGACACATCTTGAGAGGGGGCAAGTAAGATCTCTCTTTAACTAACATTCAAACATGTTCTGTTTTCAACAGCTTGGAAACTGGAGTTGTTTCTGATTTGTTATTTGCTCACATGCTCTGCTATGGGCCACCCTACTCACACATTCTACTAGATAAACCCAGCCTGCCATGGGCTTTAGACCTTTTAATTCTACTGTTGCACAAATCCTCATGCATGAACATTAGATGCATAAGAAAACTGCCTCTCTCTAAGTCCCTTCCCATAAACTGGGTGTGTTTCTGCAGTTAAAACAGTTTTTCTGTTTCACAGAGTCTTTCTTACTTATTTGATACTTTGATTAGTTTACATTTGCCCAGCAGTATTAAAAGCTGCCTATGTTGTTTTTCCCCCTGATGAAAATTTATAATTTACATGTGCAACTGCCACTCAGCCCTCTCTTTTATCCATTTAAACTGGCTTCAATGTGAACAGAGTGTGCATTCCGAAGTGTTACATATATTGAGCTCTGGGCAGCTCTATGCTCTTGTACATTTGTACTCTGTTCTCTCCCATTACATCTCACAACGATTTGGAAATATAGCGCTCTCTCCAAGTTTTATCCCAAGGCCAAAACTTTGGCTATAGTTGATACACACTTCTGAAAGAATAGCTTACAGAAAAGGTAAGATGCTGTGAGAAAATTCAACTTCCCTGTTACAGGTTAAGTCATCAATCTGCTTCCTTCCCCTGTAGGCTGAGCTGTTTCTCTTCTGTTAATTTCTCCATTTATTGTAATTTAAACTTGTCTTGGGTTTTAGCAATATGTATAATATACATCACATACATGGAAGTAATACATTTGTAGAACTTTATCATAAAATAACTTATTATGCAACTTTATCCACCTTATTTGTTTTCTGCTCACCTTTTTTTCTTTTTATACAAATATTGTGGCTTTAAAGTCCAATACTACAAAGTTCTAGGAAATTGAAACCATTGGGAAAGTGGAGGTTACCAATAGATAACATCCCTAGCAGGTTGTGTTGACTTGCAAAGGGCTGACCCCATTTATAGCAGAGGGCACTGCCCTTGACTCGACCTTAGGACAAACGACTTGCCTTCTTACATGCTTTAGTTTCCCCATATGTAAAATGAAAATAATCGTATTTATTAGAGAATGCCATAAAAATGTTTATCAAGATGGAAATTCAACCAATACCAGGAGGGGGGAGCCAATACAATTTATTTCCTGAATTTTTGTATGCATTTGGTGAGCTCTAAATATTCATCTCCCCTCATTGGAGTGTTCTGATGATTAATTGTTGGCAAAGGACTTTGTGATTTTTGCCTAAAAGGTGCTTCGGATAAAAGGTACAAAGTTCTATTATGGTTATTTCTGCTGAAGAGTGATATGGAGGTGTAGACAGTCGGGGAAATAAATCACCTGGGGGGCAATTTGTCATATATTGCCTTCAAAATCCATAGCTGATATGTCAAAAATATCACTGCAACTTAATGTCATCCACTGCTGTAGTGATTTATAATGTGTTGGCCATGCATGGTGGGATTTTTGTTGTTGTGCCTGAGGGAGGCAGAGAACAACAATTTCAGCTCACTATGGCTGGGTGAGGGCTAAAGTGGCTTTAAGCCATCTGTGTGCTTTCCCAGTTTGGGGCTGCGCTAGGGACTGAAATGCCCCCCTGTCATAAACAGATAGCTAAGGGTTAATGTCTCTTTCACCTATAGAAGGGTTAACACCAGTAACCTGAAACACCTGACCAGAGGACCAATCAAGAAACAAGACTTTTTCAAATCTGGGTAGAGGGAAGTTTTTGGTGTGAGTTCTTTGTTCTTTGTCTTGGGTCTGACCCTCTCGGCTCTGAGAGTGATTTTTCTATCTCCTGGCTTTCTAATCTTCTGTTTCCAAGTTGTAAGTACAAGGATAGTAAGACAATAGGTTTATATTGTTTTCTTTTGTATTTACATGTGTGTAGTTGCTGGAGTGTTTTGAATTGTATTCTTTTTGGATAAGGCTGTTTATTCATTTTTTCCCTTTAAGCAATTGACCCTGTATATTGCCATCTTGATACAGAGACTATATATTATGTCCTTTTTCACTCTTTTTATATAAAGCTTTCCTTTTTAAGACCTGTTGGAGTTTTTCTTTAGTGGGGACTCCAAGGAATTGAGTCTGCAGCTCACCAGGGAATTGGTGAGAGGAAGAAGTCAAGGGAAAAATCTCTTTGTGTTAGATTTACTAAGCCTGACTTTGCATACCCTCTGGGTGAGCGGGAGAGATTAGATCTCTCGGTACTTGTGTTTCCAGGACTGGAAGCAGGGAATCTCCTAGGGTTGTTCAGGGAGGGGAGCCTGGGAGGAAGTACCAAGGAAACAAGGGGCAGGGGTTATTTCCCTTTGTTGTAAGACTCAAGGCATCTGAGTCTGGGGGTCCTCCAGGGAAGGTTTTGGGGAGACCACAGTGAGCCAGGCACTGTATAATTCTTAGCTGGTGGCAGCAATACCAGATCCAAGCTGGTAACTAAGCTTGGAGGTTTTCATGCTAACACCCATATTTTGGACACTAAGGTCCAGATCTGGGAAGAAATGTTATGACACCCCCATCCATAGTTGTGGCAGCCAAGCCAATTGTCTCTGGGTGGCAGTGCTAAGCAAAATCCCTGTAGTAGCATCCAGTTATTCCTTGGCATGTCCCTTATGCCCAGACTCTCAGTAACAGCCTTGTTCAGTTCCTGAGCTGGATTCAAGGTGTTTATGATCCGTCCATGTAGCTATAGCAGCTTAAAGAGGACCTAAAGGGGCAGGGGGGAATATACCCCTTGATAATTGCAGAAGGCCAAATAATATCCACAAATATATCCTGGTGGTAGGAGTTTACCTGGGAATCCATTGCCCTCAGAAGAATTAAAAAAGATTGCAATCGCTATGTGATATTTGTCTAAGGAAATATTGAGGGCATCTGTCCTGGATTCCACTGTTTCCACAGAGTGGAATTGTTTGCATGCACGTGGTAGAGTTCACGAGGCCGGGGGATGCTGGTAGCATTATATAGCTCTGGAATGTATTGGTAGCAAAATTTTTGCCCTGGCTCCTACTCCTTCAGTCACAAAGAGGGGGGTAATGGCTGCATCACAAAATGCTCTTCAGGTTTCTTGGATATGTTTCAATATAAAGAATTCCTTTGCATTTCCTTTTTATGCTGAAGAGGAACATGCAGCCCATGAAAAGTAGTGACAGCTCTACTCTACAGAGGAATAGTGTCTGCAAATACCCTGTGTTTTTAGGTAGGTTAGCAGAAATGTGTCAAATGTACGCTACAAGCAGGCTAGAATTTAAGGGAGTTAAATCCTCCTCCCATCCCGAAACTAATCAAGAGCACGGCTTGCTCCCCATAGAACCTCTCATGGAGCATGCAAATGTTGCCAATATGACTATTTTAACAATTTGATAAGATTTATTTTACTCTTAATCCTAGGTTCCAGTTTGGTCTGAGGCCAGATTCTGTGTTTCTCCTTTGGTGATATGTTTTTATCTGGGTCTGACTGAAGCAGTCTTTTCTTGTCATCTTGATGCTCGTGGTAGAAGGTCTGTGCACGACAGGGGAAAGAATGTCACTGACGCCAAATGCCAAAAATTAAAATGCCTGTACACTAATGCGAGGAGCCTAGGTAACAAGATGGAGGAACTGGAGCTACTGGTGCAGGAAGTAAAACCGGATATTATAGGGATAACAGAAACCTGGTGGAATAGTACTCATGACTGGAGTACAGGTATTGAAGGCTATGTGCTGTTTAGAAAAGACAGGAAGAAAGGCAAAGGTGGTGGAGTAGCCTTGTACATCAATGATAAGATTAACTGTAATGAAATAAGAAGCGATGGAATGGATAAGACAGAGTCTGTCTGGGCAAAAATCACACTGGGTAAAAAAGCAACTAGAGCTTCCCCTGAGATAGTGCTTGGGGTGTGCTATAGACCGCCGGGATCTGATTTGGATATGGATAGAGACCTCTTTAATGTCTTTAATGAAGTAAACACAAAGGGGAAATGTGTGATTATGGGAGATTTCAACTTCCCGGATATAGACTGGAGGACGAGTGCTTGCAAGAATAATAGGGGTCAGATTTTTCTGTATGTGATAGCGGATGGATTTCTTCATCAAGTAGTTGAAGTACCTACGAGAGGGGATGCCATTTTAGATTTGGTTTTGGTGAGCAGTGAGGACCTCGTAGAAGAAATGGTGGTAGGGGACAACCTTGGTTCGAGTGATCATGAGCTGATTCAGTTCAAACTAGATGGAAGGATAAACAAATGTAGATCTGGGATTAGGGTTTTCGACTTCTTGAGGGCTAATTTTAAAGAGTTAAGGAAATTAGTTAGGGAAGTGGATTGGATGGAGGAACTTGTGGATTTAAATGCGGAGGAGGCCTGGAATTACTTTAAGTCGCAGCTGCGGAAATTGTCGGAAGCCTGCATCCCAAGAAAGGGGAAAAAAACCACGGGCAGGAGTTGTAGGCCAAGCTGGATGAGCAAGCAACTCAGAGAGGGGATTAGGAAAAAGCTGAAATCTTACAGGGAGTGGAAGAAAGGCGGGATTAGCAAGGGAAGCTACCTTGGTGAGGTCAGAACATGTAAGGATAAAGTGAGGAAGGCTAAAAGCCGCATTGAACTGGACCTTGCAAAGGGAATCAAAACCAATAGTAAAAGGTTCTACAGCCACATAAATAAGAAGAAAACAAAGAAAGAAGAAGTGGGGCCACTATACACTGAGGATGGAATGGAGGTTAAGGATAATCTAGGCATGGCCCAATATCTAAACAAGTACTTTGCCTCAGTTTAAAATAAGACTAGTGAGGAGTTTAGCGATGATGGAGGGATGATAAACGGGAATGTGGATATGGAGGTGGATATTACTGCAACTGAGGTAGAGGCCAAACTTGAACAGCTTAATGGGACAAAATCGGAGGGCCCGGACAATCTCCATCCGAGGATATTAAAGGAACTGGTGCATGAAATTGCGAGCCCGTTAGCGAGAATTTTTAAGCAATCGATAAACTCGGGGGTTGTGCCATACGACTGGAGGATTGCTAACGTAGTTTTTTAAAGAAAAGGAATAAAAGTGATCCACGTAATTATAGGCCTGTTAGCTTGACGTCTGTAGTATGTAAGGTCTTGGAAAAAATTTTAAGGGAGAAAGTAGTTAAGGACATAGAGGTCAATGATAATTGGGACGAATTGCAACATGGATTAACTAAAGGTAGATCGTGCCAAACCAATCTGATCTCCTTCTTTGAGAAGGTGACGGATTACTTAGATAAAGGAAATGCGGTAGATATAATTTATCTATTTATCTATCCCCTGAGATAGTGCTTCCCCAAGCACTATCTCAGGGGAAGCTCTAGTTGCTTTTTTACCCAGTGTGATTTTTGCCCAGACAGACTCTGTCTTATCCATTCCATCGCTTCTTATTTCATTACAGTTAATCTCATAATTGATGTACAAGGCTACTCCACCACCTTTGCCTTTCTTCCTGTCTTTTCTAAACAGCACATAGCCTTCAATACCTGTACTCCAGTCATGAGTACTATTCCACCAGGTTTCTGTTATCCCTATAATATCCGGTTTTACTTCCTGCACCAGTAGCTCCAGTTCCTCCATCTTGTTACCTAGGCTCCTCGCATTAGTGTACAGGCATTTTAATTTTTGGCATTTGGCGTCAGTGACATTCTTTCCCCTGTCGTGCACAGACCTTCTACCACCAGCATCAAGGTGTTTGACACGGTTCCACATGGGGAACTGTTAGTTAAATTGGAAAAGATGGGGATGAATATGAAAGTTGTAAGGTGGATAAGGAACTGGTTAAAGGGGAGACTCCAGCGGGCGTATTGAAGGGTGAACTGTCAGGCTGGAAGGAGGTCATTAGTGGAGTCCCTCAAGGATCGGTTTTGGGACTGATCTTATTTAACCTTTTCATTACTGACCTTGGCACAAAGAGTGGGAATGTGCTAATAAAGTTTGCAGATGACACAAAGCTGGGGGGTATTGCTAACACGGAGAAGGACAGGGATACTATTCAGGAAGATCTGGACCACCTTGTAAACTGGAGTAATAGTAATAGGATTAAATACAATAGTGAAAAGTGCAAGGTTATGCACTTAGGGATTAATAATAAGAATTTTAGATATATGTTGGGGACGCATCAGTTGGAAGCGACAGAGGAGGAGAAGGACCTTGGGGTATTGGTTGATAGCAGGATGACTATGAGCCGCCAATGTGATACGGCTGTTAAAAAAGCAAATGCGATTTTGGGATGCATCAGGCGAGGTATTTCCAGCAAGGATAAGGAGGTGTTAGTACTGTTATATAAGGCGCTGGTGAGACCCCATCTGGAATATTGTGTGCAGTTCTGGTGTCCCATGTTCAAGAAGGATGAATTCAAACTGGAACAGGTCCAGAGACGGGTTACTAGGATGATCCGAGGAATGGAAAACCTGCCTTATGAAAGGAGACTCAAAGAGCTTGGCTTGTTTAGCCTGGCCAAAAGAAGGCTACGGGGGGATATGCTTGCTCTATATAAATATATCAGGTGGGTTAACGTTAGGGAGGGAGAGGAATTATTTAAGTTTAGTACTAATGTAGGCACGAGGATGAATGGGTACAAACTGGATATTAGGAAGTTTAGACTTGAAATTAGACGAAGGTTTCTAACCACTAGGGGAGTGAAGTTCTGGAACAGCCTTCCGAGGGAAGTAGTGGGGGCAAAAGACTTATCTGGCTTTAAGACTAAACTTGATAAGTATATGGAGGGGATGTTATGATAGGATAGTTTAATTTGGGCAATTGATCTTGGATTATCACCAGATAAGTCTGCTCAATGGTCTGTGGGGAGATGTTGGATGTGATGGGAACTGAGTTACTGCAGAGAATTCCTTCTTGGGTGCTGGCTGGTGAGTCTTGCCCACATGCTCAGGGTTTAGCTGATCGCCATATTTGGGGTCGGGAAGGAATTTTCCTCCAGGGCAGATTGGCAGGGGCCCTGGAGGTTTTTCGCCTTCCCCTGCAGCGTGGGGCATGGGTCACTTGCTGGTGGATTCTCTGCAGCTTGAGGTCTTCAAACCAATTTTGAGGATTTCAATAACTCAGTCCTGGGTTAGGGGTTGTTATAAAAGTGGATGGGTAGGGTTCTGTGGCCTGCCTTGTGCAGGAGGTCAGACTAGGAGATCATATTGGTCCCTTCTGACCTATGAGTCTATGAGTCTAAGTTACTGAGCATTAAATAACATTGTTTGAATACGCTTTCTGTCCCATAAAAGGTTATTTCCTTTTTTTCTTTTAAAAAAAATGTTTATAAAGTCCTGGGCTTTTTACTGAGGTTTTGGATACAAAGACCTAGATATTATTTCATTTCAGATCACCTTCATGGGGTGTTTTTTGTCTTTGACTCTGCTAACCTGGGATGAGGGAGGAGAGTTAATTAGTTATTCCCCCCCCTTTCATCCTTTAAGTACAATAAAAAAGGAGAGGAATAGGACAAGGGGAGACGGTCAGGGGCTCTGTCACACCAATATATTTTGGATCTGTTTCTGTTTTTTAAATAGAGACTTTTATATTGAGAGAGGTATATTTCTACATCTCAGATGTTCATTTCATTTCCAAGGATGTTGACCGATTTAGTCCCCCAGTCCCCTCACATTTCATGTTAAAACTATTTATATTGGAAATGAAGAATCCTGAAACTGAAGTTAATCATTTCCACTAAAGGAAGAACCCCACAACATTTTAACTTGTGTTCACATATATTCTCTCCCTCTCATACATCATATTGGGTCATTATCACACATTGGACCCCACATTTGGCCTTTGGCAGGTTGAGAGGTACCAGTACATTTGCTTATGTCACAGCAGTCCCGTCTATAAAATGCATGCTGAACAATCCTGTAACTCGGCTGTAAGATGGAACTAATTTTTTTGGTAGTTGGAAATAGGACTTTTACCATTTTCATTAAGTATATATTCACGCCTTAAAACACACCTAATACAATAATTACCCTATTAAAGAAAGAAATGGACTCTAGCCCTCACAACTGAACGTTCTAAGAGGTCTTCACTATATTGACCAGTGTGTCAGATGTTTAATCCTTTTAATTAAGTGAACTGTCTTTCAAAGGGTAGCAATTGATTTTTTTTTAAGGAGGATAGAAGGCTACAGAATGTTTTGAATTTAAAATAAAAATTGTAAAGGAACAAAAGGGTGAGCTTGAAAAGGGATGTGGTTATACCAAAAGATGCTGCTGCAGGATAATGCTGCTGCTTGTTGATGTAGAGACAGCTGTGGTGAGAGTGAATTATTTTATTCTGCAGAGTTTCCCACTGATTTCTGCTACTAGTCTGCCACTAAGTTCAGATCATAGTCACTTTTTTAGTGCAGGGTCTTTGAAGAGAAGCAATTCTCGCTCCTTGTACTTGAAAAGGAAAATAAGAAAATGGTTGTCTTATCAGTCTAGGGATATGTTGTTTGTGTTGTCATGATTAACTGACCAGTTATTTAATAAATAATGTTGTACATATTTTCTCCTGGAAGCTTCAAATGCATCTTTGACTTAGCTGATAATTTGAAACTGAAGCTTACA
Source organism: Gopherus flavomarginatus (assembly GCF_025201925.1). Lineage (NCBI taxonomy): Eukaryota > Metazoa > Chordata > Testudines > Testudinidae > Gopherus > Gopherus flavomarginatus. The sequence goes on from NC_066619.1 coordinate 110,110,194, forward strand.
AAGAATGAAGGAAGGGAGGGAAAGCAATCCTTCCAAAGGGCAGAAGAAATATGCAAACAAAGACTGATGGGGTGGGGAATTTTTAGTATTGATGGAAAGGAACATCTGAACCAAAACATGGAATCTTTATCTGCGTTAGTCAGATAGCTAACCAGAAGTCAGTTTCTGTGTGAGTTCTGTTTCCCACAAAGAGACACAATTGTTGTGTCCCCTCCCCGCCCTCAGTATTGTGTTTTCAGAACCCCAGACTAATCCTTTGCTTCCAAAGGAATATTTCTTTCAGATGACTTATGAATGGAGGCATCCATCAGCTTTTAAGTAATTGACAAGCGGACATCTTAACAGAGGCAATGCATAAAGCAGCATTATACAAAAGCTGGCCATTTTAGTACAGTTTGTGCCTCTGCTGATAATTAGATGTTACAGCTCAGTGGCATGCAGTATTGTTCAGCTTCTAAAGGTATTTCACTTTTACAAAATTATTTCCAGATGTGTATCTGTCATGCGTCCACAGCATTGTCCTTACCTATCCCCCTGGAAAGAAGGAATGAGGCAAAATAAACAAGGGAAGGACCAATAGACAAAGCTCAACTGCAGAAGAGGATTTTGCATTCCAGTTGGATTCCCAGTAGCATATAACTTTTCCCCTTAGGGTTCTGAATTCTCCTCACTGATGGTACAGCATGTGTACTGTGAAGTGAGTGTTGCAGTGCTGTTACCTGTTCTCTCATAAGAAACACAACATACTCTTGACTGAAATGAAACTACATCACACTATAATAGAACTTCTGTAGAAGTGTATTTTCATGTCATTGAGGAAGCGTTTTATGTACCCTATGAGCAATGTATCACTAGAGTAAGAGTTACAGAATCACAGCTGTTAAAATATGAAGACTAGAAGTCAGTTGCTAATACTGTACCAACACTGACCTTTGCAGCCTTTTGATTTGACCAGAAAGTATTAACATTTGAAAGAGCTTCTTCTCAAAAGTCAAGTAAGTGCAGCCTTTGTTCCCCTGATATCCACCACCCACTCACTCACGCATCTTACCTAATACAGCAATAACTTATGGAAATGTAAAATGAGTAAATGCAGGTTATTTTCTGTGTCACATTTTGGACATTTCCCATTTTGTTTTATTTAAATTATTGGAATATCTTATATTTATATAGCACGTCATCTCAAAGCACCATATAAATTTAAGTAACTGATAAAGCAACTGATAGACACGAATTGCAACCTCTGCTATTAAAATGCAGTAACTTCTTGTTGAAAGATGGCAATGACAAACAGCCACATAAGATGACTGTTGAGAACTTGAAGTGAAGAATAAAGTATAATCATTTTGCAATTGCAGACCATCCCCACCTTGTTGTGGTTCTTGGGTGACAGTCCAATTGATAATGAGAATCTTCTGATAGTATTGGGAAACTGCAACCAAACCATTATCTGTAAAGATTTTGATACCAAAAGCAAACTGTGGGGGAACAGAAGGATTGATTTGAATGGAATTTTGCTTTATGACTTTACTGCTGACAGCAATTTGGTTTTTCTTGAATGATGGCACCATGACATATAAGTCAAAAACATATGGCACACAGTTGGTATTAAATGAACTCAGCTGAGCAGAAACCAGGTCCATGAGCTACACATGGAATGTTCTGTCTGGTGTTGCAGTTGATCATGGACATGTACTCATTGGAATAGGACGATAGTGAGTTCTCAGGTGATAAATAGGAAGTGGAACTTTTGTAAGGCTGACTGGTCCTATTTCACAGACATACTTCTGAATATTATTTTTCAGGCACCTGTGAAACACAATCCTTGAGGATTATGTTCAGAAATTAGAAATAACAAGAGCATCCCAAGAGGAAGAAGGTCCCACATTGAAATTATGCTGGCATCAAAAATGTTAAGGAGAGAAATCAGATTTGCTTGGAGGTTGAATGGAACCCCAGAGACAGAGGCCAGATGCAAATGGCACAATGTCTCAAAAGAGATTGCAATTAAAATAGCTGAATGTTGATGAAAGTTTGGGGAAGAGACTTGCCAAAAGCTGGATTTTCAGAGGAAAATGGATGACAATGACTCAAATCAAGAAGAGAGTAAGACTTGTGATCTAAAGGACACCAGTATCCTAAAAAAAGGAGTTGTAGAGGCATTAGATGACTGTGTGTGTGAATATGCTGACTGAATATTATGGCCAAGGCTGGCATGTTCATGTACAAAGATGAGGATTGCAAAACACACCATATGCATTATTCAGGAGGAATGAGAATCTAAAACTGTGTACACATACTAAACTGAGTACCCTGGCTTCAAAAGAACTTTCTCATACTTAAGCTACAAGATGCAATAGAGAAGCTCAAACCAAGCGGAACACATGGATTGCAACTCATATGTGACATATTATAAAGCACTTTGGGATGAAGGTTAAGCCAGATTGTTGAACATAATAAATGAATTGTGAACCAAAGAGAAGGTACCTAAATGGTAGAAGTAGTTATTATTCCTTCTCTTAAGGTCAGTAAGGCCCACATGACCTATGACGGAAGATTGGGGGGGAAATGTATGTTTAGTCCGGAGAAGAGAAGACTGAGAGGGGACATAAGTTTTCAAGTGCATAAAAGATTGTTGTGAGGAGGAAGAAAAAAATATTCTCCCTAACCTCTGAGGATAAGAGAAGAAGCAAAGGGCTTAAATTGCAGCAAGAGTGGTTTAGGATGGACATTAGGAAAAACATCCTGGCAGGGTAATTAAGCACTGGAATAAAGGGAGGAATTAGGGAGCTCCCCACTTTGCCAGGTGGTATCATTCCTAACAAAACTGAAGCAGGAGGCACAGCAGATATCAGCCCTAAAGCTTATGTGATCTAATTGCCCAGTCAGGAATACTCAGTCTACAGGTCTTAAGGAAAAGTTTAGAAAGGGAATATGTAGATTTATTTACCTTGCTGTTCCAGGAAGGGCATTGAGAGGTGGGGGCAAATTGCATAAAGGAAAAAAAAAAGATGACAAACCCACATAGACCTAAGGTGACTCAAACTCTTCAACTCATCTTAAGCCTTTTTGTGAGTATAATTTGCCTGAGGCTCTCCAATAGGTATATTTCCGTCCTCAGGTATGAGGACTTAATAGTGAGGGCTTATGCTACATATGGAGCGGTAGCATGTTTAAGGTATGACAGAGAATTTAGGCAGAGGGGAGAAAGGAGACTGATTTATCCTGGTATAATAGACCAGGAACTTTGACTGGAGGTATGACTGTTTAAAGCCCTGCCCAGCTGGCATTCGCAGGCAGCAGGTTGTCAGTGCCAAAACCTACTTTTCAAAATACAGATATAAAAACCAATGTGTACTTTGCATTAATGATGGGAAACATTTTTGTAGTCAAGGCAGGCCAAATTCTGCTATAGGATGTGGGTGCGAAGAGTAGCACAGTGCAATTTCTTGTTATGGGGTCCAAAGGCAGTTCCAACAGGGCAGCGGTCAGCAAGGTCGTAATGTTTCAGGACATGCTTCAGGGAGGGGCAATAATCATGGAAAAGGCTCCTTCTCCAATTACAATACAAGGATATGCAATTTGTTGTTGGACAACCTCAGCAGAAAAGACCCATCTTATTTGTGGAATGGATTTTTGGCCGGTTTTCAAATCCAATATGAGGGCATGAGGTGCCAATCTCAGGCAGAGAACTTGAAGTCCACTGAAAGCTTTGAAAATAGAGAAAGGGTAGAGATCATCTTGGAGGTGGCAGCAAGGAGAGAGGCAGGTCCCTTCCAATACTTTCCAATGCCAGAATAGCGCAGGTCACCCGAGTATGTTTAATGAAGAAGGCAAAGGAGAAATGTAAGTGTGTGTCCATCACCTGCCTTTACCTCTGGGGCTCATTGGTAAAAATGATTATATTGCCACACAGCTGTGTTCAGTAAGACACTTGTCATTTGATGCTGCTCATAGTTAGGGAATGGGGCCTTAGGATGCTGTTGGCAAAAATGTGACATTGTCTGCCTTCTGATTGCTTCCAGTGCATCCCAGGGACTTTAACTTGCTTGTATTTCAGGTTGAAGTCCGACAGTATTTTGATAAAGCCATGCCCTGGGATTCTCTGTGTCATGCGCTGCTTTCGAAAGATGCAGCTCCATGTTGGAATGGGCTATAGTGCACTGAATGATACAGGACATCCTCGTGCACAATTTCAATGTCTTGTTATATGCAGGAAGCTTAGGTGTAGTTGTAGCCGTGTTGGTCCCAGGATATTAGCGGGAAGATTAGGGACAGGCAACTGTAAGTACGTGCTCCAGGCATTTCAGAACCTAGCTGAATGCCTCGGGATCCCTCTTGCCTCAGAAAAAAGGAAGGCCCTGCCCAAAGTTTAACACATGAGCATTCAACTGGACTCAGTTTGATCTTTCTAGGTTACCTACAGAGAAGTTGGAATTGGTCAGGACACTGATATGGGCTCTCAAAGGGGCAAAGACAATTACTCTGAGGGAACTACAAGTGATCATGGGGCACCTAAACTGTGCATGCTGGGCGGTGGCTCCCGGTCAGGCATTTTGTGCTTGTCTGGCATATGCCTCCTCTGGAGTGTGAAAACTCCATCACTTTATCAGAATGGCCAGGGAAAATGAAGGAAAACTTAAAATGTGGGAAAGATTCCTGGAACAGTTAAACGGGGGTTTGGACTGGTTGTTCAAGACCTGAGCTGCAGGTACAATCTGGTGCCACGGGAGGTATAAAGTTTGGGGTTTACTTTCAAGGTGATTGGTATGCACAGAGGTGGCCAGAAAGCTGGGTTGCTCAGGGTATTATCTGAGTTTTTCCTATACTAGTTGCAGTATCTAGCTGAGGAGAAAACTTTCAGAAAAAAAAAGTCTGTTTCTGGTGGGGCAACCAACATGGGGTTTCCTATTGTGAATAGACAGTCAACTAACGATGCTTGGGTAATGAGACTAGTGAGGGCCTTCATTTTGCACTCTCTGTGGTTCAACATCTTTGTTTATACAGTGCATGTCCCAGAAGTGGATAATGGTGTTGCCGAGGCACTCTCAATTCAGAATGACAGATTCTGGGAACTCACCCTGCTGGCCAGCAGGGATCCCTGGGCAATGCCCCACCAACTCTGAAACCTTGTGTCTCAACAGTGGTGGAAATACTCGAGGACTCAGTTGCCCCGCAGACTCTGCGGGGCCGTAAGGCTAGTTGATCAGAGTGCATGGAATTTAGGGCACAGGAAGGGTTTTGTTGTGGTTGGCCGAATATGTGGTGCCTCTGACCCACTTCTGGTGGGCCCTTTCCATTATCACTAGCCGGCTAGTGGGCCTGTTCTCCTGGAGTAGGTTGGTGGGTTTCCCAGACCCATGCAGGCATTTCATAGTAAGGAAATTCTTAGAAGTGTGGGGTCCAAGATGATTGGGCACTGGAGGGATGGCAGGTTACCCATAACAATGGAATCCCTCTGAGTTACCAGAGGTTCTGCCTAGGGATGCAACTGCGGGAGTGAGGACGTTTTATTTAAGGTGGCATTTGTTGTTGTGCCCTGCCCCTCCTCCAGGCCCTGCCCCACTCACTCCATCCCTTCTCCCTCTGTCACTTGCTCACCCCACCTTCACTCACTCGCTCATTTACACCAGGCTGGCTCAGCTGGGGTGTGGGCTCTGGGGTGGGGCCAGAAATCAGGAATTTGGAGTGTATGAGGGGGTGCCGCGTTGTGAGGTGGAGCCAAGGGGTTTGGAGTATGGGAGGGGACTTGAGGCTGAGGCAGGAGGTTGGGGTGTGGGAGTGGGTACAGACTGTGGACTGGGGCCAGGGATGAGGAGTTTTGGGTGCAGGAGGGGGCTCCTGGCTGGGACTAAGCATTGGGGTGAGGGATCTGGCTGGGGGTGCAGGCACTGGAGTGGGGCCAAGTACGAGGGGCTTGGGGTGCAGGAGAGGGCTCTGGGCTGGGGGAGTGGAACCAGGGGGTTCAGCGTATGGTAGATGACAGGTCAGCTAAATTATAGTATTGCTTCTGTTTCCTGATTTGGATGATTGAATAACCATTTGCACTTGAACTAGTTCATTAATCTTGTTTGAATGCAAACAAATTCATTTTTGAAAAGTCCATGGAAACGCAAACTAATCCATGCAAATGATGATGAATAGCAAACAAAAAGGTATCAGAACATGAATGAGCTAAATGGTCATTCAGAATTCAAATGGATTTTTGTGAATACTTTTTTTTCCATTATTTAACTAGCTCTCTTCCTTATTTGGGGAAAAAATCCGCTATTGGGGCCCTTTATACAAACTACTGGGATGACTTGTGTCTATAGACCTAAGCTAAAAATTCTTAAAAAACTGGTGATCCTGTCAGGTTTCTTTTTGTTTTCATTTGGGCCAGAAATAGCAGAAGACCTGCCTTTCTTGTAGCTTCTGTGTACTTCAGCTCACAGTTCCATCCAGAAAGAAGTAATATAAAGGGCTAATAAATAGACAAAATGAACAGTTCATCTACTTACACTTTTAGTCAGCATTGTCTGGAGGAGAACGAAGTTTTGTCTCCTGAAAAAGAAATTTAAGTGTTCCATCAGGCTAGATGTTCCTGTCTAATATACAAGAGCCTCCCCTACCCTCCTTGGAATTATGCTATCAAAAGAATCTTTGTCGATAAACAGATTATAAGCATCTGCTATATGAAGTACATAGAAGATAGGTTACCTAGTACTCATAGGTCTACGCTTCCAGCAGAGAACCATGTAATGTGCTACACCTGACACCAAATCTTTGTTAGGCTTTGCAACCTTTCATCCTGAGCTGATAAGCTTCTCTGTTATTTGAACACATGTCCTGCATTCTTCTGTGTTGAAAGCAAATAAGTTAGGCTAACTTTTTTGGACTTCATTTCAAGGTTCCCTTCAAGTCTTAGGTGACATTTAAGTTGTTTCATTCAAACCCATTCACCTGCATCTGTGTCAGTTTCTTTCATTGAAAGCATTTTCAGATGAAGCAAAAGATTCATGTGAATTTGTTACACTGCAAAGTTTTGTGATTTTGCTGCTTTTTAAACTGTCACAAACTTCAGAGTGAAACATCAATGACTTCTCCCCAAATGGTGTTTTAAAATATATGAAAAATGCCTTTCACTTAAACAAGCAAAAATATACCAAAAATGGACTTGAAAATCATGAAAATATTGACTAGTGATGAAATTGCATCTAGCTTTGCAGGTTATATTGCTTTTTAGACCAGAACTGTTGTACCTAGGGCCCAGCTCACAGTGGGATCACAATCTGGTTAAGTCCTCTAGCTACTACCACATTCCAACTGTTAATGATGATAACAAGTGAAAGCTTTGATTAACAGAAAAAGATGACACACATTATCTGTGCCAAGTAGTCTATGATCTATCACCTTGACTCTGCAAAGACTTATGCATGTCCTTATCTATACTATACACTGTATGTAAGCCCCGGAAGCTTAAGGACCACTCAGTGTATAAAGTTAAGAATATGCATGTTTGTTACAGGTGTGTTTTTTTATTTTTATTTGATTTAATTATACTGCTTGTCTGAATGCAGCTTCCACTGATGGGACTATGTAGCAGTAATGATGTTAGAAAATCTTGAGCTTCCTGGAAGTCGTAATTTAATTTTACCAATATAGGACTGAATACGGAATCATGTTCTATAGTTTTCAGGGCAGGTGTGGTTCTTAACTTTCTCTTAGTGGCCTAATTACTGGTTAGGGTCTGATGTATTGTGGAATTGCACAAAGTAATTCCCTAGCCTGACTTTCTTCAATAACTCTATTTCCTTTTGGATCAAACAGAATAAATTACTACTACATAAGTCCCTGATCTGCCCAATATAGTTTCACACCTCTTTGGTTTCTTATCAGTACACAACGTTTTTATCTTTTTCAACTGATTCATCTAGCATTCTGTCACTGGGCCAGTTTCTCTGCAACTTATTACTGGGTTAATGTCTGTGATAACCCATTTTCTCTGCATCAGCATATGTTGGGCAATGAAGCACAAAATTTGCAAATGGTTCCATAATTTCAATACACAAATATAAACGGCTTTCTGTTTTTATTTATTGTCTTCTCCTTTCTTGCAAGGGATATTTGATTGCATTTCTTAGCTCTAATTGAGTGGGGAAGAATAAAAACAAAGATTTTACTTTGAATGAATGATGATTTTCTATTACCAAAATTGTCTTGAATAATAGGGACTAGAGAACAAAGAAGGCAGATACAGGGTTTCCTGGTGGGAATTCTTCACAATAGAAATGTTTTTTTTTAAATAATTAAATGAGATGGTGGCATAAACACCATAGGAAAATATATACTGAATATTGAAAGTATAATTAATTTTCTGAAAGCTTGCCTCTGGTTTTAGTCTCCATCAATGCGGTAACACTCTGCTCAGTTAGACAAGGTCTTTAAAGCAATTATAAAAGGTTAATTGTACAAAATTAGCATATTTAATGATACTAATGCCACTACATGTGGGGAGTACCATGGGCTTTATATACTATATATATTTGGTTTATATACTTATCTGTCTGCCGTGTACTTATGAAAACAATGATCTCCTCAGTGTCTCCAATATAGTGTCTAGCAAAACTTTTTTCCCCAGCAACTTGAAAATTGAATATTCAATTTGACTCTGTGCAAGACTATATACATCAACCATACTGTGTTTTTGTATGTAATATATAAGAATACAATAGGCCTGGAGATCACAGCATTACATAGAACAGGAGCCACTAACAGGGGAGTTTTGTGAGAGAGTTCTCCAGGTGAAGGAGGAGCGATTATGTGACCCTTGAGGTGAGTTTGTTGTCTCTAGTGTATTTGTGGGATCAAAGAGATCAAAACCTCAACAAAGAAAGTTGCTGCAGGAGTAAAAAAGAGATAATGCAGGCAGGAGTAAAAAGAGATAATGCAGGCAGAAGTCCAGCAGCAGAGTGGGGGCTATCCAGTTTATTGCACCCAATGCAGTATGTATGATGTCCTATGGGCAGGTGACATATATGGCTCTCAGAGACTGTGTACCGACTTTGGAGACCAGAATGGATGAACTGGAGGAGCTAAGGGACACAGAGAGGTACAAAGGAGAAACTTTCCAGAACACAGACTTTCCAGTGGTCCCACCCCCAGTATGACAGCCTCTGTGTTGTTGAGGAGGATGAAAGTCTCAGGGATGGAGAACATCCAACTGGAGCAGAGGGAAATGATCCCATAGTTGAGACTCTCCTTCCAGATGATGTCATGGTATCCTTTTGCACTGAGGATACCTCTCAAGGATAGGGAACTCCAGTTATTGGGAAAAGACAGATATTAGTAAAAAATGATTCAATCGTTATTAACATATAGCTGGGTTTGCAATGACCGGAGGAACTGCATGGTTACTTGCCTGCCTGGTACAAAGGTTGTGGCTCTTTCAAGACATCTAGATAGACTTATGTTTAGTGCCTGGGAGGAGCTGGTGCTCATGGTACTTGTAGATACCGATGACATCGGGAAGGATAGAAGAGAGGTCTTGAAGGCCAAATTTAGGCTGCTAGATAAGAGATTGAAGTCCAGGACCTCCATGGTGTCATTCTCTGAAATTCTTCTAGTTCCACGCGCATGGCTGGTTGGACAGGCAGAACTGCAGGATCTCAATGCGTGAAAGAAATCATGGTATAGGTAGGAGAGGTTTAGATTTATTAGGAACTGGGGAAACTTTTGGGAAAGGGGGAGCCTATACAGGAAGGAGGAGCCTAAACCAAAATGGCAACAGATTGCTGGCGCTTAGTTTAAAAACTGCTCTATGACCTTTTTAATGTTGAGGGCTGGGGGAAAGATGACCAATGTGGAGGTGCACGTGATTCAGACATAAATATCTCTTAGGGGACAATCTATTAATGGAGATTGTCTATGTCCTAGTAAGAAGGAGAGGATGGAAGATGATAAAATATGGGTAGGATCTGATGAGAAACAGTCAAATGAAAGAGGCCCATTCAATTACATCATGTAATGGCAGACAGCTAAAAAGTGACAAGTTTTTATAATGCGTGTATATAGGTGACAAATCTGAGGAACTGTCCCAGATTGAGGTGTCATTAGAGGAATTTCTGGAACAAATTGATAAACTAAACAGTAATAAGTCACCAGGACCAGATGGTATTCACTGAAGAGTTCTGAAGGAACTCAAATGTGAAATTGCAGAACTACTGACTCTAGTCTGTAACCTATCATTTAAATCCGCTTCTGTACCAAATGACTGGAGGATTGCTAATGTGATGCCAATTTTTAAAAAGAGTTCCAGAGGTCATCCCAGCAATTGCAGCCCTGAGATCAGTACTGGGCAAACTGTTTGAAACCTGTAGTAAAGAAAAAAATTGTCAGACACATAGGTGAACATAATTTGTTGGGGAAAAGTCAGCAGTAAAGGGAAATCATGCTTCACCAATCTACTAGAATTATTTGAAGGGGTCAAGAAGCATATGGATAAGGGGGCTCTAATGGATATAGTGTATTTAGATTTTCAAAAAGCCTTTGATAAGGTCCCTCACTAAAAGGCTCTTAAGCAAAGTATGCTGTCACAGGATAAGAGGGGAGGTTCTCTCATGTATTGGTAACTGGTTAAAAGATAAGAAACAAAGGGTAGGAATAAATGGTCAGTTTTCAGAATGGAGAGAGGTAAATAGTGGTGTCCCCCAGGGGTCTGTACTGGAACCAATCTTATTCAACATATTCATAAATGATCTGAAAAAAAGGGTAAACTGTGAGGTGGCAAAACTTACAAATGATACAAAACTACTCAAGATAGTTAAATCCCAAGAAAACTGTGAAGAGCTACAAAAGGATTTCACAAAACTGGGTGACGGGGCAACAAAATGGCAGATGAAATTCAATGATGATAAATAAACCATAGTTCCAATGATACATATAAAATGATGGGGTCTAAATTGACTGTTACCACTCAAGAAAGAGATCTTGGAGTCATTGTGGATAGTTCTCTGAAAACATCCAATCAATGTGCAACAGCAGTGAAAAAGGCAAACAGAATGTTGGGAGCCATTAAGGAAGGGATAGATAAGAAGCAGGAAATATCATATTGCCTCTCTCTATAAATCCGTGGTACACCCACATCTTGAATACTGCATGCAGATGTGGTCGCCCCATCTCAAAAAAGATATTGGAATTGGAAAAGGTTGAGAAAAGGGAAACAAAAATGATTAGGGATATGGAACGGCTTCATATGAGGAGAGATTAATAAGACTGAGACCTTTCAGCTTGGAAAAGAGATGAGTAAGGAGGATATGATTGAGATCTATAAAATCATGACTGGTGTGGAGAAAGTAAATAAGTGTTGTTTACTCTTTCTCATAACCCACAAACTAGGGGTCACCAAATGAAATTGTAAGTAGCAAGTTTAAACCAAACAAAAGTATTTTTTCACACAATGCAGTCAACTTCTGGAACTCCTTGCCAGAGAATGTGGTGAAGACCAACACTATAATAGTGTTCAAAAAAGAACTAGATAAGTTCATGGAGGATAGGTACATCAATGGCTACTAGCCAAGATGGGCAAGGATCATGTCCCTAGCCTCTGTTTGCCACCAGTTGGGCATGAGCGACGGGATGGATCACTTGATGATTATCTGTTCTGTTCATTCCTTCTGGGGCACCTGGCATTGGCCACTGTTGGAAGACAGGATACGGGACTGGATCGACTTTTGGTCTGATCCAGCATGGTCATTCTTATGATCTTATGTTCTTAAATATTAAAAAAAATCATGTAGTTGACCTTTCTATTGGTTTTAAAAATGCACTTAGGATCCCTGAGGTGACAGTTTTCCCACTATTTCTAAGCTGCAACATGAAAGTGTCCTTTTTAGAATAGTCTTACTCTTTGTGACTTTAAGCTACTCTGACAAAATTGATAATACAGAAGGCTTTCATTTTGCAGAAGAAAGGAACTGTTAGGTATATGGCATTGCTAGATAATGCCATATTACCACAATCAAATCTGACTAAGCTTCTAAAGCTTTTTTTTTTTTTTTTTTGTCATTCACTTTAAAATATTGGGTTTAGAGGAGTCCAAAGGGGGGGGGGACTTTATTTTCCTCTCAAAAGGAAGCAGCAAAAATCATTGGTTGTGTTGGGGTTGGGAAGAGGAAAGAAGAGGCAGAGCTGTGGTCAGGAAAAAGAACACAACTGAGAGATGGGGGAGAGCAGCGAAGCTGACAAGAAGAGAGACACTGCAGATGAGAAGGCTAAGTGTGAAATAAAATCAAAAGAGGTACAGATGAAAAGAAGAGGGAAAATGAAAGAAACATTTCTGTAAGTGGAATCTGAGTTAACAGATGCTGAAAAGGACAAAATAAAGAAGTCTGCAGGATGTTTTCATACTGTAAGAAAATCAAAAAAGTAATTTCTTACCTTTAATAATTCTTGCCTATACTAGCACGTTTGGTACCTGTTGTCTGATATTGACTATGTTTGACATGGCCAAACTGTTATCAACACCACTTCATAAAACCTTCATCTTTACTAGGAAGTTCAGGACAGTAATTCATCACCAGTGGCCTCAGCAGCGGCAACTCTCAGGAATTTTTATCATTCATGTTGTTTATCCTTGTCCTGAACAGGGTTATATGACTGATAAAAATGCTCAAATCATCTCTGCACTTCAGCCTTAGCAATTGCTACCACTAGTAGAGCTGCACCAGTGACAAAACATGTTGGTGTAGACACAGCTGCTACAAGAGAGACTCCTGTGTTCTGAATCAGAGAAGAATGAGGTTTGTTCCTGACTACACACACAACTAAACAGTCTTCAGCACTGGTTCATCTGCTCTCATTGCTGACACCCATTTCACAGTGCAGGCAAGTGACCTGCCACTATTTCCAACTCTCAGCTTTGTATTGTAGCAAAGCAATAGGTGCAACAATAAGGATCTCCATTGGTATATTTAGGAGCATGGGGAGGCTTTATTTCACCTGGATTAGTATAGCCATCTGGTTGTGTACTGCTATTTATGGCCTTGAATAGACAGAAGGGATAGTCCATCTTAACAGTAAGCAGTACCTTAACTAGTGTAGGATAACAGAAGTTACCTGTAAGTCAGGGTGCGGGGGAAGAGGAGGGAGTTTTGTTGCTGACTTGCAAATGGGATCTTGTTTGGCTAAAATTCTGTATGAGGAGTACAGGATCAAATCCAGACTGTGGCCATTTAACAGGGATGAAGGATCTGTGCAGGTTCTTTATAGTCAGATTGTGTTGTTAAGGTGTGCTAGTTGTGTTGGGGGCAGTGCAGTGCAACACCATCCAAGATAGAGCTCTGAGGGCTTGTGCCTCAGAATGCATGTAGGTAGTGTAGCTGTAGCTGAGTCCGTCCCAGGATATTAGACAGACAAGGTGGCTGAGATCTGTTCTTGGACTCTCACATTTTGTTGTCTCACCAACAGAAGTTGTGCGAATAAAAGATAGTCCCTTGCCCCCTTTGTCTCTCAGGATGCATGTACCATTTAGAGGGAGCAGATAGGTAGTATTGCTTTGTACGATGTCGCCTGCTTTCCCCTGTGTAGTGTGAGAGGTGGGGTTTTAGCATCATCACGTCCCTAGCCTCAGGTATATTTGAACCCAGGAGCACTAGGGGGAGAAGTTGCTAAGCACTGGGATGTTATTGTATCTAGCCTTTGTGCAAGATGTGCAGCCAGAGAAGGATCTTTAGGTCATCCCTCTTCTCACCCATGCTGGGGCCAGATACAATCTACCCTTTTGCTATTCCAGCCCTTTTTCTCCAGGAGGTGATTCCAGTATATTTGGATAAGCAGTGTACAAACATCTGAACTTTTTTGTATATTTAACCAATCTGCAACTTTTGAGATCCTCCTAGCATTAAAGCTGATGCGATTGGAGGCTATTAATAGTTTGCCTATGCAAACGGGTATGGATGAAGAGAAACTAAAACAGAACCTTAGTGACATTCAAAGCCATTTAATGACTTTTTTAAAAAATACTCTTTTTAGTTCTCTGTTTAGAGTTTTACTTTCCTCTGCACTGTGTGGTTCTGGGTGGGAAATGTGATAAAGCCAAAATACTATGAAAATGGTTAATTTAGAAAGGGGCCCAAATGGAAGAGAAGGTACTCATAATCTCACAAAACAGTCTTCTCTCATGAGTTTTTTTTATCCAGTATTGTAGAATCAAGAAGCTCAGATAAGATTTGGATAAATTGTATTTATCCAAACCAAACTCAACTGCCACAGCTTTTGACTGCTTAATTTTCCTGTAAATAGTTAGTAGTATGACTTTGCTGTCATTCCAATCATTTCAATTAACAAATGAACATTTTGAGGCTTCTTTCCCTTTGGTAATGATTCATCCTGTAACCTGAACTTATAACCTTTCAATGGTTTTATAGACCTGAAAAGCTGCTGCTATTGATTTTTTCTTCATCTTGGAGGTGAATAATTACTACATTCAAACCACTAACATCAGGTGTAACAGGACAGAATTGTTGACACAACTGGCCTTTCATTTACATGTGAATGAAACAATTCAGACCATTTGGAGAAGCTGAAGGCTAAAGAAAAGTAGAAGCAGAATATCTCAGGACATTCTGGGACTAATTTGAAAAATATTCTCTTAGGCCATGGCTACACTTACAGTTCTACAGAGCTGGTAGTTACAGCTGTGTTCGTACAGCTGTGTAGGGCTAGCGCTGCAGTGTGGCCACACTGACAGCTACCAGTGCTGCAGTGTGGCCACATTTGCAGCATTTGCAGTGCTGTTGGGAGTGGTGCATTGTGGGCAGCTATCCCAGCATTCAAGTGGCTGCAAAGTGCTTTTCAAAAGAGAGGGGTGGGGTGGAATGTGACAGGGAGCGTGGGAGAGACAGAGAGATTGGATTTTTGGAGCTGACACTGTTCTCAGCTCCCTGCCTTGCAAGTTCTAAGGACTGGAAGACACACAGTGCCTACCTTCAATCATTTTAAAAGTTCTGACCCCTTCCCCCACCCCTCTCTTTCACTAAATGCAAATTATGCACTCCTAAATAGCCGTCAGACCAGATAAGCATCTGCTCAACACGGACTTCCCCCTCCCCCCCTGCCGTGTGAGAGTGCTGTTTCTCTCTTCAAGCAAACAGCTGTGAACATTCCAAAGTAATTCCCCTGCCTGCCTCCGCTCGCTCAGCAAACAGGAGCTGTGTTTGTTTTTTAAATAAGCAATTTGGCAGAACTCCGAGCTCCCACTTTCTTCCGGTTTGTTGTGGACAGGAATTCTGGGATACCTCCTTATACCCCGGAGGTCAATAAAAGCGCTGGTGGGGTCCACACTTGCTGACCAGCGCTGGATCACCAACGCTGGAATCGCTACACCCGAGGCTCGACCGGGTGTACAGCCAGCGCTGCAACCAGGGAGTTGCGGCGCTGGCCGTGCTTTGCAAGTGTGGCCACATCCTAAGTTGCAGAGCTGTAACCCCCTCACCAGCTCTGCAACTCTCTAGTGTAGCCATGGCCTTAGTGAAAGATTCAGTATTTAGTTTGTACCTTACGTTATATAACTGAGCAAGATATTACCCACAAACACACACCAACATTCTAGCATTGAACCTGTAGAATTTTTTTCTTTGGGAATATGCTTTGTAATTGATTATTTGATGAGTGGGAGGAGTTGTAATCCTGCATTGGACTATACTATATAGTTTAGTATTCAGGAAAGGACTGACATCACATCCTTAAGATATCTATCTTAAGCATGTACTTAAGTGTTTTCCTGAATAATGATCTTTTACTGAATCAGGGCCTAACTAGAAGACAGAGGTGTATTCTAAGGCAGGTATTCCAGCTGTTTTAAATAGATACCAAAAGAAAACTCTGCTTATCTCCCACAGGCTTGTTCTTAATGCACCTTGCTCTCTCCTTCTGTCACTAGAAAACCTACTATGAAGTTATTATGGTGAATAACCACCATGCTTGGATAGGACTTCCATCAAATCACAGGCTCTATAAATGGGTAAGTGTAGCTAAGGGCTGGTTTGACATGAGTAATTAACACTTGAAGAGAGGCCTATGCTTGAGTCTGATCAACTCAGCTTAGCATTGCCATATACAAATTAAAAAACCCTAAAAAACAAAATCTGAAGTGGAACTGTGTTCTAAATCCTCATCCCCTCTCCCCATTAATAAAATGTTCTACCAGACTGGACAAGGTATTCTAAATTAGCCAAGTAAAACAAAAAGTCTGGAAAAAAGGACATCGCAACAGTGAGTAACCAGCATCTTTCACTAAAGGGAGACACAGGACAACTGCTGCTTCATTATTTATTTCAACTTCTTAAGCTCCTATCTACCTGAGTAGAAATCCCTAGCTGAAAAATGTCTCTTGGTTTCAACTGGCAAATAGGACAATGAGTTTATTAGATGAGGTTCTCCAGCAGAAACCAACAGACACCAGTGGAAGAATTATCATGGAATCTATTGAAACTGCCATTCTGACAGCACTCTAGCTTTAGCAACCTTAAATCTATTTGACAGCACACTCACCAGATGGTACTGCAGACAACAGGCTAGGAGATATATCCATGTGTATGCTCATTCTTCCATCTCCCTGTCTGATCTCCCAAACACACATGCACAAGGGGGCCACAGTGTATCTTGAGTATAACCTTAACTTGAGATCTTAGACCTTTTCAGATTTCAGCTATTCAGCCATGCCATCTTAATGTTCTTTTCTCATAGAACTGCAACTCACAATTTTGAGTCCTATGTGGTTTCTTTATTTAACAGAACAAAACAACAACAAAAAACTAATAATTTCCTGGTTTCTGCCATCAAACTCATGAATTTTACACTTACTCAAAATAGCTGCCATTTCCCATTACTTCTAATGGAAGTAAAGCCCGAGGATGCCTTCAGTTACAATAACTATAATTTTTCTAATTGTCTCTGCATGTAGAAGTGAGGCTGCCCCTAGTAAAGATGGTCGCCATTTCCCATTGTTTTCAGTGGGATTGAAGCCTTGCTGTCTTGGGAGAAGTTGGCTTGTCTTCTGTGGTTAGGAAACTAGTCAGTCAGCAAATGATAAAGATATGGGATTGTGAGGCAGAGAGGGAGTGTAGGAGAACAGGTGAGGTTGGACGTGGAACACACACTAGCCAAGTATATCTCTGTTCACATCTCTGATTGATCCAGAGAGGGTAACTACCTACTGCTGCTCCTAACTAATGGATATTGTTCTTAGACTGACGTGATAGAGGTGCAGGACTGTGCTTTGAAATGAAACATCTTGGGTTCAATGCTCACAGAGGACTTAAATGAGGGGTTGTCACATATGGATGGAGACTGGGGATGTATAGGGGAATATGGGTTACAGCAGGAAACGGAGGAGGGTCCAGACGAAGAACTTGTGGATCTAAATGTGGAAGAGGCCTGGAATTACTTTAAGTCACAGCTGCAGAAACTATCGGAAGCCTGCATCCCAAAAAAGGTGGAAAAGAAACATAGGCAGGAGTTGTAGACTAAACTGGATGAGCAAGCATCTCAGAGAGGTGATTAAGAAAAAGCAGAAAGCCTACAAGGAGTGGAAGAAGGGTGGGATTAGCAAGGAAAGCTATCTTAGTGAGGTCAGAACATGTAGGGATAAAGTGAGAAAGGCTAAAAGCCAAGTAGAGTTGAACCTTGCAAAGGGAATTAAAACCAATAGTAAAAGGTTCTATAGCCATATAAATAAGAAGAAAACAAAGAAAGAAGAAGTGGGACCGCTACACACTGAGGACGGAAAGGAGGTTAAGGATAACCTAGGCACGGCCCAATATCTAAATAAGTACTTTGCCTCAGTCTTTAATAAGGCTAATGGGGAGCTTAGGGGTAATGGAAGGATGACAAACGGGAATGAGAATATGGAGGTGGATATTACCACATCTGAGGTAGAAGCCATGCTTGAACAGCTTAATGGGACAAAATCGGAGGGCCCAGACAATCTTCATCCAAGAAATTTAAAGGAACTGGCGCATGAAATTGCAAGACCGTTAGTGAGAATTTTTAATGAATCAGTAAACTCAGGGGTTATACCGTACGACTGGAGAATTGCTAACGTAGTTCCTATCTTTAAGAAAGGGAGAAAGGGTGATCCGAGTAACTATAGGCCTGTTAGTTTGACATCTGTAGTATGTAAGGTCTTGGAAAAAATTTTGAAGGAGAAAGTAGTTAAGGACATTGAGGTCAATGGTAATTGGGACAAAGTACAACATGGTTTTACTAAAGGTAGATCGTGCCAAACCAACCTGATCTCCTTCTTTGAGAAGGTGACAGACTATTTAGACAAAGGAAATGCGGTAGACCTAATTTACCTCGATTTCAGTAAGGCATTTGACACGGTTCCACATGCGGAATTATTAGTCAAATTGGAAAAGATGGGGATCAATATGAGAATTGAAAGGTGGATAAGGAACTGGTTAAAGGGGAGACTACAATGGGTCGTACTGAAGGGTGAACTGTCAGGCTGGAAGGAGGTTACTAGTGGAGTTCCTCAAGGATCGGTTCTGGGACCAATCTTATTTAACCTTTTTATTACCGACCTTGGCACAAAAAGCCGGAATGTGCTAAAAAAGTTCGCGGATGACACAAAGCTGGGGGATATTGCTGACACGGAGAAGGACCGGGATATCATACAGGAAGATTTGGATGACCTTGTAAACTGGAGTAATAGTAATAGGATGAAATTTAATAGTGAAAAGTGCAAGGTCATGCACTTAGGGATTAATAATAAGAGCTTTAGATATAGATTGGGGATGCATCAGTTGGAAGCAACAGAGGAGGAGAAGGACCTTGGGGTATTAGTAGATCACAGGATGACTATGAGCCGCCAATGTGATATGGCCGTGAAAAAGGCTAATGCGGTTTTAGGATGCATCAGGAGAGGTATTTCCAGCAAAGATAAGGAGGTGTTAGTACCGTTATATAAGGCGCTGGTGAGAGCCCACCTGGAATACTGTGTGCGGTTCTGGTCTCCCATGTTTAAGGAGGATGAATTCCAACTGGAACAGGTTCAGAGACGGGCTACTAGGATGATCCGAGGAATGGAAAACCTGTCATATGAAAGGAGACTCAAAGAGCTTGGCTTGTTTAGTGTAGCCAAAAGAAGGCTGAGGGGGGATATGCTTGCTCTTTATAAATATATCAGAGGGATTAATATTAGGGAGGGAGAGGAATTATTTAAGCTTAGTACCAATGTAGATACAAGAACGAATGGGTATAAACTGGACACTAAGAAGTTTAGACTTGAAATTAGATGAAGGTTTCTAACCATTAGAGGAGTGAAGTTCTGGAACAGCCTTCCAAGGGGAGTAGTGGGGGCAAAAGACATATCTGGCTTTAAGATTAAGCTTGATAAGTTTATGGAAGGGATGGTATGATGGGAGAGCCTAATTTTGGCAATTGATCTTTGATTATCGCCAGATAAGTATGCCCAGTGGTTGGTGATGGGATGTTGGATGGGATGGGATCTGAGTTACTGCAGAGAATTCTTTTCTGAGTGCTGGCTGGTGAGTCTTGCCCACATGCTCATGGTTTAGCTGATCGCCATATTTGGGGTCGGGAGGGAATTTTCCTCCAGGGCAGATTGGCAGAGGCCCTGGAGGTTTTTTGCCTTCCCCTGCAGCGTGGGGCATGGGTCACTTGCTGGTGCATTCTCTGCAGCTTGAGGTCTTCAAACCACAATTTGAAGACTTCAATAACTCAGGCATAGGTTAGGGGTTTGTTATAGAAGTGGATGGGTAGGGTTCTGTGGCCTGATTTGTGCAGGGGGTCGGACAAGATGATCACATTGGTCCCTTCTGACTCTAGAATCTATGAATCTATGAATAGGGATGAAAGAGGAAGAATGAGAGGGTAGATTGCAAAGCCTGAAGGGATCATTGTGATCTTCTAATCTGACCTCCAGAATAATACAAGATGTAGAGCTTCCTCAAAGTAATTCCTAGAACATATCTTTTAGAAAAACATCCTGATGTAAAAATTGTAAGTGATGGAGAGTCATTCCTTACTACTTGGTAATTTCTTCCAGCAGTTAATTATCTTCTCTGTTAAAAATTTCATACATTATTTCCAGTCTGAATTTGTCAAGCTATTCGAATGTGTTACACCTTTCTCTGCTACACAGAAGAGCCCATCATTAAAAATTTATTCCCCATGTAGGTACTTCAGACTTAACCTTCTTTTGAAAACTAAATAGACTGAGCCCCTTGAGTCTCACTATACTGTGTTTTCTAAACCTTCTAGTCCTTTAATCATTCCCGTGAGTCTTCTCTGAACCCTCTCCAATTTATCAACTTCCCTTTTGAATTGTGGACATCAGAACTGGACACAGTATTCCATTAGTAATCACACCTGTGCCAAATACAGAGCTATATTGTGGGGTAAGGGAAGACAAATATGGAGGCAGTGTACTCTGGACTAACATGAAGGGATTATGGGAGTGGGGGAAAGATACAGATAGGATGGTGATAAGTGAGGGGGTTGGAGAGAGAGAGAATGGCAGTTGACCCCACCCCAAGCATTAATAGAGGTTAAATGGAATCGTTTGAATGGCCAGCTGGGAGGCTTACATATTTGCATGGGCATTTAAGATTTAGTTTTGAACCTGAACGGAAAACATGCAATTGAAAGTGGATGACTTTCAACTAAAGGCTCAAACTTTAGAAAACCAATAAAAATTTGAAGTCCTATCATTTATAATTGTATTATAAAGTGAATTTTAAGCAAATCTGATGATTTTATGGGTCTTTGCTATGATTTTTTTTTAGATACTTAAGATTGGCAGTACTGTTATAACTGTGTTTAAATTGAATAATTTGAGATAGTTATGTGCATAAGAAAATAAGTACTGAAATGGACATTTGAATGTAACCTTAATTATAGCATTAAAGACCCAGGAATGCTATTTGTAATACATACACTTGTGTGTGAGAGTGAGAGTAGAAAGTAACATTAAAGAAAAGCAGGGAGTATTGTTAGAATCTCACCATCAACATCTACTGCCCTGAAAACTGTTCTCAATCAAAACTCTACTCCATCCCTTGTGCTTTAATGTTTATTTGGAACAAAAAGATCAATTTATCAAATTCAGCCTTCTGAAAAGACAAGACATTGCTCAAGGTTTATATTACTTTGGTTATATAAGAGCTCACATGCCTACACCAATAATCTGTGCCCTGTAATTAGTAATCATTAATTACAAGCTGAAGAAACCATATAGAGCACTTACAACCCCAGAGGACTTAATTGTAAACTGTGGCTAGTGTTGTTTTATGAATCCAATAAATATAATCTATTGACTGTGATTTTATTATAGTTTGTAAGGAAAGAAATTGAGTGTCTCTTTCATTTTCCTCTGGCTTCAGGCATTTGCTGTCATTCTTATTTTCTGGTACCATTAAAACTGAAAACAGAGCACATAAAGTGTAGTTAAATGCATTTCTTCCTATCAGATGGTTGATGGAAACTAGCAATGTGCAAGCAATCAGCGATACTTTAGATTAAATATGTTAATCTATAATCAAGCTGCAATGTCCTTTTCACTAATATACTTACAGACAAATGGTTACTTTTGTTTGTGGTGTCAGTTTGGTTGGATGGGCAATACTTAGGCACAATATAAGACACTTTTTGATTCTTAAAGGGTCTTTATTCACACTTGAGCCAAAGCAGCTGGTGGAGGGTTAGAGAGCACTGAAGTCACCCAAATCTCTGGATATTGCTTTCCTCTGCACCATCTGTGTCCTGTTAAATATTCTTGATATTTGCCAAGCTTGGGCCAATTTATACATTAAATCAGTTACTCAAAACCAGATCCAAGAAGCTTCAGGGGAAAAAAAACAGTATTAAACTGCACAACACTTATACATTAATCATTCACTTTGGAACAAAAAGTTCAAGTTCTGCTACACAAATAATCACAGTGAAATGTCAGATTTCTGGATCTCAGTGAGACAAGTTGGAGGGAAATTCTTTTTCCAGAACACTTTACTCTCCCCAGAGAAGAGCCCCATCTTCAGTTTTCTGCGGTACTGTCTGAATGTCACGGTGGGGGGGGGGGGGGCGGGAAAGACCTTATAGAGCAGCTGTAGGGTCAGTCCTGGTGGCAAAGGCTTTTTCATCTAATATGTACTGTAGCAGAGTAAGGCCTAATGTGCTGGCTAGTTACTTTAGTAGTCTAACATTTTACTGCCGTGTACCTGACTACACGTTGAAGTAATTCAGATTATCCAACAAGAGCATTACTCTAGGCAGTTCATAATCTTTCAGCAGCTTAGTATGCTATTGCTGTCACACTTGCATTTAAATTATTAAATTAAGAGTAAAGGTCTAGTCTTCAGAATATTGGCTTTAGGATAAACTGACAATCTGTTACATCATGGTAACAGTTTGTCATCTTATGACTTCAAGATAAGTGTCTCAGAGCTGAAAATTTCAATTTTACTATCTTTCCAATCCATTAACTGCATTTAGCTGTGTTTTTAAAAGGATTGGGGGGAACAGTTCTTGATTCTTGACAAAGAGAGATTTAAAAGCAAACAAAAGTTACTACTCTGGGTCATTTTTACAAGCCTCCATCCTCCCCCTCCCCTGCTTTTTGTTTTACACACAAGATACTGCAAGCACATATGCCTATTGAACATGGGACCACTCATGAATTGGAATCTTCCAGCATGCTCTGAGCAATGAGAGATAATAGGCATAAGGAGGTATTGGCTTAAGAAGATTGTAGTCCCACAAATATTTGGGCTTTACTTACACAATTATATCAATCTATAGAGAGACTGGTTCTGCCACCCCTTAATCATGTTTTGTAAGTATTACCATTAATTTCAATGGGATTACTTGCAGAACAAGATGATAGTTGGCATGAGTAAGGGTGGCAGGTTGGAGCTCTTGGAGATAGTCCCATAGAGCAATGTTTAGGCATAATGCATGTATTTACTTCCCAAAGTTTAGCAGTGTCGTGATCTAAGGTTTCATTTTTGTTCCATGGATAGGAGCCAATTACAAAGTTCAGAGTTGAATCCAAATCCAAAATTTTAAATTTAACTGTAACATTTAAAATGAATTCATTTGAATATGTCTTGTTTTAACTAGGTTTTTCATTTATCACAACCAGTGTTAGACGCTTCTAAAGGGAAAAAATATAGGACCAGATTCCCAGCTTGTGTAAATCAGTGTAACTCTGTTGAAGCTTGGTTGAGAGCTGGAAATACAACCCTTATCTCTGGTGACAAAGCCGTGAATTTTCACTCTCAAATTACATGGTCAGAGTTTAAGGTTTTCTTACTGTGATGAAATATGTACTTCTCTATACAAAGAATAATTTATTTGGAATGGTGTATGATGTGATGTTCATTTCCTTACACCTTTTAAGTGCTTCGGTTTTTTAAGTGATGGCATGGCTAAAAAATAAGGTTGTCACTAAGCAACCTTAATTGGATTTTGAAATCAAACTTTTGAGTTTTTTCCTAATAATTTATAAGAAACTGAATGACCAGTGGGATAAATTATTCCCTGCTGTAACTCATTGACTTCAATAGAGTTATGCTAGAGATTAATTTGGCCCAGTGAGTTTCTGTGCACTTGCTTTACTGGGTTTATATAAGTTAGCATTAGTACAAATAATGACTTCAGAAAATATAATTGCTTAATCAAACAGTAATGAAATTTATTAAAAGCTACCCACAGATCAACAGAGGACGATAGCCTTTGCATTTTAAAATTGGAATCAGAAAAGAAAAAAATGAATAGCATATATTTTTAAACAGCAAGAGTGAATTACTCATGTTGCGTTCCAACAGGCAAGCAGGATTGTCACAGGTGGTGCCAATGCTTCATGTCAAGTGCTATCAGAATTCAATAGAATGACACCATTATTTCATCACTGGGACTCAACCACCTAAATTAAATTGGACCTGTCAACTGCTCTGATTAGGTGATGATGGCTAATTTTCCCAAACTGTTCATAACCCAGCTGATGTTTATTGAAGAATTAGGATGCACTATGAATGACATCTCTGAAATAAAATCATGCCAAGACCTCTAATCTTACATGCTTCTGCTGCATGAGTTTGCACTATTAATGTGAATTCATTTATGATTAATGGTCATAATTTTTTCTAACACCAGATGAATACAGAAACAATTTAAACTTGATCACTGCATCATTAATTCAGTTGGCCATCAATACATCTTAACATGAAGAAACCATTAATACCTTATAATTGCCTAGTATTCAGTGTTCTAGCTATTAAGATATAAGTAATATCAACAATATTTTCTTTTGAACAGGCTAAGTTTAGTTGTTTCTAAGTCTAAGCTATTTATTTTGTCTCAGAGTAAATATAAATGAAGAGGTCAAGGAATATTATTTTACTGGAGTATTTACACTTACAACTTAGTTCTTTCACAGCACTGGTAAGAGACGATGAACAGAGGGAAGAACAGCTGTAGAGATGTTTGGGCAGTACTTACAGCGACAGATTCACCAGCGGCATAAGTGGGTAAAGTCAGCTGAAATTGCAGTACCTGTCTTTTACAGCTGGCAAATAACAGAATTTTTGATGCATTAGCTATTCTGGGAGGAAAAAAAAAACACTTTGGGTCAAACCAAAAACTAATTTTCTCAAAATTTTCAGTGAATCAAAAAGTCATAGAAATATTTTTTAGGGTCAAATTAAACATTTCATTTCAATTTTTTTATTCTTTAATAATTTTCAAGTAGTATAAGCAAAACCATTTTTTTCCAAAAGTGTCAAAACAAAATATTTGGATTTTTAAAAACTTTTTAGATGGTTTTTTGCAGCCCCCAAAACAAGTCAGCACAATGGACACAAATTTGCAAAATATTTGTTGCCAAATCGACATTTTTCACCAGGAAAAAATAGTTTCACATGAAACAATTTCACCCAGCTCTACTGACTTGTAGATCACAAAACTGTAAACACAAATGGAGGTTGTGCACATTTTGTTAAAATGCATTGACATTTGGTTCTATTTACAAAAAAAAATCATGTTCTAAAATACTGTCGCCTTCTTTTGTAAGAGCAGTTTTGCCATACTATCCTAGTGCAATTTTTTTCCATATCCACTACTACACTGTGTGCTTTGTGCCAGTTAGATGCCATCCTGCTCCCATAGGAGGCCACAGTTCAGTGGTCCTGTACATATCCGTTTGTGTAGTGCTTTCTGGATATTCAGAAAGAAAGACTGGCACTCTGGGTGCCACAGATCAGGTCCAACGACAACACCATTGTCACCCCGAGCACCAGGGGCTTGCTGGAGAGGACCATGAAGGCTGCCATCCCCTCACTGTATGTGGAAACCCTGAAGTATGTGGAAACCTTGAGCTGACCAGTAAGTGGGACGCCAGCAACCACTTCCTCGCCGGGGGCGGCTTCACACGCTTCGCCGATAGGCAGTTCATCCACCTTGCCTGGCTCAACTGTTTCCCGCTCAATGGAGCCGTCTGCCACGGGAACTGAGACAAGCTTTGCAGGAAGTGTGGCTACTCCGTCGAGATCATGCCCCACATCCTGTGCAGCTGCAAACCCCACTCCAGAGCCTGGCAGCTGCACCACAATGACACCCAGAACTGCCTTGTAAAAGCCATCGCACCACGCCTGGGCGAGATCTCCGTAAACTGCACCATCCCTGGTACCGACAGCCAGCTACGACCTGATGTCATCATCACCGATGAGGCCCAGAAAAAGATCATCCTCATCGATATCACGGTCTCCTTTGAGAATGGGACCCTGGCATTTCGCAAAGCCTGAGCTCATGAGCTGGAAAAGTACGCCCCCCTGGCCGACACCCTGAGAGCAAAGGGCTACGAGGTGCAGATGGACACCCTGATCTTCGGAGCCCTGGGCGCCTGGGACCCCTGCAACAAGTGAGTGCTCCGGACCTACAGGATCGGTCGACGCTATGCGCAGCTCATGCGGCACCTCATGGTCTCAGACACCATCCTATGGTCCAGGGATGTCTACATCGAGCACATCACTGGCCATCGACAATACCAGGAGACGTGAGCCAGAGTGACGTCGTCCTTTGACTACAAGAAAGGGACCAAGAGACTTGCTCCTTTGGATCATATGAACTGGAACCATAAACTCCCTGAATATTAAATCTCACCAAATGAGGGTCAATCCATCCTTATCATTAGATCCACTCATTATACTCCACACTCGAAAATAGCCACTTTATGAACTTCATACCCTCATATCTCAATGTCTGTATTTTGACCCATCAACCTTTTACCCCCAATGGGAATATTACAGATTATGTATTCCTTATGCCACCTGATCTTAAACCAAACTTTGCACCTTCGATAATCTGTATGTTATTCCCTGATAACCAGAAACTTCTATGCTTAAACTCTGTACCATTCACTTTTTCTTAACCTCATTTTTATTACAGTGTTGCTCCTTTGCCAAGTGGTAGGAGAATCTGATGGCCTGCACACCACCTTCCTTTTTGGAAAAAGTGGTAAAGTGCAGCTAATTATTTTCTTAGTGTAACTTGCTTATTTGAAAAATGTACACACACCTTGTTTTCTCAAACAGGGTGGTAACAAAAGGCTTGCAGGCAACACCCTCCTGCAGAAACCTCAGGGAAGGCACCACTGCCCTAGAAGTTGCTTTGTTCCTCTCCCCCCAGGGCCTCACTCAAGTCTAACTGTTTCACAGCCTCCTCTTCCTGCCCAGTCCCCTGAGTTATATGCCTGGGAAACCGTTAGTCTAAGGTTTCTCATTGAGATTGCATGGCCTGGAAAGGTGAGCTTGGGCATCTACCCTCCTTTTGTGCAGCTGCAGCACAAAGGAACCTCAGAACTTTCATAGCCAGAAAAAAAAAAGGGTGTGCTTTTAACTCATATAATATCCTTCACTTTCTGTGTGTGATTGCTGCATGGCATCTTCAGCATCTGCTAAGAGTTTCACCCCTGGGTGCATAAGCATCAGTAACCTTAATGAGCAAGCTACTAGTGCCTTTCACCATAACACAGTTCTAAAAGGTCCATATCAATATACTATTCTTATAAATGCTCATCACTTCCATTCGTTTATATTTAGTAATATGGCAGCAGAGACTCCAGTCAGGAATTGGGGCCCCATTTTGACAGGCATTTCTCACTGGACTGTCTGCCTTCCATGTGCTCATCATGGCCAGAAGATGCTCTCTCTCAGTATCTCCCCTCCCCCCTTCAAGGGACGACTTTAATAAAATTCCACACAGGCTTTCAAGAGTGCAATGACAACTACTTTTCTTAAGGCCTGGTTTAGTAGAGTAAAGCTAATATCCCTCTTACCCCCTCCCCCACTTTAAACTGGGTACAGTCGCAAATTCCTCTAGTGTCTTAAGGTTTTTCCTGCAAGAGCCTTTCTAATTCTCTACAGTCTCACTACACTTTCCTGAGCATTTTTCTCCTTTTCAGCTTCTTGTTTCTCTTTTTTATAGGATAAGAAGCTCCTCCATTCCCAGCTGGTTCTGCTAATTTACCCCAGACCACATTTCAGGTGTGGTAGGCAGGGCTAAGAGGACAGAGATGGCCAACTCCATTCCTCTGGCCATTAAAAGGGCAGACCACCCCAGCACAGCATTGTGTACACACAAATAAAAGGTGGTCCCTGTCTCACAGACCTTACAATCTAAGTAAATCATGTCCACCTAGCTATCTACTATCTCCATCTTCCTATGTTTTTATACCATAATTGTTCTCTGAAGGCCTGCTCAAAGTGCCTCAGACAAGATGTTTAGGAACTCAACTACAGATCCAGGTGTCAAACTAAAGTGTGAAAGTTAGGTTTGTTTATGTTCCCCTAGGTAACTATCATAACGAGCAGTGATTTATTAAGTTCAGGATAACATCCATGCCTAAGTCTATCAATTTCCTGCCTTCTATTTGAGTCTTGCCCAGTTTTTGCATTCTGTTTTTTCATTATTTTATCCTTTAATCATAATACCAACGTCATCAATATTATTTGGTTTTCCACCCTGTCATTCTCTGATTTGTCTTTGACCAATCCTCTCTAATTTTATCAGTCTCTAGAAGGGATGAGGGTTGTATGGGTTGGCATTCAAACTTCTTCCCACTAACCATAAAGTGTAATTCTTTTTTTAAGTGCTACTGTAAAAAATGTCTTTGTTTTTTCTGTATTCATTTCCACCACTGACTTCCATACCAAATTCACTCTTTTGTAAGCTAAAACCAAGTTTTTCTAACTGTCAGGACTGTAAGCTCATTCTCTCTCTGAAAATCAAGCTGAGTTATCTTTCTGCCAACAATAAATAATCTGGAATTTGAATTTAGCTGGCAGTTGATGATGATGTATGAAATACACACATATACAGTTAGCTCTTTCACAGCTACATTGGCTCTGCATTGCTTATAATAGTGAAATGTTTTGTTAGTAAACTAAGTAGATATGACTAATGATGCACAGAAGTACTCCTGTACAGTAACAAGTTGAGATACTTTTGCACTAACTTTTCTGACTCTCACAGACAGTTCAATAAGTCGAACATGTACCATAAAAGATTGTTCAGAAAATATTGGATGGAGATTTGAGTATTCCAGAGTCTCTCAGAACATATTTCTACAGTATAGTGAGACACAGGCACAAGATACCAGGTTGCACATTCTCATCCAGCAATTGCACTAGCCCAAAATAACTGCATCACAGCTCCCAAAAGTGAAATGAAGTTAATTAAAAAAAAGTCCTCTAGCAGAACACTTTCATTAGCTACTGTAACTCTCAAACTTTTAAAGAATTTTTATTGTGCTTGTGCAAAAGTATCCAACTAAGTGGTAGCTTGGCTTGCAGGAAAAGGAGGAAGGGGAAAAAAAATCTCTTCCATGCCCCGTGGGAGTTAGTTATTTGATAAGGGCTGAGAGAGTCTTAAATATACTCAGACGAGGGAGACGAGCTAGTTATGAACTTTAAACTGTACAATAATCCCTAAGGGTGAAACTAATTTCTTTAAAGTGAAGGAATAGGAACCCACGAATGAAGTGGGCACTTGGACACCAGTTGTATAGTATTGTAGGCAATTTCTGGAATAACAGCTGTGAAAAATAGTAGAGAACTCCAGACCAACTGCAGTCAAATATTTAAGAAACTTTTTAGCTGGTGTGGCACGGTAGCTGTCCCTTTGAGGAGAAATGGCCATCACAGGAGGGGCAGAGACCCATCTCCCTTCAAGGCACAGCCAGTATTTGACATTCAGGATTCAGATGACTAACACATTGAGTATTTTTAGATCATATGGAGGATATTGGTAGTCTGGGGAATAGCATGATAATGAATTGCACCCAACAGAGGCTACTGTATGCAATCAGAGTGTATAATCAAGGCTAAGCAAAGTGGTAATACAAGTTGTCTAATTCTATAATTAGGATCCTACCAAATTCATGGTTCATTTTGGTCAATATCACAGTCTTAGGATTTTAAAAATTCTAACTTTCATGATTTCAGCTATTTAAATCTGAAATTTCACAGTGTTGTATTTGTAGGTGTTCTGACCCTAAAAGGAGTTGTGAGGGGGTCACAAGGTTATTGTAAAAAGCGACAAAGTCCTGTGGCACCTTATAGAATAACAGAATTATTGGAGCATGAGCTTTCATGGGTGAATACCCACTTTGTCATTGTAGGGGAGGTTGTAGGGGAGGTTGCAGTACTGCTACCCTTATTTCTGCACTGCTGCTGATGGTGGCACTGTCTTCAGAGTTGGGTGGCCAGAGAAGGCAGCTTCTGAAGGCAGAGCTGCTGCCAGCAGCAGCGCAGAGGTAAGGATGACATGGTATGGCGTTGGCACCCTTTTGCACTGCTGCTTTCAGAGCTGATCCCTCAGTCAGAAGCCTCCACTCTCTGGACACCCAGCTCTGAAGGCAGCAGTGCAGAAGTATGGGTGGCATGGTCCGGTATTGCCACCCATACTTCTACACTGCTGCTGGCAGGCGCTGCCTTCAGAGTTGGGAACCCAGCCAACAACCACCACTCTCTGGCTGCCCATCTCTGAAGGCAGCGTGGAAGTATGGATGGCAATACCACAACTCCCTTAAAATAATCCCTCTGCAAATCCCTTTTGGGTAAAGACCCCAATTTGCGAAACCCTGGTCTCCACTGTGAAATCTATATAGTTTAGGGTAAAAGCACACACAAGACCAGATTCATGGGGGGAGACTTGATTTCACAGTCTGTGACATGTTTTTCAGGGCCATGAATTTGGTAGGGCCCAAACTATAATTTAGTCTGAAAGAACCTGATAGTCATCTTAGTCAAATCAGAAGTGATTAAGTTATTGTGGAGTTTGCATTGTATTGTCACAGTTTATTTGTGCTGTTTATTACAATGTATCTAATATATTTAACACGTAAAAACAGCGTGGCAAATGGCAGGGATTCTCAAAGGTGACACATCTTCTCTTTGTGGGTAGGAATATATGCTAGATCATCACGTGCACACTACTGTCCTCCATGACAATCCATCTGAAAAAAGTATCAGTGTGTTCGTTCTCTCACAAGGTCTTGGTACCCTCTTTGTCTGGGTGCAGTGCTGTGCTTTTGTTTCCTCTTTTATGGCACTGGAGTAATCACATACTACACCACTTGGGTTTCAGACTAAGATGTCCATTTCTTAGGTTTGGTTCATCATCATCATTGTGTTCCTATTACACCTCTGGCATTTAGGGCGGCGACAAAGTTCCTCCACTCCTGTCTGTTTCTGACAAATCTTTTCAATAGTTTCGCAGTTGTGACCCAGGTTTTTTCAGCTCAGCTTCCACACTCTTTGCCATGTTGTTTTCATGCACCCTTGTTTTTGCTTACCTTCAGGTGTCCATCTTAATGCCATTCTGATGATGGAATCAGTTTTCACCCGAAGCACATGGCCAATCCATCTCCAGCGCCTCCTGGTAATGATGGTCCTCATAGCTTCTTGGTTGCACTGTGTGAATAGGTTTTTGGTTTTCAGATTGTTCTGGACCAACAGATAGGGAGATTTTTTCTGAGGCAGGTTGTATGTAATGAAGACAGTTTGGACATGTCATACTTTGGCATTCCCCAGCATAATGCACTGTAAAGTAGTGTTGAAAATACACAGTTCAGGTAAATCTTGAGTTTGGTTTTAGTGTTGTATTTTGATGATTTCCAGACTGGCTTTAAGCTCCTGAAGGTGTTCCTGGTTTTATTGGTTCTGTTCCAGATGTTCTGGCTTGTTCCACCGTCCTGGCTGATGGTGCTGCCCAAGTATGTGACTGTTTCTACATCAGGAAGAAAATGATCCTCTATCTGTACTGGTGATGGTGAGGCAATATTAAGGGTCATGATATCTGTCTTATTACAGTTGATTTTCAGTCCAATTTTCTCACTGAATGTATTGAATTGAGCTGTTTTTTTTCTTGTGTATATGGTGTTGAGTATGTGATAGGAGAGCGAGATCTGGTTATTAATATTAAAATCTATCCACTCCAAACAGAACGTTCAGTCCAAAGTCCTTTCTGACCCTTCCCCAAATGCTTAAGTCTCTTGTACTGGGCTTCTTCCTGACTCTAGTCCTAGACCTCCATCCTGTCCATAGAGAAGAATGTCCTCACAGGTTTCTCTAAGACAATCGTTTTGCATATACTCCCACAAAAAGTCATATGATTCCTAGTCAACAGATTCTCTCCTCGCTCCCTGCTCCTGCCCATGCACACACAGTTGTGTGCTCTATCTGGGGACTAACATTTCCCCAAATTCCAGCCTTAAAAGAGCTATGGTCCTGGAAGGAGCAGCACCCTGTTACATCCAGGGTATCAGTTGCTCCACCGCAGCTGGATATATTCATAAGGAGAAGGGAAGAAAAGGTGAAAAATGTGGCTTAGTTAAGAGGCAGGTGAAAACCTCATGAATACATTCAGGCTTGTCATAGTCTTGACATACTTGTCTAAGGGAGATGACAGCCCACACTCTTCAGGTGGAGTAGAGCAGGGAACGAAAGTCAAGCCCATTGTTCATTTTATTTATTATAGTGCTATAGAGTATATAGCTGGAGCTAAATATAAATAATTGTATAATTATGGGATTTATGTATAGATATTAGATTAGATTTGAGTTGTAGAATTAAGTGATGTATAAGGAGGCTTATACCACAGGGTACAGGACTAGTAAGTATGTATCACTGATAACTACGTATTATCTGTATAAGTAAGATAGGGCTGTAACACAAGATCTACAGGCCCTAGGTCTGTAAGATATGCAGCCTGGCCATAGAAAGGCTTAGGCCGAAAACAGATTAGCATGACTAGTTGTCTGAGAGAGAACTCTATCCCAGTAAAATGTAAGATTACGGTAAAAGATGAGTAAAATTGCTGATATTCTGGAAACTATGCAGCAACAGAGTGTAAAATATGTTGCAGTGTCTCAGTTAATATTGCAAGATGACAGGTAATATCTTGACTGATTCTGAAAAGACCACAAATTACCATAGTAACTGATTGATATAAATGCTATTGAGTGTAAGAGGAGCTAAGGGGTTAGCCTATGAAAAACCAGGCACTCTGAAATCAATGGGGTGTGGAAATACAGATAAGGAACAGGGGCTGAAACCATTATGCATAAACATAAGTAGCACTATAGAATACAATAAAAGCTATATCGTGGCCTGTGCAGCGGAAGGAGAGGCTAGGGTGACAACCGTCGGTGAAGCTGTTGACAATGAAAATAATGTTTTCGATATGGTCTCCCACAGTATTCTTGCCAGCAAGTTAAAAAAGTGTGGATTGGATGAATGGACTATAAAGTGGATAGAAAGCTTGCTAGATTAGGGTTCAACAGGTAGTGATCAATGGCTTGATGTCTAGTTGGCAGCTGGTATCAAGCAGAGTGCCCCAGAGGTTGGTCTTGGGGCTGGTTTTGTTCATCTTTATTAATGATCTGGATGATGGGATTAATTGTACCGTCAGCAAGTTCGCAGATGACACTAAGCTCGGGGAAGAGGTAGATACACTGGACTGACTGGCTAAGCAGCAGTTCTGCAGAAAAGAACCTGGGAATTACAGTGGCGAAGAAGCTGAATATGAGTCAGCAGTGTACCCTTGTATTAGTAGGAGCATTGCTAGCAGATCGAGGGAAATGATTATTCCCCTCTATTCGACACTGGTGAGGCCATACCTGGAGTACTGTGTTCAGTTTTGTTCCCACCGCTACAGAATAGATGTGTACAAATTAGAGAGAGTCCAGTGGAGGGCAACAAAAATGATTAGGGGGCTGGGGCACATGACTTATTAGGAGAGGCTGAGGAAACTGGGGTTATTTAGTCTGCAGAAGTGAAAAGTGAGGGGGGATTTGATAGCAGCCTTCAACTACCTGAAGGGGGGTTTCAAAGAGGATGGAGCTAGGCTGTTCTCAGTGGTGGCAGATGACAGAACAAGAAGCAATGGTCTCAAGTTGCAGTGGGGGAAGTCTAGGTTAGATATTAGGAAACACTATTTCATTAGGAGAATGGTGAAGCACTGGAATGGGTTACCTGGGAGGTGGTGGAATCTCCATCCTTAGAGGTTTTTAAGGCCTGGCTTGACAAAACCATGGCTGAGATGATTTAGTTGATGTTGGTCTTGCTTTGAGCAGGGGATTGGACTAGATGACCTCCTGAGGTCTCTTCCAACCCTAATATTCTATGATTCTGTGAATGGTTGGCACTTCAGGGTCTCTAGCAGAAAATGCAAGTGGTGCCAGCATTAGGACTAGACATGCTATGTTATCCCTTTCTTTCCTGTAATATTGTAGTGTGTTTGGCATTTTTTATCTGCTTAAAATGATTCTTAATGAAAGGATGGTTACGACCTCCTAAGCACACCAGTTGTGGTCACTGTTCCTCGTGTTCCAGAGTCTCCAAATCTAATGATCTTCTTAGTGGCAATTCTCACCCTGCTAATGATGATACTGTACTTATTTAGGAGGTCAAACTCTCAACTGAGGTCACTGATCTAATATAAAACCAATCCATCAATAATCAATATATTAGTTCAGAAATTCATAAGACTTCATAGGCCTGTACAAGCACTTGGATAGACAAGGTCTCAGAGACTCAAACTTTTCAAACCTGCAGTGCCTAGCATGCTGCTGGTGCTATATACAAACATGTAAATTATATCAAGAATGGTACACATTAAGGCAATATGGAGTCCTTAGCACAGCATGACTAGGGCCTCTTGCGAACCATTTCTATTGTCATAGCATTGTGCCATAGCACTGCCTCCAAATCAGAGTCCTGCTACTATTTGGCATAACAGTGGCAGAGGCTCTCTTCTTTTCTAGCGAGTCAGGGCGGCACAATGAGGGTTCCATTTTTCCCCAGTTGAGGCAGCTAAGATCCTCTTCCCCA
Organism: Gopherus flavomarginatus; assembly: GCF_025201925.1. Classification (NCBI taxonomy): domain Eukaryota; kingdom Metazoa; phylum Chordata; order Testudines; family Testudinidae; genus Gopherus; species Gopherus flavomarginatus. Next base: position 110,144,585 of record NC_066619.1, read on the forward strand.
CAGGAGTCTTGGAAGCCACAGCAGAAGCCCTCTCAACCCACTGGAGAGGTAGGGGTCACAAGAGGAAGGCCTCAGTTCCCTCTCATTGTTTGGGTATTTGGTGAATGGGTGGGTTGATCCTCCTCCTGTCATTCACACAGCCCTCTACTGGAGTGGTATTAGAAGGGCCCTCCGAAGAAGAGGGTCTTTTAGTTTACTTTCCATGGAGGTGCATGGGGCATTTTACTCCTCAGCATTGCTGTTTCATCCTCTCTGCTGACACTGGTTACGCTCAGGTCATGTTTTCAAAGGGTTTCTCACTTTTTAAACCATGGGGTCTAGATAAATAAAATACTAAAAATTGAGATTCTGATGTAATCATATGACTCCAGCAGCTGCGACCCTCGGTGTAGGTTTGTAGTGCCTATGACTTAATGTGGTCTTGTCTAAAACACTACCAAAAATGACAGATTGTGGTTGGTGGGTAAAGGGAGTGAGAAAACATCTGCACATCCATGAAGGTATGTTCAGCTCTTGGCGGAAGGGAGATCTTCATATTTCATTTTTTTTACTTTAGAATTTTATTTGTATATTTGTATTAAAATATATTTTACTTCTACATTTGGTGGATCATCAAGGATGGGTTTAATAGATGATATGTATTTTCATGAGTGGTTTCAATGTGGTGGTGATTTGGGCCTTGGTTCTGCTTGATGGGTTGGATCACAGAAACTCCCCTGGCAGCTGCCACCTGATGTGCTAAGACTACCTCTGCTCCTGTTTTTCCTGCCAGCCTGGGACTCCAACACCCTGTCTTGCTGAGCCAGACACTCCAGTCTGCTCCAACAAAGACCCAGAGTTTGAATTACTTGCCCCAAAGCTGCAAGTTTACCTGAAAGCAGCTAACAGAAGTGTTCATGTCTTTAACACTCAGATGCCCAAGTCCCAATAGGGTCTAAACCCAAATAAATCCATTTACTCTGTATAAAGCTTATAAGAGTCAACTCATAAATTGTTCTCCATCTATAACACTGAGAGAGAGAAATGCACAGTTATTTGCTCCCCCAGGTATTAATAAATACTCTCAGTTAATAAGTAAAAAGTGATTTTATTAAATACAGAAAGTAGAATTTAAGTGGTTCCAAGTAGTAACAGACAGAACAAAGTAAGTCACCAAGGTAAATAAAATAAAATGTGTAAATCTATGTCTAATCAAACTGAATACAGATAATCGCACCTTCAGAGATGCTCCAATAAGTTTTTTCCTCAGAATGGATACCTTCCAGGCCTGGGCACAATTCTTGTTCCAGCTCAAGTGGAAGATAGAGGATTCTTCATGATGGCTCCTCTCTTCCCTTTGTTCTCTTCCACCCCTTTTATATATCTTTTGCATAAGGTGGGAATTCTTTGTCCCTCTCTGGGTTCCCACCCTCTCCTTCTCAATGGAAAAGCATCAGGTTAAAAATGGATTCCAGTTCAGGTGACATGATCACATGTCATTGCAAGACTTCATTGCCCACTTGGCAGCACACATGTATACAGGAAGACTCACAGGTAAAACACATCCATCTGCAGACAATTGTCCTGGTTAATGGGAGTCATCAAGATTCCAAACCACCATTAATGGCCCACACTTTGTATAATTACAATAGGCCCTTAGAGTTAGATTTCATATTTTCTAGTTTCAGATACAAGACATTTATACGAATAGGATGATCACACTCAGTAGATTATAAACTTTGTAATGATACCTTACAAGAGACCTTTTGCATGAAGCATATTCCAGTTATATTATATTCACTCATTAGCTTATTTTTATAAAACCATATAGACCACAGCATCACACTGCTCAGAATTATTTTGATGAAAAAACTTCCATTGGGGCACAAGGATGAAGAGAGAATTCCAACTGATATTAAAAAAAAGCCACCAACGATAAACACAGAAAGATAAAAAGGATCAAGTATCCGACAGCTTGAACCAAACAAGGAGAATTGGGAAAAGGAGAGCAATTAGCCAAAGATCTAAAAGGGTGAGGGCCAAAAACCTGAATTTGATGCGGAAGGTGAACAAAAACCAGTGCAAAGATTAGGAGTGACATAATCAGAGTGGTAGGAGAAGATAACAATGATTTTGGACATCATGGAGGACAGAATGAATGGTGAAAGGCTGGGCAGGAAAGAAGAGAAGGTTGAAGGAATCCAGCCAGGAAGAGATCATGGCCAGATTTCTGAGGAAAAAGTACCGCTGGAGTTGGGGTGAAAAAAGCTACCTGAATTAAAACTGGATTGATTTGTGTCGTCATGGAATAGATATAACTACATAACACTTTGTCCAGTCAGTGCTTGAAAATATCTTCTGTTTTAAAATTTGTTATTCTACTGTATGATCAGTCTGATCAATGAATGACAAGCATCATCTTAGTGTGAATGTGTATCTCAAGCTCATGTCTCACCAGCCACTAGGGTACAGGGCACAAATAAATTCATAAAGGAAACATACACATCAGTATTTCATCTTACTGAAATTCAGACGCCACTGAATCATTCATGATAACATTGAAGGTCAGGTACTATTTTAACAAATTAATGTGCTTACAGCATTCACTCAATAATACATCCCTGTATGGCATGTTGTGATTTTTCCAATATGGTTTCCTGAAGCTGTATTTGAAGTGCATTAATAAGTGTATATACACCACTATGACCTCCCATGCAGAAAGCAACTTTGATATAATTGCTTCTTTAAATGACATTGAAGTCAGATGTTCGATAATTACTTAACACAGCACTTTGTTAGATTGTGACACATAAGCAGCAAATTTTCCAATAGCACATAGTTTGTCTTTTACCTAATGTTTCCATTTTTCTTAGTATTTTCATTAGTCGACTTTATGGTCACCTTTTCAATTTGTCTACTACATGATCTACAATGCTGGAGTTTGTTGTTTTTTTAAATTTATTCATTTCTATAATTCCTACCACATTTGCCAAAGATATTTCAGGTAAGAGAAATTGTAATCCTGTTTTTCCCAATAAGCAACTGAACTTTGCTCTACAGCTTGAAAAGCTAGTTTCTTTTCAATGTCATCTTTAATTTTCTTTACAAGTTAAAACATTTTACATGATAGATGCATCTAGCAGATATTACATAAAATGATAGAGCATTTTTCCAAAAGAATTATTGTGGAAATCTCCACTTTCCACTATTACTTTAAGCGTATGAAGCTTTACATTCTATCCAACCAACTGGAAAGCCACATCCTCAGTCAGTGTAAATAAGCATAGCTCTGACTTCAGTGGAGCTCTGCTGGTTGACATGCGCTGAGAATCTGGCCCAGAGTGTTTTGCATTCCCATTTCATGGGCTTAATGGGAATTACTGACAGTTTCTATTGCAAATGCTGAAATTGTGCCGATTATCCTTCTTACTCAATTGTGATCGGAAACTACATGTTGAATCTTATCATTTTTGTCATTTGTTCGGTTTATGGAAAATGGTGGGGAGCAAAACAATTTGAAACCAGTAACTTAAAAAATGACAAAAGCTTCTTTCTGATTAAAGAATCCTGGATGATCAAGGGGAACAGATTTCAAAAGGAACAACATTGTGCTTAAGCTCTGAGTCCCATTTGAAAGGGGGTCTCAAGCTGGCCTGTAAAATTACCACTCCAATGTTATGCATATATACTGCATGCAGAATCTTAGAGCTTGTGCCAAATATTAAGGGCTCAGTTCGCAGCTGCAACAGTGACTGTAAGACCCAGCCATTGGCACAAATTAGAACAGCCACATAAGCTTTAAAACAAGAAAATGAGCCAAATTAAGCCTTGATGTTAAATAAGCTTCAATGCATTTGTGCTTGCTTACACCAAGGAATCATAGGTCACAAATGCCAAACAATGACTAATGGTAAAATTAACTATTACTATTCAAAGAAAAAGATTAGGAAAGGACAGATAAACTTTCTCATTCTAGACACCAAACCATTAACAACATTTAAAAGGAAAAGGATATTACCATACTAGAACACGGGGAAATAGCACAGTAATCAGACCCATGACCAGATCAGAGACTTTAAAAAAAATTTTTTTTCTCAAAGTGTTTGATATATTTTGAAAATAAAAAGAATAAAATATACAAAGATGAGAATCAGGAAAAGAATATGCTGAAACTGTAGGAGGGATTGTACAGAGCAAAGCATGTTCTGTGATAGACTATATATTATGACTTTTTTATTTTAGAACTTTCCCAATAAAATAAAATGAGTCATAAACTAATAAGGTCCCAGTTAGGCATAATAATTGGATCCAACTCAAAATGATTAAAAATATTACTGTATTTCTACTACATTAATACTTGATAACATCAGGTGATGGGGTTTTCAGCATCATCCTAACCGAAGCCCAGACACTTCCGTCCACCCCATAATTATCCACATTTTGGGAAGAATAAAATGACTATTTCTGCAGCAGATGAAAAGACCCCTCCCTCCTAGCAGTCATAAGATAGGGAGGAGAGGAAAAATCTCTCTCCAGAGATTGATGTTCATGAGCAGCCTTTCACAAGCTTCCAGAGCTACAGAGCCTAAAGAATTTATTTACATTGCAAGTGTCACTGAACACTGCTCTCCCAGCAGCCAGGACTGAAAAAGGGGAAAGCTGCTGCTGCTTCTCAGCATCCATGGAAAGCTCCGGATTACCAGGCCACCAAGATGAGAATGGGAAGAGAAAGACAGAAGTGAAGTGTCTCCTCATCCCCACCCACCAGCAATGAGAAACCACGTGAGACCTGTTCTTTCTCCTAGCTGGCAGGAGAAAGAGCAGGGAGGGCAGAGGAGGGAAGTGAGCTTCAATGTACAACACTGAATCCATTACCTCGCGTGTACACAAGTCCTAAGAGTGGCAGCTGACACTTGTTTAGAAAAAGACTCTACTGCCCCATAGATACTCAGCTGTTATAAATTGGCTTTGCTCCAATGGACTCCATTGGCTCCAATGGATCTCTGCTGATTTATGCCAGCTGAAGATCTTGCCTATACACTTTAAACCCAGAATAGAACCAAAAAAAGGACTTCTTGCAAGTTTCTTGGGCAATTCTATTAATGCATTCCATGACCATGTGAAATACATTTTCCACTTTTAAAAGAGAGGTCACTTTAAAAAAAAAAAGTCCAGCAATAAAGGAAGCTTTTTTAATTCCTACCCTTCAGTTCTCCTTTCTGTCTTTGAAAAGGCTCATCATCTCCACACCGCAGGTTTCGCTCCTGTCCTCCATGGTTCAGTTTTAGGATGTAGAAACACCTTGTTCTGTCACAAAATATCAGAAACAGCTTTCTCTATCAGTCTCCTAGAAAAGATTGAACTTCATATTATCCCTACTTCATGTGCACACATGCTCGCTTCTACTCCAGTTAGTAGCAGAGGGCCAGATGTTTTGGCCTCTTACCTGGGATGAGCAATAAATTGGTAATAAAACCCATTCTTTTTTTTTCTTTATTTCTTTTTGCCTAAACCTAGAACTAAACCTGGATGAAGACTTTTTTGAGACTTGAGGGAGGGGGCAGGATGCAACTCCTTTCATTATTTTTCCAACTTTTGCTCCTCTTAGATCTGAGTGGAACCAAAGAGAGCGAGAGAGTTAAATATTATGTGAGCACCTATTCCTGAAGCCATTTATAACCTGATCAGAAGCTGGAAGTATGAGAAATCCCACAAGAATACTCACTTTGAGGCTCCCAGCCTAACTGTGCACAACCAAGAGGTTTGATGAATATCTAATCTTTAGGGTGCTTAACTGTAGCATCTTGGGTATCTCTCCTTGTATTTTTATATTAGGCTATCGTTATATGAATTCCCAGGATGGGCTGTAATATTCTCTCACATGTGTAAAAGTGGATGAAAACACTTTTTCACAGGCTTTACTAGCTGTGCAGACGTTTTTCTCACTGCACAGTTCTAGCATTTGGTACATTTATAAACGTGAGAAAAATTCAGAGAAGTAAAGCTTTTGAAACCCACACCTGAACTGAGTCAAGGGTGTTAAACAGAAGCAACAAGAGCTGTGGAAAAATTCTCTTAGCCCTCGTCCAGACTAACCCGCGGCATCGGCGGGTTAAAATCGATTGCTCGGGGATCGATATATCGCGTCTAGTCTGGACGCGGTGTATCGATCCCCGAGCGCGCTTACATCGATTCCGGAACTCCATCAATCCGAACGGAGTTCCGGAATCGACGCGGAGAGCCGCGGACATCGATGCCGCCCCGTCCAGACTGGTGAGTACCTCGATTTTAGAAATTCGACTTCAGCTACGTTATTCTCGTAGCTGAAGTTGCGTATCTAAAATCGATTTTAATTCCTAGTCTGGACGTGGCCTTAGAGTGAAATTTTCCTCTGTGCAGAGGGCCAACATAAGACCAGTTTGCCACTTAAATTCCACATAAACCCCCTTCTAAGGATTTAAATATGACTAAGTGGTGAATAGGTTGTACTGGCCCTCAGTACAGAGGTAATTTTTGTTCCTCATGAGCAAGCTCTGCTTTGTTTAAACCTCTCCAAGTTCACAACATTACTTGCTCTTGCTCCCATTGATGGGAAAGTTCCTTCAACTTCAGTTGAGCAGAATCAAGTCATAGCATGAAGCAATACATCTAATTGCATATGAGAAAGCAAGAGAATGACCATCCTTTCATAGGTTCCTCATGTATTTTAGAGTGGTTTACCATGCTTGCTAATTTAAGACCAGGTTGGTTATAACAGCTTTTGTTCAGGAACGGGGCCCTTCTTGCATGACTCTGAGTGCCAATCACAACTACAGTTCCAGCAGCAGGGAGAGTGTAGTGTATCCTCTTTCAGTGCACACCAGGATTGCTGAAACAATTTGTATAGCGTGGTGATGAGCCATTGAACCAAACTATAAACCCTGTATGTGATAAGAAACAGTTCAAGCCAGGGGGTGTGGCAGCAGCCTCAGGACCCCTAGTTCCAGCAGCTATGGGGCACACTCCTGCAAAGGAACAAATAAGAAGGGTGTGGTCTAAAGGATGATGCAACCTGCACACTCTCTCTATATGTGGGGAATACTTGGGGAAGGAATGTATCTTATAGGCACAGTGTGATGCTCAATGAGCCTGCTACGTGAGGTCTAGGTACATTAATGCCATGTTAATTATTCCCTTTTTGAGATTTCACATAGATATACTTATCCTGATAAATAATACCATTGGCAAAACTACTACTAAAGAATATACTGTACCTAAATACAATGCACCTTTAGTGATAACCAAGTATAGACATAGAACTGTAATCATGCCTAAAACAATTCCATTTGGATATTTTATACTAAGTGCTACTGTGTTAAAATGAGGGAATGAATTACACTGATGTATTTTTTTTAATGTTTTCCCCCCTAGTGTAAATCTATGTAGCTAAAGCTTCATGTTTATATATGGGAAACTCACCTGGTACCCAGGAAAAATAACATCCTTTGTTTAAAAGAGGAAGTGGGATTCTGCCTGTTTGGCTGCCTTTGAATAGAACAGATTGCCTGTCTTTTCGAAGATTGCACACAGGCTAACGGACTTTACATCAAAATTGTTTACCTTTTATTTTTTTAAAGCAATCTTTCCAATATTTTATGGATTGCATCATTTTGTAGGGGTAGTGTTATTTATTTTGCACATATGTGGTTGTTTTTAGTTTTAAAGTTGTTGTTTTTCTGTAACTTTAATAGTATTGATATTTTGCAATTAAAGAGTATGAATTATGTATACTGACACCATTTGGCTAGATTTTTCTTCTCCCCTACTGGGCAGTAGGCTACAGATATTAGCCGTTTCAGCACTTAGCTCAAATACTGATGATTCTGGGCCTTGTTGCTCTGGTTTATAGAATCTCTTCTTGCATAGCTGCTGATGTAGTTCATCCAACATATATAAAGCTTACATGGGCCATTTTTCCAGCATATGGTCCACAACAACTTTTCTCTACCAATCTGGTACAGGTGTCCAAGCCGTTTCAGATGGCTTCCTTCCAAATTCTGCTCAGCTGTAAAGTCAAATTAGTCAATCACCTCACTGATGGAATTCAGTTTCTTTTCCTTTCCTCTTTTTTTTAACAGTAGCATACACATAGTCGAAGATGAAAATACGGATCATTGTAAAGATTCTGGTATCAATTCTCTTACTTTGGGTCAGATTTACCAAGTGATTTAGGTGCCTGACTGCCCCAGCTACCTCCTTTCTCAATCACTATGGACACCACCACCATCCTACTCATCACTTATCCCTGTAACCAGGGTGTCATCTTCAATCTCAACTTCTCTCTAGAGCCTCAAATCCAGGCTATTCTTTGCAGGGAAAGTCTGCAGATCCATTACAATGTGTCTTACTCCTGCTAGTAGCTTCTTGGGGCAGTAACCAGACTTGTAAATGAGACAGACTGAGTGCAGCCATACACTTGAAGACCCAGTCAGCTAGCCAGTTTGAACCGCTTCCTGCAGCTGCTGGAAGCCTTTTCCAGACCCCCTGCTCAGAACAGCAGCAGTAACAACAAAAAAGCTTTAAAAAGCCAACCAATCCACAAAAAGGATTCAAAAAGTGTTACTGGGCTGCTACTTAGTCTTGGGAGGACTGGAGGAGACTGTAGCAGGAAACTCCCTTCTGATACCAAGGTTGCAGCAACTTCTAGCATATAGCATATGTCTGGGCAGGTCTCACTGGTAATCAGAGTAATAGGTAAGTTGGCAAAAAATGCCTGGGCTAACTGTACTTCACTTGCATTGTGATCATCCATGCCACAACTGCCAAGTTAACAGAATTCAGTTTCAAGAATAGAGAACATCATTCAGGGAACAAGTCATTCAAGGATAATGAAAGAACAGAACTCAAACACAGCACCAGTTGGGAGAAGATAAGAATAATTAGGCCATTGGAACTATAACTCCAGTCCTGAATAGCCAAGATGAACTGGTGATGTCTTGCAACACTTTGGCAATGGCTTTTATCAACAAGGAAGGATGTACCAGGTCTTCAACCTGGTTACAAGCTTCTAATCTTCTCTGTTCCTGGACATGTATTAAAAGAACAAGAGAGAGAGAGAATGCTTTCTGTATGTTCAAGCACTACCCATAAAGATGGAATAAATATCATAATGGCTGGTTAAGGAAGGAAAAATCCAAGAGATTAGTCTATAGACTAAGATCTTTTAATGGAACGTTGTCCCTGAGTTATCCAGTCAATGGACCTATCTGCCTCCAGGATCCAGAATAGAAATTGAAGACTTCTTCCAGAAGAAGAATTTAATAAGCTGCAGCTACAGTTATGCACTTTCTTCCATGGCCAAAAAACATGACTTACTGTTTCTGGTGACAACATTCCCCAGGATGACAACAAGAAGGCAGAAGGGAGCACTCTTCTGCATGAGAGGCCCCAAATAATCTAGAAAGGTCTTGGGTTTCAGATCCAATTCTGGTGGCAATGATCACTTGGTTATTCCACTTCTACAAGAAGGATCTGCTTCCAAGGACAAAATTCTGCACCCAAGCCCAGAAATTAAATCTAAATAGATACACAATATGGGAAAGGTATCAACTAAAATACGATATATAGATGTGTATGTATGTCATAGCATTCCCTCTCAGATCTGAACCTTTAAATTCAGAAAATGAGATACTAGCACCTGAATCCTCTAAGCTTAATTACCAGCTTAGATCTGATAGCACTGCCAGCACCCAAAAATATAGTGTTTTGGGGCACTCTGACCTCCCCAAACTTCCCTGGGGACCCCAAGAACCCAGATTCCTTTGGTTCTTAAAACAAGGAGAAATAAACCATTCCCCCACCTTTCCCCCTCCCAGAATTTCCCTCCCTGGGCTATCCTGAGAGATACTGATCCAACCTCTTAAATCACCATATAGAGAAGCATCTCCCTTCCATTCCACAAAGAGGCAAACAGATTCAAGGAAAACAGAGATTCTATCTCTCCCCCCTCCCGTCTCCCCCACCCATCCTGGTGAATTATCCCTATCCCCTGGAATAAAACAAGGGAGACAAGAAAAAAAATCAATCAGGTTCTTTAAAAAGAAATCTTTTAATAAAAAAAAGGAAAAAGTAAAGAATTATCTCTGTAACTTCAAGATGTAAATATTAGGGTCCTATAGCTTACAGACGCCAGAAAGAGACTCTCCCCCCAGTACCAATACAAATCAAAATATTCCCAGCAACTACACATATAAAAGTTAACCAGCCAGATCTACAATTGCAAATAGAGTAAAACAATCAAAAAGCCTAAACCGCTTGTTTTTACTTACTATTTTAAAAGAAACTTAGAGAGCCTGTAGTAATGTCTGGTCTCTCTCAGACCCTCCGAGAGAAGAACACACAACGGACAAAGAACACACACAAAAGCTTCCCTCCACCCAAATTTAAAAGTATCTTGTCTTCTAATTGGTCTTCTGGTCAGGTGTCCAGTTCCCTGCTTGTAACCCTTTACAGGTAGAAGGGACATTAACCCTTAACAATCTGTTTATGACAATATATAACACATCTCTTTTAGCCTTGAGAAAGTGTTTTACGAACAGGGCCTTCAAGGGCCTGATCTATATGTATAGCATAGCATTAAGTTAGTGGCATATATGGATCCAGTCAATGCAAAAGCAAAGCATGCAAAAATAAAATTATTTTTTTTAAAAGTACTAATTCATTCTGAACCATGGAAGCGCTAGCCTGATGGTTCATAGCCATGTAAAAAGAAAGATGTAGAGCTACTTCCTGGTCATATTTTTCCCATTTTCCCTAAGTTTTAAAAATTAAATGTTCATTCTCTCCTTGATAATTTAAGTAAAAGTTGCTGAAACTCACTCTATATGTCCTCCACATTCAGATCCTTGAGTTCTTCAGTCTAGTCCGCTACCCTAATTTCCCTTTTTTAAATCCATCCATTTTGAAATCAAGAACCCTAATTGCAGATCTGTTTTTTTCTTTATCCTTCCATTTTGTTCAAACTTAATTAGCTCTTGATGACTTGAACCAAAATTGTCCACTACAAGCAGTTCTATGAGGTACTCACTAATTCCAGATCTAAAATGGTATTACTTCTTGTTGGCTGGCAACTGTTTGGTGAAGAAATCTGTCAGCTATCCCATCCAAGAAAATCTGGGCCCAACTACAAGTAGCACTTGCCCTCCAATCTATATCTGGGAAGTTAGTGTCTCCCATAATCACACTATTCCCAGTAGTATTTATTTCACTGAAAATGTAAAAGACGTTTCTATCCATATCCAAATCAGATGCTGAGCGCCAAGCAATATCCCAGGGGAATCTCTAGAAGCTTTCTTTCCCAAAGTGATTTTGACCCAAAAAAAACTCTGTTCCATCCATTCCATTACTGCTAATTGCTTTACAGTCTACCTCATTTTTACGATGCTATTCCACTATCTTTACCTTTATTTACTTTCCTGAACAGCACATAGATTTAAAAAAAGTGCTCATTTATTCTTTTTCCATTCCTAATGATAACACTACTTTTGGGCATTCCATTCTAATGGATCTGTGAAGAAGAAAAGGAAAACTTATCTTGCGTGAACATTTCCTTTCTTTTAGCGTAAAAGCCTTCAGTTCCAATCCATCCAGCATGAGGACTATGGTTCTGACAGAGGCCTAAACTGTCACACCCTCCTCCATTTTCTTTGTGGGCACTAAAATATATATATAATTTCCTTGGAGTGGATTTTCAAGTTGCTCTGAAACAGAAAATGTTTGTGAATTTTCTTTTTTTCCCCCTCCTATTAACACATGAATTCAACTTTAAAGACTTTAGCTCAACAAAGTAGCTAGTTGACTGAGTCTTCAGGGGTGTGACCCCTTCCAGTCTGCCATAATTGGCAAATCTGGTTACTGCCCCTAAGAAGCTGCATGCAGGAGTAAGTCCCACTGTAATGGAGCTGTGGTCTTACTTTATCAATTTTTGTTTCTTCTAGCAGGAAAGATAAAGTTTTCTATATCTAAATATAGATTGCAGTTTTTTCTGAAAAAAAATCTTTAAGAAACAGTCTTGCCTATCCAACCACACTGTTAAACTCTCATCCAGGCTTTCATCTTGTGTTTCAATTGCTACAACATCCTTTTCTCTGATCTTAACTCATTTAACACACTCATTTCTATTCAGAACACAGCTGCAAAGATCATTCTCCTAGCCCATTACTCTGACCATGCCTTTTTCTTTTGAATCCCTCTGCTGCTGGCTCTTCACTGTCACATCAAACTTAAGCTGGTTGGCTTCACCCTCATGGCATATCCCTACCCTACTATCTTCTCTTATTCATTATCAAGATGTCAGCTTTCACATCCTATCAGCCCATGATGCCAGCCTTCATCAAAACGAGCACCTTTGTGCTTTCCCTTTGCTGCCCCTCACAACAGAGAGGAGCTTGCCATAAACATCCACAAAATGAATGGATTGGCCTCCTTCGAAACTCTCCTTAAAACTTTACTTTTCCATATTTCCTATAAAAAACTTGACAACGGTTAGGCTGTTGGTATACTGAGACAATTGTGTACTATGCTGACCAATATTGTCTCATTGTTTCCTTGTACTCCCCCATATGTGTGTTTGTCGCTTTTCTTATGCTTAGATTATAAGCTCCTTGGGGCAGGGACTGTGTTTTTTGTTTTGTACAGCACCTTGCACAATGTGATCCTGATCCGTGACTAGTGCTACAGTAATACTACTAATACTATAACATGACGTAAACATCAGTAACTCCATTTACTCCAAGGCTGGTGCAAATGAGAGCAGAACTTGACCCAGATAAAATCACTAATTGTTGCAGTCCCAGAAACTGTCATTCTAGAACAGAAAAATGTTGCTCATGTGGCCAGCTCTTTTAGCTGTGTTGTCGGCAGTGCTTGAATTTACTATTCAGCATGTGAGCTCACGGGCAGACTTGAAATGTTTGATGACATGTTCTAAAGCATTTTGGTGATCAACTTCCTTTAGACTGATGATAAAAAATAGCAACAATGTTATGACTACAGCTGTTTGTATAATATGGAATGTAATGAAATTCACCCCACTGCAGAAAGCCCAGACAGGTAAATCCAGCTTAAGTATTCAAAAAGAAGATATCAGATTGGTGCACAGGCCTTGTGCTAGTTCTCTGAATTTCACCATTATTTGCCATTGTTTTAACAATACATTTTCCTGTAAGCTTTGTGATGGGACAATTTGTATTAAAAACTAGAAGATCTGTTGATGGGATGAGCCTCAACATTTTTACTTCTAATAAAGGGATCGGCAACCTTTCAGAAGCGGTGTCCCAAGTCTTCATTTATTCACTCTAATTTACAGTTTCATGTGCCAGTAATACATTTTAACATTTTTTAGAAAGTCTCTTTCTGTAAGTCTATAATATATAACTAAACTATTGTTGAGTATATATATTAAATGAAGCTTCTTAAACATTTTAAAAACCTTAAACCTGGACCGGTGGCCACGACCCGGGCAGTGTGAGTGCTGCTGAAAATCAGCATGTGTGCCACCTTTGGTTGGTTCTCATGGTTGCCTACCCCATTCTAATATTTCCACATCTGGGATGTATTTTTCGAGCTTAGCCTGGCAGTATAGTGGTCTCTTATTTTGCTCCAAGCGCTGCTCCAGGAGATTTCAATACTAGCTGTTAATTGTCCTAATCTTTTAGGTAGATGAGAAAAACACACACTTTTTTTTTTAATCAGACGCTTCCTAAATTTCCAAATTACCAAATACAGTTGGATGCTATACCTAGAACAAGATTACCGTATATACTCATTCATTATCCCATTCATTTACAAGCCGACCCCCCAAGATTGTTAGGTAAAAATAGCAAAAACTATATGACCCTATATTTCAGGGGTTAGCAAACTTTGGCTCCCGGCTGTCAGGGTAAGCATCTGGTGGGTTGGGACATTTTGTTTACTTAGAGAGTCTGCAGGCATGGAGCCCCGCAGTTTGCCATTCCCAGCCAATGGAAGCTGCAGGAAGTGGCACGCCTGCAGACGCTCCAGGTAAACAAAACAACAATGTATTAGATATTCAATTAAATTATTCCATAAGTTTAAAATCATCAAATTTTGGTGTAGACCCATTTATAAGCCGACTCTGGCTCTTTGATGTGTCACTTTTTTACCAAAAATATTCGGTTTATGAATGAGTATATATGGTAATTCTTTTTATTGCAGTGAAGCGTTTTGTATTTAAAGTGACCTAACTGAACTTTTTTCTAGATCATGCTTCCTAGCCAATTTATTAGAATAACACTTCCCACTACAAGTGCTAGAAATTAGTGATAAAGTCACAATTAATAATAATTAGATAAATTCAAGGCTTGCTTCCTCTACCCTTAATGGCATGAGAATAACTTTACTCAGTAAGTAGCCAAACTGAAACTCAGGAGACTAGCATTGAGACTAGAATAGCAATAGCAGTGAAGCCCTGGGCAACCTCGCCCAGAACCTTAGGTATGTACTCAACAGATTAGTTGGTTTTGCTGCGGCATCTCTGCTATCGTTGTTCAAGCTGGCTTGATCAAAGATAGTTCAGGTATGTCTATTTGTACTGCAGTCTGTCTTCTGATTGTAATGAAGACATACACTAAGGGTGGCAAAGTCAGGCCCTTCATCTCTTTTTCTGCCTGTGAAAGTTTCACAAGCAGATTGTGAAGCCCTCACACTTATTCATTATCCAAAAATATTTGACTAGTGTCTTTCTGACTTTGAGTATTGACTAAGTGTTTGAAATTCCAGATGTTGCTTAATTGAGATTGGTCACATCAGTAATAGGGTATTGCGTCCATTCTGTGATTAGCTGAAAGTGCAAGTATATAATGTATGTATTTTATTTCTACAAATACTTGCACAACTGAATATTCACTCAGACATTTGTGCCAATCAATCAAAAAAGCTCAAGAATTTGTGGAAAGAAAAAACAAAAAGGAACCAAGTGAATTCATTTACTAATTCATTTACAAATTCAAAGAAATATTTATGGGAAAATATTGTCCTTTCCCCTTATCTCTATGTAGACATATGTTGACAATTTTTATGTTCTTCCAGCCATGTGAGCCTTCATATTTCCTGCTAGTACGGACTGAGTTTACTCAGGTACACTGATGAATTATATCAAGATGATCAAATCCCTTTTGTATCAATCTAACTAGGTGGTCACTTTATTGGTCTATTTGTGAATTAAATTATTTTCCAAGACTTGTGGAGGCAGCATGTGCTAATATTCAAAAGTAACTTAATGGCTTTGCTAGTGTTGCCATCTTTACTTTATTCATCTCCAAGGAACCATGCTATAAGTGGGTTTAGATTCTATATTTACTTGGTACCTCAGTACAGAGAGTAGAAGATTGCTGATTTGACCTGTCAATGGAATGATAAGTAGCTAAGATTGTTGGAGCTACACACTCCTAGACCCCTGACTCTATATTTTTTAATATGCTGGAAAATGTGACCATAATGATTTCACAATAGATATTTACAATAAGAAATTGGATCAATTTGCTTTTTTCATTTTAAAGGAGACACACTATTGCTCTGTACAGCAGCTGTTTTATGAATGATGGATTTGTGTTTTATTAAACATATCTTTCTGCTGAGCGAAATAGCTAAGGAACTCCCAGGCCTCCTGGACCTGAATTTCTAGATAACATGAAACAAACAAAATCTAATCCTAGCATCTATTTTGATCCATTTTAACTTCTTATAAAACCAGTGATCCAAATGCAGTCAGAAGAATGGAAGATTCTGGTCCAATTTCAGCAATGATGCAAATCATGGTAAAAGTCGCACTTTGTGTTTAAAGGGGAAAAAAGATGAATTTGTATCAATTCAGCCTTCAAGTATAAATTACATGCAGAAGAGGTTTCTGTGTTTGGGAGGGCTGGGAGGAAGTGGGTGGAATGTAACAGAAAATGAAACCAACAGGAAGGTGTAGAAACTCCCTTCCTACACCTGCCCCCAACAAACATGTGCATGCATACACACTCATTGACTTGAACATACTTCTTATCTCATCCCTTCACCATCTTCTACATCCCCACAAAGGTAAACTCAGATTGGAGTTAGCAGGTGTCACTGTGAGGGAGGAACCTGACAGGTAAAAATAGTTAAAAGACAGGAAATTGGACATTCTCTTGCAGTGCTAGATGGCTCTGGGGTGGTCAATACAATTTTCGTTGTAGTAGCTGAAATAACAGTCCCTCTCTAAATGGCTGTGGGGTGACCTGCAGTTGGAATATTTTGCACTCAGTTCTGACTAACACATTTCCAGAAAGATGCTGACAAATCAGAGAATGTCCTGTGAAAAGCAACATAAATTATCAGGGTCTTCTTCATGAGGAGAGTTTAAAAGAGTTAAATGGGCATAGTTTGTTTTTAAAAATAAAGTATAAACACGAACAAATATTTGAACTGTTTTAATGCCAAGAAGACAGGGATTATATAGTATGATACATCCAAGTATTACAAGAAGGGGATATGTTTTAACCTTCTTAGAAGGAAAAACTAGGCAAAATATCAGGAAAAAATCCTGATACGATGATGTGTTTCTGTCTGGTGTTGCCTTCCATAGGTAGTCCCTGTCACCTCCTAGCCTGTCTCAGCACCTCTGAAAGCTACAGAGTTTAACCAAAACAGTCTCCCCAAGAACAGAGGGCTACCATTGACTGGTACCTAGCGGTGTGGCACTCTTTATTAAACATATATACAACACTATGACCCCACAAACATCAACAACTTTAATGTTTTTTTCCTTTGTTTCTTCCCCTTTGTCTTTCTGGTTAGGATATTTACACTTCTTGTGTCCCTTTGATCATCAGAAAATAGCAATAATGTTCAGTGGAGATTTTTGTTAATTTAATATTCCTTATTTATCAGTACTTTACAATAGATATTACAGTCTGCTATCCTATTGTGGTCAGGCATAGCCCATGTTTTAATCTGTTGACAGTGAATATACCTCATTTATATTGACAGACTCTTGTTCCCATACAACATGACAAAGAATTGCAGTTTCAAGGAATCTGCTCATTTTCACATTCAAACTTTTTTTTGGTACAATCTACAAAAAGAGAGACTTTTGTTGTTTTGTCAAAGCTCTGACATAAACAATAATCAACATAGCATCAGAATATAAAAGAAACCAAATTGGTTTTGCATTTAAAAGAGTCTAAGGTGTTTATTGAATTATGAAGAGAGAGCTCATTATTTTCAAGTTTACACAAACAAGTCTCAATTATCACCTACTATATATCCAAGTTTTAATTCTCAGTTGAAAACACACAGCTATCTTTATTTGCTTAGCTATCTCATTCAAGTGGTGCTAAAAGAAAAAGAAAAATATAGTACGTCATCAAAATGGAAAAGAATTTCTTAATTTTAAAGCCAGTCATTCTTTTTTCAAACTGTGTATTTATTTTTAACATATATTTGCTACGCTTTAAAATGTGCATCCCGTTTTGTTGACCATCCCTGAGTTATTTGACTCTCTTTAAAAACAGGTAAGTTGGAAGAGATGCTGATATGAAAGCATTTGATGACCTTGTTGGTCACACATTTCCATACCTTGAATCAGCCATTCATGGTATTTTGAAAGGACTATAGGAAAATACTGATCTAAGCAGATAAGGAGGCGGGAAAAGGAAGCAAAAATATTGAATAGTTTTGTAGTGCCAGATAAGTCAGAGTCAGAGGAGTTAACTTTTTAAACAATCTACCCAACTTGAAATACAGAAGGAAAAATCACCCTTAGAATTAGCAGTGAAAAGCGTGGCATGCTGTTTAGACTATTTTCTCTATTACCTGGTTAAAAGCAGCAGCACTTTCCATGAACAAACTGTATCTGTATTTGCATACCTGAAAAGCACACGTTTAAGTCTAAACATTAAAACTAACTACTCCAGGCTCAACATAATAAATTGAATCCTAGCTGCTTTTCATTTGCAGAAATGTCATATGTCACTGTTCAAAAGGAACCTACAAGATGGCTTCAAGATAATGCATATCCTTCTGAGAAATGGGAGGAAATCAGTAAAGGTTGATTTTCTTTCAGAAGACTTCAGGAGTTACTGGAGATGGAGAGGAGTATTGTTACGGTCAGAACTCTGTTTAATCTGGACACCGACTAGCCTGTCATGAGAAACTAATATGGAAAAAAAATTCTGCAAAACTGTCTTCTCCCAACTTGATAAAGTAAAAGCTAATGACCATGAAACTTAAAGGCATGTAGTCTCTGCTGCTTCTCTCATAGGAAAACAAAATTCTACAGATTTAGAGCTGGTTTACACTAACGCTGTAAATCTATCTAAATTACACTAGTTCAGTCACATAAGTTACGTTAACTGAAGTTGATGTAACTTACCGCAGAATCTACACCATGCTATGTTGAGGGGAAACAGTCTCCTGTTAACATAGCTTCTGCCTCTTGGAGAAGTGCAGTACAGATGTTCACAGGAGAGTGCTCTGCCATTAACTTATGGTGCCTTCACCAGACCTGCTAAATGGACACCGCTGCACTGATCACAACGGTGCAAATTTAGCCGCTAGTGTAGACTTAGCCTTAGTTTGTGGGCATACTCCCATTGAGGTTTTTCTCAATTTTCAAACCCTAAAATTGCATTTAAAGGACCATAACGCAATAAAGACAGCCACTATCAAACTCCCTGTAGATAAGAGGCTGGTTGAGTGTTCGGTGCTCAAACTTAGTACTTGTAAAGAAAAATATAAAATTAAGAATAAATTGACAAATGACAAAGAGAAATGATGATCCTGGTTCAACTTACAGTCAATGGGTAATCATCAGACCATGAGGAGGTCAGAAATTTAAAAGGCAGTTAGTCATTCCCCAGATTTTTGCAACAAATCAATATCAGATTTACTTTTGTAATAAAGAAAATTGCAGGCATTGATTCCATTGAAATTCTTGCTCTGAACTTTGTGATGCAATAGGCTTAATGCTTTGTTCATCTTATGTATCACTATTTCTTACATTTACATGAAGTACACTTAAAAAAACCCCTGCTCTATAAGGATAAGTTTAAACAAGAAAATCCTCTACTTTATAAATTAGTGTATTGTCAGCATAGCACTAATAAGCACTAAAAGTACATGTTTTTTTAAAAATGAAAGAAATTATATCATTCTGCAGGTATTTGCTTCAAGTTGCACTTGTGCATGTATTATAGAAGTGCACTGATTACACACTGCTATAGTAAGGATTGCTTAACCTCTTCTATAATAAACTCCTGTTTGTTTGTTTTTCCAGTCACTCAGAGCTTTTTGGAACTTTTACCCTTAGGTAGATATTTTCCAGGCTTGGTTTCTTAAAATTTTGATTTTGTTTTTTGGAAAGTTAGAGCAAAAACTGTTGATCCATTTTTAAGCATGAAAACAGTAAAATAAATTTTTAAAAAATTGATTATAAAATACATTCATCATTTTTGACTAGTTCTATTGCTGCTCAAAACCATAGGTTTTAAAATTGACATTTGGTAAGAGAATTACCTTCGTCAAGGAGCAGCACACAGTTTTCTTCCAGAGAAAATGTCTTTGATTTGACTGGGCTTTGAATATTCAGAAATAGCATGGTATGTGATTTTTCAAAAGTGCTTATCATTGATTTAACTCTTCTATTGAAATTACTGGAAAAACTCCCATTGACGACAAGAAGAGCAAATTTAACCCATTACTGAATGCTTTTAAGAGTCCCACCCCTCTTGCAGCAGCTGTAATTATAATTTAAAATACTGTAAAGCAGCAGATAATTGCATTTGACAACAGAATTTACTTTGCTTCAGAAAAAATCAAAATTTCAAAGAAAATAAAGCTCTGAACAAATTGAAACATCTTTGACTTATCTTCATCTATAGTGGCGATGCCTACTGTCTTCCACAGCAATAAGAGAAAAATACGTTGAAGCGTGCTACCCTGGGTTATATATCATAAAAAGAGACAATGCTTTTGTTTTACTGCAGACTGATCTAATATCATACTGCAAAGGTGTTTGCTGTGTCACAGCATATAGGAACCTTAATCTGCTGCCACTGTATCTGTTTCTTTGGTCCTCTCTGTTCCAGACACACTTTTTCTTTCTTTCTTGTAGACTGCCAATATCTTATTAATGTGAAATGGGGAGAGGGAGGGAAAACAAAGTAAAATGGAGAACGTTGTAGATGAGAGGCAATGTAGGTGAGGAAATACCTTTTATTGGACCAACTTCTGTTGGTGAGAGAAACAAGCTTTCAAGCTTACAGGAAGAAGACCTCTATGTAACCCAAAATCTATTTTTCTCACAGTAGAAATTGGTCCAATAAAAGACACTGCCTCATCATTTTGTTTGTCTAATATTCTGGGGCCAACATGGCATGTGACATTGTACATGGACAGACATCCTCTAATCAATTGCTATAAAAACTGGGGATATCCAGGATTTCATACTGCACTGTCAGACTGGAAAAGACATTCTTTGCAGTATATGTCCTGGGAATTGAAAATCTCTGCTCAGTAAGGCAAAAGTAACATTGAATTAACTGTGAATTATCTTCACATCATGTCATGCGATTACATGGAGTACATCAGAAGCATGGTTTGTCATTGCACCTCAGAAACGGTTGTAAATAGCAGTACAGTGATTGAGTGGATGTGTGTTGTTTTATTTACCTGCCCTAAATGTTGTTGTGATGTGTTCTTTTAATGGCTTGATTCACTTTGATAAGCATATAAATTTGTTGTGAATTTTTCAAAAGAGGCCTATTCACTTACGCTCATACTAGACTGGAATGCAATAAAAATTGCCTCCAGAGTCCAAAACTGCTAAATCAATTTTGAAAAGCTATATCATAGTTTGATTGACATTAGCTGCCACCTTAATCAGTTTGCAATACAGAAAAAGGATCATCTTCAGTCCTGCCTCCTATTCACTGACTAATAGGTTTATAGCGGAAAAGTGGGAAAGGATAATGGGATACTTCTATCTTCTTGCCAGATTTTTAGTCATTCAACTGCTTGCTGTGTGGATGCTGCTTACCGAAACAGCAGTTTCGGGCAGGGGAGGAGGGCGTTGTATAAGTAACTCAGGATCAGTCTTTCTGAGTTCTGCACAGGCAGTGAAGCTCATCCACAGAGGGAAGAAAAGGCCTTGTATCACTAACTAATAACACCCTTGTCCAGCCTTTCATCTCACATCTTGAGTACTGCAACATCCTTCTCTCTGGCCTTGGAAAATGCAATCTTGCCCTGCTCATATCCATTCAGAATGCTTTATTTTCCTAGCCCGTTCTTTGATCGTGTCACCACTGTTTTGCATCCCTCCACCGGTTTCTTTTCTACCACAGCAAACATAAGCTATTTGTATTCATGGTCTACGACCTCCACCCTACCTATCATCTGCCACTGAACATTGAGCTGTCAGGTCCTGCCTGTGCTTGACCCATGATACCGCTTTGTTAAATTTTCAGACAAGTACTTTTGTGCTTTCTCCTACGCTGCCCAACGTGTTTGGAAGGTGCTCTTCGTATCCTTATCTACCTTCAAATCCCACCTCACATCTCTCCTGTGTTGTGACACCTACAAAAAACTTGATAACAGGCTGCTGATGTGCTGTGACCTCTGCCTAATATGCAAGCCCGAAGTGTCTTTTTGTACTCTCCTGTTTGTCTCTCTCCATCAGTTGTCTCTTGTCTTATACTTAGATTGAAAGGTCCCCTGGACAGGCACTGTTGTTTTGTTCTGTGAGGTCACTGGTCCATGACTAGGAATTCTAGGTGCTATGGTGATACAAATAATAATGAGGACCACCTTTGGGTTCCAAAGGGATTCTCAATAATTCATGCTTGTTCAAAAAACCTATGCATCCCTCAAATCCCACAGAAGCCTTGCTTTGAGGTCTTACATGGGACTTGGTAGTGCACAGGGATTTTTCTTGCTATCTGTACAGGGATGACTCTAAGGGCCTGATTCCAAAATCCATTGAAGTCAATGGGAGAATTAGTTTCATTCCACTTCAAAATAGTTTGGATCAGGCCCCAAATAGCAGAATGATTTTGATGTGATGCTTCATGAATCAAACTTCTAAAGTGGAAGAAAGTGTACACATGCAGAGGAATTGCAGTTACCATAGTATTCATTCAATCTGAACATGGTAACAGCAAAAATCGAGTATGTAGGTGCAAAAAGGATAGGAGCATAAAAGTAAATGTCTTTTAACTGAAATGATACAAAGGAATAGGTAATACTGTACTATATTTTAAAATGTCATGCAGTGGTGGAAATGTTTGGGTTGATTTCTGAGCTCACAGAAAACAAGGCATCATTGACTAGCACACTTCTTTTCTCCAAAAATAATTTATTAGTTTTCTATAAATGTGGTTGAAAAATATCCAGTAGCACCAAAATGTTATGTATTCTTCCCTTCTTGGACATGGTAAGTTACGTGCATATAATGCTTTCCTTGTGAATGCTTTGAATGTTTAGATCTTTCAGTTAACTAAGCCCACAGGAAGTGATAGAGCCTGTGGTATAAATTATAATGAATATGGACTCCTTTTGAGATGCAAAATAATCACCATCACAGGCCTTTTAAGAGAAGATGTCAGAAGTTTCGAATCACAAGAGATTCATCCTTTTCTGTCAAGTAAGAACAATGCTATTTGAATTGGTTGAAGGAGGCTCTAGATATGGGAAGGGAAACGTTGGAAAATGTTATTTAACTATTGTGCAAGCCCACCAGGGAAAACAGACTTCTACCAAGAATAATTTTTACCAGATATCTCTCAAATCCTTTCTTCCATCCCACAGACTGTTAAGAAGTCAGGAGAAAAGAGGACTGACTACAAGGTGATTTAGGTCTTCTTTTTGACACCATGCATTTTTCATTCAACCAAATAAGTAATGAAGTACCCTGCAGCAGATTTTTCCATATCACATTTTGATATACAAAGATGACAGTGATCCCATTTTTGCTTTCTTTGCATTGAGGCTGCCAAAAAGAGAAACCAAATAGTCTATTCCTTTCAGTTCTTAGCAGCAAAACTCTCCAACACACACATGCTTCTACTCAAACAGAAGTAAAAGTCCCATCTTGATTATTAATATTGAAAACACTTTCTGAGTGAGTTAAACCATTAATTATAGTGACAGGATTTCTTCTCCCAGTGGCTTCTATCTGCTTAATCATAAAATACAGAATGTGAGATTGTGGAAAAAAATCATTGTAAGTGAAAACATGTAATTTGTGTGAAC
The DNA here is from genome assembly GCF_025201925.1 of Gopherus flavomarginatus. Classification (NCBI taxonomy): domain Eukaryota; kingdom Metazoa; phylum Chordata; order Testudines; family Testudinidae; genus Gopherus; species Gopherus flavomarginatus. Next base: position 110,167,838 of record NC_066619.1, read on the forward strand.
CATTGATAGCAAGCACCAGCTGCATGGAGTTTCTTTTTATCTATTCATTTCTCTTTCCTGTGGGCTGTTGCATATCCCTTAATCCTTTAAGGTCTGACATCCAGACCCAATACTAGAGTTTTAAGTTCATCCTTTTTATGATACTTCAAAAGCTACTCAACACAATTTGGTTTGATTTATGTCTGGCAGTATTTTGAGAATATGTACCAAAGGGACTGCCAAGAGATAATCACAGGAATTAAGAGTATATGTGGTCTTATTTCAGTTGAGCTGCCATACAGGAATCACCAGTGAGTGGAGTGTTTAATAGTGGTGGGATTTTATGGTTCCCAGTGAGTCTGATGCTGGGTAGAATCAAGGGACTTCGATTCGATGTGATTCAATTCAACAAGGCTTTATTCAATATGTGCACAAGGAGAGCACAGGTACAAAGAATCAGGCAGAGTCCCTCCAGCAAGGAGCCCCTCCCCTTGCTATTTCATAGCACATGGCACTTACATAACAAGTTATATAACAAGTTACATAACATGAATCTCTAACCAATCAGAGTTAACCTTTCCATATATGAGTTTGTTTATCACATGCTCATAGTTCTCCATTCCACATGCTGAGCTCAACCTCCTCCCCCTGGCCTTCTCTAGAATGTTCCTAGGCTGGTGAGCCACAGCATGCTTCCCTATACGTAAGCACCCTGCAAACCACATTTTATCCAAAATGAACACAAGTATACTCTTCAATAGGAACTTGGGGAACAAATATTATATTTTACAGGGAATTTGAGATCTTAGAATGGACAGTTTTTTCGCAGTGCTTACTTCACAAATTATATGTAAATGTCTTCAATCTGAAAGATTTGTCTGATGATTTTTGTTGTTTAAACATATGTGCTTTTTGCAGTAACAGAGAGCCTGACTAGAATTTGTTCATTGTTTTAAAGAGAGAATATCAGGACTAGAACATAAAATTGTAGACTCATAGCAGCTGTGACATACTGTGCAGATGAACATATGTACAGCCCACAGATCCTCGCATTTGGTTTGTCTGCTCCATTCATGGGAGGAGGCTGAGTAGAGAGCAGGAGTATTAAATATTTCAATACCCATTTGGTAGATTAGATAAGAGCATGAAGAAACACTGTGATATTAAGTTTGTGACAAACCAGCAGTCCATAAGGTGGTGGTTGAACTGTACCTTTTATTTTGTTTCAGGGGGTATTGGAAGTAAATCAAACTCTCAGGTTCACTTGGAGGTGTGGCTTAGACAAACTTAACCTTCAGGAAGAGAAATTCTTTCCTCATCCCTAATCATTCCACTCTTCTTAGAAATACCATCATTGGAAGGTTGTTGGAGGTGGCAAAATCAGCCCCTTGAGAACTAGATTCTGCCTGGTCCTTACATGGGTGCATAGTATAGAGAGAACTAAGGATGCTCTCTCCAACCCCATATGCACAACTATATAACTGCCAGATAGAAGTCAGAGCTTGTGTTTTCTGCTGCTCCTTTACTTTCCTTGGGGAAAGGAGGGGGTAATGCTAGCTCAAAGGAGCAGGGGAGAGAAGTGGAGGAGCTACTCACCAGTTCCTGATACCCAGTCCTAGGCTCTGTCAATGAAGCTGCCCCCTTCCTCCTTATTAGTATGTGATTGCATAAATAATACAAATTTTGAAATCACTTTGACAATTATTTTTCATTTGTCTATATATATTTAATTTATTTCTATTCAATTTTTACATGGTTACAAAGCCAAACCAGGGGGAGCTTGCTAGCCTAGGGGATTTTTAATGGGATATTGAGTTTTAACCACTTAGTGACCAGTGTGAATGTTATCTAGCTTGTAACGGAAGGAATCATTCTTCTCTGGTTGTTGGGTGACATATATGAAATGAGTCAGTGGCCTTGAGTGAGTGTTCCCATCCCATATAAGCACCCTCACAAATGGCACATGAGTTGCAAGTTTCAGGCAAGGGATCAAAGCTGAATGGGTTGGAGAAATGGTCCTGACAGAACAGAGTTGAGGAACATTGACAGGACAGCATTGGAAAATACATACTGCTGCTGACTGTCCTGTGTTTAATCTTTTCATATAGTGTGTCAATCTTGCACCTGCTACAGCACTAACTGCCAAGGCCAGCTCCATTCCAGTGCCAAAGAAGGTCTAACAGCAGTGTAAACAGTGTTGTTTTGATGCCCAAGATGGGGAGAGGTTGATTGTTGGGGGATGGATCTACACAGGAATAATGTGTAATGCAGCACCTGGTTGCTCAATATATCTACCTGACAGGACATAGAGGGCAGGACCTGAATGAGTTAGGGGCTGGAGGATCCGCTGCTACATAGTTCCACCCATTGTTTTTATTTCCCCTATCACAAAGGCTTGTGGAGTCTATTGATTGGAGAAGTTTTCACAGAGGTTCTGGATGAAGGGGTCTCCTACCTTCTCTGCGTCTGCCCATTACCCTTCCTGGCTACTCGGCATGGGCAGTGGGCTCGGATTTGAGGTCTTCAAAATGTACGTTGAAAAATACCTATACACACCCTCTCAGAGGTCCAAAGAGGCCTGGTCCACTTCCAGCTTTTGAGGCCCCTAGCCATAATAAAAATAAAAAATGACGACACATTATCTTGTGCCATCAGACTAGATATATTTTTATTAATATTTATGAATATTTTAACTTTTTAATATGACAATCTAGATCAGTTAACAAAAAAAAAGTCTTTTACCAAATCACATCTCTTATTTGCTTAAATTTGCAGCTCTAAGCTGAGAGACTGAGACATTTTGGTCTGATAGGGATGCACATAAAAACAAGTTGTGAAACTTGTTAATTTTTTGGCATTTGATAAGTGTCCAAATTTGAGGCCCCCTTTGAGCTTGAGGCCCAGGTCAAATGGCCTTCCTGCCTCCCTCCCTCTGATTGGCCCTGATTCCATCACAAGTTTAGTGGCCTCAGTGCAGAGTTCACTGGGTGAAATTCTGTGGCCTGTGTTATGCAGGGCAAACTAAAGAACTGTAGTGGAACCTTCTGACCATAAAATCTATGAACTGATAAATAAAAATAGGACTTCTACTAGTGATATACAATACACAACTGATCGCTTCCACATTGTACTATTTGGGGATCTTTATAATCAAATGGTTCATAGATTGTAAGGCCATAAGTGACTACTGTGATCATCCATTCAGACCTCCTGTACAACACAGGCAATAGACTTTCTCCAGTATAATTCCTGTTTGAACTAGAATATAGCCTTTTAAAAAATCCAATCTTAATTTAAAAATTACCAGTAATGGAGGCTCTATCAAAACCCTTAGTAATTTGTTCCAATGGTTAAGTACTGTCACTGTTAAAAATACACACCTTATTTCTAGTCTGAATTTGTCTAGCTGCAACTTCCCACCATTGGATCTTGGAATATGTTTGTCCGTTAGTTTGAGAGCCCATTATCAAATATTTGTTCCCTGTGTAAGTACTTATAAAGTGTGATCAAGCCTCCCTTTAACCTTCTCTTTATTAAGGTAGACTCAAGGAGCTCAATCTATTTATCATTATAAGACATGTTTTCCAATTCTTTAACCATTATCATTTGGTGCTTGGAATCCTGAGTATTTGTCAGCTTTGTCCACCTCTTCCCAGGTGCCAGGGACTCGTTCCCCCCACCCCTTTTGCTGTTCAGTGCTGTGCTATTTTAATGTTAACAGTAAATTAATGATTAATAAAGATTATTATGCAAATATTAACTTCCACAAGACACCTTGCCTCAAATCCCTGCAGGATACAATGCTGACATTCCATCATCTCAGCTCAAGCTATATTCTGGAGTGGGATGATCATCAGTGTTATTTTCTGCCTGCCGCTATCGCTCAGTTTAATCTTTATATCCATCCTACATCTGCAGTGTGATAGTACATCGCCTTTGGCTAGGTTGCCCATAATTGACTTACCCACTTTTAGTCAACCAGAAAGTTCTTCCTATTAAAACAAAGTGACATCAAGAAGGAAGAATTGTCTAGTAGTTAGAGGACTGGACTAGGCCTCTGGAGACCTGGGTTCAGTTCCTTGCTAAGCAATTCCTGTGTTATTATGAGCTTAATCACGAAGTCACTTCATCTACTCTGTGCCTCAATTCTCACCTATGAAATAGGGATAATATTTGTAGCATCTTACTGATAAGCAGACCAGTTTCAAGATAAACTCTTTAGAATGAACAGGAACTATGTGCAGAAATGAAGTGACAAATCTTTTACTCTCAGTGTAGCTGCCACCTGTGTCTGCCCCGTCTTGGGCTTCCTTGTATCTGCCCCCAACAGGAAGTCTGTGCCAGGAAACCAAAGACTGGATCTAGAATATACAAGAAGTGGACTTCTCTACACTTCCTGGAGGACTTATTCTATAACACACTTTCCCCTTTTTAGATTCCTTTTTAAATGTGATTGAACTAAAACACTATTAAATTAAACTATGAAACCATTACAAATACACTGACAACTTTTCAGTTTGCTTACACACAACACTGACATGTCTCAATTAGTCTCTTAGGGTATTTCAGCAATCTTCCCAATCTGCTGAATCCTCTTGAGTGAAATCCTTCTTTAAGGTTCAGTCTCATAATCTATAACAGGGTCAGTTTGTGAATTGTTTTCAACTTGTATGTCTGCTCACTTGGCTCATCTCAGCCAAGTTGTCAGGTATCTTGAGCAGATGCTTACACTTCCTTCATAAGATTTTGCTTTCATCTGTGATCACTGAGTATAATCAAGGTGACCCCTTTTTTATAACTGTGGCTTTGATGGGCCATCTTGACAAATTCTGTCCAAGTCTTTGGGATTTAACTGAGGAAGAGGTTTTGGAAGTGATTTTGTCTGATTGTACTTTCACAGTCTCTTCTTCACTCTCGCAGATTCCTTAGTCATTCCTTTGTTTTTTGTCTCATTTCTGTTAAGAGAGTCATTTGTAGTGGAGTTCAGCAGCTGATTTTTCCCATTGCAGCAGTATAGCTTTATGGTTGACTCATGACAAAGATGGTTCTTTTCTTTCATCCATTGTTATATGTACTGCACATTCAGCTTCACATTGGTTTGAAGATATATGGGACTAGAGGTCTCATGATGAAAGTCATACATATTTAGCAAAGTCCAGGGATTTCCTATTCTTGAACTCTGATCATTGTCAGTTGTTATTGGTGTTGGAATTCCATGACATGCACAAACACATTTATTGTGCCTGACAACTCTTGCTGCTGGGGTATCTTCAAATGTAAATACTTCTTGGAAACTGGTGAAGTAGTCCATTATAATCAGGTGATCTTATCTTCCAAAGTTAGCATATGAATTCCAGCTTTGTCCCACGGAATTACAAGTTGTTTGTATGGTACCACTGATGGGAATCTGTTCTTCTGATAGGTTTCACATCTGCTCATCATTTCTTTGAAACCACTATTCAAGTGTGGCCAGAATATAACTTCTGTAGTTCTCCTTTTTGATTTGTTCATTCCCAGGTGCCATGTGTGCATTCATCACAATGTTCTTCTCATTAGTGTAGGAACCATGATCTATGTTCCCTTTTGAGACCACATCCAAGATCACTGGATACTTATTTTTATGGTAAAAATGGGCAAATGGGAATTATTTTTTTTTCTTTACTTGTATCACTGCTCGCATCTTTAGCTGTTTCTGTCTCCAGTCCATCCCATGTTCCTGGAGATACAGTAAACAACACTCATTGTGTTCATATGTATGTTTACTGTTTGTTCCAGATCACCAAGTTGTGTATTTTCAGATGGACCATATACTTTTGGAGTATATCTGCCATTAACAAGTAGCATACAGGTTGGAACTGCAGGATCACATCATACCTTTGTGCATTCAAAAGTAGTCTCTGTATCCTTTGTAATGCTTCTCCAAGTCCCTTTTTTGTGTTGCAATCAGTGATTTGGGATCAGTTTCTGCCTTGAAGCTACAACCCACAGAGAAAGTCAGGAAATCTTGTAAATTTGTATGCCAGACTGGCAACTAATCAGTTCCATGAAACTATAAAAGGCCACTTTTGAGGCATCTGTGGAGAGTTTGATGTCATTCAATGGGTCAAAATAATTGCAGCACTGGAGCTGATGTCAGAATGTGTTTTAAATCAATGAACTTTCTTGTATACTTGGCATCCATGACCATTCACTGACCTTGTGCAGGAGATATTTTAAGTGAATTGTGCAAGATGTATAGTTAGGTGTGAATTTCTGACATAATTCAATGTATCTAGCAGCCTTTAAATTCCCCTTTAATCTTCTGATCTTGGCATGTTCAGATTCATCAGTTGAGGTTCCCTTGGAGATCAGTCTCTCTCCCAAGTTTGTTATTTCTGTTGTTTGAAATTGACGTTTGACTTTTTTCAGTTTAAGGTTATTAGATCTCACAATTTTCAGTGCTCTCCTCAGGCATTCCTGATGTTCACTTGTACTCCCTATCCCTAAATTATTGTGTCATCAATGCACATGTTCATACCTCCTAGACCCTCTAGCATCTGGCTTGATGTACGGTGAAATATTTTTGGATCTGGACGTGTTCCAAAAAGCAGTCTTAGGAGTCAATATCTATCAAATAGTATGTTGAAAGTTCAGATCTTGGAGCTTTAGGGTATTTGCCAGAATACAATCGACACATCTAACTTGCTGAAGAATGTGTCTCGTGCCATCTCAGACAACAATTCACTTCTTGTAGGCAAGTGAACGGGTTCTCTTTGTTATGTTTTTATTCTCCTTAGGGTCCATACTCCTGTCATCCCCATCCTTTTTTTCTCTACAATTACTAAGGAGTGAATCCAGTTTACTGGTGGTGCTAGTTTCTGAATTATGCCATTTGCTTTCATGTTTGGCAGCTTTTCTTTTATCCTCCTTATGGCTTCTAGAACTTTTCATATAGCATGGACCACAGATTCTGATCATCTTTTAAACACTTCATGTCTGTTACTGGCAGGCATCCATTTCCTGTGAATATATTTTCATGTGATGATGATAGTTTCATAATATGGTTCTATGTTGTCTTTCTGTTTCTCTATGGTATACATCCTCTTAAGGAGACTTAATACGTGTAGACCAAAGACTGTTGCATACCTCTGTGTACCAACACAAACTCTTGTTTTATTGTTTTCCTTTTGTATTTAAGTTTGTGTGTACTCTTCGAACACTGGAATTGTTCCTCCATTATAATCTTTCATAGACACTTTTGACTCTTTCACTCTTATCTGCTCTTAATATTTCTCTTTCAGTTTCTGTTATATTTACTTATGCCTAGTGTCTATCTTGCATGTCACATAAGTGCCATTTGTGCATATTTTAATTAGGGAATCTTCGAAATGTTCAGCGTCTTCCATTACAATGCTTAAGAATGGCTTTTCCTTTTCACCTGAGTATTCCCTTTCTGTACTTAATACATACATTTTACTGCTTTCTTTGCACATTTAAGTATAATGGTTGGATTTATTACAGTTTCTACATATGTGCCTGAAAGCTGGGTATTTCCTATACCCATGCTCATCTCTGGCATTGGTTTCTGCTTTACATGTTTCTGTACTTGGCAAGTACTTTCTATACTTAATTTCTGTGAACATTTCCCTTGCTAGTATAGCTATAATACTCACAGTTATGTACTCTGTGCCTTTCTCTAGGTTTTTGTGTTTTTTGTTTGTTCTGCTGTTGGGGCTGGTAGGGAAGTCACGGGCAGTTGCCACAGAATCATTGCAGCCATTGCAATCTTACATCTCACTGGGTCGGCTAGCATTCTGTGCCTTCCACTCCTGAGACCTCTGACTAAAAAGACGATTGCCAGAATAAATCCTTCATTATGAAAAGGAACTATGTACAGCCATGAGATAACAAACTTCTTGCTACTCTGTAGCTACAGTTTATGACTGCCTTTTTCTAGGCTTTCTTTTTTTTTTCTGCCATGGCAAGAAGTGTGTCCCAGGAAACCAAAGACTGCATTTAGAAAATATAGAAGACTTGGATCTCTACATTTCCTAGAGGACGTACTCCATAGCCCAATACTTCTCTCCCTCATAGCTGTTGTGAGAATAACCTCCATTAATGATTGTGAGGTGCTCACATACTATAGTGATATGGAGCATGTAAGCATCTTCATATGTAGATAAGCCTGTTTCAGTCTTTCTTGGGCAACAAGTTATCAGTTAAAAGTTGCCGAGATCTTCACACTCCCAGAGTTTCACATAACACAAAACTTCTGCTATTCATAATTGCACTCATTCACAGCATAAATGCATGCACAATTTGCATGAAGAAAGGTTGATGCTATTCATTAGAAAGATGAAAAAGCACATCTTAATTAAAATGGGGCCCAGAAAACAGCAACCAAACTTTTGCTGGGTTCCCTGGAGTGAGCAACATCAGAAAATAGCCTGTTAAAAATAAGATAGAGTTGAGATGACAAAACTGTATGGTAAATTTAACCAGAAATAATTGTTTTCTATGTGGATCGAGTTGCTTGATAATCTCTCACAGAATTTGAACATAAATCTAAGATAAGTTTCACTAAGTTGGCTCCAAATGACAGCACCAGAATGCTTTTTTGCAGCATAAGTTCATAGCATTAAGACAATCTAACACTAAACCTACTCGTCCTGGAAGATGTGAAAGTAATGATACGTTCTGCCTAAGCTATGAAGCAGAGAAACATTCTGTCATGGGCTTCTATAAAGCCTGTCAATTTCCAGTTCTCATATTTTCTATTTTCAGTGCACAACCTACTTGAGAAAGCATTGATTTGGAAACAAAAGTGTTCTCCATCAGCTAAAAATCCTGAAAATTAGGCAGATGCCATACTTCCCTGTGGACATGCTTAATAATAATAATAAAGAAGAGGATGGGGGAATCCTTCATTCTCTCAGAAATAACTATAAGGAACTGAAAAAGAAACATTTTAATGAATCTGTACCTTGCTAATTGAACCTTTGCATCATGATTAGAGCTATGTGAAATATTTCACACTTAATGTTTCTTTTCCATCTCAGACAGAATTCTTTTCCTCTGTAGGAATTTTCATCCATTCTGCCCAAGGGACTTCTCTTCATACAGGAACTCTTTTTTTATTTCTCCATAACAAATCATGCATCCAAATGGTGGTAAGTGGTAGCTTTGAAGGTCAAATTAATCTTTCTAGGATTCGTGTCAGCCTCAGATCATTTCCTTCCTATCCATTCATTGAAGTGGAAGTGTTCCTCCATGCTCAGATATCAGCTGTCCAAAATACAAACAGGCTCCACTCACCTCCATGGCACAGCTCCTTCCTATACCTGGTACCCCATGGGAAGCCCTACGTCCGATCAATATCCATGTAGAAGGGGAGTGAATTGACTGGAGTGTAGGCTATATCTTGAGATTGGGAGGTTTTGGGGCCTGATGGGGCCTAGAAGACATGCATCTTCCCAGCCCCAAATCAAAGGTTATACAGGCCCAAATGAGTTCATTCACTTCTTGAGAGGTGTATTTATTTTTACCTCTTCTGATTTAAATGAACTCAGGAGAGAACAAGAAAGCTACTTAGTCGTCTTATTGACCAGCACATTGTACACTGAGAATTCCTCTTTTAGAAATATTGCCATTGAATGTAGTGCTTGTGGAAACTGCCAGATTGTGATATCCTTGAGGATTGAAATCCTCTCTTTATACACAGAAGCTAGAGGTACCACATGTGGGGGTGGGAAGATAGTTCAGTATCCATGCCATGCATTTGTCTACATATTAACATATCAATGACTGCTAACTTCATAAGTTTTGTGACATCCACTGGGAACAGAAATAGCTTCTCTTCTTTTTGAAAAGTGGCATATTTTATTTTGATCTGGATAGTTCAAGGATGGACAGAAGAGACCTTGTTTAACAACTTAAGAGGACAGGTATACATACATGCACTGCAATATTGACCAGTCCATACCAGAATGGTATAATCCCCCTCTTCTCATTTTCAAATCTTAGTGATGTCACTGAGTTTAGCCCCTATGGCTGTTGTTTCTCTTATGTCGTTCAGTTCTCTTCCCTACAGAATAGTAGCATAAAGAAATGTGATATTCTTTCTCCCCAAACTTTTCTTTTTTTTTTAATTTGAGTCATTATTTTTTCCCTCCAGGAACTTGGTGGTGGGATAATTTTGTGCTCTCTGTGGTGATGATTTTTGCCTTACAAGTAGATAATAAAACTTTTTCTATCTACAAGGATACACCCTTGAATTAAAAAGATTAAATAAAATGATTAAACTAGTGAGGAGGAGGATGTGTGCATGTGTGTGCCACACGGGGGGGAAAAAGTAGCAAGAAAACCAATTCCAGTTTCAAACTTTGAAAGAGTCATTATAATACCAAGGAAATGAAAGGATTGTAGATTATGTAAAAGATTTCTGATGCCATCTTCTTTAAAATAACTAAACAATTTTAATATACATAGTAGAGCTAATGAAACCTAAATTCCAACTACTTAATAATTATTAATGAAAAATTAAAAGAAGATATGGTGGGAAGAAAATAAAACATAAGAAAATTAAAATACTGCTTTCAGGCCAAAGTTTCAAATAAGCATCCAAATTTGTGACCCTGTTTAATCATACCAATGGAAGTTAGCTTTTGACAGGCACCTGACCATCATATTTGCTTTGGAAAAGGCTGATTTTTCTTTGGAAATATTGCAGGAACCAGTTCAGAAATCAGGTTCAAAATGTGGCCCTTAATATTTTCCAACTAACATAAACAATATAGGCTGGACATATAGGTTTATCTATATTAGTCCATCTGTGGATTCCATTTCCATAATCAATTGAGTTACACTTTCTAATGTGGTAACTAATTCCACTATATATTACAATGTAGTTACAGTCTACTGTGTTGTAGCATATTGGTCCCAGGATCCTAGCGAGACAATGTAGGTGAGGTAATATCTTTTATTGGACTAACTTCCATTGGTCAGAGAGACAAGCTTTTGAGCTTACACAGAGTTTGTCTTCAGGTCTTGGAAGTTTATTTAGCTGTGACATTGAATACATATCTCATACCTGAAGATAAGTTCTGTGCAAGCTCAAAAACTTGTCTCTCGCCAACAGACATTGGTCTCGTAGAAGATGTAACCTCATCCACATTGTGTTTTTAAGTAATTACAGTACAGTTACATTGTGGTTATACTTTTTGGTGCATGAATTTGTGGTAAATAAAGATTATTTGGTGGTTTGCTACGTGACTAAAAATAATTTCAGTTTAAACACTATCTAGTTAATATACTTGCATTCTAAAAATACCTGTATTATGAATATCAGCAAGGGAATAGTAATAAGGAATTCAACCTTGGAGCCAATCTTCAGATTCTATTAATTAATGTTAATCAATTATTAAGAATAAAAACCAAATTGTAACTGCAATGCAAGTAGTCACTGTCTTATACAGTGTAACCATCAGTTACTGACCAGGAGAGATGTTACGGAAGCTATTCTGGTCAATTTTGCCATTTTAATTTTTAATTCTTGTTCATCCAGGTTCAAATCCATCCTTTAATATGTTAAATTGCGAGGTTATTTTTGTAGATGAATTAGTTGTTGTATTGGAAGAACTCCATGAGTAAGCAATGGTGTATCTTGTATCAAAATGCAACTGGTAATTTTCCCTACTGTTGCTTGCCTGGATGCTCTGCAAGGACAAGGCCCACACACACAGGTGAATTAATTGGCTTTAATGAAGGTTGTGACACACCCGCAACGGGGACTCCAAGCTTTGCTGCCACTGGGGTGGGGAACCCAGCGCCCGATGAGCTCGGCCTGGTGCGAAGTCCAACTGCGCAACCAACGGCCCACAGCAATTATAGCATCATGCTAATACCATGCAAAGCAGCACATACATATGAAATTGGGGACTTTCCAACAGCCATGGCCGCCTCCCCTGGCCTCTGGCCAGGGGCTTTCTGCAGTTCCTCAAAACACTGGGGCTTCCCACACAGGGCAGTTCTAACCGGTTATAAGCAGCATCTGCTAGCACACTGCGTCTGCTAATAACCTCTCCTTGAGAAAGCACAAGCCCTAAGTAGGCCGTGACAAAGTCTTCCGGAGTCCCCTACACCTACCAAACAGTGATTATACAGAATACTGGAATGGAGATTAATATGGTATGATGTGTTTGAGAACAAAGGGAAATTCTGATCTCTTGCTATTACTTATTTGAAGCAGGACCGGCGCTAGGGATTTGAGCACCCTAGGCAGATGGCAATTTCGCTGCCCCGTGCACTGGTCTCACGACTCCGCTGGAGCTGCCGCAGTGGTGCCTGCGGAGGGTCCGGTGTGCCGTGACTCCAGTGGAGCTGATGCAGTCGTGCCTGCGGGAGGTCCACCGGAGCCGCATGAGCAGCCGACCGTCCGCAGGCACGACTGCGGCAGCTCCACCGGAGCCGCCTGCCGCCCCCTCCGGCAAAATGGCCCCCACCATTTATTCTGGCTCCTAGGCTATTGCCTAGGCTGCCTAAGTGGTAGTGCCTGCCCTGATTTGAAGTAATCTAGATTGTGATTCAGTCTTCAAGACTTAAGCATAGCCAAAGGACTTGAGAAGGCTGGAGTAATTGCAGTATATCTAAAATTAAATAACCTTTAAATACATTTATGTTCTGCCATGGTGAAACAGAGGACAGAAAAGTAATCAGAAAAGCACTCACCACTGTTAGGTATTTCACTCAATGAAATGAAAGCTTCACCAGGCCTATTTATACATTATTTCAGAGTAATGTTTCCCTGTTTCTCCATGGAACTTGGCATAACATGGGACATGCAATCATATAGCCATTTCTAGTTATAATTAGTTCTGCTATTATTGATTCTCAGGGACTCCCAAATAATTTCATGTATCACTCAAGAATAGTAATATACATATGTAAGGTATTAAAAAAAATCCTGTTTAATTAATAGTGATAGTGTACAACAGAATTAATCCTTGGGCAGGTTATTCCTTGAACAAGTTTTGAAGTGGGAATGTCATCATATACAACAATGACTTCCACTGATGGAGCACAGTGGAGTTACTTATGTATATTCCCGTAACAAATCTAATAATTACACTTATTGTACAATGCAGCATTTTACCTATGTGGTATGCGCTCATTCATTCCCTACTATAGCCTTTCAACAGGGCCGGCTCCAGGCACCAGAGAAGGAAGCAGGTGCCTGGGGTAGCCAATGGAGAGGGGCAGCAGTCCATTGGTGTTGGGGCTGCAAGTCCAGGTCTGCAGCCGCAATTCGGCGGCGGGCCTTTCAGTGCCTTGCCTCTTCTTCCGCAGCAGCTCAATAGCTGCGCTCAATGGGGCTTTTCTTTCTTTCTTTTTTTCTTTTTCTTCTCCACTTGGGGCAGCAAAAAGGCTGGAGCCGGCCCTATCTTTCAACGTAGTATTTGTTCGAAATGGGTTTTTACTATGCACACATTTTAAAGGGTAGCATGGAGCAGATCTGTTTCAGTGAAACAATTCAGTCTTCTTTTAGATACTCAGTCACTTGAGGTCTCATTGTACTGAATTTTATGAATGGATACAGAGGATATAGAACTGAGGTGCCTACTTGCTGACAATTCCTCATTCACAGGTGCATAATATTTTTCATTTCCTGTGCTTTATCCTTACCAATGTGGAAATCATCAGTAACTGCAACAACTGCCCTTCCTCTTGTTTTAACCACATTAAATGTGCATTTTATTATGTGTTTTTAAAAAAGACCAAAAAAACCTCCTTACTTTCCTTCACCAGTGAAAGGACAGGAGGCTATCTGTGAAATCCCACCTAGTTAGCAACATAGAAAATCCATTTTCACACTATCAACATATTTTAAAACACTCATGCTTCTCCTTGCTCCATATTCTACATTATATAAATATTTAAATGTTCATTTAGTGCTGTTGAAAGGTGCCAGATTGACAGTCTTGGAGCAACAATGACTTCAATGGAGCTGTGCCAATTTATACCAGATGAAAATTTGGCCCAAGATATCTAATAGCTACAACAGAATTCAAAGGAGGACTTTCAGCATTTAAGATGCTGCTTCGTGACAGCTTATCCAGTATTAAATTCAAAACACTGATCAAAATACTTCTGTTCAAAAATGCTTTTTTAGGCATTAATAAATGGATAAGATCGTTGCTTAATTTGTAATGAAAGAGATGCCAGGGCTCAAGCATTATTTTTACTTTCATAACTGATATGGCAAACCCACTGGTGCTGGGGATATGAACTGCCAAGCCTAGAAGAGCCAGGGCTCAGTCCTGGTAAAGCCCTGGCACAAACTAAGCGCTGGATAAGAGTCTGGACCAGTTATCAATTATATTAAAAATACCAACACTTTCATAGAAAGCCATGTTCAGTCCCAGAAGGCACACATACCCCACTGGTGGAATGTAAAATTCAGAGCTACTTAAAAATAAAGGCCTGATCTTCCGCCATTGATGTTGAAACTTGCATTGACTTCAGTGGAAACAGGATTGGACTCCCTGACCTAAAAACTGAACAGCTACAAACAGAAAAAGGTCATAACATTTTTTTAAAATGTTAAACTAACTTAATGGTGTCAGGTTCGGAGCAGAATGTTCTACAACAACAGCACAGAAATGATTCAGTACTTTTGGCTGGTGCTGTCTGGATTGGTGGATGGGGCTCAATCAGTAAAATTGTCTCATTGCACACATTGACTTATTAACATGAATGTGATCTTTTGAGGGAGCATTGTTGATGGTTGAGTGTGTTTATTTTGCAGTTCTTCAGTTTGTCCATTGACTTAACTGTGTAGCACCTTTGCAAACAATACTATACAGTGCAACTGGTTACTGACAAGCTAATGAATTAAAAATAAATGTACACTTGTGTGTAATTAAATTAGATGTGATGAAAGTTGTAGAGATTAATGCATACAATCAAAGCGTATGCTTTAATCACCTCAACTGTCAGCTGTAATTTATGGGCAAAGCTCTCTACAACAATCTATTTTACCTGAAAAATGGAAAGGTACTGTATTTCTGATGGTGTCTAAGTATCTTCTGATAAATAGCAGCTCAACAGAGCTTAGAACTTGTAGAAAATACATATGTTAGGTGTTGTGTACACCACATTAGGTATTACGTGCATAGTATTAATGAAATATACATTATAAATAAGAGTTGGGAAGTTATGTTAACCAAATGTTCTCACAATTCTGTTTACCCATGTCAACTATCCCACAACACTTTGCAAAGCAAATAGGAAATGTGTCAAAGGCAAAATACATTAATGCTCTGCCATGGTCCAAGCTGGGGAGGTACCTTCATGGACTAGTATCTGGAATGCAGCATCCAAAAGAGAGAGATGAAAGGCCCAGAACTACAAGTTAAGGAACTAGGACAGGGATGGGCTGGATTTTAGTGATGTGTAAAGAATTTCGTAATTCGTAAAATCAACTATAAATACGACTAGCTAAAATGTGTATCTTTGGAGCACAATTTCTGTGTAAGGTCACCATGCTGCTAGCATTGCTTTTCAGAAGGAAGGTATGTATGTCTCCTCTTTGTGCTGTACTGCTTTGTCATTAATCAATATATTTGGTCAAGAAAGGATGGTAGATCTAGGACTTAAGGCCTTGACCTGTTCCTTTTGTGGTCAATGACAAAACTCTCATTGACTTGAATGAGAGCAGGTCTGCAGGAGTGAGACCTTAGTGAATAAATGTACATAAGTATCAACCTCTGTCCACAGAAACTCCATGTGCTGGTCAAAACACCAAACTGAAACATCTCTTCATGTTAAATTACACAGTCATAGAACTGTAACATACTTCTCCACCATTTCAAAAGATTTAAGGGCAACTTTGTAACATAACTATGTATTACATAGAGGTAGCATCTCATCACAATACCAGCCCAGATCTCTGGATGTCATGTGGCAGGACAAGGCCTGATTCATGGGGAAATGCATGGCCACCTCTTGTCATGTGGCTTCCAAATAATTGCAAAAGGAATCACTGTCCTCTAAAATAGAACAAAATACTTTATTAAAATATGGAAAACATTATTTTTGCTAAATATCTCTCTCTCTCTCTCTTACCCTCTGCTTCACTGTAGAACTTTGGAATAGAAACTTCAGAAGCTCACTCACAGCCTGTTTCCTGCTTCAGTTTTAAAGAAACACCACAAATAGAATCATAAGACTGGAAGGGCCCTCAAGAGTCCAGTTCCATGCACTCATGGAAGAGCTAAGTATTATCTACAGCATCCCTGACAGGTCTTTGTCTAACCTGTTCTTAATCACCAGTGATGGAGATTCCACAATGTCCTTAGGCAATGTATTTCAGTTCTTAACTACCTTTTTCCTAATGTCCAACCTAAACCTCCCTTGCTACAATTTAAGCCCTTTGCTTCTTGTCCTATCCTCAGAGGTTAAGGAGAACATTTTTCCCCCTCCTCTTTATATTAGCCTTTTATGTACTTGAAAACTGTTATAATGTCCCCTCTCAGTCTTCTTTTCTCCAGATTAAACAAACTTATTGTTGTCCACCTTCCCTCACAGGTCATGTTTTCTAGACCTTTCATCATTTTTGTTGTTTTTCTCTGGACTTTCCCCATTTTATCCACATCTTTCCTGAAATTTGATGCCAAGAACTGGACACAATACTCCAGCTGAAGCCTAATCACTGTGGAGTATAGTGGAAGAATTACTTCTCATGTCTTGCTTACAACATTCCTGCTAATACATCTTCAAATAATGGTTGCTTTTTTTGCAGGGTTGTTACATTGATGGCTCATATTTAGCTTGTGATCCACAATGACCCCCCAGATCACTTTCTGCAAAACTGCTTCCAATTTTGTTTCTGTGCAACTGATTGTTCCTTCCTAAGTGGAGTACTTTGCATTTGTCCTTATTCAGTTTCATCCTATTTACTTCAGACCATTTCTCCAGTTTTCTAGATCATTTTGAATTTTATTCCTATTCTCCAAAGCACTTGCAACTCCTCCCAGCTTGATACTGTCCACAAACTTTTAAATGGGCGCTTTTTAAAGACACCATAATAGAGGCCCAACTTCAATGTATACCCCAAACTAAGAAACGGTAAAATAACTAAAAAAGAGCCACCGTGGCTTAACAACCATGTAAAAGAAGCAGTGAGAGATAAAGACTTCCTTTAAAAAGTGGAAGTCAAATCCTAGTGAGGCAAATAGAAAGGAGCATAAACACTGCCAAATTAAGTGCAAGAGTGTAATAAGAAAAACCAAAGAGGAGTTTGAAGAACGGCTAGCCAAAAAATCCAAAGGTAATAACAACATGTATTTTAAGTACATCAGAAGCAGGAAGCCTGCTAAACAACCAGTGGAGCCCCTTGACCATCGAAATACAAAAGGAGCGCTTAAAGACGATAAAGTAATTGCGGAGAAACTAAATGGATTCTTTGCTTCAGTCTTCACTGCTGAGGATCTTAAGGAGATTCCCAAACCTGAGCTGGCTTTTGTAGGTGACAAATCTGAGGAACTGTCACAGATTGAAGTGTCACCAGAGAAGGTTTTGGAATTAATTGATAAACTCAACATTAACAAGTCACCGGGACCAGATGGCATTCACCCAAGAGTTCTGAAAGAACTCAAATATGAAGTTGCGGAACTATTAACTAAGGTTTGCAACCTGTCCTTTTAAATCGGCTTCGGTACT
Source organism: Gopherus flavomarginatus (assembly GCF_025201925.1). Lineage (NCBI taxonomy): Eukaryota > Metazoa > Chordata > Testudines > Testudinidae > Gopherus > Gopherus flavomarginatus. The sequence goes on from NC_066619.1 coordinate 110,185,514, forward strand.
CAATGACTGGAAGTTAGCTAATGTAACACCAATATGTAAAAAGGGCTCTAGAGGTGATCCCGGCAATTACAGACCGGGAAGTCTAATGTCAGTACCGGCAAATTAGTCAAAACAATAATTAAGAATAAAATTGTCAGACACAGAAAAACATAAACTGTTGAGCAATAGTCAACATGGTTTCTGTAAAGGGAAATCGTGTCTTACTAATCTATTAGAGTTCTTTGAAGGGGTCAACAAACATGTGGGCAAGGGGGATCCAGTGGATATAACGTACTTAGATTTCGAGAAAGCCTTTGACAAGGTCCCTCACCAAAGGCTGTTATGTAAATTAAGCTGTCATGGGATAAAAGGGAAGATCTTTTCATGGATTGAGAGCTGGTTAAAAGACAGGAAATAAAGGGTAGGAATTAATGGTAAATTCTCTGAATGGGGAGAGGTAACAAGCGGTGTTCCCCAAGGGTCAGTCCTAGGACCAATCCCATTCAATTTATTCATAAATGATCTGGAGAAAGGGGTAAGCGGTGAGCTGCCATAGTTTGCAGATGATACTAAACTGCCCAATATAGTTAAGATCAAAGCAAACTGTGAAGAACTTCAAAAGGATCTTACAAAACTAAGTGATTGGGCAACAAAATGGTAAATGAAATTTAACGTGGATAAATGTAAAGTAATGCACATTGGAAAAAATAACCCCAACTATACATACAATATGATGGGGGCTAATTTAGCTACAATGAGTCAGGAAAAAAATCTTGGAGTCATCATGGATAGTTCTCTGAAGATGTCCACGCAGTGTGCAAAGGCAGTCAAAAAAGCAAACAAGATGTTAGGAATCATTAAAAAGGGGATAGAGAATAAGACAAAGAATATATTATTGCCCTTTTATAAATCCGTGGTACCCCCACATCTCGAATACTGTGTACAGATGTGGTTTCCTCACCTCAAAAAAGATATACTGGCACTAGAAAAGGTTCAGAAAAGGGCAACTAATATGATTAGGGGTTTGGAGAGGGTCTCATATGAGAAAAGAATGAAGAGGACTCTTCAGCTTGGAAAAGAGGAGACTAAGGGGGGATATGATAGAGGTATATAGAATCATGAGTGATGTGGAGAAAGTGGATAAGGAAAAATTATTTACTTATTCCCATAATACAAGAACTAGGGGTCACCAAATGAAATTAATAGGCAGCAGGTTTAAAACAAATAAAAGGAAGTTCTTCTTCACGCAGCGCACAGTCAACTTGTGGAAGTCCTTACTTGAGGAGGTTGTGAAGGCTAGGACTATAACAGCGTTTAAAAGAGAACTCGATAAATTCATGGTGGTGAAGTCCATAAGTGGCTGTTAGCCAGGATGGTTAAGGAATGATGTCCCTAGCCTCTGTTTGTCAGGGGATGGAGATGGATGGCAGGAGAGAGATCACTTGCCTGTTAGGTTCACTCCCTCTGGGGCACCTGCCATTGGCCACTGTCGGTAGACAGATACTGAGCTAGATGGACCTTTGGTCTGACCTGGTATGGCCGTTCTGATGTTCTTATGTTATGTATATTCTCAGCCCTTTTTCTTTTGTTCTAATTTGGCATTGAGCATTCTTCATAGCTAACTGCTTTTCCATGCAGTCTCTCCTATCCAACCATCCATTTTGGGGGATGTGGGAAGGGCTTGAACATAGTGTCTTCTGGGTTAGCATTGCAGTACAAACATTATCTCTAAGCCCACCCACCCTGAATGTGCAAAAGAACTGAGTTAGTTCAGGTAATCTGTGATTTCTGAAAAATTCAGCCAGTCCATTTCTGAACTTTGAATGCTGATACAAGAGACTGGAGCTGAACTTACCCACCTCCTTTCATTCACCAACAGAAGTTGGTCCAATAAAAGATATCTCACACAACTTGTCTCTGCCATCGCCTCCTAATCATGTTTGACAGTAACTGAAATGTATACTGTATTCTTTGTGGAAAGGCTTATGATATATTTTATAATAAAGGAAGGAAGGAGGAAGGTTTAAGAAGCAGGGATTTTTGTCACATTCTGTTGATTTTGCTAACGATAAGGCACTTAAATGTCCTGCTAATAGACACCACTATCAATTTCTATATGTCCCTGCCTGCAGGTATATGGGATCTTGGGGAGCAATTACCACACGGTGGGATGCCAATTAATTTCTTTATTAAAGGAAAAAGGAAGTGGTGGGAATTTAACAATGAAATATGATGGGATGGGGTGTATAGGGTGTTTACAGTAGACAATGATAGGGGGGCTCTTATTGAACAGTGTAGGGAGTTCTAACAGTGGGGTACAGTAAGTGGGGTTCAGCACAATGGGCGTATCAAAAAGAAATGCAAAATAAAATGGTAGCTTCTATATAAAATGGTCAACAATCTTAGACAGAATATATTAAGTGGTTAGTGGCCTTATACACAATGTAACACAATGGTATCAATGCAAATACAAAGTATATCAGAAAAGTGGAAGCAACCAATGGGGTGTTATAATTACAAGTAAAATTTGAATCACAGTGCAATAATACAATACGGGTGATAAGTGAAATTATGCAATGTAATGTTATAAAAGAAAATTAATGACTTAATTTGTGAGGCTAAGATAGCAGATAATCTGCAAGAGTGTACCTAAAGGCTGGGTGAAGGAACAGGAGGGGGCAGGGGAGTGAATGATTGGTGGCAACTGATGAGAGGAGAGTGCGGCTGGAAGCAGCGAGAGACTCTGAAGCCCTGCAGGGTAAGGACAACGGAGCAGTGTGATGGTGATCTTCAGTAGGGGAGGAGCAGCGGAGAAGTGTAAAGAAGGACTAGAGAGAGGTTTAAGCAACAAGCGGACACCAAAAAGAAAGGGAAAAAAAGTGGCAAAGGGTGTGGGAAGTTTCACAGGGGGAGAAGCAGCAAGGGGTTTGGGGAGTTCGGAGGGTGATGCAGACGCTGGTGGGGGAGCAGCAAGGAGTCGGGAAGTTCGGAAAGAGTGCAGATGCGGGGGAAAAAGCAGCAAAGGGTTATAACAGGGAGACACGGAGAAGCACACAGAGGGGGAGATTGGAGCGGAGGAAAAACAGACACGGGAAAGTTCAGGGAGAGATCGGGACAGCGGGAAGACGAATTTAAGCAGCAAAAACCTTATCTATCTTAACCAACGACTAGGCAAAACAACAAATCACAATTCTAAGCAAAACTATAACAAGCAACTATATGGAGCAACAAAACAGTAAACTATAACAAGGCAGGTGAACTTACAAGCTCTACAATCTTAACAAACTATGACTTATTAAACTAAAAAAACAAAACCTGTGGTGCACCTTATGCTATGGGGAAGTCACAGAGGGCAGAGTGGTATGTGCCCAGGATACAGCTCCCAAGGAAGCCAAGGGATGGTGGCTGCAGCAATGGATACAGCTGAAAGCAGGGAGCCCCGAGGCGGAGCCCCGAGGCAAAGCCCACAGGAGCAGAGCTTAGCAGAGGCACAAACTTATTTTTAGCAGCAAAGCGCGGCGGAGTTTGAGAGGTTTTAAGACACAGACCAAGGTTTAGCTTGAATCTGTGTGCTAGGGAAACAGAGCCAGCAGCTAAAGTAATAAAATAAAAGTATAGAAAGTTTTACAGAGGGATTCTTACCAGTCCCCAAGGCAGCAACAAAGGCAGAAGCAGCAGCAACATCAGAAGAAGCAAGGAGGGCTCGGTACAGTCTCAATAATCAGGAGATCTCTCAGGTAGCAATTCGTTCTTCATGGGAGGGGGGTTCAAAAAACGGGGGTACGCTCAAAAATAAAACGAGAGCGGAGAAAGGACCCCCCAGAACCCCTGGCTGATCAGACCAGGCAGCAATGCAGGAACCTTTCTGATGTTGGTTTCAAAAATGTCTGTTTTTAAAGGCAAGCTCAGGCAGTTTCCCGCCAGTAATCCTGATAGGCTCCCTCTGTCACAAGGCAGGAGGCACAGGGAAAAACCAGGCAGGTGAGCACAGAAACATGTCTGGGCAGAGTCCTGTGCAATAGGTGACTCAAAAGCACATGAGGCCTATGACTCATGCCCAGGATCTTAAAAACACAATAGGTCTTGCAGCTCTGGACATTGCCTGCCCTACACCAAGCCCAGGTTCAAAGAGGTGATAACAGGACTAACCCTTTGAACAGGGCAGTGGTCCCATTTAGAACACAGCACAAGTGGCCATCCCTTTGAGAAGGGCAATGGCTCTTGTTAAACAACTAAAGGGGCCCTCCCTTTGAGAAGGGCAGTGGCCCTGGTAAACAACTTAACAGCCAGGGCAGGGCGGCCACAGGAGGAGAACAAAAACAAAATGGAGTATGGGGAAATAGGGGGATAGCTGTAACAGACACTATATAATAAATACATTATTTTGTTTAACGTGATAAGACACTAGCTAATGTTTGTTCTTAATATATATGATCTTCATTTAATGTAACTCATTTTCTTTTCCTTGTCTCAGACTGGCAATGAAACTAATAACAAATAGCATCAAATTCACTTTCTTCTGGACCTCAGAATATTTATAATTTAAACATTGGGATTATCTTGTGAACCATGCAGAAGCTGTTGGGCAATTCCCCCTTTTCTAAGAAAACAAGCTGCTGCATAGGAAGGTTCTAAACTACAGGTGCAGACTGAAAGTAGAATAAAAAATGAACCTGTCAGAAAAGGAAAACAGCAGCAAAAAATGGCCATGGCAAGAATCTATTTGCTATGCTGGCTCAATATATTCTTATTGCAGACCACAGTGACCTTAGTGAAGAATGATCTTCACTGGTTTCTCTGACATTTCATTGGGTCTGAGCTTTAACTAGGGGGGAGGATATTACTGATTTAGATTCCAAAATATTCAGTCAGTCAGTTTCACTCTGCATTACCTGCATATACTGTATCTAATCTGTTACTTTGGAAGGGCCTGCAGCTGCTGCTAAGTGATTTATCTCAAGTAACCTCTGTGCTATGACAGCTCTGAGATAGCAGATAGTCCCAGTAGTGATAAGAGCAGCCACACTCAGTACGAAGTGCACAACTGTACTGTTCTGTCAATGCTGGGTTTGCCAAATAAAATTTGTAATACTGTGATTAATCTGACTTTTTTTACACTATAGTCATTAAGAGAACAATGCATCTTTGAATGCTTTGCTGGGATAATTGTTATCTTGAGCATGGGTGCAAACTTTATACTCAGAGATAGGTTTTCTAGGTACAAAATAAAATAAACTTAACATTCAAAAGCAGTGAATTGTGTTATTAAATTTATTTCATTACATTTTAAAGCCTCCAGCTGAATCTTAACAGCAATAATTTCAGATAATGCCTTATTAGCTGGAATCCTAAAGATCTGTACTCCTTGAATATTTTGTAAAAATACCCAGAATAATTTTGCATATATCAATGTCTAAGCAATAAGTTACTTGTTAATGACAATTTTGAATTAAATATTCAAGTAAACATAAAAGAATAAAAAATAATCACCCACATAAAAGACCTGCTGCACTTGAAAGTAAATGGAGCTTGCAGCTGAGTAAAAATTGGGAAACCATAAAACATGAACAGTAAATATTAGAGGTGATCAGAATATTTTTTTTTCCTGTGGCCAACTTTGACTTTTTTGGGGGGTAAAAATCTGAAAATTTTAGGCTAAAAAAATTAACATTTTGGTTCAAAAGTGCCACTACAGTGCTTCATAAGAGTTTGAGTGCCTTATGTGCCCTCATTTTCCCCTATGAGACTAGACCCCAGCCAGACTAGATATCACATGATGCACAATGATCTTCCTTCTTGCTGAATCACCATATTGCATCATGGGTTCTTCCTGGTCATGGTGCACAATGGACCTGTAATCTAGATGGGAAACCTTGTCCTTATATGGGGACATGAGGCATCACCCAAACTGCAACTCCCATGAAACACCACAATGCCATTTCCAAGTAAAAAAATTTTGGTCTTCCGCAGAAAATCAAAAAGTTTTCAGATACTCAGTTTGTTAACCAAAAGTAAAAATTACCCAGTGGAAAGCAGACACTTTTTGCAAAAGTAAATGAATAAAAATAAAATTGTTAACAATTTTGACAGAATTTTTAACCACTCCTCTAAATTACTTATCACCAAAATTCCCAATCATATAAAGTTGCCTCTGTTGCAGCTGCTCAAGCAAAGAGGGCAAATAATTGAATCTAAGCAGTATGCAAGGTAGAAACTGAAGGGTATAGGTCCAGTGTGGGTGCTCTTATTAGAAAGCAGTTATAAAGGGACAATTTGACTTATGTGAGAGGCTTTAGCAGCAGTTCATTACCTTGTCTAGCTGAGTTTTTGGGGGTGGAATTTTAATGTCTAGGGCTCTAGGAATGATATATTCTACCTCCTACCCATGCTTCAGGGAGTACTTGGCACTGGGAAACTAACCCTGTCCCTAGTCTGGCACAGTAGGTGCAGAATGACATTGCTGCCACTCTACAGCCTGGAGGGAGTGGAAGACTCTTTTCTGTCTTCCCCCATGCAGGTTCTCCAACAGCTCACCAAGTTAATTGGCTGCTGTGGGCTGAATGTAGAGCTTAAAGCAAATTTACATGATTAAAATTATGGTGTCACATTAATTCTTTATCTTCCATGCTTGAGACCTGCATAAGGGAGATGGTGAAGCTTTTAATGAAAATTAAACCTTAGTGCTATGTTTAAAAGTTTTGCTTTTTTCTGATGTCCTGTCAACAGTAAGCACCAGTTTTCATCTAATGATTTGGCTTAAAGTTAGTGATGATCTGTGTCAAATGGCATCCAGAAAGAAATAGTATATGTAAGTAAAGACATCCCAAACCTATTCTCCTTTCAGTGGGAGAACTGCCACTTGTTCTTTGAACTATTTTATGTCACAGGCTGGGTTATCTTATCTGGTGTCTATACTCAGAACCAGAATCCAAATGTATATGCATTTTGTTCTAGAGAAGGGCCACACCTGCCGAGTTTGGAGCTGAATCTGAACTTTCCTAAAATGAGGATGGGTGGGTCAAATCCATCTTTTGTCCAGGAAACTGTGTTCATTTCTCCATAATATAATTCAGGCACTTTGCTGTGTTCCTTGTGTTGTCAAGAAATATCCAATTGCCTTTTTCCTCCACATAGAGTAACTGAAATTCACTTTTCTTTTTCTGTTTCTTTCCTGGTCGTAAAATATCTGTCACTCTCATATGTACTCTTGTTCATCATCTCTCACTAAGGTGTGACTGTGCTTTTACACCTGCCAAGTTTAGCATTCACTTGCTATCTTCAGAACCAATATGTGAAATATTCAGTAAAGGGCAACGAAAGACAACATACCTGACCCATATTACCCTATAGATTATGTGCATACAATCTCTGCTATGAACCTTGCATACCTCTGCCAGCCACGGGCCTTCACATCTCAAGTCCAGTCTGAAGTGAGCATCCCTGGTGTAGCAGCATGCTCACCTTTATACATATTTTACCATCTACTCTTGTTTTAGCTGAACCTAGATGATGTTCTTCTGATACTGACAGATTTTAAAATACCTTTGTGTGTCAAATTCCCAAAGCTTCCAAGAACAGAAAAACAAGGATATTTTAAAAAGGCAGAAACCATTAGTGAGCATGTGTGCAGTAAGTGGCGCAAGAATCCAAGTAAATCTTCTCCAGGTACGTCTGGACTGTTTTTTGTTTCCGTATTATGCGTATACAATACTACTAAAGAATGTTTGACGCTTTCAACAAGAATATGAATCAATTTTCCTAGCCTAGGCTCCAGTCTTGAATTCACCTATGTGGATGGACAGCAATACTCAGATGAAGCACAACACAGATTCAGGACCTTAGAAACGACACTTTTTTTTCTGTAAAATTTAAGTATCTTTACTTCACCCTGTAGCTTGCCTAGTCATCTCATTTTAAAGAGAAACTGCTCTTTCCTGTTCGTCCTTTACTGTTTCTTTATGATGAATAAACATATATTATTTTTTTCTACTTGATTTAAAAAAAAACAAACCAGAAGTTTCAGGTTGTCACTTCCCTCTCTCTGCTGGAGGACTTTGGTGTTATTCTAGTAACAAAGTGTGATGGCACATCAGGCTGTAACACGAGCTACTTTTCTTCTACCCTATATGAGGGAATGCTGAATCTGCCTATCTGAAACTCGCATCACTTCCCAACATTGTTGGGGGGTGGGAAGGAATGAGAGAAATTGGCAGCTCAAATTACAACTTTAGATATAATGGGCAAAAAACACTTTTAAAATGTTGTTATGCAATTCATCTTTAATAGATACCACCCTCAATTTAAAGCCACAGGGGGAAGTAATTAAAATTTAATAGAAGCTACAGCTGTTAAACAAATGTTCTATGACCCCTCCCCCCTTTTAGAATATTATAGCAAGGAGAATACAATCTTTAAATATATATTATTCAAATTATATATCCGTCCCTCTCCCTCACCTCTGCTTTCACGTATAACCTTGCAGGAAACATTGTTACAAGTGTTTTTTTAGGTAAACTGTTGGTTCAGCAAGTTGAAATAAAAAACCACAGGAAAATAAACCACCAATAAATGTAACTAATACAGAGAAGTGCAATGTCTAATTCTGTGGTACAGACTTGAAAGCATATTCTTTCCATCACATTAGGAGCATAATCTGCCCTTGAAAACTCATTTGAAACTTGGCCACGGAAATAAAAAAAATGAAAATACTCCCTTCCTGGCCTTTGTATTGTTCTATTTTTTTCTCTCTCTAAGTTGCAGTTTTATATCTCGAGGTGCCTTCAGTATTTAAAGAATTATTTAGCATATTTAGTACATATCATGCTGATGAAACCATTAATGTAGTGTGAGGAGAGGATATTTCTCTGTCTAGTGTCATGAGTATTTTACAGGATAGTCAAGGTGTTCTCACTGACACAAAATTATTAGATTTCCTCACCAAAGGGTGTGCAGAAAATAAGGGATCTCAGTGCCTGAACAATAGGCATCAAGAACCAGCCATCCTACTGTTGGTTACTCTCCAGCCAGATCAACAAAGGGACTGCAGTTCATTGTTGCATGCCTCTGTTTAAACATTGGCTGTAACTGTAGGTTATTTATAGATGTAGGGTGGAGACAGAATCCCTCCTCCCTTTATCTTCCCATGCAGCTCAAACTGACTCAGGGAGCAGAGTGTCTTCTGATGAGGGGCACCTGCAGGTGTGTATTTAGTACAATGTTTTGCCATGCACAATTAAAATGGTGGCCTATGGCATTTTCAGTGATCTCTTTCTTTATGTACCAAAAAAAGTGTTGAATGTGTTTTCAGTATTAGTATTAATTATATTGGATTCTAATGATCAGACTTTCTGACTGTTTCTGGAGTGATTTTCCAGGCTTTGACATTTTTGAATATCTCTAACCTTTTTGTAATTAATTGACTCTACCAAATCCATGGCACTAGCTCCCCAAGAAGTTGACTCCAGCCTTCTGACTAAAAGTGCAATATACTCAGATTCCCCTTAGGCTTTACCTACTGGCCATGTACAGAATCTGTTAGAAACTGAAATGAAGTAACTTCAGCTGACTGTATTCTGGAAGCTCTCATCCAGAGGCATTATGTGAACCATTGTGAATATAAACTAGTCACAGATAATCTTTGGCTACAGTGGTTGACATTTTAAGAGAGAAAAATTATCCAAAGAGAGAGAGAGAGTTGCTGATGGCAAGCAGGTCACCAATGAAAACACAAGCAGTAATATACACTCTGGCCAATTAAAATAGATGGTTTGAATCTACTGTTTCATCTCAGGAATAGATAAATTGTGTTCCCGTTACCACAGTATCTGGCTATGGACTTGTGGTAAGGTATCCAAGGTGTGGGCAAGTTTCTGCAAAACAACTTAGCCATTCATGGAATCAAAATTGGATATCATCTGTCAGGTTATGTAGCAGAGGAGATTAAAATTCAGTAACTAAAGAGGCATTAGTGTGGGATAAGGAAGATGGTTCTGACTCCCCTAAATATATTATATGTAAATCAATGCCTCTGATATTTCTCCCTTTCTCCACCTACTAGCTTTTTACATTTCTTAGATGGAAATTCACATTGAGTATTTGTGACCATCTCAGATACTGCAGCAGATTGTCAACTATCCAGAAATGTGGTTTTGTGCACGTGCACACACATACGCTTGCTTTCTCTCTGCGTAGTGTAATGTCATTCACCTCCAGCTACTCCATGAACAGCTTGAACTTAGAAATGGAGCACAAACACTTATCCTCCTGGACCACAGGGAGTCACGGACCTGGTGGGTCTTGCACCCTTATCGCCCAGCAAGGTTTTTCTCAACAACTGGAACCTCTGGGTTCCATTACCTTCACAACCCAGTGAGGATAGATGTCTGTAGTTGTCATAAACAGATAGTTAAGGGTTAATGTCTCTTTTACCTGTAAAGGGTTACAAGCAGTGAACCTGGACCACCTGACCAGAGGACCAATCAGAAAACAAGATGCTTTCAAATCTCGGAGGAGGGAAGTCTTTGTTTTGTGTTGTTTGTTTGTCCGTTGTTCTCTCTGGGTTCTGAGAGTAACCAGACATACCTACAGGCTCTCTAATTTTCTATTCAAATAGTAAGTACCAGTAGAAGGCAGTTTAGTCTTTTTGATTGTTTTCTTTATTTGCAAATGTGTATTTTGCTGGAAGGATTTTAATTTGCATTTGTGCTGAGGGGAAGGCTTCTCTCTAGTGTCTATAAACTGAAAGACCCTGTAACCTTTACCATCTTAATTACAGAGACAACTTTTACTTTTTTCTTTCTTTTATTAAAAGTTTTTCTTTTTAAAACCTGATTGATTTTTTCCCCTTGTTGAGGCTCAAGGGAATTGAGTCTGTACTCACCAGGGAATTGGTGGGAGACAGGGAGAAAGAAGGGAGGGGGGAAGGTGGAATCCCTCTGTTTTAGATTCATGGAGCTTGAATCTGTATTACCTCTTGGAGTGGAGGAAAGAGGAGGGGGCAAGGTGTACTCCTCTCTGGTTTTAGATTCAAAGAGTTTGAATCACAGTGATCTTCCAGGGTAACCCAGGGAGGGAAAGCCTGGGAGAGGCAACAGTAGGGGAAAGGGTTTACTTTCCTTGTGTAAGGTCCAGGGGGGTCTGGGTCTTGGGGTCCTCTGGGAAGATTTTGGGGGGACCAGAGTGTACCAGGCACTGCAAGTCCTGGTTGGTGGCAGCACTACAAGATCTAAGCTGGTAATTGAGCTTAGAGGAATTCATGCTGGTACCCCATCTTTTGGACGCTAAGGTTCAGAGTGGGGAATTATACCATGAAAGTAGTCAAACAAGGCAGGTATAAATATCACCCAATGTTCTCACCATGCTCAGTGATTCCTAGTATCTTGCCACACCTTTGATCCTAATCCACTTATCAGCTGGATATTTTAGGGCTTGTTTTCACTACCCACTGGATCAGCGAGTAGCGATCAATCTGGGGGGGTCAATTTATCACATCTAGTATAGACATGATAAATCGACCACTGAGCGCTCTCCCATCAACTAGGTACTTCACTAGAATCAGGAGCACAAGCAGAATCAAAGGGAGAGCATCAGCTATTGACTTACCATAGTAAAGACACCATGGTAAGTAGATCTAAGTATGTCCACTTCAGCTGTGCTAGTCACATAGCTGAAGTTGCGTATCTTAGATCGACTCCGTGCGGTAGTGTAGACAAGCCCTTAGTTTCACATACAACTTTTTATTACAGAAGGTGGAGAAAGCAACTAAATTAGAGGTTATTCTAGATTTGATGCTGACAAATAGGAAGGAACAGATTGAGAATTTGAAGGTGGAAAGCAGTTTGGGTGAAAATGATCACAAAAAAGATACAGTGCAAGATTCTAAGGAATGGTAGGAGGGAAAACAGCAGAATAAAGACAAAGGGCTTCTAGAATGCAGACTTGAGCAAACTCGGAGAACTGGTAGATGAGATCCCATGGGAAGCAAGTCTAAGGGAAAAGAAGATTTCAGGAGAGTTGGCAGTATTTTAAAGAGACGTTATTAAGGGCATGTGAGAGGATATATAAACCTGCACTGGTCAAGCAGGGGATAACCAATCACTTTGAGACCAATAAGCCATGCTCCCTCGCCATTTCTGTCCATGCTCCAGGTGGAGGGAGCATATAAAAGGAAGCAGCTCAGTTCAGTCTGTACTGACTGAAGAGAAGAGTGGATGCATACTGCAGGAAGTCACCTGAACTCTAGACTGTGGAGACTCAGCACCCTGATTATGCTGTGGGACTCCAGTCAACCACGGAGACCAAAGGGGACAAAGAGCTGCTACTCATACAGGAGCTGCCAGAACTGGGATTAAGGTAGGAAGTGGCCATGGGGACACATTTGTTCACATAGAGACCCAACCTACACAAGAGTTATTGCTTTCACAGGACCCTAGGTTGGGACCCGGTGGAGCAGGATAGGCCTGGGTCACTCCAACCCCAACCTTCATCTAGCATGGGACACCTTGAGTGTCCAAGATAATAGATGCCATTGTTTGATATTGTGGATGTTAGGTGCTACTGCCTGCATCTGCAGATGTTAGACATTACTTTCAGGAACTGTGGACACTAGGCACTACAGCCTGGGACTACTGACAGTGGCCTTTAGGCCACATTGCCATATGGGAAGGAACCATTCTGATGACATTTTCAACTAGGCCTCCCTGTCCTGAGAGCAGGGAGAAACTTTGAACACACAGTGAGGAGGGAAAGACGACAACAGAAAAGACAGCAATGGCAAAAGTGTTAAATGTTTTTTTGTTTGTTTTTCACCAGAAAGATTTGTATTGACTGCATGACTAACATAGCTAACAGCAGTGTAAATAGGGTAGGATCTGAGGCTCAAATACAGAAAGAACAATATAAGAATTACAAGTTAGATGTCTTTGAGTTAGCAGGGCCTGACTAAACACAGCCTAGATACTTAAGGAACTAGCTGAAGAAATTGCTGAGCCATTAGTAATTATCTTTGAGCACTCATAGAAGATGGGAGAGATACCTGAGGGATGAAAAGGGCAAATATAGTATCTATTTGTAAAAAGAGAAATAAGGACAACCCAGGAAATTATAGGTTAATCAGCCTAAATTTGGTACCCAGAAAGATAATGGATCAAATAATCAAGCAATCAATTTATAAGCACATAAAAGATAACGTGATACATAACAATCAATATGGATTTATCAAGAACAAATCATGACAAAGCAACCTAATGTTCTTCTTTGATGGTAACTAGCCTTGTGGCTAGGAGGGAAAGCAGTAGATAGATAACATCTTGACTATAGTAAGGCTATTCTCTCACTTGACCTTGTCATATAGCCTAGAAGAGTTTACTCTGAGGAGGGTACACAACTAGTCAGAAAAATGTACTATGAGAGTAGTTATCAATGGTTCATAATTAAACTGGAAGTGGACCCCTGAGGATCTGTTCTGGGTCTGGTTCTATTCAATATCTTCAGAAACGATTTGGATAAGGGCATAGAGAATACATCTGTAAAGCTTACAGATGATACCAAGCTGGGAGGGGATGCAAGCACTTTGGAGGGCAGGATTAGAATTCGAAATGACCTTGACAAGCTGGAGAAATGATCTGAAATATATGGGATGAAATTCTGTAAGGACAAATGAAAAATATTACACTTAAGACGGAATAATCAATTGCACAAATACCAAATAAGAAATGACTGCCTAGGAAGGAGTAGAGCAGAAAATGATCTGGGGGTTATAGTGGATCACAAACTAAGTATGAGTCAACAGTGTAATACTATTGCAAAAAAGGTAAGTATTATTCTTGGATGTATTAGCAGAAATGTTATAAACAAGACATAAGAAGTAGTTCTTCAGCTCTACTTAGCACTGATAAGGCCTCAACTGGAATATTGTGCCAAGTTCTTCTCTCCATGCTTTGGGAAAGATGTGGACAGAGAAGAAGAACAAAAATGACTGAAGGTCTAGAAAGCATGACCTATGAGGGAAATTGAAAAAAAATAGGTTTCTTTAGTCTGTATAAGAGAATACTGAGGAGGGGGAACATAAGTCTTCAAGTATGTAAAAATGGAGGGTGAAAAACTGTTCTGAACCACTGAGGACAGAACAAGAAATAATGGGCTTTATTGCAACAAGGGAAATTTAGGTTGGACATTAGGAAAAATTTCCTAACTATAAGAGTAGTTAAGCATTTGAGCCAGTTACCTAGGAACACTGTGGAATCTCAGTAACTGGAGATTTTTTTTAGAACAGGTTAGAACAGTGGGTTTCAACCTTTTTACATTTGTCAACCCTTAAAAATGTTTAAATGGAGATGTGAACTGCTTTGGATATCATAGACATAGTGTGTGGACCACCATGGGTTCATGAACCACAGGTTGAAAACCACTGGATTACACAAACACCTCTCAGGGATGGTGAAGATAATACCAAATCCTGACTCAGTGCACAGGACTAGACTAGATGACCTATCCAGCTTCCATTTTTGTTGACAGAAAATTTCAGCCACAATTAATAGCATTGGAGAATTTTTGTGCCATTTAGAATTATTTTGATATGTAAAGAGTTCAATTTAAAATTTGGTTTGTTACCGAATTAAGTTGAACTGATTTTAGGCACTCTCAATCCAATCTGAGTGTCCACCCAGGGAGGTTATGCTATTTTGATTTGATCAATTTAATTCAGAAATTGATTTAGTTGAAGTGGTGCAACTTGTGTGTGCAGGCCTGGGCTTTGTGAATGGGCCTTAACCTCTGAAGTCATCAATGGATGAGATATTGGATAAATTATGCTTGCTTGGACCCAAGCATCACTTAAATGAAAATTCTAGGTTCAATTCCACAACATCTGAATAGGGTGTTTGTATACTCTTATGGTCTTGAAGGCAGGGTGAAATTGGGATAGATCTTGAGATCACACTTTGTTCTACATAAACAATTATAAGCATTAAAAAAAATAACCAAGCATGTTTTACCTAACAGTGTGTAATGGACATAGTTTGGCTCTGTGAATGTCATTCTATGACTTTCTGCGAAGTAAGAAATCTATTGCTGTGGCTACAGACCTGTCAGGTGATAGGAAATGTTTACTTAGTTCAAAACCGTGCAAGTCTGACTTTCACAGGTCCTTGAGTGTGTTGGTAGAGACTCTGTCTTCTGAAAGTGACTCTGATACATTGATTTATGAAAATGTTGCAGAAATAAAGCAGGAAAATAGAACAATGGGGCAACTAAAAGGATGATGCACAGCGGTGTAAACACAGAGGCCAAGCCAAATATGTTGGAGTATATATCATAGGCTGAAGTTAAGTCTTCCAATTCTCTCTTGCAGATGAAAATATACAGTGCAGACTGATTCAGATCCAGAGCATGCTAGCACTGCTGTGAATGTAACTCAGGGTTAATGACTTTTCAGAGGCAGGGACATGCTATCAAAACATATGTGGGCTGATAAATTTATATCAACATCTTTTGTGCTCTCCTCTCAGACATTATGGTTTTCCATGAATAAACTTGGCCTCGGGAATTTTGGGAAATGTATATTTTCCTTAATCCACATATGCAGGTTTTGTAGGAAATAAAGGTGAAAATCACCCTAATGCAGAGAGCCAGCATAAGGTCTATGTGCCATTTTTGTACTGTAGAGTCCTGGTGCTGGCTATCTGGATTGGGGTGAATTTCAACCTCCCTAAATAAATGATTAATGGGGAATGTAGTGTACTTTGAGGTTTGAAAAATCAAGATATGGAGGCCTGGTTTTGGACTTGAACTATACAAACCCTAATGGAATGAATGAATGAATGAATTGATATACATTTGTGGCCATGCACATTAGTCAAGGATTTTGGAGTAGAAAGTGTTAGTTTCCCCCTTCTCCATTCCCTCCCTCTCCCCCTCCCACCTTAACACATGCATGAAGAATAAAAGCAACAACAGAAATACAGATGGTAGCATGCTGAAATACTGGATTGGGGGCTTGAAATTAAGTAAACATTGATACATTGAAGACTTGTTTATGCTTTGTTTATACAACCACCAACAAATCATTTTATGAACTGTAAAAGTAGGAAGCATTACCTACCCATTCTTTAAAAGAAAAATTTTTAAAAAATACTGGACGCAATCACTAAGAGCGTCCATTACATTTTCCTTGAAAACATAGAGGCATTAAGTCTTTGACCCTGTACCAATAAAATGAATGTGAGTTTCTTCATTGACCTGAAGGGACACAGACTCAAGCCCAGGGGCAGCTCTAGGTATTTTGCCTCCCCAAGCACAGCAGGCAGACTGCTTTCGGTGGCTTGCCTGCGGGAGCTCCCCGGTTCCACGGATTCGGCGGCACGCCTGCGGGAGGTCCACTGAAGCCGTGGGACCAGCAGACCCTCCACAGGCATGCCGCCGAAGGCAACCTGCCTGCCATCCTTGTGGCGACTGGCAGAGCGCCCTCCATGGCTTGCCGCCCCAGGCTTGCACTTGGCATGCTGGAGCCACCCCTGCTCAAACCCAAAGACCTAGATTCTGCACCACTGAAAGCAAGGACAGTTTTGTTATTGGCTTCAGTGGGAGCAATGTCAAGCCCTAACTTCTCAGGAAGACATCAGTAACAGACTGATTATCAATAAAATAATACTTTTCTACATGGGACTAGACAGAGACTAGGGCATGGGCAGTCTTGCCTAGTGGCTAGAGCTGGAATCCATAACCAGGAATAGGAGCTGAGAGTTAAAACAGGAGTCAGAAACCAGATGCAAGAGCCAAAGTTCAGAGCAGAAGTCAGGAATGAGAGTCAAGGGTCAGAGTAGGTTTACCTGGAGTGAGACAGAACTAGGAGCAGGGCTGGGTCTGAGGCAAAAATGCAGAAGCAAAGCTGGAAACAGGCACAGAAGGTGTGATGGCCATGGGTGAATGCTTTGAATAGCTGCCAAGCTACTGCTGTTGCTGGGCTTAAGGATGGTCTGCTGATCCTTCCCACACTAGGGAATTAGGGAAGCCTACTACAGGTCAGTTGCACTTTTGAAGGTGCCTGAAAACTGGCTGTGCTATATGCCCTAATTCCTGACAGTATCCCTCTGGGGGCCTGGTTTCTCAGGATACTTCCAATGCTACTCTTACAGTAAGTCCAGACAAGGATGTCTTGGAAACTGGTAGAGATCAATTTGTCTGGACTGTAGCCTTCCTAGTCAATCAAGTATTGGAGCCTTCCCCTAACTCACCGAAATTCAAGGATTCATTGGACCTAGTACTCTGCCTGTCCATGAGTAGTGGTGGTGGGTTGGATCACTTTGGCTAGAGGTTCTCAATGTAGGTATTTTAAAGTGAGATGTGAAAGATGGTGTGGCTCTTCAAGAACTAAGGCAACTGTAACCTGAAGGCCACTACGTTCACCCGTTCTATAATCTTGAAGGGTCCCAGGTATTAGACTTTAAGGTTAGAAGGGACATGATCATCCAGTTTGACCTCCTGCACATTACAGGCCGCAGAACTTCACCCACGCACTCCTTTAATAGGCTCTTTTGTAGGCCCGGCCCTCTTAGTTAGCTGATGTGGGTTCACCTGCTGCAATCCAGGGGAGCTGAGCTCAGTCTGTCCACAAGGACCAGCTACCCTGTGACAAGGGGACAGTGCAAACTTAAACCTCCTTCCCCTCCCCATTCAGGACTAAGAGAAGTATGGGTCTCTGCCAAGAGTGGTGATGGCTGGGAGCCTGAAACCTTAAGTGGGTGCCCTTGAGTCACCCCAGAGGGGGAATTACAGGTGCAGTTACCCCTGAAACTCTGACAGACCTCTCTACAACAATGTCAGGAAGGAAAAGCTCACCCCTCCAGCAGTGCCATTGGAGAGTGTTCTGCTAAAGTGAGGCACAATGAGAAGCAGGTGTAACTGCTGGCATGTTTGAAGTGCTTCTACAAGTAAACAGGTTTACAATACTTCTTATTTTCTAACACTGTACAGAAACACTTGAAACTTTGCTGCAAGAAGATAAATAGAGAATTGGTCAGAGTAAACTCTATTTATTGAGGGGAACAGGGTTACAGGGGAGACATTGCTAGCTGTTATGCAAGAGATGACTTATGACATATATCTTGGAGATGGTGATCCCATGATGAAATTCATGATTCACAGCAAAACATTCACTAGCAAGGATGTAGACTATTTACTTGAGATAATGGGACTGAGTGTGAGTATATCTGAACCCACTGTCAGCCTGTAAAACATTGAAAAGATTGTTCAGTGTTTTATTATGAAGTAGGATAAACTGAAAAAATAGCAATATCTGTGAAAGAGCCCTCCTGGACATCCTTTACTTTACTTGGACAAGAAGTTTGGCTTGTATTAAAAGTAACCAATCTACCACTTGACCCTTGAGAGAATGGATCTTATTTAAGATCTGCCAAACTATATTACATGGACTACATTAGTTTGTACCCTTTAGGGAAGGGTATTTCAACACAAAGTAATATTTATTCCAAGTATGCCATTAAATATATTGCAGGTTTAGGAACTGATTAATTTAATAACAATACTGGTTTTATACACCCATCAACTGTATGTTTAGGATAACAAGAGACTTAAAATTCAATATGTACTGGGATCAAGCTGATGCAGTGCAGGCTACAGAATAATAGATCAGTTGCATTAAGGACAGTATAAGAACAGCTTAAAACACACAAGAGCAAAACCGAGTTAACAGCAATGAAACTTACATTAAAGTTATGATAAAACTTAGTGAAATCAATGGCTAAAATAGTGCTGTTGTTGTTGGACTGGTCAAAGATCCTAGACTGGCCATATTAAATACTTAAACTTCTATCATTAAGGAAAAAAATCAGTGCAGAAAAAGGAACAGATGCAACGGAGATTAGATATGTGCAAGAACTGAAATATCCTACCTCTGAAGAACAGTAATTACTGTATCTCAGAACTATTCACAGATAATCTTTAGACAATATACTCTGTACTTTGCTCTCCAAGAAATTGATCTTGCAAGGACCTGAACTCTAGCCCCAATCAAACACTTGAGCATGTGCTTAACTTTAAGCACAAGAGCAGTCCAATGGGACTACTCTGACACTTAAAAATGTGCTTAAGTGTTCATTGGATCAGATATTTAGTGGCCAGCCCCTTGCAATCAAATTCCAAAATTTGAATGAAAACGTTTTGGGTCTGGTTCTCTTCTCAAACCTGATTAATTCTACTGACTTCAGTGGAGTTACTTCTGATATATAACACACCTGTAAAAGAAGAATGAGGCCCTTCAGCTGGAACAATCCAACAGAGCTACATTTAGGAGTCCTGCATGCAATTATTTTAACAAGAAATGACAATTTAGGAATTAGTATCAGGCACCAGAGATGGTGTTTAAATTATTTATAAAACAATTCCAAGGCACTTGGCTAAGCATTTCTAGCCTTTCAAACAGTCACATCATTACTGGTGACATGCTTCTCCTACACAAGTGTTTCAGATGAACAAAAACCTAAGTTCTTACGAGGTCTGGTAACTCCATTATTAAGGCTGCATCTAAATTTGTGAGTAGAGGACGACTAAATTCTTGAGATGGTCGAAATTTTCCAAAACAGAGTTTTGACGACAATTTTTGTTGAAAAGTAAATTTTCAATGAAATCTTCCCCCCAAAATCTTTAAAATGTTCTGTTTTTGATGAGTTCTATGGAATTCTCTTAATTGCTTTGAATTTAGTCCCCAAAATGCCCACAGCTCTTTAAAAAGCAATTAAATTTTCCACTCCTTTTTTTCTTTTAGAAAAGTATGCAAAATTATCTAAACATTGAAAATATTTTAAAATAACCCCTTTATAAAATTTGCCCTACAAGTTAATTTTTTTTGGGCCTCCAAGGAAAACAGTCCTAACCCCCTCAAACGAAAAACACCATTACTTAGCAAACATAGGCCACTTTTTACCTAATTCATATGATTTCTCTTAGCTGCACCAGTTAAAGCTAATTGAACCACTAGAATTCATCAGCTACTTCCATTCTCCAATGGTACAGGGAGTAGCTGCTCTGACGTAGAACTGGAACCTCTGAGTGCCTCTGGCAATGTTGAAAAACTTTAATAACCATATTAAAGCAAACTAAAAATACATTTACCATATTTAGAATAAGCTAAAATGATCAACAGAAAATGTAGGCCTAGATGTTTTTAAAGTACCTAGAAAGTGTATTTTCAAATGTTCAAATTTTGGCAAACAACTTGTACTTCCCTCTCCAGGTACAGTACATGACATAACTATGGGCACTAATTTTGCTTCTATTAAAGTCAATGGCAAAGTTCAAATAGACTTTGGTAGGTACAGGATGGGGCCTGTGGTCTCCATCATGAGCCACCTAACATGCCTGCCCAGTGGGATGAAAGTAGCAGGCTATCCACGTCATCAGTCTGTGCATGGTGGAGAAAACACCACCACCAGGTGCTACGCCCCCTCCTGTGAAAGTAGGTGTAGAGATATGTGAAGTAAAGAATTGGCTACACACCTCTCCTTACTCAAATTAGAATCAAATACATCAGTTCTGCCCAATATTATCTTGGGGGTTTGGAATCCCGCCCATATGAAATCTTTGGAATCCCGCCCAAATGAAGCTAGAATGAGACAGATTGTGACAACTTGTGTCTAGAGGAGATGCAGCTAAAGCAGTGGTTAGTCAGAGGAAACATGCTGTTCCATCTAGCCTATTTTTGAAAAAAAGAACACTGCAGTGAGAAATTTGTTAAAATAAGAGCTGTGATTTTCTTTTCTTTTTTTTGACTGTCAGATTTATTGTCACACAAAATATATTAAATATAGACTCTAGACTATCATATAGTACACTGAAAATCAGGAAATTGATTCAAGCTGCTCTGTTTGTTCCCTGTGGTAGATACTGTTCAATATCCACTTACAAGTGTTAAATTTCACCTTGGGTGGGATGCCAGATGAATTTATAGTGTATATAAACTAAAACGTACATTTAATATAAAAGTGCAGGTCAACATATCGGCATTTCAGACATTTTATGACGACGCAAACTGTTTATGGTTGGGTTGGAAAATGTGAAGGAGCCTCAGATTAAGCACTGTTGTGAATATAAAGTCTCATTTAAATTTTATTAGGAACTCTATAGTGACGTATTTCAATAGCTGACCTCCCGATGACTCTCTGCAATTTACTCAGTATTTGCTCAGTTTCAGATGTTAACCTGATGTTCAACTGATTCCGACAGCTTTTTGAAGTTACATTGATTTCCAGTTTGATCTTCCATTCAGGGGCCCACTGGAATGCTAAAGAAATGAACCAGAACTAGAAGCTAGAATAAATTGCTGACAGAGACCCCTTGAGGCAAGATAGTTTTATGGAACTCTTTGCCACCCTGCCCTGCCCCCCTCACACTTCAAATTAAGCAAACAGTGCACACAACAAACATTTATTCACATGGTAATGACATAGATCAAAACACAATAATCTCTTTCCTAGGTGCAGAGGTTTCTCAGGCAATAGAACCAGTACCACTATGCTGTAGGAAGAAGGGCTGCTAGATTTCAGAATGCGAGAAGCTGAGCTCTGCAGGTGGGATCTTTGCTGTGTGGCTCTTCCTATCACACAGCCCACAAAGGACAGCAGTCTGCTCCTGCCATTCCTCTTTCCTTGTTCCCAGCTGACAGGAACAGTCATGGTACTTACTCTGTAGCTACATGGTATTAATTCTCTGTACTGGTGTTAAGGAGGCAATGATGATAAGGCTTTTGAAATGGATAGTGCACAGGCATATTTTCCTCCATCGTCTTTCAGTTTCTTTTGAAAAGCGAATGAACATTGTGTTGATTATGTGGTACTCATAGCAGATGCACAGCCCTGGAGACTGAAGTATTTTATTAATGCCCATTACAAGTATCACATAGCTGTGTGAGCTCCCCTACATTGCTCCATCACTTCAATCCACAGTGCCCAGTGAGTCCTTGGCCTCTCTGCTGGGAATTCATGGGGGGAGTTTATTTTTGTTTTGTTTTACTTATTTATTTAGCAAATATTAAGTGTTCAAGTCTTTGCTGGATTTTATGATTTGGACATTGTAACATTTAATGAATATTCAGAGGCATAGTGGGTAAAATATATTTAAAAAAATTAAGTGAGCCCTTTCTCTGTTCACAAATCATTTGTGAACCATCCCAGATTTCTTCTTTCCTTCTTTTTTTTATCTTTGTATGTTCATTGGAAGCACACCCCCAATAGTTTGTGTGACTAAATTTCAGCATGCTTATTTCAACTCTTCATTATTTCTGTTGTGTGGTTGCCTGATTCACAGGGTATTGTTTTTCCTCACTGGTGTGATCACTGAAACCTTATGAACAGCAGAATAATGAATAGTGAACAATACGCTCCTAGTCTAAATGTTCAGACACACAATGATTTGTGTGAAAAATTGGCAAATGCTAGGATCACAAACATTTTCAAGAATAATTGTGAATATGAATTCTTGTGAACAATGAATAACATAAACCCTGAATAACAGAGAGGCACATTCAACATGTTTATTTATTAAAGAAGTTGTGTCACTTATTTCTACTCAGGGCAAGCCTACTGTACAAAATTAAGCCAACCTAAGTTATGTTAATGCACAGCTACCACAGTCATTGAATGTCCAGACTATGCTGCTAGTGTCAGCAATGCAGGTCCTCATCAGGACAGCTTACATTGATTCAACTGCCGGCGTGGAGAATTGTGGGACAGTTTCTAAAAGGCAGCAACAGTCAATGTAAGCAATGCAGATTGCATCAGCCTAACCACATTGACTTAAGCACTACATTTCTCGCTCAGGTGAAGCTACTAAGTTGGTGTAATGGGTGAGTTACATTGGTGGGAGATACATTGACCTAACTCTGTAAGCAGCTACACTAAAATGTAAGTTGCCTTACATTGACCTAACTCTGTAGTGTAGACCAGGCCTCATAATTGGACTGGTCAGAAAAGAAGGCACAACCTTCATTTTAATTGCATAAGCAGTCAGTTCTGTCTGAAGAATCTTCTAAAAATATCTAGCTCATATTGGGCATGCACATAATTTTAAGAAGACTAATATATTAAGGACATGTCACCTCTTCGACTATTATCCCATACTAGTAATTGATAGCTACTCTTACAGATATCTATTAACTTGGAACTGGAGTGATACCAGCCACCAGGCAATAGCTGATTTCTGCTTAATGTGTCTGAACCATGTTATACCTCTATGAAATTATAATTTTCTTGGGACAGAAACCCTTCCACATGTTTGTACAGGGCCAAACGTAATGTTAGCACTCAGTGAAATCAGCTTGAACCACTCTTGGAGCAGTGACCTAGAAGTGAAAGGTTCTATGTCCCTGTGGTTGAGGATTTTTTTTAAATCACGAATACCAGTGGAAGTGGGGAGAGACAACATGTGTTCTCTCAAGTAAAAATATGTAAATACTTGGGAGGAAGCATCTTTGTGAAGGTGGTAGGTAAGTGGAACTGGTGTGGGGCACTCCAGAGATAGACATAAGTTAAGTCAGGGTGATCGTAACTGCCAAAACTCCTCCTAGATCCCCTTGTCAGATGGCAATAAGGAAGAATATACCTGACAGATGGAAGCAGTGGAGACTCTAGTACATTTATGACATTTTATTGACTCAGGTGGTGATCGCAGTTTCTAGTGGAGGTCCCTAAAACAACAATGCTAATTCCTCAGCAACGAATCACAGCTTGATGTCCGATGATCCTATTTCTTCTAGCAGAGTTGACAATTTCTCCGGGGAAGTTTCCAGAAGTAATTAAGAGTCTATTTGACAGGGAGAAGTGTGTCAGTTTTGAGTATTTAAAGAGACATAAGAAACAAGAATGTATTGGCGGCAGCAGGATTTTGGAAACACTGGAGTTTCTCCAAGGAGAATGAAACCTACAATAGGGTTTATGATATAACTTGTTGGGACTAAATCACCTGCTCTAGTCTAGAAGTAAAGATTCCTCTAAGATTACAGAAACTTTTACATTCTGGAATATTTCTTAAGGCTAGAGAGTAGAAGAGCCTGTCTGAACAGCTATGCAGCAGTTCTGGTTTCATTTTTCTAAACTCCTCTCCCTAAACACAGTATAACTTACTGTCCAGTAGTACCTTTAATTAAGCCAGTAGAACAAAAATTTATTGAGTTTGGCAATAACAACATTTTACTAATCTGTCAGAGTGAAATAGATAATGAAAGATATAACCAACAGCTCTTCTTGACTCTGTAATGATGCTTCTTTGTTAACACTGAGTTGAGTATCCAAGGTGTCTGAGTGCCTCCATTTTTAAAGGTCCAGTCTAAGAGAAAATCTAGAAGAGTACAAATGCTCACTAGGTAGAAGGGTAAAGCTCCATAAAATTCTGCTTTAATATTAGAAGGGATGCTGAGAATAAAGATGCAGGATTTGTTTTCCATTCACTTTTTTAAAATTAGGAGTGCCTTCCAAGGCAGTGAGAAAAAGGACAGACCTTTTCAGCAGTGCTTTAAGCAGTCAGGTAATCAGGAATTAAGACACTATAGATAGCTATAGATGGTTTGTCAACAATACCAGGTGTTATAGCCCATCTGTTTATAATATTTAAAAACATGAAGGATTCAACACGTCTTTTATTCTGAACAGAAAGTTCATTTTGATATGTTATGAATCAGTGATTCTGTTTCTTGCAATGATGTTCATCCATCGTTGTCGATGAAGACCTCAACAACTCATTCGTTCGATGACCGGGCTCTGGGCTTCCGAAGATGACTGATCAGTCCGATTCGGGCATGGAATGTCCTGTCACACGTCGGGCAGACATGTGATGGCACTGTTGATGATCTGCAGGCAGCCCTGGACTTGTGCAGCTCACACTTTCTTTCAGCCTCAGCAGTGCGCCTCACCTCAGAGGTATTACTGCCTGTGTGAATGAGGCTGCGCCATGCTGGATGGTTCAGTGCGAGGGTTTCCCAGGTGGCAGTGTTGATCTCGAGGGACTTCAGAGAGATCTTCAGCGTGTCCTTAAACCACTTCTTTGGTCCTCCATGGGAGAGCTTTCCCTGGGTGAGTTCTCTGTAGAAGAGCTGTTGAGGAATGCACTCGTCTGACATTCTCAGGACATGTCCATCCCATCTGGTCTGGGCTCCCATCAGCAGTGTGTGAACTGACGGCAGACTGGCTCTGGTAAGGACTTCAGTATAGGGTACTTTGTCCTGCCATCTGATTTTTAGAAGCTTTCGCAGACAGGAAATGTGGAAGTGATTGAGCCTTCGTGAATGACTCCGATAGACAGTTCACGTCTTGCAGGCGTACAGCAGAGTTGGAAGCACCGCTGCTCGGTAGACCTTCAGCTTCATTGGTAGGCTGATCCCTCGACGTTCCCAGATGTTGGAGTGCAATCAACCAAATGCAGAGCTGGCTTTAGCAATTCGGCAGTTTACTTCATCATCGATTGACACTGCTCGGGAAAGGATACTGCCCAGGTACGTGAAGTGGTCCACTGCCTGAAGTCTCTGTCCATTTACAGTGATGGATGGTTCTGGGTACAGAGCATGGGGAGCTGGCTGGTGCATGACCTCAGTCGTCTTGATGTTAATAGTGAGACCGAAGATGTTGCATGCAGATGAAAACTTGTCCATACTGGCTTGCATTTCTGGCTCTGTACTAGCATTCAGAGCACAATCATCGGCAAAGAGAAAGTCTCGAAGTACAGTTTCCTTCACCTTGGTGATGACACGCAGTCCCCTCAGATTGAATAGTTTCCCATCAGTTCTGTACTTCAGGCCTACTCCTTCAATGCAGTGTTGAAAGACATCAGTCAGAGTGGCAGAGAATATCATGCTGAACAAAGTGGGTGCTAAAACACACCCTTGCTTGACACTGTTGGTGACTGGGAAGGCCTCAGATGTTTCACCATCATCCAGGACATGAGCCATCATACCGTGATGAAATTGACATACCATTCGTATGAATCTGTCTGGACAGCTGAATTTCGACACAATCCTCCACAGGCCCTGGCGACTGACAGAGTCAAACACTTTTGTGAGGTCCACAAAAGTTGTGTAGAGTTCACAATTCTGTTCTTGACATTTCTCCTGTAGCTGACAAGCAGTGAAGATCATGTCAATAGTCCCACGTCCCTTGCAAAAGCCGCACTGTGATTCTGGCAGTAAGCCCTGCTCCAGGTGAGTGATCAATCGGTTCAACAGAACCTGTGCAAGAACTTTCCCCACTGTAGAGAGCAGTGAGATTCCACGGTGATTGTCGCATACCTGGCGATTGCCGCATACCTGGCGATTGCCCTTCCTCTTATGGAGGTGCACGATGGACGCGTCTCTAAATTCCTGTGGAACGGATCCCTGCTTCCAGAAGGACTGAAACAGCTCAGTGAGTTTCCGTGGCAGCACGAGTGCACCGACTTTGTACACCTCTGCTGGTATGGCTTCTGACCCTGGGACTTTGCCACTTGGCAGCTGGTTGATGGCCTTCTTCACTTCATCCTCTTCTGGTGAAGCATCCATGGAGCCATTGACTGCAACCTGAGGCATCTTGTCAATGGCCTCATCATTGATGACTGAGAGGCAGTTTAGAACTGCTTCAAAATGTTCAGCCCATCTCTGGAGAATCTGTGTCTTCTCTGTAAGAAGCACAGTGCCATCAGAGTTCAGGAGGGGAAAGCTCCCAGAAGACTGTGGACCATAGAGTGTGTTGAGGGCTTCATAGAACTGCTTATAGTCGTTCCTGTCCGCATATGCCTGTATTTCATCTGCTTTGGCGCTCAGCCACAAGTCCCTCATTTTGCACAGTCAGTTCTGTACTGTTCTGCGAGCATTAATAAAGGCTGTTGTCTTTGCCGCTGAGGAGGGATTGTTTTGATATTCACGATGCAGGCAGTGCTTCTCAACAAGTAAGGCCTGGATTTCTGCATCATTTTCGTCAAACCAGTCTTGCCGCCTGCGTGTGGAGGGCCCCAATACCTTTGATGCAGCTGTATGGACAGTGTTGCGGAATCGCTCCCAGTCTTTCTCAGCGTCATCCTCAATACAAAGATCAGCAAGCTCATTCTCTAGATCTTCCGCTAGACTTTCGGTGATGTGGCTTTTCTTCAGCTTTGACATATTGATCCTTTTGAGAGCCTTTTGTGGTCGGCATGATACAGAGCTTCATTTTGGATACTATTAGCCTGTGATCCATCCAACAGTCAGCGCTGCACATAGCTTTTGTAACCCTGACATCTTGTCTGTCCCTTCTCCTGATGATGACGTAGTCGATCAGATGCCAGTGCTTGGAACTGGGATGCATCCACGAAGTCCTGTTACGGGTAGGGAAGTGGAAGACTGTATTGGTGATCAGAAGGTCATGTGCTGCACAAGTTTTCAGCAGTAACAGGCCATTGCTGTTACACTTTCCCACTCCATTTTTTCCGATGACTGCTTCCCAGGCTGCGGCATCGCATCTGACTCTTGCATTAAAATCGCCAAGCAAGATCAGCTTGTCTGTGCAGTGCACTGATGATAGCAGAGCATCTAGTTCTTCGTAGAATTTATCTTCATATCCTCTGGGTTGGTCATTGTGGGAGCATATGCGCTGATCAAAGTAGCTTGTTTTCCTTTTTGAAGTGGAAGCTGCATTTTCACGAGTCGGTCATTCACACCCTTGGGGGGACTGGCGAGTTTCCAAACAAGATGATTCTTGATGGTGAAGCCAACTCCAGATTCACAATGCTCATCACTGTTGCGGCCACTCCAGAAGAATGTATAGCCTCCGCCTGACTCGGACAGCCATCCTTCATGAGCAAGGCGAGTTTCGCTAAGGGCTGCAATGTCAATGTTGTAGCATGCGAGCTCTCTGGGGACAAGTGCTGTTCTTCTCTCCTGTCTGTCTGCTGTGATGTTGTCCAGTAGCGTGCGCACATTCCGTGTGCCAATGGTGATCAGTGTCACTCTAAGTTTTGTTTTTGTTCTACCACTTTTGTGGGATCCCTGCCAGCCGCGGTATGCTGGCCAGGGTAAGGTGAACCAGGCAATGTTTAGGGCACCTTTTCTAGCTGCCTCCTCATTCTATGGAGGTGATCAGTGCAATCCTGAATAGGGCTGCTCAGTCACTCAGGAAGATGCCGGGCTCCACTGCTGCTTCGGTCAGTGAGGAACGACCATTATACCTGAGCCGCCTGTGTGCAGGTCTGCGGCTACAGCTCCCAGTGTATCCACACCTGCTGCTTCATCGCTCGCCCATCACCACAGGACTTGATATGATGTGATATGATATGATGTCGAGACTTTCATGTGAATTGGATTAAAGTGAGGGAGAGTCGCACAACGTCAACCTCACTCTCTCTTCCCAGTTCCTACCTTTATCCAGTGGCAGGACAAAAGTCGAGACAGCTGGAGAAAGGGCAGGGCGCAGTGGATGACCAGGATGCCTACGTGTCTTGTCATGCCCTTAAGCGTTCCACAATGCTTTCTGTCACCGCCGTCCTGACCGTTGAACCAGGTTTCCTCAGTCAGCCAGATCCAGCCTTCGCATGCAATGAGTAGACAGGCCCTAACTCACCGAGGGTCTCAGACTCATCGGCTACCCTCACCTGGTTTAGCCCACTAGTAGAGACAGTTTCCGGGGTGTGGCCGCTGTCATATGCTGACAACTACTTGGAGCCGCAGGTGAGAGCTGGGTGTCAAGTGGGGACCAAAGTGGATGAGCTACTCCTAGGAGTACGACTGCTCCCCCATCAGAGGTCCTACCCCTCCCTGACAACCCCATACACCCCGTTTCTTGCAATAAAAAAATACTGAAAAGCTACTTTCCAACCAACCCGAACACCATTCCATATGGCATCCCCTCCTCCCCTGCCCCCGCACGTGCGCGCACACACGTTTCAGTTTGAAACTTTAGGTATTGCTGCTCATGGAGGCATTATTCTCCATGCTTTCTCTGTCCCCCCATATTAGTCATAGGCATGAGCAACTGTGTTTTAATGATGGATATCTGACTCCTGAGAGTTTCAATTATATGAAAGGGTTTCTCATTCAAAGGGAATGAATGAATGTTCCAGAAATCTTGGGCCTGACTCTGATCTCACTTACTCTGTTGAAAATCAGGTGCAGCATATTGAGATAAAACTGGTCTGAGAGGAGAAACAGGACCCCTTACATATTTGTCCATCATTACAGATCTGATCCAAAGCCCAGAGTAGTCAATGGGAGTCTTTCCATTGACTTTAAAAGACTATATAGCACTCCCTTTACATCTCATTCTGACAGCCTTCCGCACAATACCTGATTCTGTGAGTAGCCCCACTGCAGTCAATGGGACTATTCACAGAACAGGGGACTACTCAACGCAAGTAAGACTGGCAGAATGTATAGCAATTGTAGGTGTTGCTTATGTTAGGGGATGGGTTATTTGTGGGTTTTGCTTTTTAGTTAATTTTCTTGAGAGAACCTAATATGGCTCTTTGTTTAGAAGATAACTAGATAAAATTAATGGAAAGAACCGGATAAATTCATGGAGGATAGGTCCATCAGTGGCTATTAGCCAGGATTGGCAGAGATGGTATCCCTAGTCTCTATTTGCCAGAAGCTGTGAATGAGTGACAAGGAATGGATCACTTGATGATTACCTGTTCTGTTCATTCCCCCTGGGACACCTGGCATTGGCCACTGTTAGAGGACAGGATACTGGGCTACATGGACCGTTGGTCTGACCCATTATGCCTGTTCTTATGTTCTTATATTGTTTGGGTAAGAATGGATACTTACATTTTTTTTAAGGTGTTTCTTTTTTCCTAGTTATTTTTCTCTTCAGGTCTTACATTGTTTAACCATTTGCAGTTAAAGAATGTGAAGATGGAATGCTTAAATCACTTAAGCTGATATCTTCTTTGGTTGCTATAGTGATTACCCATCTGCTTATAATATTTAAAAATAGTGATTCAGTGTTCCTTCTGATGAGAAAAGGGATTACTAATTCACAAATACCAAAGTAGTTTGTTTTTCCTCTTGATTTAATATATGGGAAAGATAAGGCATGCTTTTAAGATGAAAAACAAGTTTTTAATAGAATCATATAGAAAATACTCCTCCCCCTGCCCCGACTTTCTGCATGTTTGCATTCTGTAAGATATATTTTCCCTGTCAAAAACGTAAGAAAACAAATCGGGAGAAAAAATTTAAAAGAGCCTTCATAAAGTTCAAAGTTGGATACCAGGATAGTTGGCAATGATGGGATTGTGGAAGTTGGATGGTGCTATTTTCCTATCTGAGTTTGTTCAGTAAGTCATCACTAATGTATTTGCGGGACTATTGCCTCTCATCAGCCTCTCATCTATTGTACCATCTCATCAGCTCTCTCAAACTAAGATGGGTCAGCTTGAGTAAGTAGATTGATCTGAGAGTTGTAAGCAAAAGTGTTGGTGATTCAGTAAGTGGCATTCTTCCCTCTGAATCAGTAGTGAACCTGTGATCCAGTCACTGTGGAACTAGAGGCAATCTTTCAAATGAGACATATGAACAACATCCTGACTACTTATGGTGATTTAAAGATCTCATAGCACATTTTGCAAACAACAAAACTTTTCTCTTTCTTTGCTCTCTATTCTTGGGTCCTGGCTTGGATGGTGTTACAGTCACTTTCAAACTTGATTTATGTTTAGTCAGATTAAACTGAGTTAATGCAAACAAAGATCCTTTTATCTGTAATCACTTTAAATCTAATGGCCCCAAGCTATAGGTTTTTGGCACATCATATCTGAACAAGTGCATCACCCTGTTAGAATTCTTCTTCAACATCCAGTCTCTTTGGCACCTTGTTTCATTGCTTTTCTTCATGTTCTCTGCCTCTTCTTTCTACTCCCGACTCCGTTGTTCTGTTTTTTAAGGGAAGACTATTGTGTTTTATCATGATTTGATAAGTGTACTTAACTCCAGTACCTTGGCCAGATTCCAATCTTTGTAACTTAATTTTGCATACATTATATTAATTCTTTGTATTTCTAGTGCATCTGCCATCTTAGGATCTCAAAGCACTTTACAGATTTTAATTACAAACAGATCAGATACAGCTAATGTCTAGTCTGTAATGTCTTCTAGGCTGTGTCTGGTTAATCTTACTTGTCTGTAAAGTGCTATGTTTGCCTACTCCACTGCATAAATAATTTTAGTTGTGGTGTCTGTGAGATAGGGAAGTAAAATAATCCCCACTTTAAAGGCACATGCTAAGTATCCCACGAAAACACACAGTGAATGTGAGTTGTGCACAAGGTTATGTAGGAAGTCTGTGTCATAGAATTCAGGTCTCCTGATTCATAGTTCTGCTCCTTAACTATAAGCCCACCCCTCCTTCCATATTCCTATATTCCTCCTATTATTTAAGTTATTGTTCAGGAGAAGAAGTGAAGTGTTAGGAGTATTCATGTGCCTATGGTGTTGGAAGAAGTTGCCACATTTCACCTGCAAGGTGGCAACACTTTGATGATGGGTAAAATGATTCCTGTGTTATGTAGACATGAAAGACTAAAAAAGCTTAATAATACGGAGCTCTTTAAGTCTTCTACTATAAGGCAGATTTTCCAGGCTTTGAATCATTCCTGTAGCAATTTTCTGAACTCTCTCCAAATTTTCGAGCTATCTTTAAAAATCTCAATATCACAACTGATTACTGTATTCTAGTAGCGGTCTCACCAATGCCATGTATATGGACAGTAACATCCCTATTCCTCCTTGATATTCCCCAGCTTACATGTAAAAGAGTAGGTTGTTATAATAGCTTTAGCTATTTCACCACACTAGGAGTTCATGTTCAGTTGGTTATCTACAGTGGACACCTGAGTCCTTTTCAACATCAGTGCTTTCCAGGATACCTTGCTCCAGTCCATACATATTATCATGTAATCGGCTGATTAAATGCACAGTACTAGATTGCACTAGTGTGACAGATATAGCAATTTCCTACAATATCCTGAAAGACCCTTTGGTATTAAGTTGATTTATTATTGAGGGCTGGATTTGATTGTAATTTCTTTATGGGTGAGATGTGACAAATTTTACAATTCAATGCAGTGTCTTTGAGGCTCATTGTTTTAAATGAGTGGTTTATGTATGCTTGTGTTCTACTTCATGAGAGATGGCTACCACAGCTCCTTCAGGAGCTAAAAATGGTGGGTGATCATTAAAGCAAATCAGCCAGGATGTAATCCCCCCAGAAAGGTACCACATCCTAGAAGGTTCACAGACATCAGTTCAAACTACATTCTCCAGAAACCAACAGTCAAAGAGAGAATTTTTGGATAAATAGCCTGAGTTTAAACTGACAAAGGGCCTTCTTTCTGATCCAGTATATGGACAGAACTTTGTCCCACACAGGCCCCAATCATTCCTGGGACGGGCTAGAAGGACTTTCGCCTACTGAGGCACCATAAAACAGATAAGTGACCTCTGGTAATTTTGTGGCATATGTATAGGAATTTTTATTCCAGGTCAGGAGGGAGAGACTCTCAGGTCTCCAACCAAAGGAGTATCAGAGTGGTAGCCATGTTAGTCTGTATCTACAAAAACAACGAGGAGTCCAGTGGTACCTTAAAGGTTAACAGATTTATTTGGACTTAAGCTTTTGTGGGTAAAAACCACTTCTTCAGATGCATGGAGTGAAAATTACAGATACAAGCATAAATATACTGGCACATGAAGAGAAGGGAGTTACTTTACAAGTGGAGAACCAGGGATAACAAGGCCAATTCAATCAGGGTGGATGTGGTCCACTCCCAATAATTGTTGAGGAGTTGTCAATACTAAGAGAGAGGAAATTGTTTTTATAGCAACACCATCCACAGCCTCAGAAACAACTCTGACATTATAATCGAAGAGGCTGACAAAGAAGGTGCTGTAGTAATCATAACCAGGTTGGCTTATGAACAGGAGGCTGCCAGGCAACTCTCCAACACCACATTCTACTGGCCATTATCCGCCGATCCCACTGAGGGTTACCAAAAGAAACTACACCATATGCTCAACAAACTCCCTGCTACAACAAATCTACACAGATACACCCCTAGAGCCCTGACCAGGATTATTCTATCTGCTACCCAGGAACCATAAACCTGAAAATCCTGGTCACCCCATCATCTCAGACATTGGCACCCTGACAGCAGGATTATCTGGCTATTTGGACTCTCTACTCAAATTCTATGTTACCAGCAACACTCCTAGCTATATTCAAGACACCATGACTTTCTGAGGAAACTAAAATGCATTGGTGATCTTCCTAAAAACATCATCCTGGCCACCATAAATGTAGAAGCTCTTTATACCAATATTCCACACAAGGATGGACTACAAGGTGTCAGGAATAGTATCCCTGGTGAGGCCACAGTACACCTAGTGGCTGAGGTTTGTTATTTCGTCCTCACCCACAACCATTTCAGATTTGGAGACAACTTATATCTTGAAGTCAGTGGCAATACTATGGATACCCACATTGCCCCACATATGCCAACATTTTTATGGCTGACTTAGAACAACACTTCCTCAGCTCTCATCCCCC
Organism: Gopherus flavomarginatus; assembly: GCF_025201925.1. NCBI lineage: Eukaryota > Metazoa > Chordata > Testudines > Testudinidae > Gopherus > Gopherus flavomarginatus. Next base: position 110,219,041 of record NC_066619.1, read on the forward strand.
ACTGCCTCTCCTCAACTTGTGCTACATTGATGATACCTTCATCGTATGGACCCACGGGAAGGAAGCCCTTGAAGAATTCCACCATGATTTCAACAATTATCACCCCTTCATCAACCTCAGCCTGGACCAGTCCGCACAAGAGATCCACTTCCTGGACACTACCATGCAAATAAGTGATGGTCACATAAATTCCACCCTATACCAGAAACCTACTGACCACTATTCTTTCTTACAAGCCTCCAGCTTCCATCCAGGACACATCACACGATCCATTCTCTGCAGACAAGCCCCAAGATACATCAGTATTTGCTCCAATCCCTCAGACAAACACCTACAAGATCTTTATCAAACATTCTTAAAAATGACAATACCCACCTGGAGAAGTGAGGAAACAGATTGACAGAGCGAGATGGGTACCCAGAAGTCACCTACTACGGGATAGGCCCAAAAAGGAAAATAACAGAACACCACTGGCCATCACATACTGCCCCCAGCTAAAACCTCTCCAGCACATCATCAATGATCTATAACCTATACTGGAAAATGATTCCTCACTCTCACAGACCTTGGGATGCAGGCCAGTCCTTGCTTACAGACAGCATTCCCAACCTGAAGCAAATACCAGCAAGTGCACACCACATCACAGAAACACTGACCAGGAACCAATCACTGTAACAAACCCCATTGCTTACTCTGTACCCATATCTACTCTAGCGACACCATCATGCTTGTATCTGTAATTTTCACTCCATGCATCTGAAGAAGTGTATTTTTACCCACTAAAGCTTATGCCCAAATAAATCTGTTAGTCTTTAAGGTGCCACTGGACTCTTCATTGTTTTTAACCAAGGGAGTAGACACCTGAGAGGTAGGAGCCTAAAGCAGGTGCACTTGGTGACCCATGAGGAACTGTTACCCTAAACTGTGTTAAACCCAGTTTAACATGCAATCCAGATCAATATGTATAAGTCGTCTGTTTTAAGCAATATTTACCATTCCATCAATCTCTGCATCATCTGCAAATGCTATCACAATTATTTTGTATTTTCTTCCAGATCGTTGATAAAAATATTGACTCGCATTTGGCCAAAAACTGATCCCTGACCCCATAACTAAAATGTGGATGGGTTTAGAGTATCAATTGAATAAAACATGACTCTGATTTAAATGCATTAATAATAATTATTGTTATTAATAATTTGCACTTATATGGCTTTTCAGGTAGTGATCTTGAAGCACTTGACAAGGTAGGTAGGTATCATCATCTCCATTGTTCTAATGTTAATCCCAAAGGGTGCATCATCTGTCACTAACTGTGCAGTATAAAACAGCTCATTTTGTTTCCTTTCACTCGCTGTGGAAGCAGAGCACAAAACAGTCCCTTTGGCATGTTCATCAATACTGTAATCTGGCTGATTAAAATGCAGAGATCCTGGCGTTTGCCTTTTATCTGCACTCCCATCATATGTGAATGATTTGAATCTCATTAACACTGTTTCCAGTCTCTCTTTAGAATTGTTTCCCACTTTACAGGCAACTAATTAAACAGACACAACTTGAAGTATGGTGTGTAGATTTCTTGTGTAAATTTCTGTGAAAACATTTGAAACCTGTCATCTTACTAGTACTGTAGTCTTGAAGCATAATTTGAGGGCATAGTGCACAATTTGGTGGTATTCAAAATTGCATTCCTTTTGTGTGAAAATCATCTGATATTACATATTTTTGAAATGTACCTATGCACCCTATTTGATCTTCTCTTCTCTCCTCTCCCTGTTTGGAATAGGTTTTTTTATTTTTTGCATTTGATTTTGAATTTTGAATTTCTGCACATTACTCTAGCTACTTTACTGCCTGTGCTTCATCACTCTTTAATTTCTGTTCTTATTTGAATTTTTGTTACTTGTCCTGCAGGATGCTGACTATAAATACAATATTTGTCGGCTTTTTTTCATCTCTCCTCATCAATCTGTTTACTGTTAGCTCTACTTCAGTTGTCCATGAACTACTAGGTGGCAACTTTTTTGAGAAGTTTGGCCACATAATCATAACAGCAATATAAACTTTTTCCAAACCTGGTGATTGTTAATAAAGAATATGATCTTACCGTTAATAATTTAAATAGAGCTAATAGAAAACTACTTTATGACTAAATTGTCCCCCAATGATCCATGGACAGAGGAAGCCTGCTACATGTGCATTCCTCTGTCTTCATGGAAGTAGGGGAAGTAGGAGCTGCACATCACCACACCCCTCTGCTGGGATTCTGTGCAGAGGAAATGCCCGAATTCTGAGGGGCAAGAGTGGGCAGAGCAGGGGAGAGGCCATTCTCTGCAGTATTGTCCTTTGCTGGGCACCCACATTTCTGCAAAGAAAACAATGGTTCACATTTCTTTTTGACCCATGTCTTGAAGCTGAGAGATCTTCCAGGTGAAAGTACAGGCAGGACACAATAATAATAGTGTGCTGAAAGAAGGATAGGGAGACCCAGGGTAAAAGAAGGAATTGCTTTTCCAGCCATAAGGCTGAACACAATTGTGCCTCTGCTGGGACTTCCTATAGGTAGAAGAACCTGTGTGGGCTTGTTGCTGCTTTTGTTTTTTGTCATCTCTGTTCAAAGCAAATAATACTGGTGAGGGGAATCACTGTAAACTTCCTCCTATGCAGCCAGCAGTTAGATGGATTCCATGCAAAAGACTCAGTCGGATGCGGTGTGAGTAATTGCTAAATAGTGCTGCATGCACTACTTTAACTCTCACTGAAGTTAATGGGAATTGAGAGAGGTCAGCACTTTTGGGGATTACGCCCTTGGCTGGCTGAGAATATCATGATTATTTTGCTGGTGGTGGTACTGGTGAACATTCTAAAGGTTTTTAAAAATTGTTTTTCTCTTAGTCCCTCCGTCCAAAGTATACGTGATTATTTAAATATTTTCTTTTCTTTTTTTTGTTTCTTTAAACCATTTTAAATGTAGAGATGAAGTCCAAACCAGGATCTGAACACTGCTTGATCTAGCTGCTTTGAATTGTGGAGTGTTCAGAATCCAGATCTGTATCTAAGTTTTGCAGCTTAATCCCATTCTGATTAAAAGCATGATTTTAATGGATAAATTTTCTGATTAATTTCATTAAAGTTACATTCACAAAGGATTCAGCTCAAAGTATCCACTTCCATTACATCTCAAAGCCAGTAAAATCCCTCAATTTTTATTTCATTATATAATATCCGTCATCTCAGTTGTAACTGTAACTGCTCTTTTCTTTCAATGCACATCTTTTTCCCTCTAAAGAATGCACAAATTGATGACTAAGCCGTAGGAGTAATACACAGAAATGGAAGGACAAACACCACTCAAGAGTTCATCATTCATGAACTCCTCTTAGAAAACATTTATCCTTCCAAGTTGTTATTTCTGTATGTTCCTATGACACGATGGTAGGTGGTAATGTTTACAAATCAAGAAATCAAAAAGGGTATTTCTATACTGTAATAAAAAACATGCTGCACCAAGTCTCAGAGCCCAAGACTTGGGCCCAGGCTATGGAGCTAAAAATGCAGTGTAGACATTCAGGCTAAGGCTGGAGTCCAAGCTTTGAGACACTCCTCCTTTTCAGGGTCTCCAAGCCCAGGCTCCAGTCCAGGCCCAAACATCTGTATTGCAATTATATAGTTCCAAAGCCTAAGTTCCACAAGCCCAAGATGGCTGACCTGGGCCATCTGCAGCCATTCATAGAAGCATAGATGCACCCATAGACAATAATGTAATGAAAATTACCAAAGGTGTTTAAAATTGCAATTTGACATAGAAACAGAAATTAGTAGGTTTCAGAGTAGCAGCAGTGTTAGTCAAATCCGCAAGAAGACAGTAGTACTTGTGGCATCTTAGAGACTAACAAATTTATTTCAGCAATTAGTATGCTCTTCCAAAAACTGAACAGGACATTATATGGCTTAAATATATAAAAAAATGATGGTGATAAATGATGCAATTATATCCCATAATGAGTAAAAGAAAAGACATGAAAGAAAGAAATATACTGTTAAAAGTCTATAACCTAAAGAGGCAAATTTCATAGTTAGGAAACCTATCTTATCTCTTCTGTATCACAGAAGAATCAGGAGGAAAATTCCTCAGAATAAACTAAGTAAAAATGGAGGAAAGACTTCTGATTTTTTTTAAAGTGTTAGAGTGCATTTGCTGATGTGTCAAATTATCTCACTCATCAACTCCAGTTTCCTGATATCATTTTTGATTCTCTAATGTAAACAAAAGTCTTTCACCTTCCACTCTCATTTTAATCCTACCATATAATGCTTGAGCAAAATCTCACCAGCCCCTTAGCTAGACAGAATAATAATTCATATGTATTTTGGATTAATATAGGATTAACATGTTGTGAGAGTGCTATTCCCTTCAGCATACATTGCTCTCACATATAGCCCCTGTACGTCTGTGTTCCTAGCAGTAACCTTTGGAGCAGGAGACTGCAGCAAATCCCTATTTTGCCTATGCCTGATAATCAGGCTGTCACACCAATATTACCTACTTCTGGCCATGCCCCTCTCCTTGTACAGCACAATGGGGTCCTGGTCTCATTGGAGCCACTAGGTGGTATTGTAATAGATTAATTTTACAGAACTTAAAAGATGTTAACCATCTAATTATAATCTTACTAGAAAGTCTGGTGAAGCTATTCTATTACCTTAATTACAAAATGGAAAATAAATAATGCAGTTGGAGTTGTTAGCAATCAATTATACTCTTGGAATCTATGACTGTGTAACCCTCTGTGGGACAGTTTGTGTTTCTTTATAAAATGACCACCTTTTCTAGCTCTTCCCTGAGACATTACGTTCTCTTTCTCTGGAAATCAGTTTATATGGGGAAACGTATCCCATCTGGCTAATAGCTGTTTGCTCTCAGGTAATTCAGAAATTCCTTTCTGAGTTTCCACCTGTGCTCTTTAATGTTTCAATATTCTGGAAAAAAGCTGTTACTGGAGTTTTGTGTGGAAGAGCTCTTCTATAGATACTTGAGAGCAGCTTGATGATATCCAGATGATATTGGTAAGGGCTAGGAGGGTTTTTTTTAGTATTATTAGTATTACAGTAGTCCCTATAGTCCCCACAGTATTGAGGCCACATTTGCTCAGCACTGTACAATCACAGTGATGACAGACAGATTCTGCCCCAAAGATATTACATTTTAAATAGACACAGCAAAGAATGGGAGAAAGGGAGTATTATCCCCATTTTCAAATGGATAAAAGAAGCACATAACTGGAAGTGTCATACACTATTGAAAGCCTTAGGCCCCTTTGAATATCCCAGTCAGAGAAAATTAATGGGACTTAGGCTTCTAATTGCCTAAATAGCTTTTGGAAAATGGGAATTAGCTGTCGAAATCATGTAGGCCTTTCCACATGGAGCAGATCAATGCCTGTATACCTTTATAAATCACCACTTGCCCAAGATCGCACAGAAATCCTGTAGAAATGGGGGTGTTGAACCCAAATTTCAGTCCAGTCCCTTAACTGCAAGACAAACCCTGTTAAGCAACTGTAGGGAAAAATCCTTCATATATTTCCCTGCCTGGATGTATTCACTTCTACACCAGCTTTCCAATAGCTGGTGATAGTTGCGTTTGTATACAGTGGGATGTCTCTCACCTCAAAGAGGAATTAACATTTTCATTTTGAAATTTTTCACTTTTAATAGTTAAAGTGAGAATCTGTCTTTTTTTTAACATGCAAAATATAACTGCAAACTTTAGTAGAGATAGACCAAGCTGACCCAAGCTGGTTTAGAGAACCATTCTATCTTTCCTCAGGGATTTGTGGGAGGTTGCTATCTTGCGGGGGCCTATGACATAGGGAAGAAATAAAGGTCCTCATCCAAAGCCCACTAGAGTCAATGGAAAGATTTTCATTGATTTCAATGGACATTTGATCAGATCCAAAAGGAGAAAATCAGGAAATACCATATGACACCCGGCTCCCTCCCTCCTTCCCATTTTCATCCCAGCAGGTGGTCCTGGTTTGTGAATTAGACTGTACTTGGTACAAAATTGTATCCCATCAGTGAGAAAAAAGGACTTTTTGGTAAAGTAAACCAGACTTGATTTGCCTTTCTGAAGTAATATAAACATCATTGCCAACTGGAAACGTACTATATTATTATAGGGAATTTAAGGCAAACCAATTTTGCTTTGTAACTTTTGCTGGAGAAAAAAATCATTTTAACTCAGCATATCCAATAAATTCCACAATTCTTTCCTGTGGTGAAACTAGTGAGTATTACCAATCATAGCCTCCACACAAACTCTTTTTGTTCAGATGGAAACCTCTAACAAATAAATCATGTCATTTGGGCAGTGATGTTGCTTGTGGGTGATAGAGAGCTGCACTCAAGAGGGGGCTCTGGTGAAGGATTAAATAAGTCCTTCCCAAGCATCCCGGTGCAGAGGCTGTGTGCTAGATAGTACAGCTTTCTATCCCCATTGACCTGGCCCAGCCACTGGCTGGTGAAAAAGGAGGGTGTGGACCAATGCTCTCCACTATTCTCCCTGGCTGTCTCCACCCTGTCTGAGGGAAATGATGCCCACGGGCACACACAGAGAGAACAGTGTTTGAGTTCTCCTGACTACAGGGACTATGACTTTGACTGGTAGAACTTTAAGATTTCCCCTGAGAAGTGTCCTCCACACTGTCCCATCAGGTGGGAGAGACCACATCTCCTCCCAGCTCTAAGAGGGCAGGAATTCATGGGGAAGGACCTCCTTTGAAGCAAGGAACTATCTTGCTGAGATGGTCCCCCTCCTCCAGGAAGCACTTCTCCTATAGGAACCTTGCTGCCATTATCTTGATCCACCTGGGACAGAGCATTACTTGCAGAACAGAGCCTGAGGGTCCTAATATAGCTTTATCCAGCGTCAGCATGGGCACATGGGAGTAGGATGGGGCCCACCCATCTTAGGCCCACATACTTTTCTGAAGGGTTTGATTGAAGGGGAAGGGGAGGGGGAATTATGTATGGCACATACATACGCTTCTAGTTCGAATGGGAGGATATCCACCCACAGAGGGTTATCATGAGTATAAGATGGGGAATAGAAAAGATCTCCAGAATTTAAGAAGAGAGCAGAAGAAGGGCCTTGCGTGCCTTTAGCTGTCACATTAGTTAACTTTACACTTTTAAATTAGAAGAAAATTATATGAGAACTCAAACATTAGTGCTATGTCAGTTCAAGCATCCCCATTCACTTTTACATTCTGTCTCTGTTGGAGGTCTCAAATGCAACATGATTTCAAATAAATTTGATGATAATAAAGAGCTGCAAAGGGTTGTAGAATTATGCATGTGTAATTAGCTATCTATCATTTACAAAACAAGTATAACTGAAGCAGATCCAAATTACAGAGGATTTGTCAGGATCTGGTAAGAGCATGATGAATGGGTTGTTTATCCTGACCCTAAGGCTTGATTGGAGTTATAATGTGTAATAAAAATAAGGATTATCATGTAATAGTGACACAGCAATAATGTTAAACTAAGGGCTGAAGAGAAAAAAAAACAGGAGCAGATTCAGTACTTCATGCATACACTTCTGAGGAGAAAGGGATTGAAAACAGTGCTTACTTGAAAAAAGACTATTCATTGCCTTATTAACTGTAAGCAAACCATTCAAGCTAATTTAACTACATGATATGATAAGCATACCCAGAGAAAAATGAGATTGTTTTGAATAACCAATTGTAATTTTGAAAGGGGAAAAGGGGAGGCATAGATTCTATGAAAACCTACATTAATATCACAAAAGCACAATAAGCAAAACCAGGCATTCAACTAGGCAGTTCATAACAGAATGATGCCTTTTGGGTTATAGGAATAAAGAGGTACCTGACAGATGTAATCCTGCCACTCTTATGGTATAGGGCCCTTCAGTATCATTTATATAACATAGATAAGTAGCAGCACTACTTCACATCTTGTCTAGTCTAATGGAAACTTATAATTTATTATGTGTGATCTCAGGAGGATATAATAAAAAATATGCAAAATTGTCATGTGGTGTAAAATTTTGTATTCATGGGAGATACTGAGTGAGAGATCTATGCATGTCTTCCTTTCATTTCAAGGAGATAGACAGCTCAAAATCACTATACCACAGACATCGCAAATGAATAGTAAAGTCTAGTACAAGCCATAATACCATAGCAGCCATTTATTACATTATGAATTAAAATTTTGAGAAGACAGTGATCCAGAAAGTCATATTCACAGTACATATTCTTGACATAGTTTCTGATCAGCTTCCCGGGATATGTTACTTGTTATTTTAATTGGATCAGGAGCTGGTTCTGCAGTAAGCCAAAACACAGTTTTTTATACACTATAGTTCTCTGTGTGTAATATCTACAAAACATTGACATATGAAAACAAATGTATTCAATGCCACCAGTAGAGAAGGAGGTTATATGAGCGACTGTCCACGTACATTGGCGTACTGATACAGAGACAAAGCATTGAATGTAATGTTTCATGAAACTCTAAATCCCTGCTGCAGCACAAGGCAGCTAATTGTTCTTCTGGGAATGCAGCTGCAACTACTGTTAGTTAATGTAGTTTAAAAAAAATATTTAAAAAATCTGCAGAAACCAATCAAAGCTCTTTATAAAGATAAATCTGTCGCCCAAGTGTCAGACCTGGTTGATAGGCTGATACAATTCAGAGGCATTGGCAAAGCAAAATAAATTCTGTTTTCGTTAAAACAGCTTTGGTCTGGTTTTAATGAGAAAAATAATCTCTCTTCTTTTTAACGTGCAAATAATGGAGGTTTGAAGCTTTCACTGATCAAAGAGTGAGAGGGGACGATTGCACTAGAGGTGAGAGCTAGCTTGAGGTTTCTGATAGAGCATTACTGAGCAGCAGTGAGGATGAGAGTCCCTGCCTGAAAAAGAGTAGTTCTGCTTGGAAAACATAGCTGTATTAAGTACTATATTACAGAGCTTGCCCATAAATATCCTGCAAAAGCAATAATCTCTAGGGTTAGCAGATAAATCTTGAAGATACTTAGCATTTAGTTGTTATGGTGAAGCCATTTGAAGTGGGTCACAGCTAGAAAACTAGTGCAGTGTCTTAACGCTCTGGGGAGCTAGCAAGTGCATTTCTGCCATATGGTGTGATTTGAGTGCAGGCGACTATGGTTGAAATGGAAGTGTGGAGTGATTGGATCTCAACATGCTAAGCTAGGGGTTACATCTCGGAGAAGGAAAACCTAATGAGAAAATGTTTGTGTGATCTATAACTGTTCACCTGCCACACTAAGTGGCTTTGGACGATGACTTAGTGGGTAATAGCTCTGGATTTCAGACATAGTATCGGCAGGTACTACAGAGGGGTGGAGCTGGTTCCATAAGACATTGAGGCAAGAGGGCAGTCTTCAAACTATTTCCTAGGTATATTATACTTTACATTTATTTTATGCCTTTCATCCTAAATAATCACACAGAGCCCTAGAAATTCTACATGGTCAATACAGAGCCATTGCAAGGCATTCCCCTTTCTGGGACAGAGGGCAACAACCAACTTGCACAGAACAGGGCAAAGGAGGGGCAAATTTTGGCCATGGACCCTCGAAAAAATTCCTGTTCTTATGAGGAGTTGCCCTAGGGTCTTCAATATCCACTTATAGCAGACAGGACCTGGGTTTTTAAGCTGTAGTATAAAGGATCGGATATCCAGTGCTTAATTTTTCTGTCTGGGAAAGAAGAAAGTTTGAGTAGACCCTGCTGGGTTGTAAACCTGTGGTTCCAATGATTCTAGCTTTTCCCAGTTTAATGCTCCTTAACCATCTATTGCTACTGAATTTCAATGATTAATCTTCACTATATATATTTTTAAATAGAGAGATAGAAAAGTGCCCAATGCATTGTGTCTCTTTGTACTGCATGCTGTACAAACTCACATATAGAATCCCTGTCCTGAAGAGCTTACAGTCTAATATACCATTTATTGTCAGTTCAAACCAGCTATGTAACATTTGCCAGAAGGACAACAGAAATAGAGTTTCTCCTTTTCTTCTAGGTATACTTGGTCCTGCTTCAGTGCAGGAGCTTGGGCTAGATGACCTCTCATGGTCCCTTCAAATCCTATATTTCTGAGAGTATATGAAAGTCACGCTTCTTCTTGCTTGTATTCAGACATCAGGAGTTTTTTATTTTAGACCATATATTGTATCATAAATAATTCTAGAAAATTAAGAGGGAAAGAAACATGGTCTCTACTTAATTAGCTACATGCACTAGTAAATGTTTGAATTAAAAATACAGAATAGATTATGTGAACTGTATAGAAAGAGAGAGAATGTGTTTCTGAGTATGAACAGAGTGTTGGGCAGAATTGTATAGTCTTTATGAAACAATATGCATGCAACACTGTAAAATCAGATCCTAAAGTCACAAGATAATATTGCCAGACAGTAGTGCTTTCCTAAGCCTGCATCTGTTGTAAACAGACCAGAGGGGTACACACAGAAATAGAAAGCTTCAAAGAAAGGGTTTGTTTCATGCATTGCTTTAATAACAATATCAAGCTCTGTTTTGAAGTGGATCAGTCTTCCAAGCAGGTGTCCTGATGGTGCCATCAGGCATCTGAATTCCACACAGTGTTTGAAAGCATGCCAGCTTGATGGCCATTAATTGACAAACTGAGAGTCCAGCAGTGCATGCAGGAAAATAACACAAAGGGTGAGACTTTCTTCCTAGCACCTTAAAATGAGAAACAGCAGAGGGAGCTGTCAATCTTCACAGAAACAAAAGCATACAGTATCTAACATCAAAGATGGTCATTTGTTATCCAGTGGTTAGTCAGGGCTATAACATATAGATTACTTTAGATGCTGGGGGACAGTCAACTTGCTGTTTTAAATTTAGTCTAAAGTATTTCAGAAGGATTTTTTTTTAATTTATTCCATTTTTTGCCAATTACCTAAAATCTCCTTTTGCCTATTTGGGTATGGAACTCAAAGCAGCATTCACACTACTGGTGCTTAGAATTCTATTTGGCTTCAGAGTATGGGTGCTCAAACCAATGTGCACTGTAGTGTCCGCTACAGGAATAAATCACACTGGCAGACTTAGCATCTATAGTAGACAGTGCCCAGCTTATTCTGCTCATAAACTTTGCAGGATGCTGACTGAGCGGCATACAGCTTTTCTAACTCCTTTTTCTGGCTTTTAAACACAAATATCCCTTCCACTCCTTTCTTCTCCAGCGGCCCTGGAAATGTGAATAACAGTGTTACTAGGGAAGCAAGATTTGTAAGTGAGACTACTGAGCCATTGTGTAGGGCTTCAGTTACAGAGTTTTTAAGCCCTGCAAAATGATCATTATATCAGAACACACAGGGTTATTCAGTGTCGATTCAATGCCATTTGAGATGTAGTACAGATCATTTCTGTCTTCACTTTACTGCTAATTTGTCCAAGGCAAATCTTTTACAAATCATGCTTAGTGGTAAAATATATAATAGCAAAAAAAAAAAAAACACGTAGGTACTCAATAAAGAGAGGTCCTTTTAGGAATAAAATGTTCTAGAAAAAAATAGAAAATAAAATATTTTAAATTATAGGCTAATATTAACATGACAATGTTTTTCTAATGAGCATTAGAAGTTTATGGAAATCAATAGGAGTTTAAAACATAAAAAATCTTGGGGAAAAATGTTAAACTTAGTAATGACAAAACATAGATTTCTTTTTTAAAAAAGGAAATAACTTAGTGTTGTTAAAATGAAGCAGATAATTACACTAGACTCTCCCTGTGCCAGTGATGCAGTCTGTATTGTTATATTGAACTACATGCATGTTGTATTATGTGTTGAAGTTGTGTGTGGGGAGAGTAGGGAAACAGGTGGAAATATTATAGGCAGAGGCATATAACTCATGTAACCTCATGCATTCAATCATCTCTACAATAACAAATATTGTGAGAAATGTGTTCCTTTTTCCTTCTCTCAGCATCTGTGGCCCAAACTTACTTGTTGTTTTATTATGGTTCATCGGAACATAAGAAATAACAACAGTGATAGGAAATGGGGAAAATATTGCTCATGCACTCTGAAAAGCACTTGTAGGCTACTTTTGAGATTTATTTTTTAGTTTTTAGTTTTCCTCAAACTACCTAAGATAAATTCAATCCACATATCACTAAAGAGAACTGAACCACTCAAATTTTAATGCGCTATTCCTTAAATTAAACTATGGAAAAAGCACTAGATAATACATTGCAAAATCTGTCAGTTTAAAGAGTAAGTAAATTTAGCCAGTCAGGAATTCAAACCAAGAGGGACTTCACAGGAAGAACTTAGATATGTTAGGAAGGACCTCATGCAGTACCATAAATGTGCATGGCACTTTCTGTTTCTAACTCAGTGTAAGTAATATAACAGTTTAACTCTGTCCAATTAATTTTAATGTTATTTAACTGGGGAGAAATCTGAGCATAAAAGCTTTATTTATATTTTATGTGAGATTTATTTATATTTTGCCTTTTTTTTAATTGGAAATTTCATAAACCAAATACTACACATACCAGGACTAAAATAAACAAATTTTTAAAATCCCCAAACACTACACTTTATAAGCATATGAAACCAGGTAGAGCTACTCTTAGCCTCTTTGTGCATCAGTTTCTTATCTGTAAAATGGGGCATCATACTGCTTACCTACCTCTCAGAAGTTTTGGGAGGATAAATATTTTAAAGCTTGTGAGGAGTTCAGATACTAAGGCGATGGAAGGGTCAAATAAGTGCCTAAGATGGAGAGATACACAATGGGCTGATTTCACTCCTGCTCACATAAGCAAATGTAGTTTTTAGTCAGAGCTCTTCAGAATGTTGTGCTAGTGTTTGGGAGATGTGGAGCCCTTAATGTGGACTTTCAGATTTTGCTGAGTGTCCATATCCCATCCTATATTGTCTATATTGTCTTTCCCTTTTAGTGAGAATGTGTGCATGAAAATGTCTCAGAAGTAATCTACGTATAGCAAAGCCAACCCTTCTTGCATCCATGCATATAGGAACTAGCTCTCCACTTTTCAGACTGGGAAGGGGGCGACATGACTGGTTTCCACTACAGAATCCAGCTCTTCTCTGAGTGCTTTTCACAGGAAGCAGGGACTAATGCTGCATTACCTTCCCCTCCATGCACAGGTGTTGGAACTAGGGGTGCTGCTTGAAGTGTATTCCATTATGTGTAGGGTTTACAATTTGATTCCATGGCTCTCAGCACCCCCACTACAAAAACTGTTCGAGCACTCCTGCCTCCATTGTAGGGAACCTCCCATTTAAGAGTGATCCCAGGCAACTGTGATCCTTGCTGATCCCCAGCTAGAGGAATCCTTGATGGTGAAACTGTGTTACCAGGGAACCAAGGACTGCGGGAAATGATGGACATGGCTGCTCAGATGGCTCTGGCCTCCTGAGGATCCTGGGGAATCTATAGGGTTTGGGTGGACCCAGATTCTACTGTAAAGGAGGGAGTACCCCACTGCAACAGAGATACTTTGTCAATGGAAGTTCGTGGAATTTCCTTTCCCTTTAACTTCTCCACATGGAGTTGTATTGTGGGGGAAGGAGGACTCTGTTGCTGAAACCCAGTCTCATTTAATCTTTGATGGAGGGCTACAGAGAGATGGTTGATTCTTATGTATGAAAAATGAGTTTTATATCCAACTCCTGATTTTGTTTGACCATAAGAACTATCTTTGTGGATATGAGGCACTTCTTGGAGGGGGTACTGAATACTTTTTTTACTACAATATTGCCAGGAATAGATTTCTGGACTCATTAAAATGGTTTTGTTATAACAATGACAATTATTAGAACATTGCATTGGTATGTTGTTGTTGTCTTGGTTTCTTGTCTTTTGCCAGTTTTTGTCAGCATCAAACTCTTCAAATAGCTTTAACTTGATCATTAAAGACCATCCACCCATCAGTGTCTGTGTGCAGCTGTATCTTCATGTGAAGGCATTGAGTTCTGTTCAATAATTAGAACAAACTTGGCAATAACAAAGGCTGTTGTGAGGCCTAATTCAATGAGAGAATTGATCTAGTTCTGGTAACCAGAATGAGAAGCACATTCACATGAAAATCTTCAATGTTCCTATTTAATGGAACACTACTCCAACCACTCAGATATTTAGTAAAGCTCAGAAATGCATACTCTGTATAGAATAGTCCATCAGGAAGAGGAACATTGGTCCTCCTACAACACAGGCCTGTTACACTGTACAATTTTCAGTTGGTAATACAAAATGTTTCTTCTTTGAGTATTCACCTAGTTAGTTGTAATTTTCATATTATTCATATCATGAATGATCTTAGCTACTATTTCAAGTCTTTCTGGAAACAGAGAAACAATACAGAAATTACTGTCTCAGAAGGTACAATTTAACCTCAAAACCCCATAATTCTATCACAGGTGAAACTCAAGAGTCCTTGATAAATTACTAGAGTCAGTGGTGAACAGTTTGAAATTTGGCCACTAGCTTTTGCTTTTAGAATTGTACCGAAGGTGATAGTCACTGAAAATAGAAAACACATTTCAGCCAACATCTCCTTTTCTCCTAGTTTATATTTGCTTTTTTTTTTTTATCCTAAAAGGCCTTGGGCCACATTATCAGATGACTTAAAACAGTGGAAATTAATTGAAAGCAATGGAACTGTGCTGATTTACACCAGCTATGAATATGTCCAACAACCATACACGATTGCCCAGATATGGAAGGACTGAGAATCTATGAAAAACATTTTTAAAGTAATTTAAAAGCCACACAATAAACAACATGGCTTTGTATATATGGGGTCAAATGCTTCTTGCCTTACTCACAGGAGTACCTCATAGTTTTCTATGGAATGATATCCATGAGTAAAGTGTGTAGGCTGGGGACTAGAGTATGTTTATAATATTGTAACAAAAATATTTTCTTTGTTTTTATCACTGTAAATGCTCAATACAACAGACAGTACTATGCCACTATAACTACCTCATTCTAATGATTAGGGATCCTAACTGTTTTGTTACTAAGGTTTTTTCATTTTTTATTTTTCATTTTTTGATTTTCCAAGAATCCCTGCAAGGGAAGTTGCCAACATTTGTGGGGGGGGGTAAGAATTAAAGCAGTTAAAAAAGACTATATGAACTGATATATCAAGTTTGTAATAAGATAGTGTCCAGTTAGTCTATCATTTGGCAGAAAAAATAATTACATTTTTGGAAAGGTCTTCAATCCATATTAGATATTCATAAATTGAAAAAAAAATCCTGAAAAAATGGCAGTTCCACATGTAAATCTCAATGTTATCCACATGTGAATTGCTGTAAAATGAGGAATAAATGTGACTGAAGCACTGCTGTAACAGCTGCATAAATCATCTGCTCTATCTTGATTCTTGTTGCTGTATAGGTTTATCAGAGGAAAAGAGAAATAAGCTTTGAGTGTAATGTCAGAATCTGCCAACACTAGCATTTTCTTTTTTTCCTTAGTCTTTCACACACTTTATACACATGAAGTTGGTGTTCATATACCAAGTTAATGTAACCATAATATACCGTATATGGAATATATTCCTTTAGCTCTGCAAACATGGAAATAGCCACAAAACCATGAAATAAGCTGCAACACCTTGGAGTAAGCTTAATTTATCTGACACTTTAGACCAGTGTTCAAATTAGAAAACAAAAGTTTATGGTATGCCTCAGAGTGCCCTCAGTAACTAGCAGCAACAGCATTATTGTCTGTTACTCCTTCCCTAGTTCAAGCACCATCTGTTGTCCCTCTCACTTGCACTCTACCCATTAATCACTGCCAATGTGGCATCTAACCACTTTCAAACATCCACCAATTTCCTTTGTTTTAAAATTACCAAAAAACCCCAACAACAAAAAAACAAACAAAAGACTCTGCCTGTCAAATGTGCTTGAGGTAAAAAACAGATCTGAAAAATCACACTGGTCTGAGATCCACAAATTAACAATATGTACTCCGGGACCAATAACAATATACCAATAACCAATGTCCAGTATTCCATCAAAGCTAGAAATGTTTCCTTTATGCTGCAACAAAGCTGAAATTCTGAGCTTTCTGATGTGCCAGTATAGACGTACAACAGCCATTTCTAATGAGTTCATGAAACACTGTACATTTAACATTACAACCATATGGCTATGTAAGTAGAAAAAGTATAGTGGTATTTTTACAGGTTTTATAATGCATTTACCATATTTTAAATGTTCGTCTAAGTTCTGTACATTTTAACTAATACTACCTGGCTCCATTGGCAAAAAGATGAAAAAAAAATTCTCAAGCTCTAAAGAATGTTTTAAAATTGTTACATGAAAAAAATACTCTATGAGGTGTCACAATAGGAAGATATTTTAACAGTACTTTTGGATGACATGTCTAATGCACTCTTTTTAAAATCATGACAATGTACTACCATCCCTTCTATCAAGTACTTTATAATATGCACAGACACACATACGCTGTGTTGTGCAGAAGAGAATATCCAAAGCAAAATTCAAACCTCCTTGAAATTAGCTTTTTCACATTTTTTATTAGAAAACCACAATAAGAAGTCCAATATTTTTGTGAAAAAATGTTTAATTTTTCAGATTTTCACTTGAAAATTGAAAATGTCCAGTTATATTTCAAAAATAGCCCTCTTTCAGGACAGGATACACATGAACAAACTTAAGAATAAACACTGTCTTAAGTTGAGCTTTCTCTTTTTCTTTGTTTTCCACATTTTATCCCACTAGGATTATTGGGTTAGTTGTGAAAGGTGAAGTTACCTGATGTTTAAAAAACACCCTAGATCAAGTTCAAATTGAAATTAGACCTTTTGGAGTTGCTACCATTGTAAGCATTCCTGACTGAGAGAAGGGATGGCTGGATTTAAAGCAAGCTGAAATGCAAAGAATTACAAGGTTTACTTGTCAGGGGATTTTCTGACAAAAAATAGATCCAAGCAAAGCTTTTCTGAGCACTCTTGCATATCCAGCACTTTTTGCATATCCAGGAAATCAAGGAAAGAAACACTTATCAGTGGAGGGTAATGGTGTTTTGCCTATGAATTGTACCCAAGAGTTTTTTCTATGGTTATGAGACCAGTTATTCACATTCTAAGGGCCACAGAAGTAAAAATGCTTGCTTACTTCACAATATTTTAATTGTAACCTCTGTTATAGGTGAACTGCTAAGACTGCTTATCTCAGGCATAGGTCTTTTGGTAAAGGCCTTCAAAATTCTTGTAAATATAGATAAAAATTATGTACCCCTTCTCCAAATTTAGGTCAGCTGGGCCTCTCAGTGAACAGTAAGGGTAAAATTCTGGCTCGGCTGAAGTCAATGGCAAAATTACCAGGGCATTACTTTCAAACATCCCCACACCCACAGGGAAAGCCATAACAAATGTCTGTCAGATAGCGCTGCTCGCTCTGTTGATATCCAGAGGTGTTTGGCAAGTTCTGTGTATGTCTCTGATTGCTCTGCTCTCCACCTTGTCTCAGTCCTCTCTAATACAGAAGCAAAGTGCTCACCAGAGGCAATGTTAAAGGCAAACAAATGCTTCCTAGTTATACATGTACCAAAGAGAGAGAGAGATATGAGGTAATGAAGAAATGGACATACATGTTGCCCTTGACCCTTCCCCATATGCTGTCCAGACCATGCTCTCAGGCATGAGTATGGGGAGTGCAGTCTATAGGGCTTGCTTGTTTCCTTCCCTATATATCTTTTCTTATGGGTTTGATTATTTGCTTAATTATAATAGGTTATAATATTTATATTAGAGTAATTTTGATTGTAATGTAAGGGACCTACAGGCCACATCCTGTATGCTGAGCTAAGACAAAGTTAGCATACATATGTTAGGGACCTTTCACACAGATAGCAAAGTTGGCACGCATAGGTTCATGACCTTTCACTCATACAGGTGGTAATGAGCTAAAGTGTAAGGTCCCAATATGGTTGTGATCTTTAACATAGATAGATAAAGGATGTTTTGAAGCAGGGTGGTATAAAGGGGCTATTTAAGTTCATACCCTCTTTAAACTTAACAGCTACATCACAAGGAAAGAGCACATCCCACAGATCTGGAAAATAGAATCTTCATAAAAGATTAGTGACTAGATATGACCAGTACAACTTGGCAGCTACAGGTATGGGTTATTAGACAGCTACTCACCGCAAGTTAATAAGTAATATGACATTATTACTTGAGATGTGAAATCAGATTATTTTTTATTTTCAGAACAGGTCATTCTGTTTATTTAGAGGAGAATAGTGACACGTTATTTCTTCAGCCTGAACGCTGAGCCAGATTCTCAGCTGGGTAAACTGATGGTGTTTAATTTAAGTAAATAAAGTTCATTGATTCCCACCAGCTGATTCCATGTTTTTAAGGCAATACACATATATAGGTTTCCCACCCTTTGTTTAAAGATATTTAATCCTGTTTTGGTTATGAAGATAGGTATACACCCTTTCTTCTCAACAGGAGAACAACTACTTAAAAGAACTCAGCCCTAAGTCACAAACTGAAAGAGGATAAAGGTCCCTCTTACATCCCAGAGTCATTCAGTAGTCTCCTTTGTGAAACTCTGTCTCAGAATTGTTGGTACAAGGTTTCCTTGTCCACAGAAGTCCAAGTTTATGGGAAATGTGTATATATTCTGGAATTTTTTTGTCTGTGTCTGTCTGGTTTCAGAGTTTACATTTAGATTCTTGTTGGCTCTTGTTAAATTTGAGGGAAACCGCACCTGTGTTCTCCCTTCTATGGTCCATCAACAGCACCCACTGTAGGCACCTAGCTCCTCAGCTGTCACCTCTGTTGGGTAGAGACCCATGTCTCAGTCATTGCTGATTAGGGATTTTCCAGGCTGCCCAGCTCGCAGCCTACACTGGAGATTCCCAGTTGAACAAGCTTTCACTTTAAAGGCTATGAACAATGTAATTGCCGCCATTATGAGTTACCACACAGCTCTTTATAAGCAAGCATAATTATTCTTAACATGAAATTTCAGCAGAGAAAACATATTAAAAACAATAAAAGAATATACATTCATCATACTAATATACTTACTAGAGATCATCTCCCAAGTCCAACAAGGACTCTGGCAGGAGTCACTCCTTCAAATCCCACAGAGGATTTTTTTGTGTGTATTTATAGTTTCATAACAACCTTAGTAGAACCAGCACACCTGTGAATAGTTCAGTCTTTTCTTTATGCAGCTAGAACCTTTTGATCTTTGCTTTATATAACAGATGATCAGCAGACAAAGGCCCACTCCTCAGTGCCTGTCTTCAAAAGGCTCTGGTTTTGGACATCTGCAGGTGAGGCATTTGCAATCACTGCTTCCTAGGTATTTCCCAGGAAATCCCCTTCACACATACAGATCTTGTCTACACTACAGATTATTTCAATGTATATTGCGTCCCTCAAGGTTGTGAATAATCCACACTTCTGAGCAAAGTAAATTATACTTACCAAACACCAGCGTAGACAGCACTGTCAGTGGGAGAGCTTTTCCCACCAACATAGCTACTGCCTCTCATGGAGGAAGGAATTACTAAGCTGATAGGAGAGCTCTCTCCCACCAACAAAGGCTATGTCTACATTGTACTTTCATTGGAGAAAAAATTGTTGGTCAGATGTATCAAAAATAATTGCACTGGTGTGAACAGTGCTTTGTCAGCAGAAGATGATCTACTGACACAAAAGAGCAGCTACACTGCGTACCTTACAGCGGCACAGCTGTAAGATGCAGTGGGCTGCAAGACAAGTTTATTTACATTGACTATTCGTAGGCACGGCTACCTGCAGCCACTGAGAGCTGCGGGCGGCCGCGCCTGCAGAGGGTCAATGTAAACAAAATGTCTTGCGGCCTGCCAGCGGATTACCCTGACAGGTCGCAGGCAGCCTGTGAGCTGCAGATTGCCCACCACTGGTGTGGACATAACCTTAGAGTGCCTCAATCACAAGCACTACAGCTGCATGCTATAAGTGTTGCAGTGTAGATGTAGTCTTAGTCCCAAAAGACCATTCTTGTCTGCTACATTGTTCAGTATAGTCCTCTGCTCATCCAGGCCCACCATGATGCACAATCTTTGCATTTAATGCAATGGACTCCAAAGACACTTAAACTTAATTCAAAAAGGGTTTTCAAGGATATTGCAGGAAATTGCCATATCGGTCACAAGTCTACTTAAGGTTTGTATCATGTTTCTGTAAGTTCTTTTCCCCCTCTTGGGACAATTAACATTCTTTTTTTTGTTGTAAAGACACCTTAATCTTGCTTCTTTACAACCGATTCAAAATCAGTTAATCTCAGGAGGTTAGCCCTCCTTCTATGGGGTTGGGAGAGGGGGAGCATGGGTTGCTGTGAATGAGGGACACAGAGTATTTCCCTCAGACCAGGATTTAAAATGGCAGACCATACTTATAAAAGAAAGTGTCATCATTACCCTCAAATAAACAAATTACCTGTTCTGAAAATCAAAGGTAATCTGTTTATACACAGCTAGCTTCCTGAGTGCACTGAGAGAACTGTGTTTGTTTTAATTATTTCCTTTAAGAAAAAATTGCGTTTGGAAAGTCAATCCTACAGAGCTAATACCTGTCACATTCTTATTTTACAGGAATGAGAGATAACCAAATTTCCCCATTTGATTAAACTGGGTGCTGAAATACTGCTATTTCTCTAACTAGCAAGTTGCCCTTCCTCTTGTGCCAATCATGCATGGGGCTGGATTTTTAGTAAACAGTGAGTTGCAGTGTATTCTTGCATTGATCCAAATATTTGCTATGGCATATGACATATGGCTGTTTCTGGGCCGCTTGCTAGTCAGCTCCTGCTGGCATGAAAAGACGTGGAAAGGAAACTCTTCAGACAAGCATAGAAAATCTTTAATGCACGCTTTCCCACAAAAAGAGATACATATTCTCTTTTTACATTAGAAGGATGCTAAGATTTACCAAGAATTCTGGACATGAAATGCAAGTGACATGTATATCAGGATACCGGTGGCCTTTCATATCAACCTATTAGCATAGGAAAATATTTCCACTGGAATACATCACTTTATACGATAAAAAAGCCCTGTGCATTGATTCATAAAAACTAACAGAAGGCTTTTGGCTAATACATATCTATAACCAGATACCTCATCAATTCAGAACATAATATGAGAAGAGATTAAAGAAAATGTCAGTCAGGAATGGCACATAAATACCTAGATACTGCTGCTTCTGTTGGGAGAACAGATTCTAGGACTTGGCATCTGTGGCTCCCCCTGTCAGGAGTCTAATGTACAGTCACAGTTGTCAAAAACATTGCTGTGGAAAGTTAGAGCAAGAGAAAGACAAGAAGATAATTGGACAGTGAAATTCAAATTGTAAAGATATCCCCACTTGCAATTGTTCTCTAATTAGTTGGAATAAAAATGAAATAAACATTTTGTGCATATGTAAGGGATTAAATTGTAAAGGAATTTTGATAATAGATGCTTATTAGCACTGGAGAACCAAACAAATTTCATGTTGTTTATGAGTCTTGTAACAAATTACAAAAGGGGACTTGGTGCACATACCACTGAGTCGTGTTTATGTTCAAGACAGTAGGGAGCTGTGATGGGATGAGGTGCTAGGATCCTGCATAGGATTGTGGAGAGCTTCTTCTAATTCATCCTGGCAGAAAGATCAGGTGGATCTTATATACTCCAGCTCAGGAAAACAAAAAAGTCTTTCCAAGACCAGGTGAACTAGAAACCAATAGGTCCAGAAGAGGCAAACATAGAAACAAGGGAGCTCAGGAAGAAGCTCAGGCTAAGATTTGTTGTTTAAGATAACAACAAAGGGAAAAGTCAGAAAGGGAGGCGTTTTTGGACAATAGCCAATATGTGTGTGCTGTGTGGCAAGCAAGGTAGGAAAGCTACCAATTTACATGTGACGTGTATATTAAAACAGAAGCTTTGTTACTATTGTAATAATAAGTCTTACAGAAAAGTCCTATAGAACTTCATAGCAGGGAACCCTATAGGTATAGGAATTGTATATGATTCCATCAAAATTACTGCATAATCCTATAAAATTACTTAGAGATGAAACCAATATGCTTTTATAGAAACTTCATAGGGTTTGAAATAAATTGCTTTATAAATCTGCAGAACTTAGTCTGTCACCCATTGCAGTCAATGGTTAAACTTCCATTGCAAATACAGGATTAGACACATAGTAATAGAAAATGATATTTTATAGGTCTTTTTGTTTATTTCTTATTTTTAGCCCTCCTACAGAATTATTTAGTAGGGATATCATATTCTATTGCATTATATAGGATTGTCCAAAAAATACCTATAGAAAGGTGATTATTTTTATTAAAATTTAGAACTTCTTCATAAGGAGCACTGGTTGCTGATAATTCATCTGAGGTATCTGCTTGCCCATCCATTTTTCATGCACAAAACCCACTATTTGCATTTGCAAATGAGTAATCCATATGTTGGGGTTTTATCCATCACCCCAATGATTTCTGTGTACTTAAATTCCCCTGATAGCAGGATCCTGTGGCTTAGACCTCCTCTTGAAATTAAATTCTCTATCTCCTGCAGTCCTGGGGATCTAGAACAGATGATTACCATGACTTTTTGGTTGTTCTCTGATCACACCCTAACCCGAAGTAGTTTGTCTCCCATCTTCATTTTCAAATAGTACCTCATGGGTTTTGTAAACATTGTTTTCTATATAGTCCCACTTTCATTTCTCTTTCTCTCCTTCACTGTTTACATTCCTGTGTGAGAATCATCTAGCCAAATGTTAGTGATTATGCCCAGAGTGTTTTTAGACAAGTGTTTTGCATTATATTGTTTTAGTATTGTACTGAAGCATGCATGAGTAGCACTGAGTGACTGTTATCCCCTCTCCCATTCCATCACAAAAATTGAGATGTGTATCTCATAAGACTGTTCCAGTGAGAGATGTTTTAAATAAATATTCTTCCTCACTTTCAATCACTTATCATCTTGTTTGTTTCCCCTGCTCCTGGCAAATATGTAAAAATGCTTATGCACAGTAATACACCCTTTTTATTCACATATTTTCACATATGGGATCTCTGATTTCCAGCTTATTCATGTTGGAGGTGTGCACCAGATTTTTTTAGGTAAAAAAACTCCTTACAAATCTCTGGGAGGAAGCAAAAGGGGAGGAAACCTCTGCAAGTTTCTCTGCACAGAGATCTCTCCTCAGTTGTTATGGGAGGGGTTTTCCACGGGGCCTCCCCAAAAACCCAGTGGTCCCCTGCAGAACCTCAGAGTTCAGATGAGGCCAAGGCTAGTGGTATCCCTGGTGCACTTACCTGTCCTGCTCTCTGGCAACATGGCTCCCACAACCAGTGTCTGCCTCAGGAACTCCTTTAAAGGAGAACTCTTGGGGGGGTCGCAGAAAGACTTGAGTTGTATCATCTATGTGCCTTTAGGACTGTGGGCTTTTTAGGGTAGGTTGTGCTTTCCCTCTTCAGTTTGCCTCCCCCCTCCCCCCTGGAATCTTGAATTCAGGGAGCACCCGGTGCAATCTCTGCAACAGCATTGCCTTCCACAGAGGAAAAAGCATGTGTGTGGAGGGTATTCTCTGTACATGGATTTTTGGGGTAATGGGTTGGTTCATTGTTTTAAAGTAATTGATAAGTATAAATTTATACTGAAACATGTTTCTATAATAATTATTTCTTTTGTAATTTTAAAACAAATGTTTCAATAATCTCACAGATGGAATCTGAGGTGTTGCTTCTATCTGGATAGGTACTTATCTGGCCCACATTATAGTATCATCTGAATGCCTCAGAGTCATTAATAGATTTTATCCTCACAGCACCCCTGTTAGAGAGGGATGTGAAATTATCTCATTTTTACATGCAAAACTGAGGCACAGAGTAGATTAAAAGACTTGCCAAGGTCACATGGGCAGTCTGTGGCAAACCCATGAATCGAATTCAGATCTCCTGAGTCTTGGGTGCTAAGCCTTCAGCATAAGACAATACTGTCATGCCTATGGTTTTAACCTGTAAAGCTTCAAATGGACCAGATTATTTGAGCAACCATCTCTTTGCCTATGACAGCTGAGATCAGCAGAAGCACTCCTGCTGGAATTCCTGTGATAGGGTCAGGAGCGGCGCCAGGGTTTTTGGCACCCTAGGCGCAAGGCCGGCTCTAGCTATTTCGCAGCCCGAAGCACGGCGGCATGCTGTGGGGGGCGCTGTGCCACTTGCCGGTCCCGCGACTCCGGTGGACCTGCCGCAGGCATCCCTGCGGAGGGTCCACTGGTCCCGCGGCACCGGTGGACCTACTGCAGGCGGATGCTCCACCGGAGCTGCGGGACCAGCAGACCCTCCACAGGCACGCCTGTGGGAGGTCCACCAGAGCCACCTGCAGGTCCACCGGAGCCCTCCCAGCAAAATGCAACCCCCCAAACCCTGGCGCCCTAGGCAATCGCCTAGGTCGCCTAAATGGAAGCGCTGGCCCTGGATAGGGTGTTCTCCCCCCACCAGCCCGAGGAGGATAGGGTGGGCCAGTTTACTGCCTAGGCTGCACCTGGAAGAGAAGCCAGGGAGCAATGAGGACTAATTAAAGGATGAAGCTCACCTGCAACATTAAGCCAGGTAGCAGAGGGAAGAAAGAGGCTAATGAGAGAAATTCTGCAATTTCTCTCTGAAGCTAGAGAAAAAACGGAGATTGGCCTGGAGGGAAGGGCATACCCAGAGGAAGGTGGAGGAACCTGATAGAGGCAGTGTAGGAAGCTGTCCAGAGAAACAGCATCAAGGTGTGGGACTGTGCAGACTTTACCTACTGTTTGTAGGTCCTTAGGCTGGAAGCTAGAGAAGAGGACAGGCCTAGGTGCCCTTGTGTAAGGGCATCGTTGAGGGACAATGAAGTGGAAGACTACCTGGAACAGTTTGTACAGAGAGACTTTGGCACACAATCCCACTGCCCAACCCCCTCACACTAGGGAAGACTACAGTTACCTGGCCGGAGGGCCAAGACACAAAGAGGGAGCCATTGAGTCCTGAGAGAGAGAGGATGGAGTGAGCACCCACAGAAGGAGTGTCAGACTAGCACAACTAATCCCCAGCTATGGCCACAAGAAGGTACGCTAGCAATGAGTAGAGCAACTTGAGACAATTCCCTCAGTACAAAAATGAATGAAAGCTGCTGGCAGAGCATTTTTTGTGAGCAGTCCTTGGCTTTGGAATTCACTTTTGACCCTTGGTCTGACACAACCCCAATTTAACTGTGTGGGCACACTGCAAGTTACATCTATTTTCCCTCTTTTCTAAGATTATTAAGGAGAGGCTGGACAGAGGTAGACATATTTAATAGGCGGTCGGTTGACATTATTGTGTGACTTTAATTTAAGGGATAAGTGACTGGAGCACAGACAGGGCATCTATAGTTACAATATAGAAATCTAAAGAAGTAAACTTAAATGTCTAAAAATTGTTGTTTTTTTGTTAAAACAGTTAAAATATGGTATTTTTAAAGTGAGTATTTGGATTCTGTCTGTGTGTAAGTCCAGAAAGTTATTTTGAGTATTATGCAGTAGTTCCACTGGTAGTAAATACTCCTATCTATTGTTTAAAAACAGGAGTGTTTATGGAAATACTGCCTACATTTACTTATCCTTGACATTATTAGGCTTTCATAAAAGAAATTATATATGGAAGAGAGTTCTTAGTTCACTTGGTCTGCCCATCTGCCAGTTCAGGATTGTTCCCTACATTATTTGAGTCTAGTCTATATAGATTCTTATGCTGTGCTCATCACTAATATTCTCCAGTACTTCTCTAGGCTGTATTACACTATTGAAGTTATTGGGTTTCTGCTTCTCTCAGAAGATTGTTTGCCAGTCCAAGTAATTTCACTATTAGGAAATTTTCCCAGCTCTCTGCTATGGACTCACTTTGTCATCTCGAGAAAGCTATTTCACCTCTCTATTCCTGATAGAGCTGTCCAGAGAACAATTCCATTTCAGAACAATTTTTGAGGTTTTGAAATTTTATTTTCATTCCAATGCAGAATGAAAACAAAACCTTTCAAACATTTTCGGAAAGGAAATTGTGTCAAACAGGTCATGTATGTGATTTAGGTCTCTCTCTGGAGAGTGCACCTTTAAGCAGGGGGGAATTTGGCTGGCTGGCCGAATGAGGGGAACTGTGCTTTATGGCTTGGGGGAGATGAAAACTGCTGCAAAAGGGGCAGCATGGTCACTGACTCATTCCCTGGGAATGAGGGGCTTAAAAGGGGCAGCCCTGTGCCTTAACCCTCCCCTTTTGCGCTTAGCAGGCTGAGGCAGCACCCATCTTCCCTCCCCTTTGGTTGATAAAATACAAGGTTTGGTCTAGACCTGCTGTGAGCATTTTGCTAGCTGCTCCTTTGTTGAGGGGGACTGGGAAGAATTTTTTCCCTTGCCACCATATTGGCCTAGGTGGAGTTGGGTTTTTTTTGCCTTCCCCACAACAGGTTTCAGGAAGGCTCTATTCTTGCATGGCATGAAGGGTGGTAGGCTATATGTTGCAACCCACTTATTTTTAAGTGTAGGGTGGATGTCCAGTGCAGGTACTCCATAGGAAGGGTATATAGTGGCAGGATAAATGGCTTGGGAAAGGACTTAAAAAGAGGTGTTTGGTAAAGATTCGAACAGGAGGCAGTTGGGGACTCCTATGATTGGTATGGTAGGGAGACAACCCCCATTATTATAGCTCCCTTCACTCTCCTGCGAGGTGTGGGGGTTGATGGTAAGAACCTGGCAATGGATTTGTTGGAGGGACCTGGGTGGAGAAAGAGTGGGAGCTGGTAAAAGCTTCACAATCATCATAGCTGTGAACAGTATTAAATTGTTTCAAACGTATAGTGTGTGTGTGTGTATGTGTGTGTGTGTATATTTTTTTTGGTCTGGTGAAAAAAAATTCCCTGGACCTTAACCCCCCCATTTACATTAATTCTTATGGGGAGATTGGATTCGCTTAAAATCATTTTGCTTAAAGTCACATTTTTCAGGAACATGACTACAAAGTTAAGTGAGGAGTTACTGTATAGCCAGACAATCCATTCTGGACCTCAGGAATCTTTACGTCCAGAACTTCACTGAAATTAATACTTCTCCAGGAAATGCTTTGATTTAATGCAGTTGCACTTTTTGACAAAAAGCATTTAATTAAAAATGTTGGTGACCAGTTCTAATTCCTTCATTCCCCTTCTGTAAAAGATAGCTAAAAAATACTCAACTTTGTAAAGAACTTTGGGATTATTGGATGAATAATGCTATATAAGTATAAAATATTATTTATCACAGTAAGTTTCAATAAGCCTTTCTCTAAATTCAAATCTCATTACCTAAACAAACACAGGAGGTCATGTTAGGATTCTTTTCATCTTTAGACTTTCAGAACAAATACACTATGTTTCTCCTTGAAGACATGGACTTTATTATGTGTAAGTTTCATAATACCATAAATTTTCATGGCAATATATTAAAGATAGGTCCCTTACCTAAACAGCACAGCCACATCTTCCAACGTGGCCAGTGATATGGATGACTCTGATTTCAGGTGCTCAATTTGAGATACTTTGGGCTTGATTCTCAAATGAGTTGAGCAGTTGCAGATCCCATACGCTACATGTGAATTTTGAGCTGCTCAGTATTTTGGAAAAATGAGGCCATGGGGGTGTCAAAATGTATATTCAAAAATGGAGAGACCCACATCATTGGCCACTTTGGAATGTTTTGTCTATGCTTCCTCCTGTATGCAAAAAGATCTAGAGAATGTATGTATTTAACTGTACATTATTATCTTTTAAATGCATAGGATATACAGAACTAAGGTATTGGAGAGGTCCATCCCTTTCTCAAATACAAATTTAAAAAGATTAAATCAAAATGAGTACCATGTTGAATTTAGACCTAAATAGTCATCTAGATACTTTCAACTGTTCAACCACGTTGGAAACAACAAACCATTGACTGCCCTTGCATAAGCACATATTCTCACTCCATTGAACTGTCTTTTCATTTGATCTACCACTTATCTCACATGGTAACTGCTTCTTTTTAACCCTTATTTTTAAAAGGTTTTCTTTAAAACATGCATAATATAATAGTGCTAATGGAACCCTCAGTATTTTATTTGAAATCCTGACTTATTTGCATTTTGCTTTTTGATTTATCCAGCCCACTATTGGATTATTGCCTTGTAAAACAGCGTGATAAAACCATCATTGCTCCATTAGAGATGCACAAGGATACTAATATGCACAACATTTTATATGCATGTATTGTGCATAAAAAGTGCATGCTAGCTACAGGCGGTTTGGATTGGCTATAGAAGTTTTGTTTTGCCTTAATTCGGTTAATAATGTGTTTCGATACATTTTAATGGGAGGATGACTTTTTATTTCAAATTGCCATTTGCACTAACAACATGGTGCATGATACCTGATTATGTTAACATTTCAAGCACAGAATGCAAAGTGACATACTGACATTAACGGGATTTGACACAACATCTTGATCAGTCAAGCCCAAGAAATTTTTAAAAAATGTAATTTATTTTCAAACTCAGTGCAATCGAGTCCTCCCTCTGCTCGCTTTCTTGTTTGGAGCCCAGTACCAGAGTTTCCCAAAGAAATGTTGGCATCTCTCTCCATTGGGAATGTCTTCAATACCAGTATATCCTTTGGAATTTGAAAAAAAGATTTAAAGCATGAGAAATGTTTTTGGCTAACACCTGATCCTTTCTGTTTTAAGCATCCCTGCGGTGCTCAGCAGAGAGGGGGGATCTTTATTATGGTTGTGCAGAATGTAAATTCCTAGCCTATAAAAATGTCATTAATGCTTACTAATAGAGATGAGCCCAAGCCCCAGGCACAGAATTAAAAATCAGGAGTAGCCATTGCTACATCCTATGAAACATGCTCTCCCCACAGTAGCCCCACCACCACTCACTGCCACAAGCCTTATAGAAGCAAAAAACGCAGGGAATAGTGCAGCCCAAAGCTGCACCTGGGCCTATGTGGATTCCACAGCTTTGGCACTGAAGATGCACAAACCCTAGTGCCAGTGCTGAGATGAATTTGCCCTCCAGCCTTAATTAATCCAGGTGTGTATAGATATCATCAGTTCTATAGTATCATCATTATTATTTAATATGTTAATTGCAGTAGCAATGAGAGGCCCTAGTCAAGTCTTGGGCTCATTGTGCTAGATTCTGTACACATGTATATGAAAACACAATCCTTGCCTCAAAGTGTTTAAAATCCAAGGCCCTCATCTTGCAAATCCTGGTGCACGTGAGGAACTTCATGCATGTGAGTAGTCTCATCAATATAAAACTGCATGTTCTCTGGCCCCAGAAAGACCTGGGCCAGAGAACAGTATGTTAGAACAATGCCTGTTCCCTAACTCCCTGCTGGATAGCACATTTACAGCACCCTAGGAGTGACTTAAAGGAGATTATTTCACCATAACCCTGAAATACCAGGCTTCTGTTGTCTTAGGCCAAATTCTTAATGCTATTTTAATATGGTTTTGTTTTTTAATCACTAGAGGCATTACAGTTGATCATATTTATGATTACTTGGAGGCTTTTAAGTATGCAGATTATTTAGCTGGCACATATGTGCACTAATGAAGTTTTACTAAATATAGAGAAAATTGTTATGCAGAACATTTTTCTCAATGTTTTTAGTATGCACATCCATACTGGGACTTTATGTATCCTATTAATTATGTTATATTAATTATACTATAGCAAATTTGTTTTCTATAAAGAAACAATTTTAAAGAGACATTTTTCTGTAATGTTTAATGAAACAAACACAAAGATGTTTGTGTTATAAATTGCATTGCTTTACTTTTTTAAATTACAGATTCCCCACATATTTGTATAAGCCCCCTCCAATTTAGTCACTTGTGACTTTTACAGTGGATTTGTATTCAATGGCACTAATTAATCTGAAACAATAGGAATGGGTTCAGGCTTTATAAACTCACTTAAAACAGAGTTGTAAGGTGACCAGACAATTCAAGTGACCATCTCAACTTAATTGGACCTTGAAAAGACAGTTAAACCAGTTATTAGTTGTATTGTTGAATATTTATAAAAGGAATGAGGAGGAATGAGGCTTTTTAACTTACCTATTTTCTCCATGAATCAGAATAAGGAATGTAGGATACAAAACGGATTTTTAATATTTATGAGCTAAATCTTGCTTTTACAGACTTTAAAGAGACATAAGCAGGGGACTATAAAAAGAGGAAGGATGAAAGATTTTTATTTAACTTTCTTTATCTGAAAGCAGGTCAAAATGACTGCTTAATAATAGAATGTAAATGACAGAATACAAAAGCTGGAATTCTGATTAGACATGATTTAATATACAATACATATTTGTTGAATACATTATTCCATTTTTTGCAATTATTCACCTACTAAATTATGTAACTAACAGTTTTTGACTAGCTGCATAGCTAGAAGTCTGTTGCAGCCTCTATTATTCTCCCCAAGAGTATACAGGTTGTGAGGCACCTCATCCTACTTGCTGTTAGAGTGAAGGAAAGTTGCATGTGCCATTTGTGGCTCAGCTTCCTAAAACCTCCAGCTTCTGTCACCATAAGTACTACCTTCCAGGCCTCTGGAGGCCTCACTCCCTCTGTAGAAGGACTGACAGACACATCAATTTTTGACAGCTCTGAGCATCCCTGTAGTGTCCAGCCCCTTATCCACTGAACACTCACAGAATTACCAGGCCTGCTATTCCCAAAGGAGAAGTACACAGCAGCTTGTAAGGTTCAACTCAAGACCCGCATTACAGCACTGAGCTATAGTTAGGGTATGTCTACACTACGGAATTACTCTGATTTTACAGAATTCGATTTTTGGCAACAATTTGTATAAAGTCGAGTGCATGCGTCCACACTAAGCACATTAAGTCAGCGGACTGCATCCACAGTACCAAGGCTAGCATCGACTTCCGGAGAGTTGCACTGTGGGTAGTCATCCCATACCTATCCTATAGTTCCCACAGTCTCCCCTGCCCCCTGGAATTCTGGGTTGAGATCCCAATGCCAGATGGGGCAAAAACATTGTCGCGGGGGATTCTGGGTACATGTCATCAGGCCTCCCTCTCCCTCCCCCTCCCTCCCTCCCTCCCTCCGTGAAAGCAATGGCAGGCAATTGTTTCACGTCTTTTTTCCTGGGTTACCTGAGCAGATGCCATGCCATGGCAAGCATGGAGTCCACTCAGCTGACCATCACTGTATGTCTCCTGGGTGCTGGAAGACGTGGGACTGCATTGCTACACAGCAGCAGCTCATTGCCTTTTGGCAGCAGACGGTGCATTATGACTGGTACCCGTCGTCGTCGTACTCTTGGTTGCTCTTTTAGTTGACCTTGGTGAGGTCGGTCAGGGGCGCCTGGGCAGACATGGGAGTGACTCAGCCAGGTCATTCCCATCTTCTGCCAAGCACCCAGGAGATGATGATGGCTATTAGTCGTACTGCACCATCTGCTGTCAGCCTAAGATGTAAAAGATAGATGGAATGGATCAAAACAAGAAATAGACCAGATTTGTTTTGTATACATTTGCTCCCCTCACCCTCCATGAAATCAACGGCATGCTAAACCTAGGGGTTTGAGTTCAATCCTTGAGGGGGCCATTCTGTGTGACAGTTGTTTGTGTTTCTCTTTGATGCAAAGCCACCCCCTTTGTTGATTTTAATTCCCTGTAAGCCATGTCGTCAGTTGCCCCTCCCCAGAGCAACGGCAGACAATCGTTTCACGCCTTTTTTCAGTGCAGACGCCATACCACGGCAAGCATGGAGCCCGCTCATCTCAACGCAGCAGTCATGAACATTGTAAACACCTCGTGCATTATTGTTCAGTTTATGCAGAACCACAACCTGAAAAACCAGGCTAAGAGGAGCCGATGGCAGCATGGTGACAAAAGTGATGAGGACACGGTCACAGAATTCTCTCAAAGCGCGGGCCTCGACACTTTGGAGATCATAGTGTTAATGGGGCAGGTTCATGCCATGGAACGCTGAATTTGGGCCCAGGAAACAAGCACAGAGTGGTGGGACAGCATAGCGTTGCAGGTGTGGGATGATTCCCAGTGGCTGCGAAACTTTTGCATGCGTAAGAGCACTTTCATGGAACTTTGACTTGCTTTCCCCTGCCCTGAAGCGCCAGAATAC
The DNA here is from genome assembly GCF_025201925.1 of Gopherus flavomarginatus. NCBI lineage: Eukaryota > Metazoa > Chordata > Testudines > Testudinidae > Gopherus > Gopherus flavomarginatus. The sequence goes on from NC_066619.1 coordinate 110,251,351, forward strand.
CAAGATGAGAGCAGACCTCACAGTTAAGAAGAGAGTGCAGAATAAAGCCTTTCCTACAGTGATGCAGGATGCACGAGGTTCCAGAAATAGTACAACCTGCATGGAACTTAGAAAGAGGAACACAGGTTACAGGAGAGATCAGTTTGCAGGAACCACCAGGAACTTAGTTTGTATGCATTAGCTGCAGAAAAAACACCTCTGTAAATAGATCTGTTAATAAAGAGCCCATTAACTTTTTTAGAGCATGGAGTCCACTCATGTTTCATGTATGGTATGCTGGGTGAGAACAAGAAGGGTTGTGGACATGTGTGACAGGATGGAGGTCAGCAAACATGTGAGCGGCAAATACAATATGTGACACCAGGAATCTCTGAGAATGCCTACTGCCTTTCTGAGAGGGAGGAAAGAGAGCAGGAGTTAGGGAGAGATCAGATACCCACTTGCTTGCTTGCTTGAAATTTTGCACATGAGGGATGGAACACATTGAAGCACCATTAGTACTACTCAACACTTCTGAGACCCACCCCCTTTCACCTGGTTTCAGAGACTGGTCTCCAGGCCAAGCAGATATGTCACTCTATTCTTAGCCTTGTAACACAAGCCCAAGTCAGTTGATGGGAGCTCTGAGGTGTGCTGTTATGGGCTGTATGTGTGCACTGTAGACATACCCTATGGGAAAGGTGGGGGTAGTGGTAGCTTTACATATGATTCTTTAAGTAACTTAGAACACAAAGTCCAATTTTCAATAGTGACTTAAGTGATTCAAAAATGTTACTTTTCAAAATGTTACATTGGGTACTGGTTTTATAATATATTTAATAAACTTGTGTTTGTGTGTCTATGCACTCATGTGTACACACATGTGCACACACAGCTAGCACTGTAGAGGGGTCCTGGTAGAGAAGCCTACTTAATAGGAGACAAAACTGGAATTTTGAGGATTGCTGTTTCCATCCCTCTCTTAGGAAGTAACATTTTACAGCACACTTACAAAAAATGCAGTCCATCAGCAATTTGAAGGCAGAAATGCAATAGAAGCTCCAGCATTCAGATATCTTTAATTATTTTACAACAATTCCATGTAATATTGAACTCTGTCTGCACATAAATACCTGATCCTTTTTTTCCAGTATTGTTGTATTTAGTATGTATGAGTAATAATACTAACATCCACATCATATTAGCAAGGGTAAAAAGTAATAGTGAACAAGGAATTCCAGGGAAGAGTGGCCTATCATTGTATATAATATAATACACAATTATAGGAACTCTAAAAAGAACAGGATAGCATTACAATATTTTGGTTTGCTTTTATTAGCCATTTCTGCATATCAAGCAGAGGTTTTCTTTGAGCTGTCTACAGTCATACATCAGTCTCGTACCTGAATGGGTACAATTAATTAAGAACCCAGCTGTGTGTCTTTCCAATGCCCATAACCATGCATTTGTTACCTTGGAATTCTGTTGGCTATCATGAGGATTAGTCACATAACTTTCAATCCCTGTGCAGTTCCTTACAGGCCTGTATCTATTGGGTGTCTGGGAAGTGGGCGGGCGAAGCCCGCCCACTGCTAAAGGATCCCCCCTCAGCCTAAAGGGAGGACCCACAGGACCACAGAACCCACTGAGTTCGAGGGACAACTAATAAAAGAACAGGGACAGGAGTGAGGTCAAAGGGTCATAAGAAGGGAACCTGACGGGGACACCGAGCAGAGAACCCCGGACAGCGCCCACTGCTCCTCGAAGGCGTCAAGGGAGCCAGTGGACGCCGCCCAGAGGAACTCCGCCCGGATGCGTGAACGGACCATGGATCGGAAACAAGCCCCACAGTCGCCGGGGTCTCCATCGGCCAACCTCCTCTCTCTGGTCGCGTGGATGGCCTTTTTTGCCAGGGCAAGGAGGAAGTTGACCAGGAGGTCCTGGGACTTCGTGGGGCCACGGATAGGGAGTGCGTAGAGAAGGAGGTGAGGGGAAAAGTGCAGCCAGAAACGTAAAAGGATGTTAATGAGGAGCCGGTGTAGGGGCTGCAACCGGGCGCACTCTAAGTAAATGTGCGCCAGGGTCTCCCTCAAGCCACAGAAGGGGCAGGTGTCCGGGACAGGGGTAAACCGCGCCAAGTACACGCCCGTGCTCACGGCCCCATGAAGGAGCCGCCAACTGATATCCCCAGTGGGCCTTGGGACCAAGGTGGAGTAGAGGCTGACCCACCGGGGCTCCTCACCCTCCAGAGGTGGCAGGAGGTCCCTCCACTTCGTATCGGGGCGGGACACAAGGGTGAGGAAGTGAAGGGTGTGGAGCACGAGCGCGTAGAGCTGCTTCCGAGGCGTGGTTTGGAAACGGACTGGCTGCAGATCGTGCAGCCGGCTTGCGGAGAAGGGGCAGGGGGGCCGGTCTGGCCTACGGGGCAGGGGCCCGATGAAAAGGTCCGGAGGGCTTGGGGTAGGGGCTGGGCGGGGCGTGCCCTCCCGCAGGACCCGGTCGCTTACAGGCCTGTAGTGGGGTGGTCACCCTACTCCGTTTCCAGAGGGGTTAAAAACAGCCTTGGTGAGGGCTGTAGCTGGGGAGTGGCTGATTGGGAAAGCAGCCTCAGCTGTGGCCACACCCTACTCAGGACCCAGCTGGCCCTTATAAGAGGGCAGTGGGCCAGTAGCAGACAGTCTCTCTCTAGCTTGTTGAGGGAGAAGGGCCTGGCTCCTGGGGAACTGAACAGAATACTTAAAGTGGAGCAGGGATGGGGGAAGGCTAGAGGAGCTCCAGCCTGGAAACCCCCCAAGCTGCAGGCCTTGTTAAAGGCCAGAAAGGGTACTAGGGTTGCAGAGGCACAGCCCAAGGGTAGGCAGAGGAAGCAGGTCCAAACCTCGCTTCCCGGTGATGAGCAGCATTTACACGGCAGTCTTCCCTAGTGAAGGGAGACTAGATTGAGACTGGCAGTAGACATAGTCTGAGGCAAGGTGGGGACAGAGGGTGGGGGGTTCCCTGGGGAGGGGAGACCCAGATCTGTGGGGATACTGCCAGGGCAGCACCCCAGCCTGAAAGGGGCACCAGGGTCCAGGAGGGACTTCAGCCCAGCAACAAGCAGGACACTGGCCTGCAGAGGGTGCTCCAGAGGCTGGAAATGCTAATTGCCTGGATGACCAGCAGGAGGCACCGCAGGGGTAAGTCCCACCCTGTGATAAGGCTTCTCAATCCTCGCTTACAATCATTTTGTGTTATCTGCATATTTTGCTGCGCTGCCTCCCTGTTCACTCCTGGTTTTAGATCATTAATACAATCAACAACCCCAGTTCTCATTTACATTCTTGTGGTACCCCACTGTTCATACTTTTTTCAATGTGGATATTGACTAGTTAGTCCTACTCACTGTTTTTTTGTCCCTGAGCCAGTTTCTAACTCATTACATTACTGTATCTCTCACTCCATGACTAGCTGGTTTTGTCATCAGCCTCTTTAAAGGAACTTTATATATTGAGTTTTGTTTTTTTTAAATCTAGCTAGATTATGATGCCCAGTTCTTATAGATTCATATATTCCAATGCCAGAAGGGACCATTGTGATCATCTAGTCTGAACTCCGATATAACGTTACCCATAGAAGTCATCCAAAATAATTCCTAGAGCACATCTTTTTAGAAAAACATGTAATCATAATTTTAAAAACTTCAGTAATACAGAATCTACCATAGCCACTGATAAACTGTTCCAATGGCTAATTATTCACTGTTTAACAACGTACGCCTTATTTCTAGGCTGAATCAGTCTAGTTTCAGCTTCAAGCCTTGGATTGTGTTGTGGCTTTCTCTGCTACGTTAAAGAGCTTATTATTAAATATTTGTTCCCTAGGTAGGTATGAGTAGACTGTAAACACCTCTTAACCTTCTATTTGTTAAACCAAAGGAGTTTTATCTATTAAGCATATCACTATAAGGCATACTTTCTAATCCTTTAATCATTCTCAGTGCTCTTCTCTGAAGCCTCTCCAGTTTATTAACATCTTTCCTGAATTGTGGTCACAAGAACTGGACACAGATTTCTAACAGCGGTCCCACTATTTCCAAATACAGAGATAAAATAATCTCTCGACTCCTACTCAAATTCTGCTGTTTGTACATCTAGGATCATCTTATCTTTTTGGCCACAGTATTACACTGGGATGTCATATTTAGCTAATTATCCACAATGACCACCACCAAGCTTTTTCAGACTCACTGCTTTTCAGGATAGTACCCTATCATGTAAGCATGGCCTACATTCTTTGTTCCTAGTTATATATGTCTACATTTAGCCATGCTAAAATACAAATGAGTTGCTTACCAAGTGATCCAGATTGCTCTTAGTTAGGGGAGACATTAACAGCACAGCAGAATGCCTTGCCACTGCCTGTACTGGGGAATATCTATTATTTTGCTAATTGCCAAGAGAAGCACCTGTAAGGCCTTTGTAGAAGTTTTAGCAATAACACAGACAAACCCAGAAGGGAGGGGGCCACAATCACAAGGAGATAGCCTGAGTCTGCATCCTCCCTGGTATGCTAGGGTAAGTATCTGTGAAAAACAGCAAGTCTATCTATATTTGACTGTGTGTGCGGCGGGAGGGTTCATGAAACTGCAGACTCTGAAAAGACACATCTGTATAATTAACAGCTTTAAAAGTGTTTGCTGAAATTTTTTTCTTTGATTGACAGTGCTGTTGGTGTAACTGTAGCAATTACTTTTGGAATCCCCAGCAGATCACTTGAGATCCCTCCAAACTGTGGATAACTGTTGTTCGGGGATGTTCTATAACCTATTGCGGCAGTTCTCAAACTGTGGGTCGGGACCACAAAGCACTTGAATAGGATAGTCAGGGGTGGCTTAGATTTGCTGGGGCCTGAGGCCAAAGCTGAAGCCCAAGCCCCACCACCCAGGGCCAAGACCAAAGCCTGAGGGCTTCAGCCCTGAACAGCTGGGCTCAGGTTACATGCCCCATGCCTGGGGCTGAAGTGCTTGGGCTTGGGCATCCCCCTCTATCCGTGGCAGTGGGCCTCAGGCTTCAGTACCCCCTCCTGGAGTTGTGTAGCAATTTTTTATTGTCAGAAGGGGGTTACAGTGCAATGAAGTTTGAGAACCCCTGATCTAGTGTGTTTCTATGTGCTTGAGACTAAATAAAGCAGAGACTGTGAGACATTCTTCTGAGAGTGCTTGGAGACTAATAAAGTAAAGGCTTAAAGTGAAAGCATTTGGCGTTGTGTGATTTATGCCAACCATCTAGCAGAAGGATGTGCTGCATTTCCATTGATTTATTTCCTGACATAGCCTCTCAGAGAGTAAAGTTACCAAGAACTTTGGGTTTAGGGAACCCGGGTAACACACTTAATTATTTCCCACTTCTTCCCTCCAATTTTGTGTCCCCTGAAAGCTTTATCAGTAATGATTTGATGTTTTCTTCCATGTCATTGATTAAAATATTAAATAATGTACAGACAAGAACTGATCCCTGTGGGACCACACTAGAAACATAACCACTCAATGATTATTCCCCATTTAGAATCACATTTTGAGATCCATCAGTTAGCCAGCTGTTAATCCATTTAATGAGTGCTTTGTTAATTTTATATTGTACTAGATTTTTAACCCAAATGTTCTGCCGTAACAAGGCAAATGCCTTACATACGTCTCAATATGTTCCATCAACACTATTACCTTTATCCACTATACTTGTAAACTCTCTTCAAAAAAAGATATCAAGTTAAACAGGATTTATTTTCCATAAGCCCACAGTGATTTGCATTAATTATATTACTCTCCTTTAATTCTTTATTGAGTCCTATGTCGGATGCTCCACTATCTTTCCCAGGATCACTGTCAGATTGACAGGCCTATAATTACCTGGGTTTGTTCCGTTTACCCTTTTTAACCATTGGCACAACATTAGCTTCCTTCCAATGTCCTGGAACTTCCCCAGTTTTCCAAAATTTAATGAAAAACAAGATTAACAATCCATCAAACTCCTCAGCCAGTTCTTCTAAACCTCTTGTTACAAGTTACCAGACATTCTGATTTATAAAGGTCTGATTTCAGAACCTGCTTTTTGACATCCTCCTGAGATATTAGTGGAATAGAAAGAATGTTATCATATGATATGACTACATCATCTGTTTTTCCCCAAATGCAGAACAGAAATATTTAGTGAATACTTCTACATTTTCTGTATTTTTATTGATAATTGTGTCATTTCCATCTAGTAAAAGGCTAATCCCCCTGTTAGGAATTCTTTTGTTTCGCATATATTTGGAAAAAACCTTCCTCTTTATTTTCCTTATCTCTGCTTGTCATAGATTTTTCTTTGTCCTTTTTCTTCCCTTATCAATTTTCTTTTCTATTCTGAGTCACTACATTTGACTAAATATAGCATATGGGAAAAGGGGGAATTTGGTAGTAGTACATATGAAGGAGCTAGGAATTGTAGAATATTGATAAGTGAAGCTAAAAGACACAAGAAAAATTGATAACAAAAAAAATTAAGGAAATGAAAGAAGAGGTTTTTGAAGTTTTTCAAAGCATATTAGGAACCAAAAGAATTCCAGCATCAGTATTGGCCTGTTATATACCATTAATTGTTAAGTCTATGATCAGTTGCTCTCTATATATTGGACAACTTCCAATAAAGAATTCCCTTGTGTTGGATAAAACACTTTATCTGTGACTTTGTTGTCATGCACAAATTACTTTAATAGACTAGAAAGGCCTGATCTGATTTTCCTTAGAAGAACTATGCTTATTTGCCCTATGTTTATATATGAGGAAATGTTATGTATCCCAAATGAAAGCTCTGAAGCTCTCCTTTCACTGATGCATCACTCCCATTTCTAGCTTTGCAGTGTCACATGAGACATCAGAACTTAGCCCTTACAGAGTGCAGGCAGTGTCTGTCCTGAGACTTGGGTCAGTATAGTTTGGAGGGAACACTGCTTATTTTGAGGAGGAGGAAAGTAAGGAAACAATTTTGATTGTTCAAGTTAAATACAATTTGTCATGTGGCTCTGAAATGTATCACTTGGCTCCATAAATTATGTAATGTGCATGTTGTGGTGTGTGTACCTGAAAGAGAAACTATGTAATAGACTGATATATCTCAACCAAACACATTTGAAAATTCTGTAAAAAGACCCCAGATAATGATTTATTTATATATTTCTGAAAACAGACTGTGAAACTTACAGTATAATTCACTTTCAACTTTAAATATATTAAGCCTTTCCTTAAAATTCCCAAAGTAATTGTATTATACAATCAACACTATTTGGCAACCCAGCATACTTTCTATTAATACAAGTAACAGTTATGAGTCAAACCAACTCTGGAAATTTTTACTTCAGTCATAGTCACTGGCTAAAAAAGTTTACAAGCAGAGTTACAATAATGACAATGACTGACAAGTGAGTGATTGGATATTTATGCGAAATGTTAAAATACTGTTGGCACTCTAATGCTCAGAGCTGACGCAAATAGAGGAAATACTCAGGTGAAAGGCTTTTGCAATTGGTTTGATAAAATATTCAGTTATGTAACAAGTATGCTGTTCAGAAAAATAATAACACAAGTTGTCATGGCTTCAGGTATTATCCTTTTCTCTATATTAAGTGTAAATTCAACTGTTTGCTGCTTAGCTTTTTTTTCTTTTTTTTTTTTAACCATACTACTTTTGAGTCATGGCTATAACTGAGGTTTGATGTGGACAAATACATTCCCATTCCTTTTGTTTTCTTTCCTTCTGTTAACTTGGTTGTTCTTAATACTTACAGAAGAAAGCTTTATACGGTATAGCTGACCTATCTATAAAGAGAGCCAATTTCGAATGGGATCTAGCTATTTAAACAGGCAATTTAAATGAGGCACGGCTAGAATGGCCTTGGACTCTTTTTAAGGCTCCAATACCTCAGGTTATTTGAGTTAGAAGTACTAGCTGCATCTTCATTAACTTGATCCTAATGTGATAAATGATGTAAGGGGCCAAATCTCTACCTTTGTGTATTTAAAGGAAATGGAATGGGAGGCTGTAACCAGGGTTTTTGGATCCACTGCTGTTCTGCTACATTATCTCTTCCACCAGGCATTGTCTGCAATAGTGTGTGTGATGGCTGAGAAACATGAAGGTTGGGCTTTGCTAGGATTAACTTTTTTTATTTCTTTACTCTTCTAGCCCCATCCACTAGCTTGTGTAAATGCAGAAGCAATACATCTCCTCCCCATTTTGGCTGCTAACAATATTTTTGTAATATTTGGCATAAATGAAAGCTATAGAGATGGAGTTTCTGCAGTTTCAAAAAAAAACTGTGGTTTATCTTTCTTTACTTGTTTCACTGGAATTCAAGGGAATAATCTACCTAGCTCAGCTGTTTCCTACCACTAATCTCAAGCCCCTCACAATGTGTTTCTCCTTCTACTTTGACCAGAAAGCTAAGTTCCAGCATAGCCAAGGAGAGAAGGAAGGTAGATAGGTATGCATGCAGTTCAGGGATGTTGTGTTCTTTCTCCTCTGTGCATTGTTCCCAGCCTGGACACAATTTCTATCAATTAACCTCAATTTGATTCTACTCCACAGCACTCTGTGAAATAAAGTGTGAAGAGGTAGTGATAAGCAAATTAGTGGCATACTAGCCTGTAAATATAGGCCATCATTTGAATATATGAAACCAGCATGAGCAACCTGAATTCTTGCATTTCCTAATATTTGCATACTCGTATCTGAAACCTTGCTATTATAACATAATTTATTGATAAATAGATGGATGTGGAGACTATATATGTATATATTTATCCTAGAATTACAAAACAATGCTTTTTGAATTAAAAGAATAGTTCTAACAGTTTCTACTGTCTTTAAATTCTCATTTGTGTTTGAACTGAAGGGATAGAGTAGGTATAGATCTCACTACTTACCAGGAGCATAGCTTAGCCATTTTAAATTCACATGTTGTAGTTCTACTGTCCCCAGGAGTCTTTGACTGTTTTACCATGCTTTTGTAATGAGAATATACTGACACATTTTCATAATTAGATCAAAAGAGTGAGGCATCACATGAAGCCACTTGCAAATGAAATATCAAAATTGGCTGGAGTATACATTTTCATTCTAATCAAATATCATTCTCTTTTCCAGAAATCAATAGAGGAAACCAAAGAAAGGAGACAGAGGGTCTGAAATTAATACCGCTAGTGAAATCAGACTTAAAGTAGGTTCATTAATACATGGTTGACTGGAATAACCGAAACATAGATTTTTATAATTTAGAAGGCCTTTTGGAAATATCTACCTGATTTATAGAACACTTTTTTTTTCAAAAAATAATGTTTAACTTCTTTCAATATATAAGAAACCAAAACTATATACTTGTTTCATGTTGAAATATGCATGAGACTCGTACCTACACATTTCTATTCACTTAAAAAGAATCTGAATGTATTCTAGTCTTTTTATTTCTCAAAACTGAAAGAAGCACTGCTTTTAAATACTCTACCTTGAGACTGCTGCCTTTTAAGTAATACGATTCAAAATCAATTGGGGGCATATAAGTGGATTAGTGCTCATTACTATTGTCATAGGTTGTGACACATCACATGAACTCCTTATTAGCAACCAGCAAGAAGTAAATTTGTGAGATTACCTAGTGTCAATAAGAGTTAATCAGTCTTCATATGTTCACATGCCAAATCCTTTTTACCTTTAGAACATGTTCTCAAAGAAACTGCTTATGTAGCAACAGATTAAGGAAAGTAGAAATACTCTAAAGAGCTATCTTGATTTTTTCCAGTGTGTGACCCAGAGTAGGTTCTCCAGAAAGCAAATGGCTAGCTATCTGTAGAAAATATATATACGACTGATTGGAATAGCTCATAGCTTAAAGGGATAGTGCATGTGGAGACCCATGAGGATTTTTTATAAAACCTTATTCTTACTTACTATAGTGATCAGTCTTCCAAATCTGAAGTGAAACGAGAAAAAAACCTATTCAGTAGAACAGGGCACTCTGCCAGCTTTACAGTTTCATGATTGCCAAGGTAATCCATAGTCATCAGATCTATATAAAATTACATACCTGATGGAACTTGGGCAGCCACAAGAGAGCATTTTGATTGCTGTGGGCCACATTCTGCAATCTTTACTTACACTGAGTAGCACTTCGCTTATAGAGAAGCCTCACTGGGACTGCTTAAGGAATTAAGGTACTAGTCAATGGGTGATATTCTCAATCCAGACCTGGGCCCTTTTCAGACTGCATCACAGGGCTGAGGAAGAAGGTGTCCCAAAAACTCTGGATGTAGCCAAGGGAGAATTCCCCTGGCATAGAAACTGAGGAAGATAGCTATAAGTCTTCTAAAGTCCTCGGCCCCTCATAAGCACCCTGGCATAACAGACATGCCAAGGGTAGGGCTGATGGCAGAAGGGGAATGTTGGAGCTGGAGTTATAACATGTTGCCCTTACTTAGATAACCTCTGAAGCAGCTCAGAATTGGGAGAGTGAAAACATGAAGATATCTTAAAGCCACCTTAAGTCTCTTTCCCCTTTCCTTCCCATGCTGCTACAAGGACACAGCACAGAATTTCACCCAGCATAAATAAGGGTATCAGTTTTGCCCTGTAATTAGCAATTTTTCTTTTACCGGTGAAGTCAGTGAAAGCTTATCAAATATTAATTGTAATCCAAAGAGGTAGGAGTTACAGATTCTACTTGTAGATTGTCAGTTTTTTCCTGCAAAAATCAAAAGCAGCACTCTACACAATACTATTCTGAGCTGTAGTGTTGTTGTGACACAAAGAAGTCAGAATAGTGTTTTGATCCTGGAAAAAGATACAATGTGTGGGCACGGAAAAGGGCTAATGAATATATGTGTATATGTATATGCAAGAGGGAAAAGAGACCATGCAGTGGATTTGAATGTGAGAACTTTTGCTTTGAACTTTGGGATAACTGCTCTAAAACTGGTAAATCGATAGTTGCAAGGTTCATTAAAGGTTTATTCCTTCATTTTGTATATGACTCACTACCCTGTGCAAGCTTGAAAAACATGTAAGCAACAAACAAGGTGGATGAACCTCAAGAAAGAGAGAAACCTATTCCCCTCTAAGGAACAAACTAGGCATATATCAAAAACAAAACGCAAAACCCTTGAACACTGTACAAAGAGGACAGAGCATAAATTAAAGGCTCCCAGGGGCAACCCCAGTTTGCAGCCAAAACCAAGTTTGCTGCTTTATTTAGTTGGCTGGTCTCTAATTGTGCAACTCAATGAAAATAATTTATAACTGTAAATGCTCCGCAACAACATGGCAAACACACAGGGCTGCAATGTAATATTACAGAACACTTACCTGTGGGTAATTACTACAAACTGAGGGAGATAATAACCGCTCAGCTACTCTGAAATAATTTACTCATAAAAGAATCTTCATTAAAGTAACATTAAGGAATGTTTTCAATGTGGTATATAGGGATTTAGCTGCATGATTCCCTTTAATATCAATGGGACTAAATCCACACATGCTGCAATGAAAATTTGCACTTAAATTCATAAAAGGAAACCAATTTGGAGTGAAGACTTTACTACATTGTGCCCACTTACTACTAATAATATGGAATGAGAGACGAGCACATTACACTGTAGAACCTGCAGTAAACCTACTGCTGTACCTTACTACTTTCAACTGCTTAAGGAGAGAATGAAGGCCTACCTCATGAGCACCAGCGATGATAGCAAACAGAAAACATCAGCTGAATTTTGTGAAATTATTCTATAATCTTAATTATTCATACAATCAGTTGTAACAATATGCTGTTAGTGAGATGAAAGAACAATTGCCCTTGATTCAAAGAGAAAAGGGTTAAAATAATTAGTGCTAATATAGCTTGCGATGTTTCTTAGATTCAGTTAAAGCAACTACTCAAATTTAAGGATGAGACACAAAGAAAAAACACCTGCCTTCAAAGGGGATTTACATGATACTCTTGGAATCCACCTAGAAGCTTACTCAAAAGTGTGGGACCAAAGGCTAATCAATTCATTCTTCAGCTATTTTGCCACAGACTGGTATAAAAGAACACTAACTGGGCCAGAGTAACACAGATTCCTCTTATCACAAACTCAAATATCTTGGTAAAAGCAAAAAAAAGGTATATAGTGATGATAAAGAAGAAAAAAAGTGTCAAGTATCTCCAGACCAGAAACACCCATACAAACTGACAGATCGTGTGAGGGAGGTAGCAGGCCACAGTAAGACAGACTTTCCTAATGTTACACCTAAGAGTGACTGGAACATGTTATTTTAGTACTTCAAATGTTTTTAGGCCTAAGTGGGAGCAGCTGGGTGTTTGAAAATCAGCCACTTATGTAAGCACCTACATAAGGATTTAGTATTCTAATTTTAGGCACTTATTTTGTAAAATCTTAGCCTTAATAACCATCTTTCACTAGGCAATAGTACTAAAGTAGCATTTTCCTGTCTCTTAGGGGTAGAAGGGAGATAGTATGACAGGGTTTTCTAAGTGTTGCTAATGTTAAGGCTCTTCAATCTCCCTTCTAAAGACACCAAAGGCCCGTGAAGCTGACTCTACATTTTTTACTAAAGTTGGTCTTGACTTCAAATCTTTTTTTGTCAATCCTGCAAAGTTCTGATCAGCCTTACAGTTGGAGATGAGGGTACTTAGCCCTTCTCAGGATTGAACCCTGGAGTAGTGAGGACAGACTTCTTCTTGGCATATGCGCAATGTCTCAGTGGCATGTGACCAAGATCACCGAATTTGATCTGTTGGTTTGATCATTAGCTTCCCCATTCCAGGCTGGGTACTGAGGGGGAGTGCAACATGAATGCTGATCCATGCCCCCTACTTGCTTAATAGTAAGCGTATGCTTAAACACTTTGTTCAACAGGAGACCTAGTTGCATTTGCATATATCCATATCTTTGAAGAGTTGATTTGCTGTTCTTGCTAGTGATAATGTGACAGATGTAGAAACTGAGTAGAAGTGGTTATTTTGCAGTCAGTATAGTAAATTAATTGTTGTATGTCATAACTAGGGTTTATATATTTATCTTAGGATTACATGGGACTGTCGTAGCCCCAGAACGCTCTCAGAGTCCAGATAAGTGACGGGAGTGGGATCCAATGAGCATTTCCCAATTATGTCACTGTAGAATGAGGGGCTAGCAGGCAGATTGACAGCCCTTCAAAAAGATACCATATTGGATCAGAGGAGAGCAGGGAAAACTTGCCAGCACTCCAGCAACTCAGGATGGGATGAGAATAAGGAATTTTTCCCTGAGCTGATTGAACAATGAGGGGACATTTCTGCCTTCCGCAACCATCTAAGAAAGTAAGGAATGACCAATTGGCCTACATTGGCCCAATTCTTCTCTAAAATTCATGGAAACTTTGGTTGATATTGAAACCTAAAAGAAAGTGCACTTCCTGAGTAGGTATGCACAGGTATAATTAAGATGTTGTGCAACTCAAACTGAAATGGTAGTAACTGGCTTGATTGAAAAATATATATTGTTTCCTTGTTTGTTTTTTTAATTCATTCGCTAACTACAAATACAATATTTAACATTTTAAAATGCACATTCTATAGAGCTGAACAGTAATATAAAAATGTTTGCTCTGCAAATTGCAGGTTGGTGGGTTTGGGTTTTTTTGGCAAGTTTACAAAAACTTCCATGAAATCACAGTATTTCTATACAAATTAAATCGTACGGAATTAGCTGTTAAAAATTGGAAAAATTTTGCAAAAAGTTTTGAAATTTCAGTGATTTCCATACTGCAGCATTTACAATAGACCCATTTGCCAGTTTTTAAAAGACTTTAATTATTTTAATGATTTTTATTGTAATGTTAGAAATTTGCATTAAAACATTTTTTGAAAAAAATACTGAATTTTTTTATTTACCAAAAACTGTTTTCTTGTTGAAAACTAGGCTTTTAGTAAATGAAAATATTCTAATAATTTTAAGGTGATACAACCTTTCTAAAAGATGAATCAATTCTATAGCTATATAATCATGAAATATCATAAAACACATTTCATTAATATTGAGACATCATATAAAATTGTGTTTTTTGGAAAAAAGGTCATTTTTCTACAAAAACAGTTGAGTGAAACATTTTGACCACCAGCACATGAAATCTTTGCAATTACACTAGTATGCCCTGTATGTGTTATAGTATACCCTGTAGTGTGGTCCTAACTAATAATAGCCATGTCTAATGTTTCCATAACATCAGGAGTTAGGGAGACAAGTGTAATCATCCTCATTTTACAGGTGCTTAAATAACTTGGTCAAGTCTACACAAGTTACTGTCAGAGCCTTCTCAAACCAATCTCTTTGACATTGAAGACCATTTTCATACTAAAATATTTCTTAAAAAGTTAATGAGAATTTTCAAATAAAATGATCCTCATCCACTCCCATGGAACAAAAATGACTTTGAAATTTTGGGGTTTCATTATAAGAAGTTTAACTTTTTGACCAGTCCTACTGAAAATATCTCCTGCAGAGAGCACGAAGAGGAGTGGAAAATTTTTTCCTGCACTGCTGCCCTCATGCTACAGTCCTTATCAACTCATGGATTCATAGGGCAGGTCTACACCTGGAGCTTGGGGGTGTTATTTCCAGCTCACATAGACATACACATGCTAGCTCATCAAGGTAGTATGTCTATGCAAGCTGAGAATTACACCACTAACTTCAGGTGTAGACCTAGCCATCAATTATAAGGCCAGGAAGGGATCATCTAGTCTGTCCTTCTGCATAACAGAGGTGATAGGACTCCCATGAATCAATTCCTGTTTAAAGTATATCTCTTGGAAAAAACATCTGGTCATGATTTTAAAATTTCCAGTGATAAAGAATCCACCAGAGTTTGTTCCAATGGTTAATTACCCTCACTGTTCAAATTTTGCACCTTATTTCTAGTCTGAATTTGTGTAGCTTCAACTTCGAACCTTTGGATCCTGTTACACATTTTACAGCTAGACTAAAAGACATCTATTATCAAATTTCTGTTCCCCATGTACGTAATTATAGACTAGTCACCCTTAATCTTTACTTTAAGTTAAATAGATTTAGCTCCTTGATTCTTTCACTAAAAGGCATATTTTCCAATCATTAATCATTCTCATGGCTCTTCTCTGAATCCTCTCCAATTTATCAACATCCTTCTTGAATTGCGGACACCAGAAGAGGACATAGCATTACAAAAGCAGTTGCACCTGTGCCAAATATAAAGGTGACATAACCAACATATTCTTACTTGATATTCCCCTGATTATACATCCAAAGATCATATTAGCCTGCCACTGGGGACCTCATATCCAGCTTATTATTGACCCTGACTCCCAATCTGCTTTCAGAGTCGTTGCTTCCCAGGATAGTGTCCCTCATCCTGTAAGTTTGACTTCCATTCTTTTAACCTTGATTATGATTTTGTTTGATCACATTAAAATGAATATTATGTTTCACTATCCATGTGACCCAGGTTGCTCAGTATCAGTGACCCATTCTCTTAAAGAAAAAGATTGGAATGTAGTAAATAATTATCTGCAAACTTCATCGGTGATGGTTTTTGTTTTCTTCCAGATCATTGCTAAATAGCATAGGGCCAAGAACCAAGCAATAAGAGATCCCATTGACAACTCATTGATGATTCCCTGTTTATAATTTCATTTTGAAACCTGTCAGTTTTTTTAATTCATTTAACTCAGTTTTAAAGGTTCATCCTATAACTAAACAAACAAAAAAAAAACAGCTTATTCTTGCTACCTTAATGTCACTTTTCACCTTCATGAGGTTTTTGGCCAGGAATTTGTATAGGGCTAGGTTTATAACTTGTGCTCGTTGCTTCTAACCCTCCATTTTGAGCACTAGATCTTGGCACACTCAAAATCACAGAATTTTTTAACCTTAAAATCACTCAAATTTATTTAAACATAACCCCTCCCTCATTCCTAGAAAGACACTTTGTGTTGTAAATTTCAGCGAATGGGAAATTTTTATGACCATGTTGCTAAACAAAAAAACAATATGCTGAATACCCTCAGTTGAAGTCATTGGGATCTGAGGACACAAAAATGTTAGTGAGATATTCAATTATATTCACATTCTCAGCACCCCTACAATACCAGAGATATTAATGTGAAGAAGCTGTGCATATAAAGCTCTTTTTTGTTCCTTTTATTTTTAAAGCACTGTTATGAGCACTTACTACTTCCGTTAAATGATTGACACAGCAAGAGTTTCACTTTAATTGGCACTTCTGTGATTTATCACTATCATGTTGGGAACACACCATTAGGCCATTTGTAAGTGAATAGCAGGGTGTTATACATTTGACAATGCTTCAAAACTTTTTAATGATAGCTCTCAATAAGACCAAGAAACCTACTAAGAGTTCATATCACCATTTGATCTAATTAATGAGTTAGACCAAATTGCAAACTCCCCCTCTGAGCAGGACCATTCCAAAGGTCCCTGGAGTCATCAGTGTCATGTTTTCTGGTACTGCAACTGTGTGAACAATAGGATTTCAGAGTCTAAACAGGGGAGAAGACCAGTCAGTCTCATCCCATCAAAAATAATTGCCTTACCATTTCAGCTCATTACTCGCAATATAACCAGGCTGATCTGTGCAGGCTATACCAGTATAATCATACATTAAGAAAATAAGGGACCATTTCACATCTTGCTTTCAGATTAAGCGAGTAGTCTTCTGATATTGAGATTTGAAAAACTGTATTAAGGTTCCCCTGCTGTCACTCTTGTGCCTCTTATATAGAATATATTATATTTCCTCCCCAAAGCTGTTCAATCAAACCCTGCAAAGGTAGTGACCAACCACAGCCTGAAAATATCACTTCCAACTATTGACGCACAACCTTATGTCTCTATGTTCCTAAGGATATACTCTCTCTTTTCTTAATCATTCTATATATTATTAAAAAGCTTAAAGATTCCCAGCATAGTCTGAATGGTTCAATATCAGTTCGATCTTTACTGTTGTGGAAGGAATCACTTCAGTTAGAATTTTATGTGTATATAACTTTAGAAGGGGGCAGGGAGTAACAATTAATCCTGACACATTTTGATACTTGCATTATTTCCTTGGCATTTTGATCTGGTTCAAATGAGTTCTTTTCAGCTCCTACACTGTATATCACATGTTTTATATTAGCAGCTTTAACTTTCCATACCATCTGACTTTATCAACACCTAACTTGCACAGATGTGCTGCTGATGTGAAAATGTTGGAAATCCACTTATCCTCTGCTCTGTCCTATGAGCCATATTAATATTATCATACGAACAGTTAAAACTTATTTCTGTTTCAAGATTTTTGAGTAGGTTATAATTTGTCATTAGAACAAAATCCTATTTGGAAAAAAAACTGTTCAGAAAATAAAGTTCTTACTGTGGTTCCCAAATTATATACTACACGGTTAAAGCTGATGTATGTAAACTAATTCAATTCCAGAAGGAAAATCCAAAACTATTTAAAATACTGCTGACACTGATGTTATGATCTGGGGCATTTCAAGGTTATTTTGTATTCGTTTTTATTTTTGTTTTAATGCCAGCAAGCTGTTCTGTCAAGAATCAGAGTTTTAATGAAAAATAAACACCATGAATGGAGTCTTGCCAGGAAAGTTGATATAACAATCTCTTAGAATGGATGCAGGCTACTATAGTTTTTGCCAAGATGACTTTTCTCATCTCTACATGCATAGTGCATATATAGTGTATGCATATATAGTCTAAGAACTCTTTACTTTAGTGCTTTAATTGAAATACATATCATGGATAATTAGGAACCCTTCCATAGACAGACAAATTCTGTGTTGGTTTAGTGTATGCATGTGTATACTTGGTTGTGGGGTGATTGATATTGATTTAAGCCTTGTCTACAGTAAAAAGTTACAGCTCTGAACAACATAGTTAAACTGGCCTAAGTCCCCACGTAGAAATGCTAGGTTGATGGAAGGATTCTTCCATCAATCTAGCTATACCATCTTGGCATAGGTAGTGGAATCTCTCCCATAGAATGGAACCCCGTTGGCATAGATAGTGTCTACACTAAAGTACTACAATGGCCCAGCTGCAGTGCAGCCGCTGTAGTTTCAAGTGTAGACAAGATGTTGTAGATCTAGATTGTGTGTTGCCCTATACCTCCTCAGTGCAAATTAAGTACTAAATGCTACTAAATCAGAATGGTAATGATTTACACCAATGCAGAGTGTAACTTACTATCCAGGATGCAGGATAGTGGAGAATCTGGCCTAGAGTAAGTTTTATGTATGTACATTATATTATTCATCCATAACTTCATAGGCACACACCCATAGCAAGTTCATAACTGTCCCTAATAAAATTTGAGTATTTTTGTAGTAGAAAACTGAAGGATGAGGACATAAAGTTGTAAATAGCTCTAATAACTATTGACTTAACTGTGTGTGCATGAATAGGTACATGTGTATATAATACCAGATGGTTTAGTATGTTGTAAAGAATTTGAGTATCTGGTTGGGATGGCTATTTTATTTTAAAGTGATGAAGAAAAAATATTTTATACCACATTTTCCAGAAAAAACAAACACACCTATTTTCAGAATGTTAAAGTTCAAATAAATTCTGAAAATTGTGTCTTATATTCTGCCTTTTATGAAGCCAGGAGTCTTAGATGCTAGGAGTCCAACTGTGGAAAGTTCAGGAGGGAAAAATTATAACTAACACATTTTAGAACATATTTGAAAATTGCCTAAAATAGCTTTCCTATACTTTTAAACTCCAGTATCTGAATTTTCAAGAGATGGTACCACCAGCCTTCCTAATGGTACACATCTGCTATTATTAGACCCAATGATTCATAGGTCTTTTGAATGGCCTCAGTGGAGTTTCAGTCATTTACACTAGCAGAGAGCTTGGTTATTATGTTTTGATTCCTACTGCCCATCCCACTTTTTTACTATGTTGAATAATTATATGGTCACTTTGGCTAATCTTTTTGTTCAAAGTTTATGCCTATCTGCTGTGGTTGCTTTCTATTGTGTAGGCCTTGCAAAGTGACATTTATGTGTCTGAAAATTGCCATTGGAGAATTCCCTCTTTGGGAAGGAATTGTACTGGGGGAAACCTGATGGAGGTGGCCTGCTGCATCCTATGCTAGCTGTTTCCTTGTAGAGTAGAGATCAGGATGGACAGAGTGGAGAATCTTTCCTTGAGTAGGTAAGCCCTGGCTGTTAGGGAGGTTAGTGTGGCCCCAATGAAGTCTATTCACTAATGTTAACATAGACTTTTTAAAATTGGTGCTGAACCCAGAGACTGAAATTGAGGGCCTTGGCGGTTGCTAACAGGGCCTCTTGGGTGGAGTGGCCCCTGAGGGCCTGGTTGTCCAAATATGGAAAGACAATAATGTCTCCCATTGCTAGGAGGACTCTTGCAAAGACTCTCAGGGCCTTGGAGAGGCCAAAGGAGAGAAGACGTTGTTGGTAAAGTTCAAAACCTATGACAAAATATGGAAAGCTCTTAAGGAAGGGATCAATAACCACATGAAAGGCATTGTGGAGATTGAGAGCAACAAACCAGTCCCCTGGAGCCCGGGGTGAGATTATTGGAGCTAGATTTACCATCCTGAAGTGTTGCAATAGGATGTAGGTATTCAGCTTCCTGACATTGGCCTCGTACAACTGACTTTTTTAGGAACTAGAAATATATATGGAATAGAACCCTCTTCTGACATATGTGGGGGTAACTAACTTGATTGCCTCCAAATGCAGGAGGGATTGGACTTCCTGCTTTAGGAGTTATTCATGAGAGAGGTATCTGAGGAGAGATGGGGTGAGGAGATATGTGGGTAGGGAAGAAAGGAAATAAAGAATCCAGCAGTGACCACTTTTAGGATATGCTTGTCTGCAGTGATGAGCTCCCAGGCAGGTAGGAGGGTTTCTACCTTCAGAATTGTGTCAATTGCTCAATAAAATGAGTAAACTTTGAGGAGTTGCTATAGTCATATTTTTCCATCCAAGTCTGGTAGTTTGTGACCTGAAACTGAAGGGCAACCAACAAATAGCTTCTCCTAACTGGGAGACCTAAGGGAAGGAAGGGAGGAGATGATATGAAGTGTGTTTGATGGTTTCTTTAATTGATTGCATCTACCACCAGGGATGGGAGAAGAAATATTACATTCCTTTGATTGGAATATAATTTTTGTCTACTTGTTTGCAAGTGGATGGAATAGTGGCAGCTGTCTAATATAGAGTATGTGCAGATGATAACATTGCCTTGTTGATGAGCAGGGCAATCTTACTCTGGAGAGTGATATGTAAAATGTCCACCAGGGAATGTTGAGACTCCTGGACCGCCAAAGGAATCTGTAGGTATTCCGTTAGACATTGCACCACTTCTTGGAAGGCCCTAAAGTCATCTGCATAAGAGGATGGTGATAGCATTACTACCTCTTTAGGAGAGGAGGAGGGTTTAACTGAAGAGGGTGATGACCTATCACTGCTTGGTGGGTCTTCATCCTCTTGTCCCCCTTGGTACAAGGAGACCCATGCAGTACCAACAAGCAACCTTGTGTTGCCAGTAGGTATTGCAGTGCTGGCAGGTATGTCTGTTGGTGTTTCTTTTGGGTCTATACCCTATAAAATTGGTCACAGTAATGTGTGCATTGTTTTCAGTAAGCCCACTGTAGAGGTGGATAGGGGAAGGATATTAATGCCCAGGGAACATGGGGAGTCTGCTGGGCTCTGGAAAGTCCTCCTCAGATTACATTCCTAGAAGAGTGGAGTTGTACAGTGCTAAAAAAGCCTTTTATGGAAATCTCAGACTCTGATGATGATATCCTCCAAGTTGAGTTGAGGGATTTTGAGCATCAGTGCAGTTGTTGGTAATGGAGGTATTGGAGCAGATACTATTCTTGTGGGTAAGGATTCAGTCACCAACTGTCAAAGTGACACCAGAAAAGAGGCTCTTATGATACCCCACAGGGGAGAGGATTCCAGTTCCTGAGATGAGATGTTCAGGGGAAAGGAATGTCGGAAGGTTGTGATAGTAAGTAGTTGGAGACTGAAGCAGCACCGGGGCCCAGAATGGGGATTGACTGAATGCAGGACTGGTGAGGCTGCATGTGGTACTGGAAAGGTCAATGAGATGATGCTGTGCTCAGACTGCTTCCCCAGGATGATGGTATCAAAAGTGGTGACAGGTATCTCTGGGTGGCCTTTGTGGCCATGAGAGGATTTCGTACCAGAGCCTTTGAGGTAGTGTAAAAGTCCTTTGGTTTCACATGCATCTCAGTGCTTAGAAATATCAGATAGTACTGAGGTAGGTGCCTCTCAGTGCTATTCAGCTGAAGATCTCTCTGATGTAAATGGCTTCTAAGGCAGTACTGAGGCTTCAGTACTGGCTTCAGCTGGAGTCTCAGCTGTATTCATTATGGGATGTGAGGTCTCCTGAGAGTCAGCTCTAAGAGGTCTCTGGCAGGGTAAAGGGCTTTCTTCTTTTAGAATGCTCATCTCTGGAACCTCCCCTGGAACTCAGTCATCAGTACGGCCAGAGAGGTTGAGGCCAATGGATTGAGTGTGGGGCAGGGTGAAATGGACTCCACCAGAGCTAAGCAGCTTCAACCTAGCCTCTCGATCCTGGTGGGACCTGTTCTTAAACCCTGTTCAGACTTCACAATTGATGATTCATGAGATTCTCCGAGACACCAGAGACAGCTAGAGGGCCTTGCTACAGGAAAAAGACCTATGGCAGGTCTAACTCAAACCCTGGCGTCCCAGGCATAACCTGGGGAAGTGCCTTAACTAACAAAGGGCAAGGCAAGAAAGCTGAGAGCCCCCCTCCCCCCAACCCTCCAAGCATAAATTAATTTTGCTATGACTAAGAGTAAAAAAAATAAATTTGGAAATTAAATCTGCCTACATAAATAAAATAAACAAGAATAATGTGAAATGAGAGAAGCAACTGGAAACAGCAGAAACCACAACTATTCTATCCTGAGCCACAGGCAGCTGAGAAGAAGCTGGAGCAGTGGTGGTGAGTACATGCTTCCTTATATACCCTCACCCTGTAGCATGAGATGCTGCTCTGTATAGGTGCAGGCCTGTGGACACCGCTATTCAACTTTCGTAAAGAGCACACTGGTGCACACACATGCTGTGATGCCTCATGCATAGGCGAACATACTTGAAGAGCCATTGTAATAATCTAGTTTGACCTCCTGCGTAACACTGACCATAGAACCGCCCTGAATTAATTCTTCTTTGAACTGTTTTAGAAAAACATCCAATTCAGATACAAAAATTTCCATGATGCAGAATCCACCACTGCCCTTGGTAAATTGTTCCAGTTAAAGGCCCTCATCATTAATGAACAGTGCTTTATTTTCAGTCTAAATTTGTCTAGCTTTAATTTCCAGCCATTAGATCGTGTTATATTTTTGCTGGCTAGATAGAATAGCCCTCTGTTGTCAAATTTCTGTTCCCTACATAGGTATTTATAAACTATGATCAAGTCATACCTCAACCTTTTCTTTTGTTAAGGTAAATAAATTGAGCTTCCTGAGTCTATCAATATAAGATGTTTTCCTGTCCTCTAATCATTTTCATGGCTCTACTCTGAACCTTCTCCAGTTTGTCCAACTCCTCCTCGAATTTTGGGCACTAGAACTAGACACAGTATTACAGGAGTAGTTACACCAGGGTAAATACTAAGGTAATATGACCTTCCTACTCCTAATCTATATTTTCTATTTATACATTCAAGGATAGCATTCACTCTTTTGGCCACAGTCTCACACCAGGAGCTTATCTATGTTCAGCTGATTATCCACCATGACCCCCAAGTCACTTCTTCCCAGGATAAATCTCCCTCCTCTAAGTATGGCCTACATCCTTTGTTCCTAAATGTATGACCATATTAAAACATTGTTTGCTTGTGCCCAGCTTACCAAGTGATCCAGATTGTTCTGCATCTACATGTCTACTTCATTATTTATCATTCCCACAATCTTTGTGTTATCTACAAACTTTATCAGTAATGATTTTATGTCTTATTCCAGGTCACTGATAAAAATGTTAAATAGCATAGGGTGAAAAACTAATCACTGCAGGAAACCACTAGAAACACACACATTTAATGATGATTTGTCTAATACAACTATATTTTGAGACCTATCAGTTATCCAGTTTTTAGTCCATTTAATGTGTCCCATTTTGATTTTCTGTTAGTTCAAGTTACTTAATCAAAATATTGTGTGGTACCAAGTCAAATGCCTTACAGAAGTCTAAGTAAATTATATTGAGACTACTATTTTTATTAATCAGACTTCTAATCTCATAAAAAATTATCAATTTTGTTTGACAAATTTGTTTTGCATAAACTCACATTGATTGGCTTTATTTATATAACCCTTTTTTAATTCTTTATTAGTTAATTCTATAACAGCTGTCCCATTATTTTGCTCAGGAGCAATGTAAGGATGACAGGCCTGTAATTACCCAGGTCATCTCATTTATCTTTTTAAAATATTGGAACATTTAGTTTTCTTCAAGTTCTCTGAAAATCTATTGAAAATCAACATAGACAGTCCTGTGAGCTGCTCATCCAGCTGTTTTAAAACAGTTTCTTTAACTGTTTTTGTCATAGATTTGCCCAAATGTCCTTTTGCTTCCCTTATCAATTTTCTAAAAATCCTAGGTTCTGTTTCATCATCATTACCATCAGCTTCCTCTTCCTTTCATTTATTAAATATGGTGGGTTTCATTTTGTTTTTTTGTATTTAACCAGCGTGGCCTTCATCCTTAATTGTGTTTTTGGGCATCTATTATAATGTTGTTAAGCAGTTCCTAATTATCGCTCACATTTTTCATTTAAAAATTTTCTCCCAACTGATTTGGCTTATAATTGTTTTCAGGTTTGTGATATTGGCCCTTTTAAGATACGAAAAGAGCCAGTATCACAAACCTGAAAAGAATTTAAAATCAGTTAGGAGGAAAAACTACTGGTTTGTACTTTATTTTGTTTGTACATAATCCATGTAATCAAGTCATGATCACTTGTACCTAAGCTACCACTAATTTAGTTCTTTGATAAAGTTCTCTTCATTTGTCGAGATAAAGTCTAATATTGGTTACCTTTTGTGTAGGATGCAACAGTTTTTTTGAGTTAGGAAATTGTCACCTATTCTATTTAGAAATTCAGAGGATGTTGAACTTGGAAATTCAGAGGCAGGATGAGACCTAGACCTCCAGCATACATCCCTGAGATTGAAGTTCCCCATGACAACATAGGTATTTTCTCCCTACATGGTATAAACAAGTCCTTGAGGTGTCAGTCATTCTGTTCTCTAGTGTGGTTTGGTGGTCTGTAGCAGACATCAACTAGTACCTCATTTTGTACATTATGTAATAGAACATTGATCCATAATCATTCAAGATCATTTGCTTCTGAGTTGTCAATGGCTCAGAAATAGGTAATGTCATTTGTTTTGTAAAGTTCTACTCACCCTTCCCTGTTGCCCACTTTATCCCTTCTAAACAGGTTTTAACCACTGATTTTTAGCATTCCTACCAGACTTCAGTAATACCACACTAAATTGATTTTATGTTCATAAAAGAGCAATTCCAATTCCTCTTTCTTTGTTGCCCAGGGTCCTAGCATTGGTGTACAGGCAATTTAAAGAATTTTTCTCTTCACATCCTTTGTTCTCGACATCTTGATTTTTGTGGTAAATGAGTGTGTATGTGTTCCCACTTCTCATCCTCCCCTTTTGTTATCAAAATAATAGTAGTTTGCAAGTGACCCTTTAAATTTATGTAGCGAACCACTGCTATGGATAATGTGTCTCTGTGCGAGAAAATGTGGTGTTTGTATATTTCTCATGGTCTATACCTGAAGCATAAATGTTACAATATATCCAGTTGAGTGAGGTTGTACTAGAAGATGACATGGTAGACGAATTGCAAGATGACCAACACAAAGCCGAATAACAGCAATTGCATTTAAAAAAAAAAAACTGATGTTTTCCTGGCATTCCGGGTTGTTTTTGTCTAGCTAAGATATTCACTAAAAAGGGGAAACTATGAATTACTGTGTGATTTAAATCTAGAGCTGGGTGCACAGTTAAAACAAATTATGTAGACACAGTTCCTTTGAAAAATATTGTGACATTCTTTATACTCACTGTATGTTTAAATCTATGTGTAAAATTTATTCAAGAACATATTTACCTTTATTTGAGAGCATATAGATACACTAACATAGTGGTTATCTCAGAACTAATCTCTGCAAGGCATTATGGAAGAAACTGCTATATTAAAGCCTGCTGTTGCCACTCGGTGACCTTCTCCTACAGTACATCTGATGTGCCTGCTGCTACTGTTGCTGCGTTCCAACTAGAAGTTATTGCCTCAACATCTCCTGCTACATTAGCTGCATTTCAAGACTAAATGACAGCTCAAGAATCACACTTTGTTTCTGGCATGCAGAACCCAAAGGGAGGGTGTTCTATTTTAGTCCATGAGAGACTATAATGCTGGTTTAAAATAGAAGGATACCAAAACTTACCTTCCACTGCTTGGGTCTGTAGCTTTGGAACCTTACCCTCTTAGTAAGTATTGAGGGTGTATTATTTGTGTACAGTCTGTAACTATGGGAGCTAAATCTCTTGGAAGACAGGTGAAGCAATCTCTGGAGCAGAAGAGAAAGAATGGCAATTATATGGATACTGTCAATGCCTATTTTCTTTATGTGATATGTGAGCATTTCTGTTGTGACTCTCCTTTTTGGAGTTTGTAACTTGCTCTGAGTTGAAACTTAGCATCCCTGGTGTCTCACAGGTAAAGGTTTTGGTTCTGGGCCACTCTGAATAATCTTTTAAAAGAATAAAAAAATCCAGCTGAAATATTTAGTTAGTGACTAATTAATTATGAATGTATATTCTGTTTATCAGATATGATTGAACTTAATGGTGTCCAGGGTAAAAGCTATCAGGTAGAAGACGTGATTGGTACAATCAAAGAATCTTTTATGTGTTTTAGTAAAGGCACGGAAAGCATACAGAGGTGAACAGCTGGAGCAAACCCAAGGCCTAGAGCACAGATCCTCAAAGCTAACTCTCATTAATTTGAGTGGAAGTGAAGCACCTAAATATCTTTGAGGATCTGAAGCTTCCTGACTTTTGTCAACCACAGCAGGTACTGAGAAAAAAGAATTCTCCATATTCTATGTAAGAAAAGGTCCAAGATCAGGAAATAGCTACACCTGACTATGGCCTGAGCCATATCCTATTACTTTTTCAGGCCCATCTCCTCCTTCAGAAGAACACAATTGAGAGGGGTAAAGGTGTTGGAAAAAACTGTAAGGTTTCTTCAGAGAGTTTCCTGCTCAGTCCTTCTTTTGGGGTTAAACTGCCATAGAAGAAAAAACAGGAAGGCCCAATCGTATACCCACACATCACATTCTCTGTGTTTCCACAGCTTCTCTGAGCCTCCCTCCCAGGAAAGGTTCACAGTCTCAGAGAAGATCCTGTTCCCCCTTCTTGTCAATCCATGTAAAGTGCTGATGCAATGTTACATTCAGCACCTAGAAATACACCTTTACCCTGATATAACGCCACCTGATACAACGTGGGTTTGCATACAACACGGTAAAGCTCTGACATGCTGCTCTGAGCAGTGTGTTAAAGGTGTCGGGCCAGGCCGGGACTGAGGGGTTCAATAAGGGGCAGAGGGTCTAGGAGGCAGGAGCCGTGGGAGGGCACTTTTGGGGGCCCTGCAGTTCCAGAGTGGCCTGGGAGATTAGCAGGGGTCCAGAAGCAGCCCACTCTCCTTCCCGTGCCCTGGCCCCAGCCCCAGCCCCAGCCCCAGTCGTGTCGCTCAGGGGAGGGGACTTGGGGGGAAGGGATCCCCCCTGCACTCACCAGCAGCGGTGGAAGTGGAGAAAACTGGCCCCAGCCCGCTCCACTCCGCCAGCTCCCAGCCACAGCCCTCTGCTTCCCGCCACAGGTGAGTACAGGGGGCATCCTTTCCCCAACCTCCCCACACTCACTGGCAGCGGGAAGCGGAGCAGCCCAGCCCCAGCCAGCTCCACTCCACCAGCTCCCAGCCATGGCGCTCCACTTCCTGATGGGCAGGTGAGTGCAGGACCTTTCCCCAGCCGCCCCCCAGCGACATGGCTGGGGCTGGGACAAGGAAAGTAGATCAGGCTGGGGCCGCGTCACTCTGCTTCCTACCGCAGGTGAGTGCAGGGGGGCATCCTTTCCCCAACCTCCCTGCACTCACCGATTGCAGGAAGCAGAGCACCACGGCTGGGAGCTGGCAGAGTGTAGTGGACTGGGGCCGGGCTGCTCTGCTTCCTGCTGCTGCCGGTGAGTGCCTGAGGGGTGGATAGGGGTCCGAGCAGTCAGAGGACAGGGGTTGGATAGGGGATGGGATACTGGGGGTCATTAGGGATGGGGGTCTCTGGAGGGGACAGTCAGGGAACAAGGAATGGGGGGGATTTTTTGTCTCCCGAGGACCACGTTATATCGGGGTCGAGGTTTACATAGAACACTTTATAATATATAGGTGGAGGATAAATTAATAGACAGCATCCATGCTATTTATGGGCTTTTTTTTTTTGAATGCCAAATAGGATCAGATTTTAACCACACAACCTATCTTTATTCCACTCTATGAAAAAGGACAATAATGAATTTATCTGCTCTGTATCACCAGAAGTGAGTGGCATAGTCTCCATTATGCATTCTTTCTGGAACTATTAGACCTAACAAAATCATCAAAAAAGGCTACTACTGCCAGCTAATATTCAGAAGAAAACCAAAATAAGCAGATTCTTGGGATAAATACAGTCCTGAAAATTTTTTCTGGGTCGTCTCTATTACTAGCAAAATGAACACCAGTGAATACTAGGCAATTCAGTGTCTAGTATTTGTATTTCCTTGTTTGTTTTTATGTTTTTCATGGACTTTTTCGATACCATAGGGAGACATTTCAGAGACAAAAATAATGTGAGATCTGGTCCTCTCCAGTAATTCAATTACTGGATAGTGAGAATACCATGGAAAGACCAGATCATTCTTTATTTTGGTCCCATAATTGGCTCCCTTAGGGAAAAGAAACTCATGAAAAAATAAAACATTACTACCGCTATATTTAGGTTTATCCAAAAGTACAACCTCAACAAATATAGTTATTCATTTACTTAGATTTAAATACAATAATCTAAAAAGAATCTCAATTCTACCCACTAAGTATTCTTAATATTAATTCAAAAATACAATACAAAAATCATTTCAAAACTAAAACACTAGAACATTTCTCTCCCCCACTTGCTTCACAGAATAAGCACTAGATGGGACACAGTACAAACCAGAATTTTCCACACCTGATCTTTCTTAGCAGTAGAAGATTTTCAATCAATGCAAGCAGAACAGTCTCTCTGCCACCAACCAAGGATGTCTTTGGGGCAGAGATTGAACCCATAGTTCCTTTAAAACAATCAGCATCCTGCTCTGCTCAAGGGGAGACAATGACTATCTCCACCACCGAAGAATATAGTACTTCACCAGCCTGGACGCAAAAGGAGCCAAAGCATAGATGGAGTTCTTCCAGAGCATTCTAAATCTCCATAAACAACACTGATTGGTATTCAAGCAGATAAAGCCTAGCATATTCTCCTTCCTCCCACCTCAAAAGTTGCCCAGCTTCCATTTCTGGATATAGTTGACTCTGAATCCAATCAAATCTGTTGACAGTAAGCAGAAATTTCCTCACAGTGGGAGGAAGCTGCATCAGCAATCAGACAAAGACAATCTCAATCAACAATGCTACCTACTACCTGAAACAAATCCTCTGTTTGAGACTTTGCAGGTGCTGTATGAGAGGTTAAAGTTCTCACATCTAGACACAATATAAGAATGTTAACAAATTTTACGATGCTATCCAGCAGCCTCTCTGGGAATTCCACCATGATACTTCACCTCTCTTCTGTCAAACTTCTGCAGTATATTATATATACTGACTGACTAATTTAAATGTCTAATGCCATGGGGGGGAGGGAATCTGCTTTGGGTGAAATGTTCTGTGTCCTCTGAGAGCATAGGAATGGGGAGTAGGAGCAAGAGGCAAGGCGTGTCAGGAAGAAAGTAAAGGAGGAAAATATTAAAAAGAGGAAAAATACACACAAGAGTAAAAAGGGGAAACTGAGGGAATACTAAATAATAAAACTGAGGGATAAGAGGAAATGGAATAAAGAAACGAAGTGGGAAAAGCCAGAAATAGGTAAGAAACATATTTTTATTTCATTCCTATTCTGCAAGGCTAGCCTGGTTTCCCATGTTGGTTCTTAAAGACCACAGTTGCAGTTTTAAAAAGTCCTGTCAATACGACTGACCTCCGTGCTTGAAATAGCGAAGAAGGGTGAGTACCAACATGGATTTTTTTTGTTTTGTTTCTTTTGCCTAGGGTACAAACACACCTAAACCAAGTTGTCCTCACCATCAACCCTAGTTCTGAAATCTCACCTAATAACAAATTCATTCTGTTCAAGTTGCAATACAAATATCAAATTAGTTGGGGGGTGGGGGGGGAGGAGGGAATCTTGGCACTAGCAAGAAGGTTGCCTAAACATAATTCTCCATAGCAATTATTGTATTACATACCTTATACACTCCTTATTTATTTCTCTGTGCTTAGATTATATTTATTTGATTTCAATGACAGTGAGGTGCCTAATTACCTTTGACAATCTGGATCTTAGTTTATAAATAATTCACAGCACCATGCTTTGCATAAAAATTTAGGGCCAGATCCCTAGCTGGTGTATATTGGAGTAGCTCTGTTGAACTTACTTATGATGTTTTTGGTGTTTATTTCACTCTAACTGTAAGCTGAAATTAGAGTTTGGTGAAAACTGATTATTCACATCTGTGGAAAACACTTCCTTGCAAAATTTCAGCTAAGTTATTAGGAACTTGCTGCCATCTCTGAAAAATTCTCTTCCTGGTCTTTACAGAGCCCTCGGGGTTATGACAGAAATTTCCTGAATTGCATCAGCATTGAATGTGAGTGGACATCGCCTTTTTGTAAAGCCAACAAGAAATCTAAAATGCCCCAATACATTTTGGGCGAGATCCACAAAGTGACTTAGGTGCCTAACTGCCACTTCTGGTGCCTAAATCCAAAATGTAGATCCCCAAAACCCTCACTCAGCTGCTACTTTACCCTGTAGATGCCTAAGTTTCCACTGGTAAAAAGCTGCCAGACAGAGGAAGGCATTAAACCTGTGTGAGTGCTCTAATCACTAGGTTCAAGATTGTGGGCAGGAGAGAAATTCCTCCTTTTTTTTTTTTTTTTTTTTTTTTTGAGAAAGGGCTTAAGGGCCTAACACCAGGAAAAAGTTCATGGCTATGAATCCCAAGCAGAGGGAAGCATCTCCATCTGGCCCAAACTTAGGTGTCCAGGTTCCTTTGAGGACTGGAGCTTAGGCCACACGCTTCACCTTGGTATTTCCTATTGTCTATCTTACACGGTTCCCTGCTTTTCTTGCTGGTGGTGTTTGTGGATTCCATTCTTAGATGCCTAACTTTCCTCTTTCATTGTAAAGAAGTCTGGCTAATTTGAGGGTATAGATTCCACAAGGTGGAGGAGTGCCTAAAAGTTTGTTGCAATGCTAAGCCTAAATGACCTTTGTGGAGCTAAGCCCTTTATTTGACATCACTCTCACTTAGGTCAAGCTAGACCAAATGTGTGGACCACTAAAAAGAGGAAAGCATCATATCTGGCACCTTGATTTTTTATCACTTGATGAAGTTGGCAGTCCAGATTTTCCTTTTGCTAACTGTTTTCTGTTGCTCTACACTTCCTCTCTGTGTGATAGAGTTCTAATTATATATGTTTGCGCTCTGCTATCAGGAACATCAAAGATATTGGGCAATCTAGCCACAACATTCAATTTCTCTTTATTCTTCCCACAGGTTTTGTGGGATGGATGAAAAATAAAAGTAGATAGGGTGATGCTTCATGTCCATTACAAATGGAGACTCTAGATGCCATCATTTGGCATAGGATAGCAATATTTCTTGCCAGTATCTCAAGTGATTCACTGCTTAAATAATTAATTGGTTTATATATTTTTGTGTGCAGAATTAGAATACTTGCTTTAGCAAAGACAATCATCCAGTTCATAGTCTAGTAGATTAAAAAGCTGTACTATCTTTGTTTTTCTTTGCAAAAGTTGTATGGAAAACAGAACATTATGTGTAATTCTTGAATTGAGAGTAATTCACAGAGATCTCTATTCTTTGAAAGCAGTAATGGAAAAGTCCTATATAATTTAATAGGGAATAAAATCAATAGGATACTAGAGAAATTTACTAGCATTCTTTAGAATAGAAACTACTCTAAAAACCATTTACTAGAGAATGATTGCCTTATAGTTTGTTGAGTTTTGTTTCTTTTCTTTTGTTTTCTTTTCAATGATCCCATTGAGAGGGTTTAATTTTTTGTTAAATTCTATACAATGGTTCCAAAACACATACAAAAAAGCTATCATTTTTTAAAATTCTATAAAACATTTCTATAGGTCCGAGAATGATAGATTGTCCAAAGAACAGATACTTAGAATCCAGCTATGGGAGAATAAGTTGCTCAAGGGATGTCAATAAAAATAGAACAGAGAATCTGAATATGCTATAATAATAAAGAAAAAAGCAGAAGGTTAAAACAGAAATAGGCCTAAGGTGACTTCTAAACACTATGAGGGAAGTGAGATATATCTGTAATACTTTATGAATATTATGTTCCATCTGCTTGTTTGATTGGTATAGTTGTTGGCTATATGATTAATAAGAGTTAATTCAAGTAAAAGGTGACCAGTAGGTAGGCAGGAAAGTAGGCAAAAAACTTCTGTTTTGTCACTCATTTACCCATATTTAAGACAATGCAGAGAATCAATTGCTGTGAAGTCTATCCCTGACCTCACTAATGGGATGTATAAACTGGGTTGACCAGGTTCAAGAGATGCAAGGAGGGAGACAAAGAACTCTGAAATGGCACAAATGGGGACTCTTCAAGAGTAGAGGCAGAGAGACACAGGGACTATGAGAATGCAGATTAAAGTTGGGGGTGTCTGGACATGGTAGGCTAACCAAAGCCTTAGGGGGGGAAAAAAACAGCTATGCACATAGTTGTTTGTCACCTTAAATCCTTTTTTTTTTTGTGTGTGTTTTTTTTATTCCTTCTGTTGAGATTAAATTATACTTTGTTTTGGGTCACTGTATTTGCCTATTGGTCACAGATCCCAAAGGGAAGACTTGCAATTCATTGAATCCAGTTGGGCAATCATGACGGCTACATTACCCTGTGCGGCAACGATACAGTCTGAGAGTGGAAGAATTGAGAGATTCTACCCCCCAGTTAGGTGAAGGTGAGAAACCTAACATTTGAAAGTGTATTGCCAGCCGAACATTGACAAACTCTATAGAATAAGGACTAAAATATTTCCTCCCTACCTCCCTCAAAAGAGAGACGGGAGATAAGATTCTTTTAAAATTGGGGCAGTTTGAAAAAAATATTGGAAGGGAGAACTTGGGTGTCTCTAGCTGGGGAACTGATCCTAGAACTCTAAAAAGCTAACCCAGATTGCTGTCTAGATGCTGACTCTGTGACCTTTGTATACATGTAGGATACAGATAACTCCCACTAACATTGAATATTTAGATTGTTATACTCTGTTTATACAGCACCTAACACAATGGAGTATGGATCCTCATCAGGTCCTGTAGGCATTACTAAATGGGAATGTATACCCTACACTTGCAGAGAGTTAACTAGAGTCAGAGAACAATTAGGTGCACCCGGAAGGTGGAGCAGCCCAGTTTAGGATTAGGCTTAGTCGAGGAGGACCTTGGTGGCTGAATTAAGGATTACTCCCAGCTGGGAGGAGATATGTAATAATAAAAGTAGGATTTCAGGGTAGTAGAATGGAACTAAGAGGCTTAGGGGGAAAATAGGCTTTTGGAGCTTTTTCTGAGACAGGTGCTCTGGTAGAGGGCTAGGACTGGGAGTGAGCTACTGTAGTGTCCAGCCCTTGTGTTAAAGCCTACCAGATTGGTGGTTTGAGTTTCCAGAGAAAACAGGCTGCTCACTCTACCCCCATAGGGAGGCAGAAAAGGAGCCAGGCGTCCCAAAGGAAATCCCTGAGAGGTGTTGCTCTGTCCCAGGATGCAGGAAGGTCAAAGAACTAGCAGAGGAGTGAGTGTAGGAAGGGACTGGAGAAAAGGGTGTAGACACAGACTGAGGTAGACAGTGGTCTAGGTATGGAGTAAGATGTCTGAGGAAGCAGACTATAGGCTGCAATTTCCCTGGAGTAGAACTCGGAGAAAGAGGGTTTCCTTGCTGGTCCCTGAGGACCAAGATGTGGAAACCACCTTCTTAGAAGGCTGTATGAGCACTGTTGTGCCCAGAGTTGGGCTGGAGACTTGCTGTACAGTTATTAGACTACAGTTTGGTGGTACTTTGTTACCTTAGAAGGGTGGAGGGTTGGAGGATGACTGTAAGTGACTTGGCTGGAGGACTGAGTCACAAAAAGAAGCAGATTACGTCAGGTCTGGAGCAGTATTGGTAGGAGGCAGCAGAGGATCAGAACCTGGTGTGCCAGCTGTTGAATCACTCATCTATACTGTGAGTGTAGGGAGTAGGGTAGCCCTTGGGCAGAGGCATCTATGAGGGTAGCTGTTAATATTTCCTGCCCTGAACCGAAGGAACCTTGACATGATCTTCATTCAGTAGTTGTGCCAGATGCAATCAAAGTTCTTGTTTTGTTTTTTAATAAAACTTAGCCTTTGTGCAATTTCTGGAGGTTGAGAGAATATTTTCTGCTTTTATGTGACAAGTCTATATAGTCTCCTTCCATTTTGTTGAGATAGTATTTACCAATTTAAGGACTAAATTATGCCTTTAGGTACAGCAATGAGTAGATGAGACGGAAACTGCACCAACCTCTGCATAGCCCCAAGAGGCATTCCATGGCAAGCACCCCTCCAAATTGCAATGCTTCTCCTGCTATAGCAACAGTGAATTATGATACTTTTGTGCTGGTTTCTTTTCAAAATCCCACTCAATCTGTCTGCATTTTTAGGCACCTAAATACCTTTTAGAAATCTGGCCTTTGGACCAAAAAATTCTGAAAGGGCTGTAATATGACATTTAGTCATACCATTGTATAATCTTAAAAACTAAAAGTAATTGTATTCTCTTCTGTCCAAAATATATTTTTATTAAGACACTCTATTGAAACAATAAAACTCTCATGGGGCTACTCTCTAAATCAGTAATATTT
This sequence comes from Gopherus flavomarginatus, assembly GCF_025201925.1. Classification (NCBI taxonomy): domain Eukaryota; kingdom Metazoa; phylum Chordata; order Testudines; family Testudinidae; genus Gopherus; species Gopherus flavomarginatus. The sequence goes on from NC_066619.1 coordinate 110,285,720, forward strand.
TGCAAACGATTGTTGCAAACCTTGTCCAATATGCCTATAACACTTCCATCCACACACAACTGCTTGTTGCAATACACAAGTGTTCACGCTATTGTTATGACTGCATTTGCTGTGGGTGGCTACATCTGAGTTGATAGTTTTTGGGGAAATTGCCTGCTGTTGCTCTAACAGTAGTGCAACTGCACCAGTGGGAACAGAGTTGTAGATTGGTCATTGGTATTATGACTGTATCATTTAATCCTCTTGTGACAGAACACTGAGGCCTGACAGGTGGGTCAGCACTCTGATCACTGTAGCATCGATTAGGTCCTTCCAGTGATGGCTGATTGAGCAATTAGCTAATCAGAAGGCAAGGCTGGTTACATACAGAGCTAATTAGCTATCAGCTGGCTAACCTGGTAAAAACCAGGAAGACAATGTTACAAAGGGGAGGACAGGTCTAGCTGAGCCCAAACTGAAAGAGCTCCCAAGATAGGGAGATCTCTTCCTTGATGGGCTCTGGTAAAGAGGGACAGAAAGATGTAGGAATGAAAAATAGATATTGCACTGTACTGTTGTTGGTGGAAGGGTTTAGAATAAAATACAGACTGAATACTAATAATATGGGTAATGTGACTGAGCAGTTTCTGGGGCATCAGAGAATGGGGACACAGTATTGCCCTGTCATACCACCTCACAGACTTTGGATAAAAGAATAAAACAAAGCTTTTACCACCACAGCACTCTTCACCTGTGCTACTGTGGCTGCACAGCTATTTATACTCACACTAGCACAATAAGAGCTTGCCCAGGTATGTGTGTACATTAGCAGGGGAATCTCACAGCTAGCTCGGAGTGTAGACAGACATAGTCTCAGCATCCAAAGGTGAGAACATTCATAGGATGCCTCCCTTAGGCCTGCCGTTTTCATTGGCTGCCTATCCACAGCTTCCATTGAAGTCAGGCACTTAATCTCAGGGGAGAGGAGAGGTTCTTCATCTAGAATATTTTGTGCCTCAGTTCTGACCCCCTTTCCCCTGCTGCCTGTATAGCTGTCCCAAAAGCTTCCAGAGTGGCACTTCTTCCTCCTCGTTAGAGCTCTCACAAGTGGTGTGAAATATTTGTAGTGAAAGGAGAACAGCTTTAACTTGCTCTTTTTTATAGTTATTAATTTTAAAACGGGTCTGGTTTGCCAAATTCTCTGAATGTCTCACGGGAAAGGAAAAAAAACTCATCTAATGGACATGAGCCTATTTTTGAAGTGAAGATGAGCAAAAGATGGCTTCAAAACCTGGTGGTTGACATTCAAAATGACATTTACAAAATAGGTATTTTACTGAATTTCATGTAAAGAGGAAACTTAAAGGTCCTGTATGAAATCACCCAAAAATGAAGCAGAAAACACTATTTTTTAAATCCAAAATTTCTTGGGGAAATTTGGGGGAATGGACTCATTAGGCAACATATTAGCCTGTTGTCTGTTTCCTTGTACTCTCTGTATATATCTATTGTTTCTTATAATCTTTTGTTATACTTATAACCTACTTTTTTATTTCATATTTATACAGCTTCTAAACCCTATAGTAATTTTAATTCTGGTTATCAATCACAACTTTTAACTATATTTCCTGGAAGTCAGGAAAAAGGTGTTCCTAAATCTATCTCTAAAAAATCCAGGAAATCAACAGCAATTCACCATTCTAATCTTATTGGTGCTAGTCAAATAGTGCTGTTCTAGACATCAACATTAACAAATGAGGTTTTTTAAATATTTGACATGGGGTTCATATGAGAAAATGGTTAATGCTTGAATATTTATGAGAACACCAAAAAATATGGTGGACTAATGTACAAATAATCCTGATTTGGTTTGATTTAAAAAAAATGGGGCTATTGCTATTTACATGCAGGTGAGTAGACTGTGGGTGGAGCTTTGACTTTGCTCCCCACTCTCAATGTTCTGACCAGCACAGTTCAACCAATGCCATGGGGGTGAGGGGGAGGAGAGGATGTAAGCTACACTAGGTAAAATGCTGGGGCAGTTTAATTCCACCCGGAGCAAGGGGAAATACGGCTCCAGACTGTGACTCCAAGTAACAGTGTGCTCCCTGGTCTCCTCCTGAGGCAACAAAATTGCATGCTGTTCCTTACTCAGGGATTTTTTTTTAAAGCACTTAAATAATACAAATGAAATAGCCACTGTAAATGTGGTAGATTTTTATAAGAAATGCAACATTATGTATGTAAATGCTTGAGGTCACTGTAGCCAAAGAAAACTGGCCCAAAAAATAAATATTGTACCCTCTAAAATTCACTGGTTGAGTGTATTAAATTAGGTCTATGATACTTACCTCCTACTTCAGGCTGTTGTGAGTTTTAACTCAGTAATAATCTTAAAGTACTCTCAACTCAACAGAGGAGCTGCAACAAGGCAAAGTATTGTAGTTACTGAAAATACTAATGGTTTTTATTTAAAAAAAAATAAAGTTAACCTTCCACATGAATTGGTAAATGATCTCCCACTTCAAAACGCTGCAATCATACTGCTGATCCCTTACTGAGCTTTACAGGGAAGCCAGGGAGCAGAAGGCTGTAAGGAGACACCTCTCCCTGCTAGTAATCAGTGAATGGGAACATGCCAGCAGGAGTCGCATGGATTAGGTGCCTAAATAGTTTGTAGTGGGAATGGGTTGGCACTTGCCTTGCTCCACACAAAATGGCTGGAGGAGGGGGTGGTGATAGCCACCTTAACTTTTAGCCCAGTGGGGTTAGAGCACTTACCTGTGAGGTGGGAGACTTAAGTTCAATTCCCCACTTTCTGCCTGATGGATAGAAAGGGTGAGACCCCTATTCTAATCCCCTCAGGAGAGTGCTCCAACCATGAACTGTGGCATATTCTCTTGCGGGGAGGAAGGCTCTGTCACTCTGTCCTCTTAAAGCTGTTCTTCTGTGAATAAATAATGAAAGAGTGACTGGAGGAGGGGGACTGGACCCTGGATCTCCCACCAACAGGCTACTAGAAGGAACTTTTACCCTGACAACTTAGCTGCTGAGTGAGTTTAGGTACCTACAGGATTTTGGTGGGAGTTTTGTGGATTGCCATGGAGCCTAAAATCAGGACCTTGATACCTAACCTGAACCTTAGGAGCTTAGTATCTTCGTTGGTTGGGGCCTATGTTCCCCTAGCTGGCCTTAATGACTAACCTAGGTCAAAACAAAAGAATCAAGGAAAGAAGGAACCAAATATTGACAATGCTTATGGCATTGGAAATGCTACTTATTTGAATGCATGTAGTGATGAAAGTTCTGAAAAAAACTTTCTTGTGCTGTAGTTTTAAGAACAGTGCTATATTTTATCAGCATTTCTAAAGTGCCTATCACCATTGTAGCCAGGCACTGAGCATAGTTTAGAAGAAATAGGATCACTGTGACAAATATGGCAACTTCTGAAAATATCCTAGGCAACCTTATTGAATTAAATTTGTCAATATTTGAGAGGAGGGAAATGCAAATTTCCACCTCAAGACCCAAATTTTTAAAGTTATGCCTTGAGGAGAAACCGTTGTCTGCTGACTACCTGTTCCCAGGCCCAAAAATATATATAAGAGTAACTTGCAGATTCATGGGGTGGTGGTTCTGAGAAAAAGGTGTCATGAATTTGTAATCACAGGAAGAAGGACTATTCACCTGCAAGAACCCTTGTTGGGGTTGGAGTGATCTCTGGTAAGCTAATTAGCATTAATGTAGGTTCTTTTATTGTTTTTAATGCTTTCTATATAACGCTTTTTCCTTCAGAATAAATATGTTTGTTTTGAAAGAGCTGTGTGGTAATTATTCTGTTTGTAGCCTCTGAGAAGAAAGAAAAGGAGGCCTGCTGTGGCAGTCTGACATACTGGGAAATTCACAATGTAGGCAAGGAACATTGCAACCTGAAAATATCCTGCTCAAGCAGGAGAGAGATGCCAGTTTCTGTCCAAGAGAGGTGATAGCTGGGGAGCCAGAAACCTAAGCGTGAGTGCCCTTTCTGGACCACAGAGGGTGAATACAGTTATAGTAGTCATGACTTGTGACACTTATCCCGATGGCATCCAGAAATGTTGGGATCTCTCATTATAAGACCGTCAGTTCTCCATCCTGCCTTTTGGCTTGATCATTGGGCTTCTGCAATACCTTTTGAGAACACTGCCAGGTTCGATTCTATTTGAGCATGCTATGGTGACAAGCTGAGATTAACATGATCTGAAGACAAGGGAGAAGTGATGTGTTTCTTCCTGATTTCACTTGGCAGGGAGGCACAGAGCCTTTATTTGAAACTGTTCTTCCTTTAGTTCCCTCCAACTTAGATCTCAGCTCTTTTATTCTAGATGACTGTAATGGCATTGGTATGTCCTGGAAAAAGAGACAGTCCTTGAGATAGCACAGCTTTCTCTCATTAAAGGCTTCATAAATTGGCACCAGAGCCTTGCGCTGAATCCAATAGTGAATGGGAAGCCAATCCAGGTTATGGAGCACTGGCATAATATAGTCCTTGGTTCATTACATTAAAGAGATGGGCTCTCGAGTCATTCACCAGTTGAGTTTTCTTTGTGAATTTCTTCTGTAGGCCCAGGGAGAGTGAATTACAATAGTCTAGTTTGGAGGTATGAAGGCAAGAGCTAGTGGGGCCAATTCATCATCCAAAAAAGAATAAAATGATTTTAAAAAGTAGGCTAATATTGTAATAATGAAGCTCCATATTATTAATGGAGTTTTGATTTACTTTCCATTTAGCTTTCTTAGAAAAAACAATAATTTTCAGGTATCTTTGATATCTGGAAGCTGAACATACATTTCTTATCCCTGTGTTAGTGGAGAACATAAAGAAAATGTATTTACTTGATAGGCTAGATAAGATAAATTTTAGAAATTAATTCACTCTGCCAATTGTATATTCTTATTAATAAATTTTAGCTGAGGTAACATTTCAAGAAGCTAAATTACTTTTGAAAATAGGACTTATGCGCCTATGTCTTTAAAACACTTCCAAAAATGTTACCCCTCTGAAACTTTTACCCCAGTGCACAAGTAAAACATATGATTATTTGTAGATTACCTCTATTTAGATCATTAATTCTTTATAAAATCAAGGGGGTAAATCAAATCAAAGTCTTTATTATAATACTAGGAAAAATTATCTTTTGAAATGTAGGATGACCTTCAACTACTACTAATCTAAGGGGAGTTCAAGGCTAACGGTTTATACATATAGAATGCCTAAAATTATAAATTGTTCTTCAAAAAAGTAAGGCACTCGGGAAATATAATCTGTATCAGTTACCATGACAAATGCCTTTATGTTGGAGATGGCTGCAAAGCACACTTTTAATTTATTGGTAACACTGGCACAGCAAAAATAAGATCATTTTCACATGAAATAGCACCAGCAAATTTTACCGGTTCAAAATTACATATAGTACATTGCTCAGAATTGAGGAGTACAGGAAAAAGGGTTAATATGAGAGCAGAATAAATGAAAAAAATTGAACAAAATCTAATCTCATGTTCTGAGAACTTGAATTAAAAAAAATTAATATTGTCTTCAACTCCCACTTCAAAATAATTAAACAACTATTTCCATTAGTTCCTGAATACATTTTAATTTGTTTATTAAAATGGTTAAAAGTTAAACTTTTGTTCCTATAACTTGTCTGTGATTTCAGAAATGTTTTCTTTGAGGTCCTTCTTAGTGTACCATATCAATATGTGTCTCCCTCTCTGCATAGAAATATGCTTTATTGCTATGTTATGAACATGAACAGTGAAATTAGGCAGAGAAACTACTCAGGGAAATGAAGGCACAGACAGACTGGGAGAAATGAAAAGGTGGTGGTGATGATAAAAAAGATGGAATAATAAACTTAAAAAAAAATTTATATGCTGGTTTTAAAAATGGGTCTTTTCTAAGATCAGCTTTATAAGTTCTGTGGCAATTAATTAGAAATGTATCATACTAGCAAATGACTTATGTGAATGTAAAGGCAGCAAAGAATCCTGTGGCACCTTATAGACTAACAGACGTTTTGGAGCGTCTGTTAGTCTATAACGTCTGTTAGTCTATAAGGTGCCATAGGATTCTTTGCTGCTTTTACAGATCCAGACTAACACGGCTACCCCTCTGATACTTGACATTATGTGAATGTGAGTTTCTTTGACTTTATAGATAATACAGTCAGGTGTGAGTTTCTTATAGAAACAATGACTTCCAGTTACCACAGTTTGATGCAACATGGCATGTGGTAGCTGGAAAGAGAACACATATCACCATGGCATGTCTGACGTTAGTTGCCTCTGGATTTGTGTAGATAAATACACACATCACTGCTAAAGTTTAAGATCTTGTAGAGCTTATGATCGAAATTTACTAGTTGGAAGCAAGTCCCTAC